>NC_141686.1:174302137-174902137 GCF_964263255.1 Lissotriton vulgaris | reverse complement strand
TCGGCGTCGTACGCTCCTTCTCGGGGGAGATTTTCTACGTCTTTTGCTGTTCTCCAGCTCTCGGCCCCTGGGAGTCCTTCTCAGAGGATCCGCTGTGCCTTGGTGTAGCCGCGGACGCCGAAGTTTTCGGCGTCGCCGCTTTTGAGGTTTTGCCCTCAATTTTTCGAGACTCTGGGTCTCTTGGTGCCCTAGGGGCCGTAGAGTCTCCTACCTTCTTTGGAGTCTTCGTAATATCGGTCTCTACGGCCGTGTAGCAGTCGCGTTCGGCGGCGGCATTGTCCTCCTCGTCTGATGATAGCCCCAGGTCTCGAAGGGACGGTGGCTGTCCCTTGCCCTGCATGGTGGCGTTGACTATCCTCTGTCTCTTTCTCACTTGAAGAGTCTTCGGCGTGAAGGCGGAGCAGGCGTTGCAGTCCTCGCTCTTGTGGTCGACCGGTAGGCAAAGGTTGCAGACCGGGTGCTGGTCCTTCTTCGCGTACTTGTGGTGGCAGCTACGGCAGAATTTGAAAGGAGTGTTGTACATCTCATGCGTTCAGGGTGCCCCCTGAGCATGCATTCTCCGATGGACGTCGAAGTTCTTCTTACCCTTCGTCGTCCTCTTAGATGATGTAGTCTCCTGTAGTCTTAATATCTTTTCCTTCAAAAAATGCGTATTTTTCTTCTTTCTCCAAAAATGTCTGGAGCCCTTTCGGGAACGATCCAGACCCAACCACGGAAAAAAGAATGTGCCGACATCACCGGAAATACACCAAAGGTGGGACGTCGACGCCCACCTGGGCTACGGAAAAAAGAAAAAAAAAAAAGGAAAAGACTACGAATCCGGACCAAACCACAAGACCGCGGAATACTGCACAGCATAGTGAATCCAGAAAGATTCAGCCTTTTAATCTCTCTGATTATTCTTGGTACTTTTCATCCACACCCAATTCCTTGCATTTAGGGTCTCTTACAATGATGAACCTTGCATGGCTAGTTCTCTGTAGGAAGGTTTGCCTCAAGGCACTAGTATTTCATAAAGTGCGTTTCCTATCTTTGATTCTCCAACTGATTTCAATCATGCCTTTTTACTAGATTTTCATTCCAGCTGGTTTTATAGAATTTTGAGCATTATAATATTGATCATGTGTTTTATTCCTGACGGAGTGAAGTCAGGTTTCTTAATGGTTTTTGTTTAATGAAATGATATGCATTTATTGATATACTTGTGTTTTAACAAATAAACATGCCACTTCAATATGATTCTTCGTCATCTCATATCTTTCTTCCTTGTTACTCAGTGAAAAGGTGGTTTATGACCACGTCGGTGGCCTGTGACCACAGGTGACCACACCCAAAGGGCATTTGTTTCCCTTTATCAACGGCAGAAAAACTAGGCAGACGGCGGGGCAGAATAGGCAGTAGAACGATGATAAAAACAATTACTAATGGACAGAGCACCACTAGCACAATAATGGCAACAGAAAGAGAACTGCAGAATGGAAATTGAGTTAGGCACAATAAGGGTAAAAAAACACATCAGGCACAATAAGAACAGGGAAGGATAAAAACAGAGGGAAAAACAAAGTCAGGCAAATAAGGACAACAGGATAAAGGCAACAGAGTGATAGAAGAAAAAGGAAAAACGGAGCAAGACAGAAATGGAAGCACAAGCGTGGCAGGGAGGAGCTATCACAAGGTTGAGTCTGACTAACTTAATCTATGGCTTTTTTTCTCACCCATGTTTTTGGGTTGGCTCCTGATAAAACGAAATGGTTACTTACCATTCGGAGTAGTTTTAGAGCTTGAAGAGTTCTCTGGATTCAGATGCTGTGCATCATTTCGCCATCTAGTGGTTGCGTCCGGAATAGTCTGTTTTTTGTTTTTGTTTTGGGCATCGTCAACCTGCATTTGGTTCCAGGTACGTCCCCTCTGACGTCAGACGGAACCCTGGAAGTTATTGTGCATGGTGGGAATCTTCTGAATCTATTTTCTGTGCTTTATTCTCTAGTCCTTTAGATGGTCCTTTAGTGAATTGTTAGAAATATGATTTCCCTCCGGTTTGTATTCCTTATAGGGGAGGCTGGGTGGGTCGCATGTGAATCCAGAAAACTCTTCAAGCTGCATAACTAATCCTAATGGTAACTATTTCGTTTTGCAACATGAATCCTTTTCTTGATTCACATGTTGTGCATCAGATTATGTAGCGTTTTCTCCCTTTTTGGGGAGGCTGTGGTAAGAGGAAGACTTTGCAAAGTATCTTTTGTCCAATTTCTGCATCCTTATTTATTTGTATGGCTACACAGTAATGTTTGGTGCAGATATATGGTGTTGCCCATGTAGCTGCTGCACATAAAGTATCTATGGGCACATTGGCCATAAATGCCAGTCGCTCCATTCTTCCTAGTTGAGAAGCTGTTGGTTGTACCATTCGTTTTTTGTTTGTGGTGGTCTAGCATAGTAGGAACCATTGTGCAATTGTTGCCTTTGTGGCAGGCGTCCCTGTTTTAGAATGTGAGTAGGCAACAAACAGTTGTTTGCTTTTACGAGTTTGTTCTGTTTTCTGTAGATAGTACAGTAGTGGCCTCCTTAAATTCATGGTATGGAGGATTTTTTCTCCTCTTGTTTTTGGGTCCTTGAAGACCGGAAGGAGAATACTTTGATTTAAGTTATATTTGGATATCACTTTTGGTAGGAATTGTGGGTTCATTTTTAAAATAACCATGTCCTTATAGATTTGCATATATGGTTCTTGTATGGTTAGCGCTTGTAACTCACTCTCCATAAGGAATGCTGTCTTTAAAGTGATGTGTTTGAGGTCTGCCTTATGCATGGGTTCAAATGGTTTTGTCATAAGTCGTCTGAGCACTGTATTTAAACTCCACATGTGGACTGGAGCTGAACTAGGGGGCTCAATTCTGTTAGACCCCCCTGGTGGAAGCTACGATGGCAGGGAGATGTACCTTTATGCCGGAGTAGTTGATGTGGCTGTCAAGAAGTTGAGTTAGATATATGATCACTGTTTGTGTATTGATTGAGTTAATTCAGTTGTTAGCTGTGCATCAAGTAGTGTACCGCTTCCATTTTGTGGCATAGCATTGTCTTGTAGTTTGTCTTCTTGCCTCCTTTAGAATCTCCATTGTTCGTTGAGGCAAGTTGAGGTGGCCAGATCTGTTGCGCTAGCTTGCTTAGCGGAAATGATTTTGTAACTCCCGGTTTGTGAGGTTGAACATTGTGGTTGTGTTGTCAGTTTGAATCAAGACAGTATTTGTGCGAATGTGTTTCTGGAACGCTTTCAATGCTAGGAACACTGTTTTCATTTCCAAGTAACTGATGTGATTGATGTGGAGTCGGGGTTGTTCCACTGACCTTGTACCTTCAGTTGTTTGAAGTGCACTCTCCAACCGTTGAGGAATGGGTCTGTAGTGATGGTCACAGAAGGAATTGGGTTTTTGAAAGGTCTCCCCTGTGCTATGTTGTTGGATACCCACCATTCTATTTCTGCTTGCAGCCTGTGCGTAACAGCCACTAGATCCTCCCAACTCTGTGGCTGGTGACCAGTTGTTGGTAAGCTATTCCTACAAGGAGCGCATATGTAGGCAGGCATGAGGAATGAGTGGAATGCATGACACCATCATGCCCATGAGCTTCATGACTCTCCTCACTGTCAGAGATTGACCCTTCCAGTAGAGGGAGGTTTCTTATTTGATTGCTTGTATTCTCTTTTGCGTGGGGTAAGCCTGTGCGAGTTGTGACTTTAGTCTTGCACCTAAGAAAGCCCCTTTCTGGTTCTGTTGAGGATTTCTTGAGAATCCTAATCTTTGGAGCGTGTGATCGCTGTTTCAATGTGGTTGAGTCATGTTTGTTTTGTGTTTGCCTTTATAAGCCAGTTGTCCAGGTAAAGGTAGACGTGCATTCCATCCTTTCGCAGGTGTGCCACAACTGCAGCTAGGCACTTGGTCAATACACCTGGGGCTGATTTTGTCCCAAAAGGGAGTACCTTGAACTGGTAGTGTGTTCCCTTATGTAGGAACCAGAGATACTTTTGGTGGTTTTTGTTCATGGGGATGTGTAAATAGGTGTCCTTGAGATCTATTGTTGCCATGTAGTCTCCTTTTTAATTTGTGGGATTATTTCCTGGAGTATACTTATTTTGAAATGCTGTGTCAAGATGAATTGGTTTATGAACGTTAGGTCCAGTATTGGTCTCAGTGATAGGTCTTGTTTGGGGGACTAGGAAATATGGAAAGTAGTTTCCTTTGAAAAAGTCCTGTTCTGGTACCAATTCTACTGCTTGTTTTTGAAGGTCTTTGATTTCGGAATTTAACTGTATGAGTTCTGATTTGAAGTACCTCCTTATTTTTGGTGGGGTTGCTAGTGGAGTTTGTCAGTTCTATGCAATACCCGTAGTTTATCAAATATATTATCCATATGTCTTTGGTGATGTTGTGCCACTGTTGTAAGGACTGTGATATTGTGGCTCCCACTAGTGTGTGTGGGTCTTTTCCTTTGCAGAAGTCAATTAGAGCCAGTCCCTCTTCCTCTAGAGGGTTGGCCTCTGCCCCTGCTTCTTCCTCGAAAGGACTGCTTTGGTTGTTGTTGCCACACTTGGTACCCTGGGTGCTGGCTTGTTTGTGGACCATTTCCTTGGCCCTGTTGACGATGTGACATTTGCTCTCCTTGAACAAAGGCTCCTCTTCCTGTGCTCCTTCTTGAGTTAAACCTTCCTCTCTTGAAGGAGCCTCTTTGTTGTAGTGCTCCCATGGCTCTTGCAATTTCGTTATCTTCTTTAACTGCTGGAGAGATTCATCCACTTCTTTTCCAAAAAGTGCTTCCCTTGTGAATGGCCTGTTAATGCTGGAGGTTTGAACCTCCTGCCTGAAACCTGATATTCTAAGCTAGGCATGCCTTCTTAGAGTGGTGCCTGGGCACATCTGTCTGCTAGCAGTGTCTGCTGCATCGAGCGCTGATTTAAGGCATGTGCTCGCATTGTTTTTGCCTTTTTTGACAACAGATTTAGCCCTTTTCTTGTCCTCTTCTGGGAGCTTGTTGATGAGCGCCTCAATGTCATCCTATTGCTCGTGTCCGTACCTGTTCAGTAGGGCATTAGAGTTTGCGATGCGCCACTGTGTCGCTGCTTCCTTTTCCATTTTTCTGCCTACCATATCCATACGTTTGCTTCCCTTCTCTGTGGGTGGTCCACTGTTAAAGAGGGCATTTGCTCAACTGCTGGCAGTGGTAACAATGATTGAGTCAGGCACTGTTTCCCTGGATATACTTAGGGTCCTTGGACGAGGGTTTGTACTTCTTTTGGAACCTTGGTGTTACCTCCTTGCTTCAGGCTGGCTCCTTAGGGGTCTCTTGGTCCAGGATGCTTGGTAACAGTGATAGGTAATGTGTCCCCTTGCTGGCTGGGGCTAGTGTCTCTAAAAGGACTATTCCAGACCCAACCACTAGATCGCGGAATGATGCACAACATGTGAATCCAGAAAAGGATTCACACTGCAATTGTTTAGTTTTCTTGAGTCTTTTGATTGTTACACTGAACAGCAGATTCACCATCTCAAATTCGACAGTCAAATATCACATTGATCAGCTTTTAATACAAAGGATATCTGGCGGGATGCAGACCAGTTAACCTGAACAAGGACTCTGGTTAGTAAATCCCAGACTTGAAGAGGATTATCATCTTTAAGATTCTTGGCTGAGGTCAAGCCTAGTTCAGGTGGATCTAGGGAAATTTGCATTGTTTTTATTTTAGAAAGTCATAAACACTGTCATAATTTATCATACATTCTTTTTTTTATTTACAATGCACTATAAAAATGTAAATTTAGAAACGTTTAATTTTGACCTAAAAATCCATAAGTCATGTACAGTGAATGCAGAAAGGTGACAGTACAATAAGATGGGAGAAAGTAAAAAAGCAAGAAATTCATGTGCCGCCTCAGATTCAACTCCCTACTGGACAGCTGGCAGAAACTGGTGTTTGACTTAAGTTGTGCATAGCATTATAGCCCTGATTTAGAGTTTGGCGGATGGGATACCCGATCACAAACCTGACTAAATACGGTGGACTGGATATCTAAGTGCCATTGGTTACTTGTAATATGGCGGATGTTATATCTGCCATGCTTGTGACGGAGTATCTCATCACCAAACTCTAAATCCGGCCTTATGTTAGAAAGAAAACAAACCTGGGCACAGCAAATGACACTGAAAAATGAATAATAAAAGAAAACAATTTAGCAGCAGAATGAGTTCTTGCTGAAGGTTCCCAGACTTTTTGCTAGACCCCTGATAACATGGTATTGGCTACTACTTCAGATTTCCTGTATTGTAATAACAAGGCATCCCCAGATGAACACTGGTATTCAACACTCTAGCCAGTAGCCCGCCCAGCAGAAGAGACTGATTAGAGGTTGCTTTCTTACTATTCCGGAGCCTCGTCTGGTCTGTCAAGGTTGGAAAACCCACTGGAGCCCAACCAAATGCAAATGGACCCCAGACATCCCGCCACAGTGTAAAAAGTTCTATATGCTAGTACTCCGATTTGCGACTCCCACCCAGCTACCTGGCTGTAGTTACACTAAGATACAGTTCCAAAATAACTCATGAGGGAACAATTCAGTGTGGTACTACTGGGTCTACAATCAGTCTAGTGATCCCCTAAATTCTATTTAAAAAAAAAAAAAAGAATTCTCATTTCTAATAATATTTATTGTGGTGTTTATAGCCTATTGTAACCTCTGTACTCTTAACCGAATCATTTGTATTCCAATATTTTTCCTCTCTAGTCACCCTCAATCAACCAGGTGAGTATTCGGTGCCTCCTCTGCTAAGATTATGATCTTGCAGTTCTCAAGGCAAGTCTGGTAGGGGCAACTCAATGTGATACCCATGTCTTTGGTGACTGACAGCGGTCACTGCGCTGAAACGCAGGTGTGCGTGGCCTGTGAGACTGGCTAACACTTACGTGATTCTATGAAATGCATGTATATATCTGCATGTTCAATGGAGTTAACCACCAATTTCTTTCTAGCAATAAGTGGTACTCTAGTCCTATGGACCTTCCGACAGCTTCTGCCACACTCTAGGAAATTCCCCGGGTATACGCCCAATAAATGCCTCTTCCCTGCTGATAAACGACATTGAGCGAGGACCCTCGCTGCATTTAACACAATCATTTACCTCTCCATTTTATCACTAAGAACAGTAACCCTATGTACACAACTTGAAGGCCTTAGGTCCCGCCGTGCAGGCAATATAATTGTGAATACAAATTGTACGGAACTGGCCAAACGGCGAATGGCTGCTGTGCTGGTAAGGGAAAAGAAAAAAACACATTTCTTAACAAGTGCAAAGTGTGTGTTCACTCGAGAGTTGTACTAACCAGCTAGCTCAACTATGGGATATGTTTGGAAATGTGACCAAGATTAACTGTTCTCCAGTTGCACTGAAGATTATGGAAATGGCCATCGTCATAGACAGTGGCAGAAGCTGTGCAGAGGAAATGTTCAAAAACCACAAAGTAGCCATACATTATGCTAGTGAAAAGGGTAAAAGCTATGCAGAGGAAATGTACAGCATAGGCAAAGGAACAGTTAGAAGCCCTGGAAAGTAAGGTTAGATGTGATGCAAGGAAGTATGTAGAAGCTTTGCAAAGGAATAGACATAATTTGTGCAAGTAAAGAGGTAGAAACCACAACTAAATTTGTAACGAAAAAAAATGGAGGCTCTAAAAAGAAAATACGTAGAAGTGATGCAAAGCTAACAGGCAGAAGCAATGCAAGGGAAATGGAAGGAGGTCATAAACACAGTTAGGTAGATAGTATGCAAAAGAAATAGATAGCACCCACCAAAAAGAGGCCAGGTAAGGAAGGGGGAATAGGAGAGGTTTTGCAAAGGAACTAGATAGCTATGAAAAGGCAATAGATAGAAACAATGCACAGGATATAGGGAGATGCTATGAAAAAGAAACAGGCATGGGTTAACACTGAGGAAACAAGCCTGAACTACATTGACACAAGCTGTAAAAAGAAAAACACACAAAAGCAAAGCAGACTCCAAACAAAAGAAATGATTGCAAGCTGAGAATGTTAACAAAAGGATTATGACAAGGGAAGCAGGCTTATAATGTGAAAAAGAAATATGTAGGAGTAATGCACCACAGGAAAAGGTTGTTAACAGGGCTAAAGTAAACTTAGAATACCATATGAAAGCTTTGTTGGTATTTTTATTTTAAAAGTGATAGGAAAATAAATTCTGATGAGACACTTTCTCCCACGCAGACCTGTCTTTAGAGAAAACTTCACCATTTCAAGGTTCACAGTCTGATGAAATAGAGACACTGTGACAAGGTGTCACCACTGCACCAAGAAATCCATGTGGAATATTAAAGTGCATAATACACAGTGGTCACAGGACGGTGCCATTGTTCGACTGGAGAAAATACATCTGCGATACATGCTGTGACCACCTTGGAATCCATAAAATACACCTGCAATACATGCTGTGACCACCTTGGAATCCATAGGGATTTACTTGTGCAATAAAATAGTGTGTCACAACAATAAGGTCTTCGCTTTCACAAACATGATTCTAAACCTCTGTCAGCAATTAATACCTTTTGTTCTAAACTCAGTTTATGGTGGAGGAAAGAGCATCCTGTGGAAGATAGGTGCAAGCAAAACTAGACTGCTTAGTTTTCAATGTTGCCCTCTTTGGTTTTGAGTAACTGGAGAATAGGTGAAAAGGATGTGTGTAACACCTCCTTAGTGATTGGAAGAAAGGGATAAGGAACCAAGGAACTAGCAGACGGGGAGCATCCTAATAAGGTATTGAGGAAAGAGTAACTATCTGGAGTGGAGTGGGGAGAGATTACATGGCACCAGATGGGCCGGAGGGTCTGGAAAAGGTGAGGATGGAGCCTCAATGTATTTAGATAAGGTGGCAGGGTGGCAAGGGAAGGAATGAGTCTTTTAAAGGGGAGGAAAGGAGCACGAGTGCAGGAAAAGACACATATCTGTGTGAGCATGGGGGCAACAGAGCCTCGGGGAAGCAAAGATTTTCAAACTCTAATTTGGAGTACATTTTTATGCAACAATTTGAGTTTGGTGAACAATTAAGTAAGAGGACGGTGTCAGATCACAGCCTAGACAACCTATCAGAGAGGCAATTTCAAGTTAGTGTGCATGACTACTCCACTTAGGTTAGTGAGCCGTCGTCCTGTCCCTGTGGTGGATCTGAGTGGAGACAAGAGGGCGAAAAACAGTATCAGCATATTTCATGACCACCATTGATACGTTTATATATGATTTATGACCTAAAGTTATGATAAGATTGAGGGATAGGGGCTTTGGAGGAGAGGGAGAGAGTTGAGGCTGGAGAGTCTGTGTAAGGAGAGCTAGATTATCTGGGTCAGAAACAAATCCATCTTCCTCGTTGATTAATAAGAGGAAACTGGTCGATATCAACATCCAAAAGCAGCCCCAACACCTATGCAGCTGAGTGTGAAAGGACAAACAAATTAGGTTAAAAACAATTCTTATCTGAGAAGTCTATTACTTTTTTTGTATCTTTGGGAGAGAAAGGAAACGGGGGTTGAGAACATCCAGGGCTTGGGCAAGCTTCTCCAACAAGAGCTTGCTGTTCGTCAACAAAGATGGCTCCTTGAAGTCCGTGATCGATCCTCTCCTCAGTCGCCGCAGGGATTCTCCAGCGGCAGTCCCACGATGAAGCATGGGAGGCTAGCACAGCCAAAACCATTATCGCACAACACTGGCCCACACAAGTGAGGGGTCAGCTGAGGGGCAGCGGTCAACTAGCAAGAACCAGGCCACATTTTCTACCCAGAAGTAAAAACATTCCTAAAATGTTCCAAGACGAGAGAAAGAAGGCAAAAATCCCACGACCGCCATCACAAGCCACTCTCTCTTCTTCTAGTGACCAGCGGAGGGCTCAGGGGCACCAGCACAAAAACGAAGGCATTATTTGTGGTGGGCAAGGTCTTTACAGTGTTCCTGGCACCAACCTGCAAATGTGGTAGAGAAACAACATAGGTGTTACAAGAAGCACTAATGGGCATTTTTAACACCCTTAAAAACGTTCTACAAGGGACAATTCTTTAATTCTACCTGGAAAGATTTTACAATGGGCATCGCTACTATCCATTCAGGAAAAAGATTACAATGGGCGTCAATATCAGCCTAGTGGAAACTATTTTACAATGGAAATTTACTATCATCCAACAGGGAAAATATTCACATCGTACTATCAGCAACGCTGTAAGAATGGATGCAACTTATTAGCCTAAAAGCAGAAGATATTTGACTCGCATTAGCCTACCAGGAAAGGTTTCATACTGGACATTCCTATCAGGCAGATTATCCCTAATGCCCAGAATTGTCTAATGGATGTTACGGTTTTGCAATGGGCTTAGCCCCGTTAAAAAAGTTCTACTAAGTCATCACAAACAAATTATCTCCTCAACAGACCCTTAAGCAGAAGACAGGGCAATCCTATGTTACCAGAGAACATGCACATTTACATTTATCTGAAACACCATCAAAACCACCTACACCTAATAGTCTGCAAAGATGGCTTGTGAACTAGAAAGTTAAATTGTGGCCACTTGCTTACTTGAGCTTGGCTTCCAGCAGGTTCAGGTTCTGCCTGTCCACATAGCGGGAGAAGAGGGACTGGAGGTTTGAGGGTATGCACAGCGCTGTTGCCAAAGAATTTGCTGGGACTCGAAGGAGTTCCCGGGTTACTCGAAATACAAGATCAGTCCTGGGCATGGGGAGAGAAACATAGCACAGGTCACAGAGAAGTAGGCGTTTTACATTCCATGCTGGCAGGCATAAACGAGGACGAGTCACTAACTCTAAACCCCCAAAATGGACAGGCTTAGAATCACTAAGTCGCTGAACTAAAGTTCCTTCTTCTCACAGACCACCTATTTCATGCGTAACTCTTTGCCTCAGATCCCTCCCAGGCCTCAATTGCAGCATCCTTTACAATGATATGCGCGCCACATTTGAGTGGATGCAGGGCAGCCAAACTCAAATGTAACGCAGGAAAGATGGAAATGATATAGTTTAGATCACCTGCGTCAAACTGGCGGGAATATTTTTGGCAACCCGCTCTGCAGGCACTGCCTCCTCCATCTATGGTGGTTAAAAACTTAGGGGTGACGCAGGACAATGCCCTTTCTATGCGGCTGTAGATCTCTGAAGTGGTGAGCATCCTACGCACAATGAAGACATTTCTTGCCCTCTTTTCTCTGCAATCAAGGAGAGTTGTGATCCATTGGCTGAGAACTTGGCACTTGGATAACACTAACGCTTTCCATCTAGGAGTGGTGGCGACTTTGGTGAACCGCCTGAAAGTTGTCTAAAATGCCACTGCCAGGCTCACCTTGCACCTGGCTAGGCGTTCTTTTATGTCGCCTGTTTTGAAATCCCTACATTGGCTACCTGTCAGGAAAAATATTTTCTTTAAAGCTCTGGTCTTGGTCCATAGGGCAGTGTCCATCTGGCAAAAATGTTTGTTCCTTTCCTGCCCTCCAGAACGCTGTGGTCAGCTTCTGCTTCCTTGCTGAATATTCCTAGCTTTAAGTGTGTTCAAAGGGGTGGCAAAGCCTTTTCTTTTTGTGCTGCCAAAGCTTGGAATGAGCTCCCACTTGAATTGTGTCAGATCCAATTGAGAACACATTTCGGAGAAAACAAAACACCTACCTTTTTTCTGTTGGACAGTTAAGGTTATTGTTACACATGCTCCTTGACACTCTTGGGAATAGCTTTGCACATTATAAATTCCCTTCATTCATTCTCTCAAATTATCCTTCACTCCAGAATGAAGCTTCAAGAGCAGATAGTTGGAGCCCATGGAACTTCCCTACACATCTAAGACAGAGGCATCTATTGTGAAAGCTACTCAAGCAAGTACTCTATTGTGAACTGTGCTCACAAACTGGATGGATGGTCATCACATGCATGAACAAGGGTATTGAAGGACATCTTACGTCTGGAAACAGAAACCTACGACAGGGCTCGGACAGTTTGCTCCCACAAAAAGTCACAGTTGCTCTTTTAAAGGAAAAATCCTGTTTATATAGAGGTAAAAATGTAGAGCTCTCCAGGCATAAAAGGCGTGCAGCCGAGCCCAGAGGGAGTGAACAAAAGTCTGCATTTTGGAGGAATTCTGTCAACACCTTGGGAACAAAGGTGACATTTCTCCAACCACGTTGTCAGAATAGAACATTGTGTACAGTTCAGAGAAAGGGGTAACCTAAAAGGCAGCCTGCCACAAAAATAGCTTCGGGGGAGGGGGGCAAGAAATCAACGAGTGTTAAGAGTTTGTGCATCAGCATGGGCAGAACTACTGTCAAGACTCAGCTTTTAGTAGGCTGCTTGACTGGAGTTTGGTAGAAGGAAGAATTGGAAGGGCCATCCTGCAGTGGGGGGAGTACATGATGGCTTTTCACAGGGATAGGTGTTTCGGATGAAAATTTGTATTTATATGGTCATGATACAACAGTATTTGTAGTTGGGCAGCACTGTAAATAACTGGTATTCCTGGTACCATTGGGAGCAGTACTCAATATACAGATCTTGGCAAAATGAAGGTTCTTTGGGTTGTGCTTGGATCTGTGACCTGTAATGCAGTTGTGAGAGGCAAGGACTGCTCCCTTAGCCATCCCGCTACTTGATACTTCATCAGTCTAGTGAGCAATTATTCATTTTTCTCTGTAACACATTAAATTGCAATCATTTGAACTATTTGAGGAACTTGTTAGGGTTCTAAACTGGACAGTAATAGGGCATCGGTATTAAACGTTGGTCCAGGGACTCTTGGGTGTCCTCAAAGCCTACTCAAGGGGTCCACAACTACTTAGAAATTTTATAATATGAAAAGATTAATAAAATGAATATAAATAAAGAAGCAAACATTCAAAGTTTTTGAATGTTCTTTAAATATGAAGGAATTTGAATTTAGATGCAAAAAATTAAGTTGGCAGCCTTAGACTGATTTCTGAGAGCAGTTCAAGTGCCTCACACAGAATGTAGCAAGGTCTACGGGTGGCCTCAATGGATTTCAGAAAAGCTCCCATCTTCCCTTAAAAAAATTGGATTATTTTTAGATTTGTGAATTAAATAAAACATTAATTTATTTGAGTTTTGTTTGACAAATGCTTGGTTCCCAATTTTTGTGCACTATTTTGCGTTTCAAAGCAGTGAAATTGAGGGTCAGTAGGAGCCCTTGGATTCCAATATTGATTAAGTGGGGTTCCACAGAAGTTGAAAGTAAGTAAAACTGGGATAAAGTATTATAATTTTAATAAACTCTATGTATCTCACCCATCTTTATAATGGGGATCAATTTTCTGTAGCAATGATAAATGGTTGTTTGCAAATAAATGTATATGTAAAGGTAAACACTTTGGATGAGAAAAATAGACAATTTCACTATAGATACAAATAGTTAATAAAACAGTAACTGAAGACGAACTGTCTTTGAACTGGAAAATCAGACAGTTACACCCTGTTTGCAAACAGCTGTCTGATGCTTCTTTACTCCCAAATCGCCCTCTCTTGAGAATCAACTGCTGCTCAGGCACGGAAAGCAGGTATGGCAACTCCAATGCCACCTCGCCTTGCTACTTTACCGGTTTCAATAGAAGACAGTAAAGGCTGATGCATCAAAATAGAGGATTTCTGTGCCTCACTTTCACAGAGACCTCAAACCTTTAATCTAATGCAAGCCATATATAGATACTTAAGCTTCACAGTAAGCACAGTAGGATCATGGCAGAGTGCTGGAGAATGTGACATTCTCCAGTCTGAAGCAAGTTGCAGCGGCTTATTAAACTGAGCTGTGGCAAAAATAAGAGCACCCTTGTGAGATTGTGGAATTATTTGCTGTGGTTATGGGCAAGGTAACATCCAAGCACTGAAAGTCCTTGATATAGAAGTTTCAGTGATGGCTAATTTAGGACCAGGCCAGAGAGAATCAAAGATTCGATGTGCTTAAAGTTGGGAGGTCATTTAACAACTCTCCAGTTCCAAAAGCAAACCTCTCCAGGTTGGTTATTAGTACACAAGTTTCAAAATGTAAGTTAAATAAACAAATACACAAAAAAAGGGTGGAGTCCCCCTTTAACGTGGTCTACTATGTTACCTTAATGTTACCTTAGTAAGGCAGTGTCCCTCTCTTTATAGTAAGATAAAAAGCTTTGGATGGAAAATCTTAAACACATTAAGAAGCTCAAATGCTCGCTTTTAAAACGGTGCTATTTTTAATCTGGATTTAGACGTGGCAAAGTAGGGCTGTTTGTTGCCAGAAAGCAGAAGCGAAAAAAAGAAATAAGGAGACTTCAGCTCAGTTCTTACCAGAGGTTGTCCTGCATCAGGTCTTTAGCAGTCACAGAACTAAGAATCTGCTCTCCTCTGGACAGGATCTGGTACAATAATGATAGTCCAAACTACAATGAAAGAAAAAGTGACGCTATGAGATTACATTCAAGCATAGGTCTAGTTGGTATGTCAAGAGAGAAAGGTGGGGATCACAAAAATCAAAGGGTTTTTATGACAAGAAAGCAGAAGAAAATACAAGCAAAGGCAGAGAAGAGAAAAAGGCAGGAAACGAGGGTAATTGGAAAAGGAAAATGTTACTTACCAAGTATCATCTGTTCGTGGCTGTCGATTCACATGCTTAGTATAATCCCGCCATCTAGTGTTGAGCTTGGAGGTATGAAAGTTGTTTTTCTTCAAAGAGTCTTTCATGTCACGAGATCTGGCGACTCCTCCACTTGCTGGTAATGCGCATGGTTATTGGCACCACTGCTAGACTGTTTTCCCGCAAGGTAGGCGAGAATGGAATGTTGATCAGTGTAGTAAAGTGAGATATTGATGCTGTAAAAAGTTGTGATACTGTATAAGATTGTATGTAAACAGCATAGGTGTCCGGAGAGGAGGGTCAGTGCATGTTAATGTTGTTATGTTATGTTATGTTATAAGGGTCTCTTCTATAGCGCACGGCTACTCCATGGAGTGTCCCGGCTCGCATGGAGTGTCCCGGCGCTTTGGCAAAGAGAACTAAAGAAAAAGTGCACAACACAACACCAACCGCGGGCCGAAAGAGAATTACTAGGAGAAAAGCCATGTCTTCAGTTCCTATCTAAAGGAAAGCAAACTGTTGGCTTTCCTTAAGAAAACGGGAAGCTCATTCCAGCAACGAGGTGCCAAGTACCGGAAGGAGAGACCTCCGATGCGAGCGCGTCTGATGGTCGGGACAACAGCTTTGGCCAGCAAAGCGGACCTTAAAGTCCTCCTGGGGGCATAGAAAGCCATACGCTTCCCGATGTATTTTGGGCCAATCGAATGGAGGGCCTTAAAGGCAAGGGTCAAGACCTTGAAAGTAATTCTCTTAGAGACTGGGAGCCAATGCAGTCTCTTGAGTAGCTCCGAGGATCTTGCCCTTCGCTGTAATCCAAAGATGGCTCTAGCAGCCGAATTCTGCACGACCTGCAGGCGTGCCATCAGGTATTTGGGAAGGCCGAGGTAGAAAGCGTTCGCGTAATCAAGACGCGAGCCTATCAAAGCCTGGACAAATATTTTTTTTATGGTGCAGAGACAGTAGTGGAAGAAACTTCCGCAACATTTTTAAGATGCCAAAACATTTCCCTGTCAGCCCTATAATCTGGGGTCTAAAGGAAAGATCATCATCACACAGGACACCTACATTTTTGGCTTTTGACGATAAAGCGTCAGGAGGGAACATATCCCGGGGCCACCATATCTTCCAACTGGGATCTGGCTGGCATCCGAAAAAAAGCAACTCTGATTTATCGGAATTGCACTTCAGACTGTGCCTCTGAAACCAGTCAAAGACAGCGCCCAGGCATTCCTTAATCCGGTCGCCATCAAAATCCTCACCCTTATTACACGTAAAAAGGAGCTGGGTGTCGTCAGCATAGGATATGATCCGGGCACCAAAAGATTCCGCCACCGCCGCTAGAGGGGCCATATAGATGTTAAAAAGGGTGGGGCTCAGGATAGACCCTTGAGGAACCCCAACCTCCAGCAGCGGCATTTCGGCGGAAAACGGAGGTGCCCAGACCACTTGTCGGCGGTCGGTCAGAAAAGACTTAAACCAGTTCCACACCGTCCCACGCAAACCGATCTCCCAGAGTCTTGAAAGGAGACCGTCGTGGGGGACGTTGTCGAAAGCCGCCGACAAATCCAATATGACCAAGATCCAAAGTCTCTCTTATGGCATCGGTGATCTCAAGGAGAGCTGTCTCCGTGCTAAAATTCGCACGGAAACCCGATTGAGAGTCATGCAAGATATTATTGCTCTCGATAAAGCTGGAAATGGAGAGATGCACATGCTTCTCAATCACCTTAGCCAGAGAGGGAAGGAGGGAGATTGGTCTATAGTTAGCATGAATAAGGGGATCTAAAGAAGTTTTTTTAAGCAGCGGCAGAATCAGGGCATGCTTTCAAGCCAGAGGAACCTCTCCCGTTGTCTGGGAAGAGTTAAGCAGCGGATTAAGCAAGATGTTAACTGCAGGCGCTACTCTCCCTAGGCATTTCGCTGGGCAAGGGTCAAGTGGCGAGCCCGATTGAAGCCGAGACAGGAGATCAAGGGAGGAAGCAAGAGGGATAGAAGGGAAAACAGAAAGAAAAGGGCCTTTCCCCTTCAATGAAGGTGGTGAAGTGATCAAATGGCAAGCAGCTGGAATAAGGCCAGCATCAGGAAAGGAGTCCTGAATGGATTTGATTTTATTAATAAAGAAATCACTAAGCTGGATAATCCAATCTTCGGTATGAGAATGGATGGGCGTGCTCGAGGAAGGGGAGATAAACTCTTTTACAATCCTAAAGATTTCTTTGCTCGTATTTTCCACTGCCTCGATTCTGCGCTCAAGATAGACTTTTTTTCCGTCCACAATATGTTTGTGGTACAGTCGTATAGCATCCCTATATTTTATTTTATCATCAGAGTCGTACATGCGCCACCAGGCTCTTTTAGCTCTCTTGCAATCTTGGCTCATCTTACCCAGAAGAGGAGTGAACCAAGGCGCCGAGGCGTGCCTACCCGCAGATTTGGTTGGCTTACCTGGGGCTAGCTCCTCAAATCTAGCTGTAAGCCACTTTGAAACCAGGTCAAGGTTTTGTTCCAGGTTCCCAGATAGCTAATCTACTGCCCCACATACTACGAACAGATGCTTACTGGTTAAGTAACATTTGTCGTTCGAGGCATGTGTGGCTGTAGATATACATGCTTAGCATAGACTGTAAAGCAGCTCTCCTCCAGAAGCGGTGTCTAACCTGTGGAGGTTACATTTGATTGAAATAATGTACATAGAACCATTTGACCCACATTCGCTTTTTGTCGGGCCAGCACATCTAAAAGTAAGGCTTTATCTGTGTATGTGATGTAGACCAGATAGCTGCCTTACATGTCAGCTAGAAGTATATTGCCTCAATGAGCCATTGATGCTCCTTTTTAGGTCGAGCCTGGCATCGCAGCGCGAAGCGCTGTCGCCAGCGAGGCTTATTGTTATCCACTTGCCTCGGAAGTGGGACAGGAGATGCGCACGCGCACAGCTTTTGGCGATTTGCACAGGTGTACGCGCACTTACAGCCATGCGTGTGCACATCTCCCGTCCCAGTTCAGTCCTTGTAAGCCAGCATGCACTTTGACTTTTAAACACGCACACTGTGCCTTCATCGGCGCACAACCACTGGTCAAAAGGAGAATCCCCCACTCACCCGGTCTGCGGGGGGATTCCTCCTGAATGGCGGCTGGCTGCGGTGCGGTTTCGGAGCACTCCTGCTCCTCTATACTTCTGGAAGCACGACGCGGGGCTCTCTCCTCAATCACGGGAGCCCCGCACTGCCATCTGCTGCTCTTCACCCGGGCCCCCTCCTGGGACCCGGGACTTCAGCTCCCACACTTCTTTTCTGGCGCCGGGGCTCCCTCTTCACCACGGGAGCCCCGGAAGGGGACAGGCACTGCCTGCACTGTCTACAAGCGCCGCCAATGGGCACGAGCCGCAGAGCACGCGCAAGCTACATGTACTGCATTGGCTTCTCTTTTTTTGGGGGAAGTGTCAGCAATCCTGGTTTTGTTGTATACGAAACCTCGCTTTCTCGTCTTCCTTCCTGCGCTAGTCAATGCTAGACAACACGCTGCATTTCAAGAGGCCACAGCCTGCCCTCGAGAAGTTTGTTTGGCCTCGTAACAGACCGGCATGCCTACACACTGGGGCAGAAGTAGGCGAACACAAGTGACCGCTAGCAGGAAGAGAGACAGACAACAGTGTGCTCCCATTCAGGAAGCCATCTTTGCCCAAAGCAAGAAAACATTTAGCTATTTTATATTAAGGCACTCGCAAAATGCTGGTGCGCTAGGTGCAGTGCATAAATAACATGCCTGGCACACGAGCAGTCGTTCACCCCCGGCTCAAGTTAAGCACTGCTCATCAGACCACCTGCCCACATCGCTCCCACCTCCCACTGTGCAGGATGCTGCTCACAGTGTAACGCAGGAGCCCTTACCATGAGATGAAGGACAGTGGCTGCCTACAACATAACGTAGCCCTGGCAGCTAATCTGTGTGCCTGTGGTAAAACATTGCCAAATTGTTATAAAGGGAGGCCTTCTTTAATTGGCGGACTAGCTCTCCGAATGACAGCGCACAATGTAGCACACAGGCGCCATCATTAAACGGGGTGTCAAGGCGCTCTTTCTGTAAAACCAATGTGTGGTTGTCACAAGAAAAATGCAAAAAAAAAAAAAAACTGCTTGCATTGGTTTCTACCCTTCCATAACATTATGTCACATGCCCCTGTGTCTTTGAACCCATTTGTTTCACCAAACAGAGGTGCTCCATAGAAAGAACATCCTTTCTTAGCTATTTAACATGACAACCAAGAATTTGAAATGAAAATAATATTATATATGTATATGGAATTTATAGATTGGGAAAAGAATTACAATGCCAGAGAAGCAATCTCTTAAAACCCACCAACCTATGGTAGATCAACGTGAAGCTTCTATATTTGACGTCGAACAATATTACCCTACACGTCAGCAGCGATAACATCTTTTTGAATATGACTCCAGCATAGTCTTTCTGCAGGCAGACTCCTAGTTTTATTATTTTTTGCTTTTATTAGCACATTTGTATAGCGCGTACTCGACCCGAAGGTATTGGAGAGTTTAACATGAGCACCAATTACGTTACACGTTACTTTTACCCAACCCATTTCAAACATTAGACTTTTTCAAATAAAGTGTTGTGGCTTTTTTCTGAAAGATATTCAGAGGGGAACCCTCAGAAAGGCACTGGAGTGGGTCAAGTTAGCTAGGAAGGCGGTATAAAACATTTTTTCGGGCTTATGTCAGCTTCTCGTGCAGCCCTGCGGAGATACTGGTTTCGAGCACAGAATAAACTCCCACACACCGTGTGATCTTAATCGATTTTCTTTCTTGGACTGCTGGTGCCAAAACGTACAAAAGCGCCCAACTATTAGCAAATACTTCCCCTAACAAAAAGTCAGATTGGCTTGTTTAACACAGCTGTCCTGCCTCTATTTCTTAAAAAAACTTAAGAGTAGTCCAGACTGCATTATAATTTTTTTGTGCGTTTTCACTTCGCGTTTTGATGCTTCAACTTTATGTGGAGTGACGGTCAGAGCTGCCCACTTTGGAGCTGGGGAACCATCTTCGAGTCTCGGCGTCGGCTGATAGGGACTGGGTGAGGGTGGGAAGGGGCTGTGCCTATCCCCCTCCAATCTGCACAATTCATCCTGGCTCTCTTCTCTGCATCTTAGTGTGTGCGTGATTACATGTGTGGGTGCGTTCGTATATGCAAGTGTGTGAGCCTGTCTGATTGTTTGTCTGGATCTGTATTTGTGTGTGCGCATGTTTGGGTCTATGTGTGTTTGTTTGATAGCGTGTGTCTGGATCTGTGAGTATATGCGTGTGGGATGAACAAGTTACTTACCTTCTGTAACGATATATCTGTAAGAAACAGTAATTAGTATTAGATTCCTTACCTTAGAATATCCCCAGGCGTCAGACTGGATCCGGAAATTTTTGCGTAGCAGTACCCTTGTGCGTCGGTAGGCGTCGTCTGCAGCTCCTCGTCCGTCGTGGGCGCCGTGATGACGTCGTCAGAGTACTTAAACGCCGCCTCCGCGTGCTGACGTCAGTTCTTAGACACAGCTTTTCCGCGCCAGAAACGCAGACCCATGTTAATAACGGTGATGGATCAAGCCCTGATCTTTGGACTGGGTAAGAGTGGTCTGCTTAATTCAGACACTCTGTTCATCACCACCCCCTTTTCTGAATCGTTTTTGGCCACTATAGGTGTGGCAGGGTATACTCAGACATGAGTCCCTTTCTCACTGCACCATCAGGATTCAAGCAAGCCGGGCCGAAGACGGCTGAATGCAAATGCTACTTACCAGTATGCATCTGTTCTTGGCATGTAGGGCTGCTGACATTCATATCTGTGCATAGATCGCTGCCTAGTGTTGGGTCGAAGTATCACGAGATAGGTGGCTCCTCCCCTGGACTACAGTGCGCATGGGCATCGCCTCCATCCCCAGATTGTTTTTAGCCATTGGCAGAGATGGAGTGAAGTATGTGAGTGATGCCCATGCTAAGAGCATATAAATATATGTAAATGAATACTGCAGCTGCTACAGGCGCCGGGGAGGAGGGCGGGCGATATGAATGTCAGCAGCCCTACATGCCAAGAACAGATGCATACTGGTAAGTAGCATTTGCAGTTCGAGGCATGTGGGCTGCTGAATTCATATCTGTGCATAGAATACATAGCAGTCCCTCCATTAGCGGAGGCCGCCCGTGCCAGCTGCAGCAGTTTGAAAAAGTGTTTTGAGAACAGCCTGTCCAACAGCTGCCTGCTGTTTAGAGTGCACGTCTACACAGTAATGTTTAGTGAAGGTATGTGTGGTAGACCATGTGGCTGCTCTACATATGTCCTCTAAGGGAATGTTACCTAGGAAAGCCATAGAGGCCCCCAACTTTCTGGTGGAGTGGGCTCTTGGTGGAATTGTGAGAGTGCGTTTAGCTTTAGCGTAACAGATTTGAATGCATTTCACGATCCACCTAGCGATCCCAGCTTTGGAGATAGAGTTTCCCTTGTGGTGTGAGGCAAATGCAACGAAAAGTTGCTTGGTCTTACGAAAATCTTTTGTCCTGTCAATGTAGTACATCAAGGCTCTTTTCACATGAAGGGTGTGGAGCATCCGCTCCGCCAGCGACTCTGAGTTTTGAAAAAACACTGGCAACTCAATTGTCTGGTTCAAGTGGAATTGAGATACAACCTTGGGTAAGAATTTAGGGTTAGTGCGGAGCACCACCCTGTTAGCGTGTACTTGGAAGAAAGGTTCTTGGATGGTGAGCGCCTGCAACTCGCTAACCCTCCGTAGCGATGTAATTGCTACTAAGAAAGCAACCTTCCAAGTCAGAAACTGAAGCTCACAAGAGTGCAGTGGCTCAAAGGGAGGACCCATCAGCCTTGTAAGAACCACATTGAGGTTCCATTCCGGAGCTGGTGGTGTCCGTGGTGGGATGACTCTTTTGAGTCCTTCCAGAAAAGCCTTGATAGCAGGGACCTTAAAGAGTGACAGGTGCTGCCTATTCTGGAGGTATGCTGCTATAGCAGACAGGTGAATGCGGATGGAAGAGTACGCTAGATTGCATCGATACAGGTGAAAAAGGTAACAGATGATGTTTTGAATGGAAGCATCTAGTGGGTCAATATCGTGGTTAGCACAGTAGATGACAAACCTCTTCCATTTAGCCGCATAGCAAGCTCTAGTAGTGGGCTTCCTTGCCTCCCGAATGATGTCCATGCAATCGGGAGGAAGATTGAGGTAGCCAAACTCTAGGACTTCAGGAGCCAGATCGCCAGGTTGAGCTGTTGCGGATCTGGGTGCTGAATGTCGCCATGGCTCTGCGTCAGAAGGCTGGGAGTGAGATGAAGCCTTTGATGCGGTACCACGGAGAGTTCCAGAAACGTGGTGTACCATGGTTGGCGAGCCCACGTTGGAGCAACCAGGATGAGCGTCATCGAGTGCTGCCTGAGCTTGCGTGCCACCAGCGGTATCAGAGGTGCTGGGGGAAAAGCGTACGCAAATCTGCCTGACCAGTTCATCCACATCGCATTGCCCTGTGATTGCGGGTGTGGGAACCTGGCGGCGAAGCTTTGGCATTTTGCGTTCTCCTTTGTGGCGAATAGGTCTATCTCTGGATGACCCCACCTTTGGAAGTACGGTTGGAGTACCGATGGATGTATCTCCCACTCGTGCATCTGATGGCTGTGCCTGCTGAGCAGGTCCGCCATTTGATTGTCCTTGCCCGGGAGATGCTCTGCCATGAGGAAGATGTTCCTCTGAATGGCCCACTTCCACATGCTCTGAGCCAGATGAGACAGCTGTGGAGAGTGTGTGCCTCCCTGTTTCAGAATGTAGTACATGGCTGTCATGTTGTCCGTCCGGATCAACACGACTTTGTTGCACAGATGTACTTTGAACGCCTTTAAGGCCATGAAGATTGCCATCAGTTCCAACACATTGATGTGCATCTTCCGTTGCCGTAGTGTCCATAGTCCTTGCACAGTGTAATGGAGTACATGCGCTCCCCATCCCAGGAGAGAGGCGTCCGTTGTCAGGATAATCTGTGGGACAGGCTCTTGGAATGGTCGGCCCTTGCAAAGGTTTTGTGGATTCCACCAATGCAGAGAGTTGTACGCCCGACCGCTCACCAACACTAGGTCCGTCAGTTGCCCATGAGCCTGATTCCACTGACGCGCCAGGCACTCCTGAAGCGGACGCATATGTAGTCTCGCGTGCGGGACAATGGAGATGCAGGAGGCCATCATGCCTATCAACTGCATGAACACCCTCGCTGGAAGCGAGTGTTGGGGTCTGAATCGTTGGATCAGCGCCTGGATACTGGCGATTCTCACTGAATTTGGCTGCGCAGTGGCTGCCAGAGTGTCGATTGTCGCGCCCAGATACTGTCGCACGTGGGCGGGCTGGAGATGGGACTTTGGGTAGTTCAGAGAGAATCCCAGATCGTGCAGGAGATGAATGGTGCGTGACACGTGGTCGACGCACTGCTGTTCTGTCCTTGCTTGAATGAGCCAGTCGTCCAGGTAGGGAAAGACGTGGACGTGCTGGCGACGGAGATGCGCCGCCACGGTCGCCAGGCATTTTGTAAATACCCTTGGTGCCGTGGTGACCCCGAACGGCAGAACCTTGAACTGGTAATGCTGGTCTAAGATCGTGAATCTGAGATACTTCCTGTGGGAAGGATGCAGGGGGATATGAAAATAGGCATCCTTCAGATCCAGCGTAGCCAGGAAGTCCCCCTGTTGAAGCAGGGGAAGCACCTGCTGCAACGTGAGCATATGGAAGTGCTCCGAGAGGATGTACCAGTTCAGGGGCCTGAGGTCCAGGATCGGTCTGAGGGACCCGTCCTTTTTGGGGATCAGAAAATACAGGGAGTAAACCCCTGTTCCCCGCTCTTGCAATGGAACGAGCTCTATCGCCCCTTTTTGCAGCATGACTAGAACTTCTTGCTGCAACAAGGTCAAGTGCTCGCCGGACATAGGACGGCTTCTTGGCGGTATGTCCGGTGGAATGGACGTAAGCTCTAGACAGTACCCGTACTGGATAAGAGACCTCACCCACCTGTCCGTGGTGATGGACTCCCACGCTGGCAGGAACTGCTGGAGTCTCCCCCCGACCGGTGTTGTGTGGTCGGGGGGCAGTGACAAGACGTCACTGCTTGTTGGTGGTGGTGGACCTGGAGCCATTGTTTCCACGTCCCCTGCCTTTGATATTATTGCCTCTGTAACCACCTCTACCTTTGTTGTTATACGAGGCTTGGGTGTTACTCTTGTAATATTGTGTGGACTGGGATGCCTGTCCCCTTGAGGTGCCTTTTGAATTTGAGCGGCGAAAGGAGCCACTCCGAAACTGCTGACTTTGTAAAGCCCCCATTGACTTGGCAGTTTCCGTATCTTTTTTCATTTTTTCCAGGGAGGCATCCACCTCAGGGCCAAACAGATGGTCAGGATTTACTGTTTGATTCAGTATAGTAGTTTGGATGTCGGGTTTGAACCCCGAAATTCGAAGCCAGGCATGGCGTCTAAGTAACACACTTGTATTGATAGCTCTGGAGGCTGTGTCTGCCACATCCAGTGCACATTTGATGGATGCATTAGTAATGAGTTTACCCTCCTGAATAAGCATCTCTCCTGCCTCCTTGTATTGGTCAGGCAAGTGTTGTAGGATGGCCTCTAATGTGTCATAATGGGCCCTATCATAACGTGCAAGCAGGGCTTGGGTGTTAGATATTCTCCAGATGTTAGCTGCCTGTGCAGCAATCCGTTTGCCTGAGGCTTCAAAGATTTTTGACTCCTTATCTGGGGGAGGAGCGTCACCAGTCGTTTGAGAGTTCGCCCTCTTCCGAGCGTTGGAAACAACCAAGGAGTCCAATGGCAAGTGTCCCTTGATATATGTAGGATCTGTGGGAGCTGCCTTATACTTCCTGTCGATTCGAGGGTTGACCACACGCGCCCGTGTGGGCTCCTTGAAAACCTCTGCGGCATGTTTAAGCACCCCCTTAAGCATCGGCAGCGTCTTGACCGACTTCTCAGCCACCGAGAAGGTGTCGAACAAGAAGTCCACATCCACGGGGTCTGAGTGTAGCTCGACGTCGTGGTTGGCCGCAGCTCTCTCTATCAGAGCATTGAAGGCCGCCGAGTCTTCTGTCGGGGACGTTTTGGCGGCGAAAAGTTGAGGGTCCTGACCCGACTGTGGGTCCTCGGTGTCGGCTCCGGTGGCCCAAGGTACATGCTCCTCCTCCGGATCAGAGTACGCCGGATAGTTGTACTCGGAATCTTCCTCGTCCGCATCGGCTGCGACTGAATGCGTCGGAAAGTGCCCCAGGGCCTGGGGGGACACAGGTTCCACCATAGCCGAAGATCTGGCAGAGTCCTTGTTTTTAAGAGGGATCTTAAAGGGTTCCAACGCCGGCTCCGTTGTGATCTTCCTCTTGAGGAGCGACAGTTTTCCGGTGTTGGCGTCGATGAATACCTCACGACGTTCCTCTACCGCAAGCGGCTGGAGTCGAGGCTTTGGCACCGGCAAGGCAGCTTTCGGCGTTAATGGCTCCTTAGAGGGTCCGCCCAGCTTCGGCGCGAAGGCCTTCGGCGCCGACTTGGGTGGTAGGGTGAAACGGATAGGCGTGTGGCCCGTAGTAGGCTTAGGCGTGAGCTTAGGCGCTACAGTGTCCTGAGCGGGAATCACACTGGCTTTTCGAATCCGCTGCAAGGATTCCGCCACCTTCTGTGTGAAGGCTGGAGAGGGCTGGACCGGCTCGAGCGATTCCTCATCGTCGAGATCCACATCGACTGCGGGCACTTTCTTCGGTGCCGGCCCCCCATGCCTATTTGCGTCGTCGCCCTGACGCTTCTTCGGAGCCGTCTTCGGGTCCACGACCCCTTTCGGCGCCGACGCATCCGCGTCGGAGGACTTTGCCTTCGGCGCCGACCCAGAGGCCTTCGGGTCGGCCATTTTGGCGCGACTCTTCATGTCAGCCATTTTGGTTTTCTTTGAAGTTGACGCCTCCAGAACCTTCTTCACCAGCGCAACTTTCGGTTTCGGTTTCGCATCCGATGGTGCGTGACCAGTTGGCTTCACTTTCGGTTTCTTAAACTTAAGTGATGGATCAGAAATGTCCGTGACCGGGCCCGGAGGCGGGGACGTAGGACTCATAGTTAGATCTTGGGTAAGGCCCGAAGGCGCTCCCTCGACCTGGGCCGTATGAAGGGGAATAACCCCTGAGTCTGTTTGGGGATGCTCCTCCTCCGAGCTATCTCCCATTGTGGCACAAGCCTGATCGTCGTCCCCTACCTCGTCGGAGACTTCAACAAAGTCCTCCTCACCCGCGTCGTAGGTCTCCTCCTCGCACGCGGGACCAGAGTCCGAGTCTCGCGCGTCGTCTTCTCCCTCGACAGAGTCCTGGAAAATGTCATCTGGTGGGGGCGCCGAAGCCGATAATTGAGCTTGGAGCCGATTGGCCCGGCGAATCTTTAAAGTCTTCTTGCTCCGGAATTTCGAACACGCCATGCAGGTGTCCTCGCGGTGATCCGGTGACAAGCAGGTATTGCACACAGGGTGCACGTCGAGGTGTGAATATTTGGAGTGACACAGCGGACACTTTTTAAATGGAGTACGCTCCATAGCAAGAGGTGTAGTGTAGGCCCGTCCGCACCGAAGGCACGTGGAAGGGCAGCAAGAGATCGGAGCTGAGAGTCAGAAAGAAACCCGTACGCAACTATACCGACGCCCAGCCTAAAGACCTTTTGGTCTCGAGTAGAAGTTGAACAACTGTCGGTTCCGACAGAGGGAACCGAAACACATCCGAACCCAATGGCGGAAAAAAACAATCTGGGGATGGAGGCGATGCCCATGCGCACTGTAGTCCAGGGGAGGAGCCACCTATCTCGTGATACTTCGAAGACTCTTCCAGGACAACAATGTGCAATCATCCGGACCCAACACTAGGTGGCGATCTATGCACAGATATGAATTCAGCAGCCCACATGCCTCGAACCTGATGTCCGCGCACGGAGGCGGCGGCTAAGTACTCAGATGACGTCATCACGGCGCCCACGATGCTGACGACGGATGCAGACGACGCCTACCGATGCGCAAGGGTACTGCTACGCAAACATTTCCGGATCCAGTCTGACGCCTGGGGATATTCTAAGGCAAGGAATCTAATACTAACCTGTTTCTTTCAGATTGTATGTGCGTGCCGTGTGGATCAGTGTGTTGGATGGTGTGTCTGGATCTATGAGTCTGTGTGTATTTGTGCCTGCATACGCATCTATGCTTGCGTTTGCCCGTGGTTAGGTGTGTAAGTCTTTGAGTACGAGTCTGTATGTGTATGTTTGTGTTTGTATGTTTTGACATGTGCATAAGTACTTGTTTCATATTCAGTCACCAGCACCAGGAGGCGCTTTCCAGCATCATCCGCGACATCTTGAGACCTCACTGGAAGTGATTCAACAACCCTATACAAAGGTCACAGGTTCCAGTCACTTTAGTTCCCTTTCTATGCATGCCTCAACCAACGTGGGGATCCGTAACATCTGACTATTTTTGGAGCATTTTAGGCCTATTTTTCTCTTTTAAAAAGACTATCAGATTAATTTAGAAAACCTTTTATATGCGAATACAAAGACTGTGATTCTCAAAATGTACATCTGTCACATGCACAATGTATTTTCAGAATGTAAAGCAGTCACTGTGCACAGAGACATCATTGCAAACTGAGAATTATATATAAGATCTTAGGTCTACTTTTAAATCAACAGGCTTCTATAACTATTGTGAACCTACGTAAAGCCATCACAACTGGCACTCCTGCCTACTTGACTAACTAGTTTGTTATCTTTAGTTGCCTTGACACACTCGCACAAGGGCACAATCTGAATAGAGTTGACGAAATGCAAAAAAAAATATTTTCTGCAAGCCTTCTCTATCCATGTACCGAGAATCTGGAACAATCTCTCCATATCCATTGGGACGGCCCAACCCTGCTCCATTTTAAACAAGTATTTGCAATGCAATAGGTCTCACATTTGCGAGAGTTTAACCTATTAGCATTGTAATTGACAATGCCTTTTATTTACGTTTAAAAAACAAACACATAAATAAAAGGCATTGCCATTTACAATGCCAATGGCTCAAACTAACAACTGCGAGACCTATTGCATTGCAAATGCTTGTTTTACAAGTGGAGTGGGCTCTAGGAGGGCTAGGCAGAGTTATTTTCCAACTGAAAAGGCAATACCACAATTGTGGTGTAAGGTGGTGACACTAAAAAGTGCCTGCACCAGACTCATGCTTTGAGCTGATGAACGCACAATGAAGTAGGGAGAGTCAACTTCAGCAGGCTCAATTAGCAGCTAAGCACACACTCGAAAGGCATACACATGAGGACGGTCAATACCAGGATAACGTCTACTGAAGAATCACAAATGGCTTAGACGAGAACATGTGTCAACCCATTAATAAACCCTATTACAAAATGTGATTCAAATAAGAAAGGTGGACTTGAGAAACACAGAAATGCAGAATGGGCCAACAGATAACATTTGAGAGTAAAAGTAACCATTGTGCGACATGGGCTGGGCTAAGGATGAAACAAACCAAATCGAATCTGTGGCAGGGCATCTGGTAGCGAGGCGGACATTGATTTGCCATCTGAATTGTTCAAAAGCAGCTGATTTTGCTGTTGCTCAGTCTACATGCATGACAGTGTAAATAGCAGAGATATGGTAGCCTATTAGGAGGACAGATGCATATGCTCAGGAGCTTTGGGTACCACTTTTTCATGGGCCAGTGTAGCGCCATTAAGATGACCAGCTTCTTCAGAACTCAAAACTGAAGAGGTCTTGGGAGATCAGGGGGGGCATACATAAGGCTATTGTTCCATGCCACCTGAATTGGCCCCAGCCCTATAGCCCCATCTACTGTTCTCTGGAAAACCTGCACCAAAGACTCTCGTACTGCAGCTGTGGGCCTCCAAAACCTGGGAGGACTGCCTGACTTCAATAAAGACCTAGACTTCCCAAAAACCAGCGGAACAGTTCCTGCATCCTACAGAAACTCCAAAAGAAAAGACGGAGGCCTACGGAACTGCCAAAAACCCAAAGCCTAAAGTCACCTCTGCATTAGTTGCCCCTGGGTCATGTAGAAGAGTACCCCTGGTGACACTGAGCATCGCAAGTATTGAACACCCCGGTTGGTTGACCCGCAGTGGCCTTCCAGCCAGAGCCTGCAGCCTCTTTTTGCAGTGACCGATCTCCTTAGAAACCTATTGGGCTTCCAACGTTGTTTTGCACTGTGCACCAGGCCGCCCTTGTGCCACGGATGTGGTACTGCTGGCGTTTCCTTAGACCTTGCCCACCACCCACCCAAACTCCTGCAGATTGGTCATGTAAGTCGCTGTACTTGACCAGTTTGCAGAAATTGTTCTTCCTCCCATAGGAGAACATTGCATAACTCAGAAATTTCACCAGGTCCTCTTTTCAAAGTGAAAATCATTTATATTTAAAAACGTACTGTGGAAGAGGTGTGGCGCAGCGGCCAGGGTGACTGATTCTCGACCACAGGGTTCATGGTTCGATCCCCAGCTCCGGCGGCAGGTTGCCCAGCACCATGTGACTCTGGGCAATAGCTTGCTTAATCTTCCCGACGGCCCCCAGCGCCGGGACACCTCCGTTGGAGGTAGCTGTGCGCTTTACAAATGCTGGCATTTACTTACCTGAATGGTTTTCGCCGATGCCTAAACATACATAAAGATAGTTGCTATTTTTAAGAATTGGTGTGAAATTCCTTCTTGAGTAGTGTGTGTCATTAATTGATTATTGTGTGTATTTGCAAATATCTTGCATTTCTCGGTATTAAGCCTAAGGCTGCTCGACCACACTACCCCCTAATAGAGCACTCTGGGATTGCATATCAAGCCTCTGTACGCTCATAAGAGACAAAGAGGTCATCTTTTGGCCTGTGGCAAAAAGTAGATGTAAATAGATATTACAAGGGAAAATGGTTCTACTACATGCAGCCGTCTTCTAAAAAAAAAGCAACAGGAAATCCTATCCCAGTTTCCAGAACCTGGCAAATGTTTACTTGGTTAGCCCTCAGCTCTCCGTGTTCTTTCTCCCGAGGCCTCCGCCTCCGCTC
Organism: Lissotriton vulgaris; assembly: GCF_964263255.1. NCBI lineage: Eukaryota > Metazoa > Chordata > Amphibia > Caudata > Salamandridae > Lissotriton > Lissotriton vulgaris. The sequence continues at coordinate 174,872,346 of NC_141686.1, read as the reverse complement.
TATGTTGAAACATTCTCCAATACATATAAATAGTAGACTCTTTACACAGTATATTAGATACTGGATATACAACATAAAGAGCCGGCTTCCCACAGACCCGGATAGGCAAGTGTCAACGATGAAATGGAAATAGTGAAGGTGAGGTTAAAGAGAGGGAAGTAGGTAAAACTAGTGGGATGAAAAATAGGAATGTTGCATATAAATGGGAATGGGGAAGCGAGAGAAAGGAAAGCTAGAGACTAAAACAGAGCAAGGATGATGTTAGAAGGTACAGACTGACGGCATGGGAAGAAGCACAAAGGGAGAAATATGAACGGTGAATTAAAATAACAGAAAAGACAATGAAGAGATATAGTCTTACGAAGTAAGATTAGAAGGGAGGGAGAGAAATATTCAGTGGAAGGAATGGTGATGTAAAGGAGCTGTCAGCATCACATGTGGAGGAGATTAATTAGGAGTGAGCATACTGTACCCTGTTTTGCAGTACTGATATGAAGTGAGGATTTGAGGTTTCTGGCTGCTGCAAAGAAACTGTGTTCTGAGGTAGATTCATGACCTGCTGAAGAATGCTGGTGACTGCATCGGAGGGCAGCTGAGAGAGAACAAGAGCACACGGCCTTAGAAGGCAGGGCAGCACCTGAAAACAAAGAGGAGATTAATGAACTAAAGAGACACCAGAGTTCAGTGTAATTCCGGACAGAGCAGATCGCTTTGGTGCCCAGCTAGGGAGGGTTAGGGACCTAAGCAAACCATAACATTGCAAATACCTAAGGAAATCCTATAAGAGATCAAAGCAGTGCCTCCCTTAGACAAAAGATGCTTTTTCTTTTCAACTGTGACTCTTACAGTTTGCAGAATCTTCACAGTTTCTTGTGTCAAAGGAACATGAATGAAACTAACATCACAGGAGCATGCAGAATGAACCTAGCTCAACAGTCCTACGGCTACACCTAAATATACCCCTAAAGGCATTTATCAGAATGCCATATGTTGCTACTTAAAACCCAGGGAAAATGCCTAAGTTGAAAAATCCAGTTGTATGCTCTTTGGTTATAAGAAGGCACAGCTTTCAAAGCATCATCCATCAAGCCTCACTTTCTTCTACAAATTAGCAGACAAATACAGAAGAGCTCCTGTGTGCACGTATCTCAGGCAGTAGCTATTACAGGTAGCCAATCTACACTTCAACCAAATAAAACAGGAATTATCCAAAGAGTGTCAACATGGCTCATGAGCATAAAAATTTAGGAGAAGAGAGGATAACACTGTGTTTGCCATTCAGCACAGAAAGGCCTCCCACCCATCAACTGCAAAAGGAAAGCTATTAAGGGTACTCTGTCAATTCAATGATGATGCATATCCTTTCCACAAGGAGATCTATCTAAAAATGTTAACCTCATTTAAATCTCGTCCACCTTACCTCATCCTGGGCATCCTTTTTCATCAAGAAAGACAGGTTGTGTGCTGTGGAGCTGACGAGTGAAGCAGCCTGTTCTAGGCTAAGGTAAGGAAGAATTCGGGCTACCATTCGCTTTCCTTTCCGGATGCACATTATCTGGACAAAGAGGTCGTCATTTGGCCTGTGGCAAGAGGTGGATGTAAATAGACAGTACAAGGGAAAATGGTTCTACTACATGCAGTCCTCTTCTCAAAAAAGCAACAGGAAATCCTATCACAGTTTCCAGAACCTAGCAAATGTTTATGTGGCTAGCCCCCAGCTGTCAGTGTGCCTTCTCCTAAGGCCTAGGTCTCCGCTCAATGTTAAAACATTCTCTAATACACATAATTAGTGGTGAATCTTGGCAGGCCTTTATTTCCCTCATCTCATAAGGGGCCACACAAGATATACTTCTTTCTTGTACACCCTTTCTTCATAGCAAGACCATATTGTTTGAAACTGGCTCTATGTATACTACACCAACGTGAGGGATAATGTGTATAGAGTCCAAGTATCCCCAGAGGTAGGCAGAGGTTAAAGTTAGATAGAAGCTTACTCTCGAATAGTGGTAGTTTGGTCGAGCAGTAAGGCAGTATCAGAGGTCAGTGTTAAGCATTTAATGTACACACCAAGTCAGCAAATGAATTCACACACTCAATAACTGAACTCCAGGCCAATTGTTTTTGTGTAAAAAAAATAGACTGTTTATTTTTAGAACCAAGCAAGCCCGGTACAGGTAAGCATTAAATACTTTTCAGTAATCAGTTACTGATATAGAACAGTTTGAAAATGCAATAGGAATTGTACTTTGATTTACAGGGGAGCAGTAGTATGCAACACTTAGCAAATACAGTACATTGGAATGAATAGGCATTTTCAATAAATTGCAGGTAAGTTACTTTTATGTAACTTTTTCTGACTCCGTGCTGGATGCCTAGATTAGGCACTGGGACATTTCCTGTAAACAGGTGAGTAAATGAGTTTTTGTTATTTGTGCGATTTTTAAAGAATATTTTTAGATTTCAAAACTCCACATTTGTAAACTCTTTGGAGCTGTATATTGAAATTAATAGGCTTTGTCAACAAATTGCAGGTAAGTTACTTTTACCTTACTTTTTCTAACTCAGTGCTGGATGCCTAGATTCTTTTAACAACAAGCATTTGCAATGCAATAGGTCTCGTATTATTAAAGTTTGAGATATTGTCATTGCTAATAATAATGCAACACCAATAGCAATAGCTATTGCACTGCATTTTTGCATGCGCGCTGCTACAGGCCACACATAAAAATTAGCTGAAACATTGGCGAGGAGAGAGGGAGAAGAGAGAATAGAAGGCATTAGTGACGAGGCAGAGGGGATACAGAAAAAGATTTCAAAACAATTACTCCAATCCTCCCATTTCAAATGTAATTTTTGATTTTGCCTAGATCTCTCCTCGATGAGGTATCCTAAATTTCAGCATTCAACCTATCAGGGAAATCAACAGGCTATCTCATACTCATTGCTTCCAACTTGTACACCAATGTCATAAAGGTCCTGCCATTTCTGCTCATCAATCCAGTGATTTCTTTGGATCTAGCACTTTTAGCACATAAACTCAGAAGAAGTGGAGCTTTCCCCAAAGAGGTGATAAATTGTTAAATATGGCCATAATACAAACGTCTATGGGTGATCCGAGAATGTCACTTTCATACCTCTTGCATGTTCCTATTAACACATTCTTTTTGTGCCTAACTTTACCTAAACCTTGTGTGTTCGTCATACAGTTCTCATGTTGCATCCCAGCCTCAAATAAACTCATACCGCTGCCGGATCTTCCCACTCCCAACTCTCCAGGACTAGCCTTCATTTATTTTCTTTTGTTAGGTTTATATTGTGTTGCTCCATCACAAGAAGTAACAGAGCACTTTACCTTTTGCTCAATCAGTTGCTCTCATGCCTTTTGTCCTTTATTTTCCTCATGTGTCCCAGAAGTAGCACCCTTCAGATTTTCTGCCCTCAGCAGTAGCACCCATCATATGCCTCTTGCCTTTTGTTCATCATTTATCTTTTGCACCGCCTTCCTCTCCCTTTTCCTTTCCGCCAGGCCCTCACATATTGTGACATCTGTTTACCTTGCACCTGTGCAGCTACTTCGTTTGTATGCCCATTGAGCTTGGCTCACCTCTCATGTCCCAAAGACTTCCCCCTCAGGTTCTCGTACATCTCAAGGATTTTGTGCTTTCGCTCTTCGAGCAATCCAGGCTGCTCCTCCATGGGGCTCTGATGGTAGCGCCGTTCAGAGTCCTCAACATCCAAGAGGAGAGTGAAGGTCTAGGGGAGAGAGAAAGCCTGTATAAAAAAGGCACATCGCAAAGGTGGTCTAAGCACTTGGTCTGGTTTATTATGGAGACAAAAAACGTATTAGAATGGGTTGGAAAGGCATCTATGCTCTCAGCATTAAGGTAAAGGGACAGTCTAGAATATGAGTAAAGCCATATTTCATATGTCCTTATAGGAGACAGAACCTCAGTTTACCATGTATTTTCCAATGTCATAGTAGAATGCATTATGCAATGGACTCTTCCTTGAAACAGTTAGCTATGGCTGTTTACTTCCATCACAACTTTGTATTCAGGATCATTCTATACATTTTTTGAAAATTATTATGCGCTTCAATGTTGACAAGAAGCTATTTCAAAGTGTTTTTGGAACTGTATAAATGAGAGCCGTACTATGGAAATCTTGAGAGCGAATCCATTTTCTCTTCAATATTATTTGTGTATCCACAATTGATCACTAGGTTACAAACTTCTAAGTTGCTTCCACTGCATGTAGATAGATTGAAAATGTTACTTAACCTGTAAGCATTTGTTTGTGCCATATGGTGCTCTGCATACTCTTGCTATCTAGTGTTCTGCTTTTATGTCTGCAATACTTCTCAATTATTCGTTGCATACAGTGCGCCAAGGAAAGGTTTTCCGCTCTCAAAACAGAGTATTTCGTGATGGATTGCAAGTGCCATTCAATTAGGTCATTGTCAGGCAGGCAGACCGCTATCTTCACAAGTGTCTCTTCCAGAAATTTGCCATGCAGCAACTTGGAAGAATAGGCCCACATTTACTTATCACTACTGCCTGGATTCAGCAGTTCTGAATGACACAGCAATGGGCCAAAGAGTACTACGGAATCTGTTTCATTAAGGTTAGCTACCCCAGTCTACCCCCTTCCTCTTTTACTGTATCACATTCCCATGAAGTAAACTTTAAACTCTGTTTAACGCTTACAGGAATTTATTACTTTATTGTCATTAATATAACTGGTATCTTGTTTAGTGATTACTTGCAAATTGTATTGATGCTCTCTCTCCTGTTAAGCGGTCCACAACTATGGTAACTGTGCTACTCAACTGCTTGCTAGCCTGATTCAAGCATGTGAATCTATGACAGTGCCAATACTAGAGTGAGAAATAAGTAACTTACCTGTAACTGTAGTTTTGCAGCATTAGAAGCCTTCATAGATTCACATGCGACCCGCCCTCCTCCCCAGGGGAAGCTCACCTTAACCTAGCTCATTATATTAAGTTTAGCTCTAGTGCTCGAAAATTGAAGTACTGAGCTTCTCTCTGAAGTGTTCTAGAGGGTGGTTTATGCTGATTGGGTAAGGAAAAACTTCGGTATCCTTTTTAATAATGACTGATAGGTTAATAAACTCAGAGGCTTAGGCCTTTTGAGTCTATACCCATCAGTCTATTAATACTATTACTACTATTTTTAAATCACCAGTGATTCCCATCATGACAACGGGGAATGATTCAAGCATGTGAATCTATGAAAGTTTCAATACTGGAGTAACTTTAGAAGACACAGGCTATTGGGAGGACGGTAGGTGCATGGGAATGTACAACACTTTACAATATGAACAGATCACTACAGTACAGCATTTTTCATTCATGGCGTCTGTGGCTATTAATGCATATGCTCCGCACAGACTTGTAAGAAAGTGCCCTAGTTTTGCATGGTCACCCCTAGTTTTTGCCAAACTGTTGATGTACTTTGACTGAGTGTGACCTAGGTTCCTGCCAACTAGAGCCCTTGTGCTTTACCTAAAACTGCATTAAAACAACCCAATTGGCACTCTCTGGCTACATGTCAGTCCCATCTAAATGGTAAGATAGTTAGTTTCCAAGGGCACTGTGGTTAGGGAAGCCCTGTAAGGGCTGCAGCACGTATTGCGCCACCCTTAGAGCCGCGTCCCTCTCTGCGTCTCTCTGCGTCTCTCGCTCTCTCCAGGCTGTGTGTTTTGGTGCATAACCAAGTGAAGAGTCGACATGGCACATCTCTGTGTGCCATGCGAAGAGTCGATATGGCACATCTCGGTGTGCCATGCCTACAACCCACTGTTATGTTATGTTATGTTATATTGATTTATTATGCGCACAGATACCCCAGCCAAGGGGCGTCCCGGCGCAGAGACAAGGTAGAACATAACACAACAGGAAACTAAAAACATGAAAGCAGCTAAAACAGGAAAGTTTTTAAAGCCCTCCGGAAAGTCAAGAGGTCCTCGATCAGACGAATTTCAACAGGAAGGGAGTTCCATGCTGACGCGGCCTTTACACTAAACGAGCGGCCACCCATGCGACTAAGCCTAAATCTGGGGACCACCGCAAGGGCCAAACCCTGGGAACGGAGGGTGCGGGTGGGAACATAAAAGGAAAGACAGCTGGATAGGATTTCCGGGCCAATACCTCTCAGAATCTTAAAAGCGAGACACAAGACCTTAAAAAGGATGCGCTTCCTGACAGGGAGCCAATGTAGGGTACGAAGGACAGTTGCCACCGAGCTGAATCTGGGCAGGCCGACAATCGCCCTCGCCGCAGCATTCTGAACCCGCTGCAGACGGGTTAGCTCGGCCTGGTTAGCCCCAGCCAGAAGAGAGCTGGCATAATCCAGGCGGGAGATGATAGTTGCCTGGATCACCAGCTGCCTGGTCGGGGCGTCAAAGAACTTGAGAACAGGTCTCAAGCCCCTTAGGAGACCGAAACAACAGGCCGCAGTTTTTTTAGTATGCCCTACAAAGGAGAGGCCCGCATCCAGCCAGACCCCCAGGTTTTTCATCTCAGATACCGGGGTCGGAGTGGGTCCCAGCTCAGAGGGCCACCATTGGTCACCCCACAGCTCCACTCCCTTACCGACAACCATCACCTCCGTTTTTGTGGCATTTAGCTGAAGGCAGTTGCCTGTCAACCAGCTAGCCACCGCCTTCAGTCCAGACTGAAACCTGGGGGCCTCAGTCTCCGCATCCCCGCTGAGAGTAACCGCCAGCTGTGTGTCGTCGGCATATGAGACCAAAGTTAGGCCCCACTGCCTAGCGACATCAGCCAGCGGTCTCACGTAAAGATTGAACAACGTGGGACTCAGCGAGGACCCTTGCGGAACCCCCATGGCCAGCGGTTGGAAATTGGACTTGAAGGGAGGGATGGCAACACAGAAGGAGCGGTTATCTAGGAAGGAGTGGAACCATTGCAACACCTGACCGCCAATGCCGGTCTCCTCAAGCCGATGCAGGAGGATGCTGTGGTCTACCGTGTCAAAGGCGGCGCTAAGGTCTAACAATATAAGCGCCGCCGTTTGACCAGCATCCAACCTTGCACGGAGATGTTCCACCATCACAAGTAACGCGGTTTCCGTGCTGTGGCCGGCACGGAATCCGTTTTGTGTGGGGTCGAGGGCATTGGTCCGTACAAGATGTTCAGACAGGGCCAAGTTGACATGGGCCTCAGTGATCTTGGCTGGCCAAGGTAGCAACGAAATGGGGCGATAGCTTTCAGGCTTGGCCGGGTCCAGGGAGGGCTTTTTGATAATTGGGGACACCACAGCTTGCTTCCACTTAGCTGGAACTACTCCCGTTTCCAAGGAAAGGTTGACGAGGGAACATACAGCTGCACGTCCCATAAAAGCCTGATCTCGAAAGAGAGCAGGCCTTACTGGATCGGATGGAGATCCAGATTTGACTTGCAACGCAAGTTTATCAAACCCGTCCAAGGTAAGGGGGGGGAAGACAAGCAGAGTAGACTGATGGTGGGTCCCATTGAAACTTTCCCGACCGGACCCTATGCTAGGGAATGTCCGATAAATAGCTTGGACTTTCCCCAGAAAATAGGAAGCAAGGGATTCACAGTGGGAAAGAGAGCTTACGGTCGTAGAGGTAGTCCGCTTTGACATAAGATCTTTTACGGCCTTAAAGATGGCTTTCGACGGATTAGTACTGTTCCGGAATTCCGCGGCATAAAAAGCCGCTCGAGCTCGACAGATAGCCCGATGGTAGAGCTTGACGGACCTGGCGTATGCAGCTTTTAGATCAGCTCCATAGGTTTTCCTCCAGGCCCTCTCAGCCCGTCTACAGGCACCCTTTAGGGCCCGAAGGGCACTATCGTACCAGGGGCTCGACTCTCTGGAGTTGATTTTAGTAGATACAATAGGTATCAGAGAGTCCAAGGCCCTAGTAATCCAGGAACAGAAGAGGTCATACCCCTTTTCTACCTCCGTCAACGGGCCCAGCGGCTCCTCTAATAGAAGACGATGGAAGTCTTCTAACCTAAGCTTCTTCCAGGCCCTCTTCTGAACCCGTCTAGCCGAGGAGATGGAAGGGGTGGCTAAGACCGGGCATAGGATGGACACCAAAAAGTGGTCAGTCCATTCCACCGGCGAGATAGAGGTGATTGTAATCCCCGGCAGATTAGTAAACAGGGGATCCAGAATATGCCCCCCCGAATGGGTAGGCTGGGAGACCATCTGGGGAAGTTGAAAGGCCTCTAGGTCAGAGGAGATGGAGCGCACTGTCAGGCCTGAGAGGGTGTCGAAATGCAGGTTCAAATCACCCATGATGGAAAAGTTGGCACAGTCTGCGACCAAAGGGCCAACAATGTCGGGAAAAGCATTTCTAAACGCCACATCGCTGCCGGGCGGGCGATAAACGACCATCCCGGACAGCGTAAACTCAGGGCTGACAGAGACCTTGAACAAGGCACTTTCACACCCAGAGATGTTTAGGGCACTCCAGACACAGGAATAGGAGGACCTTACCACTAAAGCTATACCCCCACCTCTAGACAACCTGTTCAAGGTGTACATAGAATAACCGGGTGGGCAGGATAGATTTGTAATAGCGGTATCCGCATCCTGTAGCCATGTTTCAGTCATGGCAAAGATGTCTGGAGCTTCCTCCTCAATGAGGTCAAAGATGTTCTGATAGTGTTTCAGCGCAGACCTGACATTCAGGTTCAGGATCCGCAAGGAGGAAGGAAAGTCTGTAATACGGCGGGTCACCGGAGAAGTAGTCCTTGGGAGAGGACTCGGAGAGTCAAGAGCCCACCCATTACAGGGGCAATGGTACGGGCCTCGCAATGGATGTACCGATGGAAGGGTACAACAGCGGCTTACCTGACCGATGGCAAACAGGCACTCCCGCGAGTATGTCAGCATGGCGACGCTAAGATGGAAAAATAGCCGTTACCCGGAATCCCGCGACGTCCAGCGCATCCGTAGCGCGGACGGGCGCAGACGGGCAGGACTCTGGCACGACTCCGGCCACGCGAGGACACGCCCGCTGCGCGATCCCGCTGCGCTAGGGGAGGAGCCTTAAATAGGTGTTCCCAGGCGTCACATGCACATTCAAGCGCTGTCAGCTGGAAAAGCCTCACTCCACTCACCCCACTCCAAGGCATAGATCACTGCCACTGCCCTGGCATAGATCAGCCACCAATCTAGCTGGGTGCACTATACCATTGGTGAGGGTACAGGTGCATGCGCCCTGTCCCCCTACAGAGTCCCCCTACAGAGTCTAAGCCAATTCTTAGACATTGTAAGTGCAGAAATGGCATTGAGAGTATATAGTACTGGGAGTTTGTCATTACCAACTCCACAGCACCATAATAGCTTAACTGAAAACTGGGAAGTTTGGCATCCAACTTCTCAGCACATAACACCCACACTGATGCCAGTGTAGGATTGAATGAAAAATGCACTCAGGGCATCTTACAGATACCTCCTGAAAACCGACCTAACACTAGTGTCCTGGCTGAGTGGCTGCTCGCCAGCTGCCACCACCAGACATGTTTCTGGACCCCTGGGTCGAGAGTCTGCTGCTCTCTGGGGTCGGAAGCGATGCACATCCTGGGACGAGGTGCCAAGTCTCCTCCCCCAGGCTGGGCAGGGTCCACTTAGGGGAAGCTTCAAAGGCTTGCCGCCTTTGTGAGCCACCCCAGCCATTTGCTGCTTCCAGCAACTGGTGCCCATCTGTTCGGACCCCCACTTTGGGTAGGAGAACCGGAGGAAGGGATCCACAACCCTCAGGTGGGTGAGGGAAGGTGAAGCGCAACAGAGAGAAGCATATGCCCCCCTCCCACTGGAGGATGGCATAATAGGGGGTGTACCCACCCCAAGGAAGGGACCCATTGGTCCTGACTTTTATTTACCTCTAATGCCCCTAAATCTAGTATTTAGGGTCAACCCTGAACCTTGCCTCCTCTGACATGAACCAACTAAGAAGAAAAGGAGAAGACAGACCGAAGAAGCCGTTCTGAACGAAGAAGGAGGACGCCCACTGACTTAGCCCCAGCCCTACCGGCCTGTCCGCACCTCGAACTTGCACCTGCGAAATCCCGGTGTGCTCTGTAGCCAGCAGCCCTCAAGAAACCGAAGTACCTTCCCTGCCTTCCCAAACCAGGACTGTCTCCCGTGAGCACCCGATTTGCTCAACAGACTGACCAAATCCTCAAGTCTGCACCACTCTGCACCCGACGCCCACGGCCAGAGTTGAGTGGCTCAACATCATGAGGAGGTCTCCCCGGCGATCCGGACCGGCGATCTGGTGATCTCTGATTTGCCTTGAATCGCCAATCGACACCTGCAGGCACTTTCCGGAGGACCCCCCCGACTGCGACCGAAGCTGGTAAGAATACCAGACACCTAAAGACACCCCTGCACCCGACGTCCAATGGCCTTGGGTGGCCAAACCGAGTGTGTCCCAGCATCCCAACGTACCTCTCCAACTTGTGCTCAACTCCAGAAGAACTTCGTTCGCGAGTCTGCAGTGTTTCTTACAACCTGAGAATCCCCATTGAAATCAACAGGGCACCCCACACAAAAACAGCACTCTGCCGCCCCTGCACCGCTGCATTTTTTCTTTGGGTGCCAACACCAGGAGCTTTGCTCCCACAATCTTGTGGCCAGCTCATGAGCAGCCACCAACTGGAGTCCCCGTTACCCACAATTGGATAAACCTGTAACAAAGACATTTTCATTCAGCGTGCTTGTATTGGTCAACCTACCTTGAAAAGTACTATTTACCTGTGCCAGGCTTGCTTGGTTCTAGAATATAAATCGAACTAAACAATATATTTATACAAATCAAATTGGTCTGAGTTCAGTCTTTGAGTGTGTGACATTTGCTGCCTGAGTGTGAACAACAAATGCTTAACCCTACCCTCTGATACTGCCTTACTGCTCGCCCACACTACCACAAATACAGAGTGAGGTTCAATCTAACGTCTCTGCCTACCTTTGGGGTTCCACTAGACTGTGCACACTATACCTCGCTGTGGTATAGTATACACGGAGCCAGCTTCCTACATTGGTGGATCGACAGTATAATATACAACTTTGCAAATGTTGGACTGACTTGGTCAACACCTGATCACACAACTGAACTCCTAAATTGTCTTCAGAAATTCTGAATTCATAATAATTTTTTACAAATTGCTAATAGTCTTGTAGGGCCTTGATTAAGTCCCTATTTTAGAAAAATAAAAGCTCACTTTAGTTAGAGGGATTAGAAGTTTTTTTTTACAATGTCTCTTAACAAGAACCCAGCTGTTAGTGAAAATATAACTAATGACAGAGGATAGATTTGAGGAGCTAGACCTCACCCCTTATCTCCACATTGAATTCAGGGAGTTAAGGTCTTTATGTAAACTAAAACGTTATAAAATGGGGTCCCATCTCTCCAAACAAAAGCTCCACGAGTTGTTGGTAGGGTATGCTAGGGACCATCCCTATGAGAATGGTGAAGACCTCTCAGAGGGGGAAGAAAATTGAGGGTATCAAATGCCAGGCAAAAAGTGGGGGCTAACCATGTCAAAAGAGGCACTTTCCAACACTGTGTAAACGGGGTGGCTAGACTTAAAGGAGTTATGCCCATTCTCTTTCTGCAGCCCCCTCCAACTACGAGAGACTCCTGCACCAGAATCAGACACCAAAAGACACCACTGCCCCGAGCCCACCAGCCTGAGGAGAAATGGACCAAGGGTGCCCCTGTGTGCGCGATGATCTCAATGCTCAAGCCTCCATGTAGGTCCGTCCCCCCCCCCCCCCGCCCGACTGGTCCCACAGTCCCAGCTTGCAGCCTCCTTGTAACCGGACCGTTCTCCCATTGAAGTGAATGGGACAACCGATACCATGCCACACCTCTTCACCAGGACCCCCGAGAGTCTCCTGAGGTGACAAGTTCTCAAATGCAATACATGTTTTCCCTCCATAGATCCAGAAAATGCATTAAAAGTCCATTTCTGAAAACTGTAAAAATTCATAACTTGAAAAGTACTTACCAAATTTCGATGATCTTGGAATTTAAATTTACATAAATGTTTGAGTTATATTTATAAATTGGTGCCAGATTTCTTTGCGTGTGGTTACACTTACTGCTTTTGTGTGTGAAATACAGCTTAGCAATACCCTCTGGTATGCATAACTGCTCCACCACACTATCACAAAAGAGAGCAGGTGGGGTGTCATTTGTGTCTCTGTAATTGCTTTGGGTTTTGCCTGGACTCCTTACACAGTGTTCCTCTTTTCGGTCCACTATATAAAGAGCCAGCTTCCTACATATAGCACTAAAAAAATCTTTGCAAACCTGACAAAAGCATGCTTAAGATAATTGCACCTAATCCTTAAAGTTACCAGGTCATCACTTCAAGAGGAATCTTACAATACTAGGCAACCTAATTCTGTCCCGACTCCTCCCAACTCTCTCCACATTTACTATAAATTTTCAATGGTCTTCCTGTACAACTCTTCGTAGACAGCCATTGTAAACAATAAAGTTGGGTGGCATGCAGTATCACCTTCTCAATGATGGCAAGGGTCTGGCGTTTCTTGTCACGCACTTGCTTCTCCTTCGTTTCCTATTTAAGAAGAGGAAACAAATAAGCTCATCAGATAAAATGTTACTATGACAGCAAAGTGAGGCAGCTCTGTCACAGGAAACAAGCAATACAGGGTACATAAAACTTTATAGGAAGTAAGGTAATACCAACTATGTAATTCAAAGTCATGACGTCAAGGACATGGGAGAGAGAATACACTTCAATAAGAGCTAACTGGTCACACTTGTAGTTTTTCTTTTATTAACTGGGATTTTGAGAATTAGGGATGATGCGAAGGATCCTCAAGTACATATGCAGTGATGTTCCTTCCCTTTCACAGGAAGGGTGATGGCAGATTGGTTTGAGGCATTCTAATCTGGAGTTTGGAGGGTGATAGCAAGAGAAATCTTGGAAACAAGAACTGTGCCAACTGAACAGAAGGCAAAGGAGCAGGAGCGGACAATATTCTGCAACAAAGGTTCTTTATCACCTAAAAAAATACCCAGAGGAAGAGAACGTTGCAAACACGAGGCCAGTGAAACAAAATCAGGGAAAAAGAATTTTGATTAGAAAAAGGAAAATAATGCATAGAGATGAAAGGGCAAACACAAGAGAGTACAAAATTGGAATATTCCCTGGTAATTGGGGAAAATGACACCAAGATTGTACCAGAAACACAGGGACTTCTATCACCATAGCTCAAATTTTGGAAGGGCACAAAACGAAACCCTTGGCATGGACATGCACTTGGTTTACAGAGGACAGGGCATTTCCCAGTTTTTGATGGTTCTTTTTTTGGGGGGTTAAAGTTTTCTGGACGCCCTCCTCTGCTCATCAGCCCTTGCCTCCCTCACCCACCGACTGTACATTTATGAAAATACAAAAGACACAACGTGGAAGAGCCTATGGCAGAATGGAGAAAAAGCTGGTTAAAGCACAGGGCAAGTAAGTAGGCTGTGTGGGCTGGTACAAGAGAAAGACGAAAAGTAGGAAAAGATGATGGAGCAACAAAATGGGAGCAAAGCAAAAGAGATGAGGATCTTTGAAGAAGGGTGAGAGTGTGAACAGAAGCAGGCTAGAGATAAAGAATAAGTGAGACCATACACTTAAAGCACTAACTATTTATGCTGCATATCAAATAAGGAACTTCATAATAAGGTTGACAAGTTTCTCTAAGTCTTTATAAACACCCTGCAGTCTGGTAATTGTGTGAGCGTGTTCTACAATACGAAATACCAGACTCTTAAAAGCATGTCCCACATGAACAGTCCCAAAAAGCTGGAAGGTACTGCAAGTCATGGTGGAATCCACTTTAGTGCCCTGTTTAAGTGTGGTAGACGGGGTCTGTTCCATACTTCGATTGGGGATAATGGCCATTATGGTACATTGAAGATAAGCTCATACCAGACATTCACAGGTAAAATAATCTCCCTTTCCGAGGGCTCAAGCCAGATGTACTGTGAAGTTCAAAATGTTTTAATTTAGCAATGTCAGCATAGTGGGGGGTAAAGAAAACATGCAATACAATGTACATATTTTTCGCTCCTTGGGAATGAAGGAGTGCTTCTGTCTAGGACTACCTCAGTAGTACCTAGGAGCAAGCTCCACCTTAGATCTGTAGCCGCTCTACACTGGGTAACACTGCAAGGAGTATAGGTTGGTGAAAACAACTCATTACTCAAAAAGTGAACAGCAGTGCCAATAAATCAATGACCAGTCAAATACTTATTTTTGTAATGAAAAGTAGCATTTTATTTCTAACTTTATACATGTAAAGCTATATCACGACATACATAGACAATATTAACACATTTCTCCTTTAAGTCGGGGCTCTAGTGTTCCACTGGCACTGTCCAACCCCCTCTTCATAATGTGGTAGGGGTTATTCCCCATTCACTGGTGGCTGCATCTAGGGTATGTTCACTAATTGGCCCGACATTGGCAGAGGAACCAGCTTGGAAACAGCATGTAGCTGTAAAATGTCGATTGTGTGGTAGCCCCAAAGAAGATTTAATACACATAATCTGCCACTGTAGGAAGCTGTCTAAAGAACGTTCATACTTTTTAAAGCAAAGCTTTCGGATCAAGAAGCTACGAACATGTAGATCTGCTATAATTGGAAGCTTGGACATAACTGCCCCTCGAATGCATTGCTAGTTGGTGAAGTTCTTGCAAGCATTTGAGAAATATCTTAAACAACACGAAGATCCCAACTGTTAATAATCTGGAAAAACATTGACTCTCAATTCTTGTTCTTATAAAATGTTTTTAATCCTTTTTAAATGATAACTTATACATGTTTATAATGTGTGTGTGCGAAATACATCAAATTGTTATGGTTTTAATTAACTAAACAATAAAGTTTAAATTTCAAAATTTCAAATTTCACTAATTGGCCTTTACTCAAGAGTACCCAGTTTCCTAGCTTCACTGTATTCTGTTCCCGTTTAAGTAACCTAACTGATCAGCTGCTACAATTTGTGTTTCACCATGCGTGGCTCACTTATCCTGAGTCGGAGTCCAGACTCTCATTGGGATTATCAGGCTCCCATGGCCAAACGCTAGTAGTCTGACATGCGCTCTCTCTCCCTCCACTTTGCTCAGGTATTTGGATCCTTTTCTCTAAATACCTACTCTACCTAATGCCGCACCATAATCATAAATTCCCACCTCAGGTTGTTCTCTAATGCCCTCATATCTGCTTTGAATCCGTGTGCCCAGCCCGTCTCTTCATCCCACCAGTCACTGAACTTTTAGCACCACATTCTATAGTGCTGTATCCCAGCCGTTCACTAGTTCTCCTCTATTAGCCAGTACTTGTTGATATTATAGTGCTTCACACTTCACTTGGGCTCTTTTCAAGCTTATAAAAACAGACTTTACCACTACTTAATAGGATGCTATTCAGCAACCTTAGAAGGATGGATGGCGGAGGCTGCCCTGCCAGGGTTTCTAATATTTTCTTCCTTCTTGAGCCCAAGACTGAGAGACCATTTAAAGTGCCATCAGCCCTGTTAGACCTGGCATCCTTGGTGTGGTTTCCCCCTATCTTTTTGTCTCTACCTCCTGTATTTTTGATGCTGCGCTGGATTTCGTTTTTGCTGGTCTAGATGCTTTGGACACTTTGCCACTGCTGTTCAGTGTCAAAGTGCAAGTGCTCCCTGTGTAAATTGATACTGTGATTGGTTATCCATGATTGGCATAATTGTGTCACCAAGAAGTCTCTAGTAAAGTGCACTGAGTGAGCCAGGGCTGGTGATAACAAATGCTACTAGTCTGCCTTCAGTGCCTGTGTGCAGTCTGTGAACTGCCATGTCCTCCTGGGTAGTGTCCCCACTGACCAGGCCTAACCCTTCCCTTTCTGTACACATTGGTCACCCCTATGGAAGGCCCAAGGTACCCCCTTGGGTAGGGTGCAGTGTATGTGAAAGGTAGAGCATGTACTTGTGCAGGTGACATGTTCTGTAGTGAATTACAGCCATTTTCGTTTTTCACTATTGTAAGGCTATCATGGGGAATGCTGGCTACAGTGGCTACCAGAATATCTTCCCATAGGAGCACTATAGGAAATAAAAGTTTGGTATCCCCGAACTCAGAATTTAATAACATCTTTTCCGAAAGGTTGTTTTTAATCCTGTGTTTGAGAGCAGCACTTTTAGAAAGTTGCTGTCCTCTTGTCTGACCTTTTGTGTGCCTTGGCCTGTTTGCGACCGTGGGAGACCGCTGAGTGTATGCCAAGAACCTTAACTTCACCAGTCGAATACTCACCTGGAAACCGATAACTCACTTTCCTGCCATTGGATAACATTGACTGGTTTGACTCGAAAAATCCTTTAAGTGTGAAGTTTTGAAACTCTAAAATACTCCTATAAAATCAGCCGAGTAACGAATTTCGAATTACTCACCTGCAGTCAGGAGAGGAGCCAGTATTGTACCTCTAGGCCCAGTACTGAACCGCAAAAGTAATTAGAACTGTACTTATCCATAATCTGAATTTTCTTCCATAGGAAACCATTGACTGCTTATCTCTGAAATTTCTTCTGTGTCTACTTTTGAAAATTATAAATATTCCTTAAAAATCGTACCAACTACTAAAACATAAATACTTACTTATCTTAGGTAGAGACCCCAGTACTGAACCTAGGAGTCCAGTCCTGGATTACAAAGGTAATGAGAACCTACTTTACCTGTGACTAGAATTTCCTTCCATAGGATAACATTGCTAGTTTTTTCACTGAAAAGTTTGTCAACTTTTAACATCTTTATACTCTTTAAAAATCCTTGCAATAACCAAAACGGTTTTACTAAACTGTTTTCAGCTTAGACCCCAGGACTGAATCTAGGATCCAGTCCCGGAGCTACAAAAGTAATCTGCATTTATGAAGAAAAACCCACTAAGCTCATTGTTAATTTGAGTTTAGAATTGTGTTGCCTACTGCAACCCCTGTACCTATTGTGTTTACAAAGTTTATTACCTTTCTGCAAAGTAATTATCTGAGATCACTCATATTGAGAAAAGTATATTTTGATACCTGTTGGTTCTAGAAATAAAACCACTATATCTTTTGATTTAAAAACAATTGGCCTGGAGTTGAGTCCTTGAGTGTGAGTAACCTTTTGCTGACTGAGTGTGTACAACAAATGCTTTACACTGCCCTCTGGTACTGCCTTACTGTTCGACCAAGCTACCACTTTGGAGAGTAAGGTCAGCCCTGACTTTAACCTCTGTTATACCTCTGGGGGTTGTGGTCTCTATACACACTGTACCTTACTTTGGTCCAGTATATATAGAGCCACTTACTCACAAGGACTTCCTTGCCTTGCCTTCTACTGATGCTCCTTTCCGGATACACCATTAACATTACCATATCTCCTGGGCCTAATTAGAGTCCCATGAGAATTACTCTGGCCCATGCCCTCTGGTTTGGAACCAGTCTGTGAAGAGTCTTTCTCCCCTTTTGGTTTAGAACTGTGCTGCTTTTAGCTCTTTGAACCCTGGTAGCTAACCACTTATCGGCCAAAGCCGCAAGTGTTATTGGATCTCTTTGTCAGATCAGAAAGGTACTGCCCAAGTAGGTTATTCAGTTGGCGCAACAGTAGGGAAGGTGTCGAAATTAATTTCCAATACCTCAGCGCCCCTAGTGCAAGTGGTTGTAATGACTTGCGATGTAAATGCATCACGTACTAACAACGCGGTCGTTGTAACAACTGCGTTGTAATAGTAGCGCGATGTAATGACAGTGTTGTAAACCCTGTTTCTTGCTTGGCAATGTCCCTACTTCATTACTCTCAAAGAAGGCTAGCCATGCTTTGCAAAGATGCTCCAGCTACCTCAGACTGTAGCCCACCAGAGTGAAAAAAGATAATCTTACTCTTTAAATGTATGAGATACAGAATTTTGTATCACAAAAAAGCAGAATTATATCAGACTAGAATAGAACCCCATTCAAAGGATTTAACAGCCATAAGACATGGTGGAAATGTTTTGTTAAAAAAAAAAAAAAAACTATTTCAGCATAATGTTACTCTACTACCAATTAATTTATGACAGGTGTGAGAAAGTGCCTCTTGATATGGTTACCCCCCATTTTTTTGGCAGGTCTTTGACATGGTTTCGATTGTCAATGAGGTCCCCTGTGCCAGTGCTACTTCCCTAAAACTATTCCACAATTGGCCATTCAGGCTCCCTGTAAGTCCCTAATACATGGTACATGGGTGCCTTGGGACTGAAGAGGGTCCCCTAGGGACCTCTAACCTAGACCAGGTAGACTGCCACTGCAGCATACATGGCCTGGTGTAGAAAAAACGACAAAGTCGACATGGCACACTGCCTGTGTGCCAAGGCAACTAGCACTGCCTAAAGTATAGGTAAGTTACCCCATTAGCAGGCCTCACAGCCCCAGTGCAGGGTGCACTGTACTTCAGGTGTAGCATATATGCCGGAGCAGATATTCCCCAACAATATTCTTAGATATTGTAAGTACCAAGGAAGCCATAGAGGGTACATTGGTTGGAAACTCAACAAATCCCAAGTTCCCAGGCACCAGGATGGCTTCTCTGAACACAGAAGTGTTTGGTACCAAACTACTCCTCTCAATAAACAATGTACTCAGCGGGCACCCCAGAGGTGCCCCATGAAAATCTACCCACCCTGGAGTGGTCACAGGCTGGCTGTAGGCAGCCTGCCACCACTAGACAGGTTTCTGGACCCTTGGGTTGAGAGCCTCTGCTGTCTGGAACCAGAAACGTTGCGACACCTGTTTGTCTGGAGCAAGCTCTCCATTGAAGAGCATTGGGCATACAATGCTAAATTTTCACGCTGCACTGACCAGCCCCTGTGCCGCATGTTTAGTGCTGCTTTGTGCCCTCCTCCCCATGCTTGGTCTAACCCTCAAAGCTTCGACCCTGCAACAGATCTACTAACCTGCAAGCAGTGTGGTGTGGCTTTGAGGACCCCCAGTCTCCATTGAAACACATTTGGCCAAACTCTGATTTTGACCTCTGCACCCAGTCGCACTTGTGCCGCTTGTGACACTCACCTTACCCTTGCTGACCTTTGGTCCAGAAGACTGAAACTGTAGGTCTGATTACTGGTATAATAGCATTAATGTTTTACTCCATAGAATAACATTGAGCTGTTCAAAAATTGCACTAAGTGTTAAAATAAAAAAATTGCACTAACGGCCACATGCATCATTGTTGCCATTTGCGATTTCTTAATTGCGAAAATTAAGAAACGGCAAACTGCTATGCACCAAATAATCGCAATTTTTTTTGTGATTTCTTAAATGTCCTTAATTGCGATTCACAATTTGCGAATAGCAATTAAGGAATCCCTTCCCATTGATTCCTATGGGCCTAGAGGCCCATAGGAATCAATGTGAAGTCATTTCCAATTTGGGATTCGCAATTTGCGAATCGCAGATTCAAAAAGCAATTTCAAGGGTGCAGGGGGGGTGGGTCCAAAGGACCCCCTCCTACACCCCTGAAATATAATTAAGTGCATTTTTCACACACACATGCCCCAAGGGCATGTGTGTGTGTAAAATGAAACTTTCAAAAATGCACAAAAGTGCATTTTTGAAAGTTTACGCAAATTACCATGAAGGTCAACTTCATGGTAATTTACCTCTCCCTATTTGCGAATTCGCAAATTTAAAATGTTCATGCACTGCATTTAAGAAATCTCAAATTGCGATTTCTTAAATGCAAACGCAATTTTAGAAATCGCAACATAATTGCGATTTCTAAAATTGCGAAAAACATGATGCATCCCAATTTTGTCAATTGCATTCGCAAACGGCCGAAAATTGCGATTCACACCGTTTGCGAATGCAATTGACAATGATGCATTTGCCCGTTAGTGTTGACTTTTAAAAGACTTAGGGCCAGATATAAGACCCTTACATTTTACAACTTGCAAATTGCGTCGCTTTGCGACTCGCAAAATGAAATGTTCAACAGTGTCACAGACACAGTTAGCGATTCTCAATGGGGTCACAAATTGCATGCCTCATCAATATTCATGAGGCAAGCGCAATTTGTGACCCCATTGGGAGTGGCTAGCACTCCCAGGGATGGTGGCCTGCAGGGGTCAGCAGACCACCATGTCTGGGATTGTTTTTTAAATAAAGCAGTTTTCTTTTTTCAAATGCAGCCAGTTTGCCTTAAAGGAAAACGTGCTGCATTTACAAAAGAAAAGAAACTTTTCAGTTTCATTTTTTAAGGGCAGGCAGTGGTCCCTGGTAGCACTGCCTGCTCTTAAACAATATTTTCGCTCCCATTCACAAAATGGAAAGGGCCCCCCTTGGGACCCCTTCCCATTTGTAAATGGTTTATCACCTACTTGAAGTGAGTGGTAAAATACGAATGTTTTGCGTCCGCAAAACATTCATACATACAAATGCCAGTCTCTAATAGGAAGGGATGCCCTTGGCACGCCCCTTCCTAGTAGCGAGTCGCAAACCTCATTTTGTGAATCGGTAAATTTTACCCATTTGCAGACTGAGGTTTGTACACGGCCATGCCCTAAATTGCAGGTGCAAACGGGCCGATTGCCCATATGCGACCGCATTTTAGGGTCGTACATCTGGTTCTAAATGATTTTTCATGAAAAACGTACTTACCTTATTGGGAAGATCTTGGTCTTTAAATAAAACACAAATAAAGCTTATTTTTATAAAATTGGTGTGAATCTTCACTTTGAGTCGTGTGTCACTTATTGGTCAATGTTGTGCAATAAATGTCTCAGTTTTGTGCCTAAAGCTGCTTGCCCACAGTACCACTAATAGAGAACTTTGGGTCTGCATTGAGCCCTGTACGCTTTTGGAGAATTTCTGGACTCTTTTCAGGATATAACCACCTAGTGGCATACCATATACAGATCCAGCTTCCTACAACAGGTCATCCCAATGTGCCTTAACGGAGCTCTCCTAGGCCATCCATGCAAGACCCATGTACTCACCCATGGATTCAAGAAGTCATGTTCGAAATGTATTCTAAGTAGAACTATAATTAGTGCGCGATCTTTCATCCACATACCTATTGCTTACATTTGTGGCTCTGGTCCATTCAATTAGGCATTTATGTTGCTACCAATATTTTTGCTGCAATTATTTCTTGAATCCCAAGTGTTATTTGTTTGCATGTTTTTTTAACATAACGGAAGTGGTTATAAAATAACAATGATAGCAAGAAATTAAGCAAAGAGAATACAACAAGAACCTTTTGGTACATAGAACCGTCATATCACATTGCGTACTCACATCATCTTCAGTACGTGATGATATTACAGCATCAATCATCTTGCGGGGGTTGTTAACACTGGAGACTGTGAGCTTTCCAAGAGAGCCCTCAAACTGCACTGAAAATAATAAGAGTCTTGTTATGTAGCTGACAATATAATGACCAAGAGTGAACTCTGCTTCAGATACCAATCCCAGATGGTTGTACGACGGTACAACGCTGGTAAATACATCGCATGCATTTTCCTTGCATTTTTTAGCACACATGTTTTTACTGCGATTATGCATTTACATCGCATTCCAATACCACGCATTGTTTTTATATTTAAAAGCAATGTATTTGTGGAGGGAAACCCCCACCCCTACAACTAACCCATACAACTTATTTTTGGTATTGGTATTGGTATGCAATGTAAATGCATAATCGTGGTAAAAAAATGCGTGCAAAAAAAAAAGTGAGGCAGATGCATGTGATGTATTTACCTCGTTGTAAAGGCTGTTTCCCTCCCAGACGCCCACAAATACAAATATACCATGAGGATCTCATTACTACCCAGTCAATAGAAGCAGCCATACTCTCGGTCTTATTGATGACACATGGAAAGAACTTTGTCTCTCATGCCATGTAAAATCCTAAATAGTGGATCAGGGCACAAAGGCGTTTGAACCTTTTGTCACACTTGCTGGGCATTACATTTCTCCAAATTTTGTCAAATTAATTGTTTGCAGGGTTGCTGCTTCTGAAAAATATGTTCAAGCATCATCCACCACTCTTTCTGTAAACATCATTTCTGGTTTCAAGTGCTGGGATTACATTGTGATCCCACACAAAAGGAATACGTATATAGCATTGCGGGGTCACTTGTCTAGTACTGTCACTGTACCCAATTATGCCAAGGAAAAGGACTACACACAAACAGCAGAATCTCATGTGTATTAAGGACTTTGTAGCCTAATACATCTGGAACATATCTAACATCAAATAATGGCCAAGACACCTGCAAGAATGCAAATGCTACTTACCAGTATGCATCTGTTCTTGGCATGTAGGGCTGCTGACATTCATATCTGTGCATAGATCGCCGCCTAGTGTTGGGTCCGGATGATTGCACATTGTTGTCCTGGAAGAGTCTTCGAAGTATCACGAGATAGGTGGCTCCTCCCCTGGACTACAGTGCGCATGGGCATCGCCTCCATCCCCAGATTGTTTTTAGCCATTGGCAGAGATGGAGTGACATATGTGAGTGATGCCCTATGCTAAGAGTATGAAAATATGTGTAAAGAAAATACTGCAGCTGCTACAGGCGCCGGGGAGGAGGGCGGGCGATATGAATGTCAGCAGCCCTACATGCCAAGAACAGATGCATACTGGTAAGTAGCATTTGCAGTTCGAGGCATGTGGGCTGCTGAATTCATATCTGTGCATAGAATACATAGCAGTCCCTCCATTAGAGGCGGCCGCCCGTGCCAGCTGCAGCCGTTTGAAAAAGCGTTTTGAGAACAGCCTGGCCAACAGCTGCCTGCTGTTTAGAGTGCACGTCTACACAGTAATGCTTAGTGAAAGTATGTGTGGTAGACCATGTAGCTGCTCTACAAATATCTTCTAAGGGAATGTTACCTAGGAAAGCCATAGAGGCCCCCATCTTTCTGGTGGAGTGGGCTCTTGGTGGAATTGTGAGAGTGCGTTTAGCTTTAGCGTAACAGATCTGAATGCATTTCACTATCCACCTAGCGATCCCAGCTTTGGAGATAGCATTTCCCTTGTGGTGTGAGGCAAAAGCAACAAAGAGTTGCTTGGTCTTACGAAAATCTTTAGTCCTGTCGACGTAGTACATCAAGGCTCTTTTAACATCAAGGGTGTGGAGCATCCGCTCCGCCAGTGACTCTGGGTTTTGAAAAAACACTGGTAACTCAATTGTTTGGTTCATGTGGAATTGAGATACAACCTTGGGTAAGAATTTAGGGTTAGTGCGGAGCACCACCCTGTTAGCGTGTACTTGGAAGAAAGGTTCCTGGAAGGTGAGCGCCTGCAACTCGCTAACCCTCCGTAGCGATGTAATTGCTACTAAGAAAGCAACCTTCCAAGTTAGAAACTGAAGCTCACAAGAGTGCAGTGGCTCAAAGGGAGGACCCATCAGCCTTGTAAGAACCACATTGAGGTTCCATTCCGGAGCTGGTGGTGTCCGCGGTGGAATGACCCTTTTAAGTCCTTCCAGAAAAGCCTTGATAGCAGGGACCTTAAAAAGGGATAGGTGTTGCCTATTCTGAAGGTATGCTGCCATCGCAGACAAATGAATGCGGATGGAAGAGTACGCCAAATTGCATTGGTACAGGTGGAACAGGTAGCAAATAATGTTCTGAATGGAAGCGTCCAGTGGGTCAATATTGTGGTTTACACAGTACATGACAAAACGCTTCCACTTGGCTGCGTAACAAGCTCGAGTAGTGGGCTTCCTTGCCTCCCGAATGATGTCCATACAATCGGGGGAAGATTGAGGTAGCCAAACTCTAGGACTTCAGGAGCCAGATCGCCAGGTTGAGCTGTTGCGGATCTGGGTGCTGAATGTCGCCATGGCTCTGCGTCAGAAGGCTGGGGGTGAGATGAAGCCTCTGATGCGGTACCACGGAGAGTTCGAGAAACGTGGTGTACCATGGTTGGCGAGCCCATGTTGGAGCAACCAGGATGAGAGTCATCGAGTGCTGCCTGAGTTTGCGTGCCACCAGCGGTATCAGAGGTGCTGGGGGAAAAGCGTACGCAAATCTGCCTGACCAGTTCATCCACATCGCATTGCCCTGTGATTGCGGGTGTGGGAACCTGGCGGCGAAGCTTTGGCATTTTGCTTTCTCCTTTGTGGCGAACAGGTCTATCTCTGGATGACCCCACCTTTGGAAGTACGGTTGGAGTACTGATGGGTGTATCTCCCACTCGTGCATTTGGTGGCTGTGCCTGCTGAGCAGGTCCGCCATCTGGTTGTCTTTGCCCGGGAGATGCTCCGCCATGAGGAAGATGTTCCTCTGAATGGCCCACTTCCACATGCTCTGAGCCAGATGAGACAGCTGCGGAGAGTGTGTGCCTCCCTGCTTCTGGATGTAGTACATGGCCGTCATGTTGTCCGTCCGGATCAACACGACCTTGTTGGACAGATGTACTTTGAATGCCTTTAAAGCCATGAAGATTGCCATCAGTTCCAGAACGTTGATGTGCATCTTCCTCTGCTGTAGTGTCCATAGTCCCTGCACCGTGTAATGGAGTACATGCGCTCCCCATCCCTGGAGAGAAGCGTCCGTTGTCAGGATAATCTGTGGCACAGGCTCCTGGAACGGTCGGCCCTTGCAAAGGTTTTGTGGATTCCACCAATGCAGAGAGTTGTACGCCCGACCGCTCACCAACACTAGGTCTGTCAGTTGCCCATGAGCCTGAGTCCACTGACGTGCCAAGCACTCCTGAAGCGGACGCATATGTAGTCTCGCGTGCGGGACGATGGAGATGCAGGAGGCCATCATGCCTATTAACTGCATGAACACCTTCGCTGGAAGCGAGTGCTGAGGTCTGAATCGTTGGATCAGAGTCTGGATGCTGGCGATTCTCACTGAATTTGGCTGCGCAGTGGCTGCCAGCGTGTCTATCGTCGCGCCCAGATACTGCCGTACATGGGCGGGCTGGAGATGAGATTTTGGATAGTGCAGCGAGAATCCCAGATCGTGCAGGAGATGAATAGTGCGTGACACGTGGTCTGCGCACTGCTGTTCTGTCCTTGCCTGAATGAGCCAGTCGTCCAGATAAGGATAGACGTGGACGTTTTGGCATCGCAGATGCGCCGCCACAGTCGCCAGGCACTTTGTAAAGACTCTTGGCGCTGTGGTGACCCCGAACGGCAGAACCCTGAACTGGTAGTGCTGGTCTAGGATTGTGAATCTGAGATACTTCCTGTGGGAAGGATGCAGGGGGATATGAAAGTATGCATCCTTTAGGTCCAGTGTGGCCAGGAAGTCCCCCTGTTGAAGCAGAGGGAGAACCTGCTGTAACGTGAGCATATGGAAGTGCTCCGAGAGAATGTACCAGTTGAGGGGCCTGAGGTCCAGGATGGGCCTGAGGGATCCGTCCTTTTTGGGGATCAGAAAGTACAAGGAGTAAACCCCTGTTCCCCTTTCTTGCAGTGGAACGAGCTCTATTGCCCCTTTTTGCAGCATGACTGTGACCTCCTGCTGCAACAAGTGCAAGTGCTCGCCGGACATAGGACGGCTTCTTGGAGGAATGTTTGGTGGAGTGGAAGTAAGTTCCAGACAGTAACCGTACTGGATAAGAGATCTCACCCACCTGTCCGTGGTGATGGATTTCCACGCGGGCAGGAACTGCTGGAGTCTCCCCCCGACCGGTGTTGAGTGGTCGGGGGGCAGTGACAAGACGTCACTGCTTGTTGGCGGCGGTGGACCTGGAGCTATTGTTTCCACGTCCCCTGCCCTTGACATTGTTGCCTCTGTAGCCACCTCTACCCTTGTTGGTGTATGAGGTCTGGGTATTGCCTTTATAGTACTGTGTGGATTGCGATGTTTGACCCCTGGAGGTGCCTCTGGAAGTGGAGCGGCGAAAGGAACCACCCCGAAACTGCTGAGATTGGAGGGCCCCCATAGACTTAGCAGTGTCCGTGTCCTTTTTTATTTTTTCCAGTGTCGCATCCACCTCAGGGCCAAACAGTTGATCAGGATTCACTGTTTGGTTGAGTATGGTTGTTTGGATATCAGGTTTAAAGCCTGAGATTCGAAGCCATCAGCAACACACTAGTGTTGATCGCCCTGGAGGCAGTGTCAGCCACATCTAGTGCACATTTGATGGAAGCGTTAGTGATTAGCTTGCCCTCCTGAATTAACATCTCCCCAGCCTCCTTGTACTGGTCAGGTAGGTGCTGCAACAGTGTTTCTAGGGTGTCATAGTGAGCCCTATCGTAGCGTGCAAGTAGGGCCTGCGTGTTTGAAATACGCCAGATGTTAGCTGCCTGCGCAGCAATCCTCTTTCCCGAGGCCTCGAATATTTTCGACTCTTTGTCTGGGGGAGGAGCGTCACCAGTAGTCTGAATTCGCCCTCTTCCGAGCGTTGGATACAACCAAAGAGTCCAGTGGCAAGTGTCCCTTGATGTATGTTGGATCCGAGGGCGCTGCCATATATTTCTTATCAATGCGAGGATTGATGACACACGCCCGAGTGGGCTCCTTGAAGACCTCCGGTGCGTGCTTTAGCACCCCTTTGAGCATTGGCAATGTCTTGACTGACTTCTCTGCCACTGAGAAAGTGTCAAACAAAAAATCCACATCCACAGGATCGGAGTGGAGCTCGACATCATGGTTGGCTGCGGCCCTCTCAATTAGGGCGTTGAAGGCCGCAGAGTCCTCCGTCGGCGAGGTCTTTGCCGCAAAGAGCTGCGGTTCCTGACCCGATTGCGGGTCATCTGGGTCGGCTCCGGCCGACCAGGGTTCATGTTCCTCCTCCGGATCCGAGTACGCCGGATAGTTGTACTCGACTTCCTCCTCATCGTCACCTTCCCCTGCGTTAGAACGCGTAGGAGAACGTTCCACTTGTTTGGGAGACAAAGGCTCCATAGGGGCCGAAGCGCCCGCCGAGTCCTTGTTTTTAAGAGGAATCCGAAAATGTTCAAGCACCGGTTCCGTGGTGATTTTCCGTTTGAGGAGGGACAATTTCCCAGTATTGGCGTCGATGATGACCTCACGGCGCTCTTCCTCAGCGAGTGGCTGGAGCCGAGGCTTCGACCCCGCCAACGACGCTTTGGGCGTCGACACCTCCTTCGAGGGCACGTCCGCCCCCTGCTTCGGAGCGAAGGCTTTCGGCGTCGACTTTGGCGGCAGGGTGTAGCGAATAGGCGTCTGCGCCTTCGCCGGCTTCGATGCGGGCTTCGGCTTCACTCCCTCTGGTTCGGGAACCGCAGCGTTTCGAATCCGTTGGAGGGATTCAACGACCTTCGTCAAGGCTGGAGAGGGCTTGACTGTCTCGAGCGATTTCCCTGAGTCGGGAGTCGAGTCTGCCGGGGGCAGCGTCTTCGGAGTCGACACCTTGCCATCCTTGGCCCCGACGGTCGGAGCCGGCACAGCCGGAGCCTTGGAATCGCTTTGACGCTTCTTTGGAGCCTTTTTCGGGTCGACCTCGACCATCTTCGGCGCCGACGCAGCCGCGTCGGCCACCTTTGTCTTCGGCGTCGACCCCGAGGCCTTGGGGTCGGCCATTTTGGCGTGGCTTTTCAAGTCGGCCATTTTGACTTTCTTAGGTGTTGACGCCTCTAGAGCCTTCTGTCCCACCAGTGGAGCTTTCACTTTCGGTTTCGAAACCGATGGTGTGGATCCCGATGGCTTCACTTTCGTTTTCTTCAACGGGAGTGGCGCCTCAGAAATGTCCGCGGCCGGGCCGAGAGGCGGGGCAGTTAGACTATTAGCAAGGTCTTGGGTAAGGCCCGAAGGCGATCCCTCGACCTGGGCCGTATGTTGGGGATTGGCCCCTGAATCAGTCTGGGGGTGCTCTTCCTCCGAGCTATCCCCCACGGTGGCAATGGCCCCATCGTCGTCCCCTACCTCGTCGCCGGCTTCATCAAACTCCTCATCCTCTGCGTCGTAGTCCTCTCCCTCCGACGCAGGGCTAGAGTCCGAAACCTGAAAGACATTTTCGTCTTCTTCAAATTCTTCAAAGATGTTGTCTGGCGGGGGCGCAGGGGGTGCCGACAACTGGGCCTGGAGTCGAGCGGCCCGACGATGCTTTAGGGTCTTCTTGCACCGGAACTTTGAGCAGGCCATACACCTGGCCTCGTCATGGTCCGGTGATAAACACTTGTTGCACACAGGGTGCACGTCGAGGTGTGAATACTTGGACGTGCACACCGGGCACCTCTTGAACGGAGTCCGTTCCATGTTCAGGAACTTGGAGCGTCGAGTAGGCCCGTCCGCGCCGAGAGCACGCGGAGGGGCAGGAAGCGTTCGGAGCTGAGAATAAGATAACCTGAACGAAACAATACCGACGCCCAGCCTAAAGACCTTTTGGTCTCAAGTAGAAACGTAAAACTACCATTGGTTCCGACAGAGGGAACCGAAACACATCCGAACCCAATGGCGGAAAAAAACAATCTGGGGATGGAGGCGATGCCCATGCGCACTGTAGTCCAGGGGAGGAGCCACCTATCTCGTGATAGTTCGAAGACTCTTCCAGGACAACAATGTGCAATCATCCGGACCCAACACTAGGCGGCGATCTATGCACAGATATGAATTCAGCAGCCCACATGCCTCGAACATTAGGTTATTAGTCTTGGAGGACGTGAGTCTTTCACAAGTATTAAGTATACCATTGTATTTTACTGGGAACCAAGTACCCTTGAGGGTACTCAGGGTAGTCAAGCAGAGCAGGCCAAGGTCCATTCAGCAACAGTGTTGTGGGTTAGGAACCCTAGCTCACTGGAGTGCAATAACACTCAATATATGTTTATCCAGTCAGTGCTTTTTCGTTTGAAATGGAAAAGTACTTTTATTACACATACACACTAAATACTTCAAATTTAATTACAAATATACCTGTTAAAATAAATCAAAATATCTTTGGTAAAACCTCATATCATGTTTCTATTTCTATTTAGGGAGTTTTGTAAAGCGCATGGTGACGCACAGCGGCGTGTCCCCGCGCTGAGGAGCGACTCTTACTGGAACCGATAGAAGCGGCATACCTTACTGAGTGAATAGTGCAGTTTTAAGTTTGGCTCTAAAAATTGATGTAACCCTCTAGGGATGTTACATCCCTAGAGGGTCCTGTACCACAATCAAAATCCCCCTCATTCCTACCTATACTAGATTAAACATCACAATAGAAGGGGGTGTTATTATCCATAAAGCAGGCCTACTAGCTTTGTCAGGGTGTTACCACATCAGTAAGAGCTAACAAGGCCCCCACTGCAAGAGCTCTTTCCCAAAACTGTACAATTGTTTCCCCCAATAAGCAAAACCTTTAACACCTTCTATTAATTCCTAGCAAATGGTACCCTGGTACCTAGGGCCTGACGTACTAAAGGCTGCAGCATGAATTATGCCACCCTAAAGGACCCTTTACCACGCACATGCAAGGCTGCCACTGCAGGTTGCGTCTCTTGGTGTAGACAAAAGTTAAAACACGACACGTCACACATCCCTGTGTGCCATGTCCCAAACACTGCATATAATATTTGGAAGTGAATCCTACAGCAGGCCTGACAGCTAAAAGCAGGGTGCTGAATATTGCATGTGATGACATACCTGCATGAGCAGATATGCCCCTGTGCTGGTTAGTCCTATTACTGCCAGTATAGGTGACCAGGGAAGCTATCTTAAGACATGTGCCGGGAACTGGTGAAAACGAGTTCCCCCGCTACACAATAGCTTTACTGAAAATAGGGATGTTTAGTACCAAGCATCTCATATTGATAAACCCACACTGGCGTCAGTGTTGGATTTACCAATACATATTTTTTTTTTATTTTATGCGTTTTTATATAGCGCAGACTTTACCCGAAGGTAATTGCATGGGCTACTACTACCCCTACTACTACTCTACCATCTGTTCCCCACCTTCCTAAATCATATCTCCAACAGGCGGTCCGCCACGCCTAACACCACGGGTTACACAACACCCACTAACTCCAAGCGTCAATACTTCTTGCCTAAACCCTCACAGCAGAGGAGCATCTCACACCTCTCCCCTCTGACCAGCGCGGTAATCAGTCACCCACCCGATCATACTTCCCAAAATCCCCCATGCACTGGCGAAGACCACTCCCCCTCGCACATTCCCCATACCCCCACCCTCCTCACCCCCCACCTCACGACTCCTGTGAACGTCTCAGATCCCACTGTAATCAATCACCCATCCCATCTCACTTCCCCACACCCCTCATGCACTGGCGAATATCACCACCCTTCACACATCCCCTATACCCTATACCCCCTCCCCCCTTACCCCTCATCCCACAACTCACACGAGTCTCGCAGAATCCACCTCCACCGCACTGAGCACATCTCCCACGACCCGCGACACGACCAACTCTCACCCTTTCTCCCCCCCCCACTCTCACTCCCCACTACCCCACCCTACCGGCCAGACTCACGGAACACACCACCTCCCTCAACCCAACCCCTTATCCTCTATCCCCCCCACTCTTAGCCCCCACCATTCTACTGTCACTCCCTCCTTCTCCAGCCTACACTCATCCCTCAACTCACCTACGCCGCCTTCCGCCAGCGCCATCACCTACGCTACCAACCGCCCCTTGTCCTCATCCACGCCATCCACGCCCCTTGATCACAAACTCCCTCATCCATCGAATGCCACCCCACCTACTATGGCCGCAGAGCCCTGTACCCCGCCTACTACGGCCGCAGTGCCATGTACCATCGCGTGCACATCCCGCCCCACTCGATCCAGTGCCCACCCCATTGCACTCAATCACTCACCCACTGCGCTCACTCCCAATACCATCCCCAAACCAACTCTGGACATGATCATATCCACCCTCCTACAAGTCAAAGAAGATCTTCACTCCATCAAAGAACTTCTTTTCACGCACCCCAGACAAGCCCTTCCCTCCACTTCTGCGCCCAACAAGTGCATCACTTGCCCCTCAAACCGCTTCACTCATCACTCTCCGCCCTGGCCCTCAATCCCCGACCGCAAGGCCACCGGCCGCCCCCGTCGCACCCTACACCCCCTCTCTGATCGAGACTTGCACACTCTACTCCGCTCATATGGCCCAGGTCCCACAAAACTCCCACCCACCACACACCTTCCCATACCCACGATTCTCACATATCCCCCAAGGCCCCCCACACGGAGCAACAGAAGCTCCGTCCCCTGTAATCTCAGAAAAGTCCCCCTCTCTCTAGAACACTCACCCACTCTCCTCACCCCCAGACTAAAGTGTATCCTGCTCAACTGCAGATCGGCCCCGAAACACTCCTCCGGCATCGCGGATCTCATCTCATCAAGGGACCTCGATCTAGCCATTCTGACTGAAACGTGGCTAACTGAAGCCTCCACACCTATTATGGACATACTAGTCCCCCCCCAAATATCACATTATTAGACTCGACAGAAATGGCAAGACGGGCGGGGGAAATCGCATGCATCTTCAGGAGCAACCTCGCCATCACTGAAGGTCCCTCCCCCTCCCTCTCCTCCTGCGAACTCATCTGCCTCGATATTACTAGCGAGGGCAAACCTGTGTGCTCCCTTCATGTTATCTACCACCCACCCAGGGACAACCTCACCTTCTCCCAACAAATCATGGACACGATATCCACCAACGCCGGGCGTCAGATCAATCAAATCTACTTGGGAGACTTCAACCTTCATTGGAACGACCAGAAAGACGCTGTGGTGAATAGCCTTAAGACTTTCCTCAACGCGCTTGACCTCACCCAAATCTGCAACCGTCCGACACATGAAAAAGGCTCTATCCTTGACCTAATCATCGCCAAAGAAGACTCTACCCAGCTGGAGGCAATCGAACCCTGTGATTGGTCAGACCACCACATCATCACCTTCTTCATCAACGAAAAGGTCAAACTTAACCCGGCTCAACCTGTCAAAACCAAGATCTGGAAGAGGGACATGAAAAATCTCAACCCAAACTCCTTGCCTGCCCACACAGGCAATCTCCTTCTTCCCCCGACGGGCGTCTCTGATGTGCACTCACTGACCGACCTCTACCTAGACACTATGTCTGCAATAATCAATGAAGCCGCACCCCTGCAAATGAAGAGTCACCACCAAGAATTCGAACCAATGGTATGATGGTAGACTCAATGAAGACAGACGGCTATGCGCATGGCAGAGCGCACGTGGAGATCTGACCCATCAGCACTGCACCTTAGAGCGCTTAAGAGTAAGAGAAACGCTTATTTCGGGAAAATCAAACGCTCGAAATCAGTCTTCTTTAGCCAACAGCTGGATCAAGCAAAGAATCGACCAAGAAAACTGTTCGAGTTAGTCAAAACCCAAACAAAGACACAGCCTCTACAACCTAACAACTCAGCAAAGGATACACCAAGTTGTAAAGACTTCTCTGCTTTCTTCAAGCAAAAGACCGACAATATAAGAAGTGATCTCCTCAACGATGTAAGTCGCTACTCCTGCTCCATGTGCATAACTAACACACAACCCAAAAACAACGCTTCATGGACGTCCTTCGACACGTATACTGAAGAATCAATTCACAAGCTGCTCGGCACCTTGAAACCCGTCAATCACCTCACAGACCCCCTACCTGCCAACGCTGTTAAATCCCTCACCCCCATGCTCCTCCCACTCTGGACTAAAATAATCAACTGCTCCTTGCAACAAGGATTCATCCCAGACTCCCTCAAGATAGGGCAAGTCACGCCTATACTCAAGAAACCCACAGCTGACCCGGCCGACCTAAACAATTACCGACCCATCACCAATATCCCCACTCTGGCCAAATTGCTAGAAAAATGCGTACAACTCCAACTGACTAAACACATTGAGCAACGTGACCTACTCAACCCGCACCAATCAGGTTTCAGAGCAAAACATAGCACGGAAACGGCTATGACACACATAATTGATGACGCCCTTCAAATCCTTGATCACAATGAGTCCTGCCTCCTCATCCTCCTTGACCTCTCCTCAGCATTTGATACGGTCAAACACGAGAATCTACTGGAGCTGTTGAACACCAGAATGGGCATATCCGGGACTGTTCTCAAATGGTTCACTTCCTTTCTGCACAACCGGTCTCAGAAGTTCAAGATCAACAACGCATTGTCCTCGCCTGTGCCCGTAACACTAGGCGTCCCACAAGGCTCCTCCCTATCCCCCACATTGTTCAACCTCGTCATGGAACCACTCACCAACTTGCTGCAAGCATCAAATGTACACTTCCATATGTACGCCGATGACACTCAGCTCTACCTCAAGCTTCAATCACCTGAAGACATCAAACTTTTGAATGCCACACTAAGAAACACCCAAGCATGGCTGGCCGACAATCACCTTAAACTAAATGCTCTGAAAACTGAGTTCCTTCTGATCTCACCTCCTGCGAAAAAGGCCATCACCCAAACCTGGCTCAATCATCTAACCGCACTAAATGTCCAGTCCACCATCGTGGACTCGGCGAAATCCCTTGGCATCACACTTGACTCCAATCTCGACATGCAGCAGCATATTAGCAAAGCAACCAAGGGAGCCAACTTCCAAATCAACACTCTGAGAAAACTCAAACCCTTCCTGCCACCCAAGGACTTCCGAACTGTTGTACAAGCCCTAGTCATTCCTCGCATAGACTACGGAATTGTGGCTCTCAGAGGGCTCCCCCTAACAACAACAGCGCCCCTACGCGCCTCCTTGAACGCGGCCGCGAGACTCATCACTGGTTCAAGAAAACACTCACACATATCCCCCGACTTAAAAGCCCTGAACTGGCTGCCTTTTGAAGCCAGAGTCCAGCTGAAAATTGCCTGTATGACACACTTGGCCGTACACCACAAGTCACCCAACTACCTCACTCAGAAGCTGACTATATCAGGAGGCTCAAGGTCCAACAGAAGCACAAAGAATCTCCTCCTGAAACCTCGTAGATTCTGGAAGGAAAAAACATACAAACGCTCCTTCTCAGGAATGGCACCCAGGATCTGGAATGCGCTCCCGCCAGAAACTAGGCTTATCCCCTCCTCTGTACTCTTCAAGAAAGAGGTAAAAGCCATCCTTATGGCTAAGTTCACCTGAACCCTACTGTTACTGGAACAATCACAGTACATGGCTCCTATTTCATCGGCTACCCGAATGCTTATCTATGTTTTGACTCTTTTATGACTGCTACTGGACCAAAATCTTTGCACGGATGCTTTATTATTTGGTTTCCAGATTGTTTATTAGGTCTGTACACTATGACCTGAGTGACTTACTAACTGCAATCCACTCACTATTGCCTACTATTCTGTTTTCAACAGCGTGTTTACTCTCCCTCTGGGGTGCTATAATCTTATTTGAGTCGACATTGCATGGCTTCAATATTATTACTTCTTGATTGTTATTAGCGTGCATACTCTTGTGCGATTATTACCCTATTGGCAACTCACTCCCTACCGATTAGTATACTGTTTTCAACAGTTTGTTTATCCTACCTACTGTTTCTGTAAAGCGCTCTGATATCTGCAAAGATCTTGTTCGCGCTATATAAAACTTTAAAAATAAAAATAAATAAAATAAATAAATAGGTGTCAGAGCGCTTCACAATTGGAACAGTACATGAGGAGAAGAATACAAGTGAACAAATTACAAAAGCAAATGTTAAGTCACAGAGGTGCCCACTAAAAACCTACCAGTCTCTCGGGTACCCTTACGAACTAGTTTCTGCCAGTCTGCCACCTAAGACTCGATTCGGACTTCCTAGGGTGAGAGCCTTGTGCTCTCAGGAGACCCATTACAAAGATCTGTGCAACACCCACTCCCACACGATGAGCTGCTGATTAGCCTTCCTTGGGCGGCAAGCCTCAAAGGGCTGCCGCCTTTAAAATGCGAAGCTGGCTCCCTCACAGGAGAGAAAGCAGACCCCTTTGTCTAGGACCCCCGTGACACCTGTACAGGGGGAAAAATTAGCTAGTCATGCAGGAGTGCCATCTCCAGGCTAGTAACACCCCAAATGTGGGCTACTGTGAGGTGGCCAACATTTTTCAGAAGTAGCCATCTTAGTGATGGCATACTTAGGATTTCTGAGACCGGGTTATTCCCACTTCCCATAGGAAGTTGTCATACAGGGGGCATAGTGACCCCCACGGGTCAGTAGCCCATTGGCTACTACCCTACACTACCCTAATGCCCCTACATTCAGTATTTAGGGGAGTCACTGTCAACAGAGAAACAGATCTTGACAACCTAAGAACAAAAAAAAAACACAGTAGAGCCGCAAAAGCAGAGAGGAGAGAAGAAGCAGCTGACTTGTGACCAACCCTGTTGGCCTGTCGGCATCCCTCGTCGAAAATAGCACCTAAGGAGACTCATCATGCAGCTGCTGACTGCAGAACCTTGGGCGGACTGCCTGCCTTCAATAAAGACCCAACACCCCTGAACAATGGACTGGTTCTCCTGCATCCAGCAGAAACTCCAAAGCAAAGACTCTGAGGCATCCAGAACCACGAAAACCCAACGCCTGAAGCCACCACTGCACCCGTCGCCTCTAGAGTGAGTTGAAGTGGGCCACTGGCGTCAACAAGGTCCCACAGCCCTTCAGAGCGCGAGTCCATTGTGGTTTCACAGTAAGGAAACCCGACGACTCTGCATCCGTTGCCCCCGGGCCCGGTAGAAGAGGACCCCAGGTGTCCCTACATCTCAAGCATCAAAAAACCTTGAACCTCCCTGTTGGTTCATGCCGACTGGTCTTCCAGCCAGAGACTGCAGCCTCTTTTCGCAGTGACCGATTTTAGTAGAAACTATAGGGGCTCCAGATTCTGTTTTGTACCCTGCACCCGACCGCCCTCGTGCCGCTGCATTGGATCTTGCCCACCACTCACCTTAAATCCTAGAGATTGCTATTTTAAGTCACTGCACTATACCTGTTTGCAGAACTTGTTCTTCCTTCCATAGGATAACACTGCAGAACTCAGAAACTTTTTAAAGTGAAAAGAATTTATATTTAAAAATGTACATACCTGAACAATTTCTCTGATGTCAAAACATATATAAAGATACTTGCTGTTTTCATAAGTTGGTGTGGATCTTTTTGAGTTGTGTGTCACTTATTGATCACTGTGTGTATTTGCAAATGTCTGGCACTCCGTGATAAGCCTAAGGCTGCTTGACCACACTACCACCTAATAGAGCACTTTGGGATTGCATAGCATGCCCATGTCCACTCATAAAGGAACCCCTGGACTCACACAGTATATCAGATTCTTGATATATCACATAAAAAGCCAGCTTCCAACAGACCAATTTGTGAGGTCACTAAGCTTCGCACTACATCAAATAATGTGCTGTAAAACCATTAATGCACAGGAGTTGATTAACCAGGGCCTGTGCTAAATGGTGAAGACCTTTTTTTGTAATCTGTCCAACATTTAATGTCGGACATCCATCCCCATGGACAGTCCACCAACAGGACAATTGACTAATCATCTATGTACCCATTTACCTGGTTTGTAGGCATGTTCCAGCTTAGCCACCTGTGGTGTAATGAGCTTTGTTCGTTCCTTCTTTGGACCTTCGGTGTGGCTGTCCTCTGTGGCTGCCAGCTTCTCAAGCTTTTCAAAGTAGTTCTGAAGAGGAAACAGAAAAATATTCATTTTGACCAGTGTGAATGACTATAGAAAGCCTTTCTTTCAATATAAAAAGTTTGTCAATGGATTCCACTGCAACAGAAAAAGTACCCACTGACTCCATTTAAGGTTAATCTGAAGAGACATCTGAAGCGACAGGATTCAATTAAATTCTACATGGTGGTCAGGATGAACCTTGCTCCTGTGTTGAATAGTATCGTCATTCACTTAAACTGGTTGTGTAGTATTTGTGAACTAGCCAATTCACTTGCAACCACTTGTTCTTCCTTAGTAAATATGTGTAATTTTTCAGCACACAAATCATACTGCCCTGTCTTGCAGGACCAAGCAGGCAAAATGTCTGTCATAGAACTTTGCTATAAAAGCAGTAGTGCTTTGTGTACATAAGCAATGATGCACCCATTGAAGTGTGGCAGATTTCAAAAACAGACACTCCGCAAGCCAATGCAATAGTGGCAGCCTTAGCCTTCCGCGGGCTTCTTTTTGGCCAGTACGTAGCAGATCCTAATGCAGAGGACTATCCACTTGGACAGGGTCTTCTTCTGCACAGCCTCTGCCCCTTTTTGAGGTCCAACCGATGAAGCATCATCTGCTCTTTCAAGGGGTGAGTGGGAGGCAAAGAATGCCGGCAGGATGAGGAATTGCCAAATGTGGAAAGAAGTCACACCTTTAACCCCTTCCAGGCTCATGACGAGCTGGGCTCGTCATGGTGTAGCCTCCTCAAACACTGATGACGAGCCCAGCTCGTCATGAACAATGGACTTTTGAAAAATCCAGCGGAGCAGCAAAATATCGCTAGCAGCGATGGTGTTAAGCAAAAAGGCTGACCATGTCTTCAGCACCAGTCTGTCTGGAATAAAGGTGGTTGCACCAACATTGGCTGAACCTCATTCACTTGACAAGCTGAAGTAATGCAAATGATGAGACAGATGAGATACAATGAGCAGTTATGCATCTGCCCAGAATTGTGGACACATGAGAAATGTCAAGACCAATTTAAGTGCCACCATGGTACAAAAGAACATCCATTAGCTTGGCTTGAAAAGGTCAATCTCACCGACAGAACACCAGGCCATAAATAGGTCCCCATGCCAGGCATTAAAGGAATTTGTGGAAGGGCATGTGGTGTGTCACGGATGGCTCCCACCACTTCTGGCAACAGATCAAATGCAGTAATATGCTGCTGCCTATTCACAACGCATAGAGGTGCAGTTTGTGTAAATTCAGGGGGGAGGACCCTGCCCTGCTGCAACATAAGATCTCCCCTAAGTGGTTGCCTGATAGGAGGACACAGGCTCCTGCTCAGATGTTCGGTGTACAACACGCCCTTGGACCAGCTCAGAGTCCAGTCATGTTTGACTGTCAAACATGCAGTTCTCAACACTGTGCTTTCTAGGTGGTGCAAAAGTATCTACCAGGATTCTCCATATTTCCGGAAGATTTCCTGTGCCACCTTGGCATGAAGATATCATTTGTGATCTGCTAGACACCGTTGCTCAGCTTGTGTACTCCGGCATTCAAAGTCCATGCCAGATATAAACGTACATTGGAACGCCCTTGTGTCTTCACTTAAGAAACAGTGTGCCAGGATGTGCTTGAGTCCCACTTAACTTTTTACTGTTTGTGTTTACACTTCGATATGGACTTACCGGAGGACTTTCACCACAAAGTAGACCTTTCAGGGTTACAGCCTTGGACGTGAGATTGATTCAGCGCCCACCATTTGACTACCTTTCGAAAGGAACTCAAAACGCATCTCTTTTCTGTCATCTAGTCTTCTGTTAGTTATCCCACCCACCCCTCAGGTACTGGTTAGGTCAGCGCCGGGACGCTCCGTTGCTGGGGCAGCGGTTTGCGCTTCAACAAAGGGTTAACATAACATAACATAACTACTATGTTTTGGGACCATGTG
Source organism: Lissotriton vulgaris (assembly GCF_964263255.1). Lineage (NCBI taxonomy): Eukaryota > Metazoa > Chordata > Amphibia > Caudata > Salamandridae > Lissotriton > Lissotriton vulgaris. The sequence goes on along the minus strand of NC_141686.1, from coordinate 174,833,810 downwards.
ATGACCTTCGACTACCATTGTTATAATTGACTTTAAGTGTGTTAATTTATTCTATGTGTTTTAACGACAATCTTTTCTCACTTGCACTTTGCATTGTGATTTCATTTTTTGTCTCCTTGTAGCTTCAGAGTAGGAGTGTTTCACTGAGTAGGACAGCCTTAGACTTGCCAGGAACAGAATTTGTGGGATGTCTGTTTGAAAGCATGAGAGAGAGAGAAATGTGTGGAATGTACCTCTGTCTCAGAGTATAGTGCCGTAGGCAGCGTTGCACAAATGTGCATTAAGTTGCACATTGCAAAACTGAGTTTTACCTATGGGCTTTAATGTGCCCTAAACTCCATCATGAATTCGGATTCTTTCTAGCTTGAGCTCAGCACACACAAGCCCTCAGGTTACTCACGATTATTTAGGTTATATGCGTCCAAGATAATATCCTCTTAGAGGGGCGTTTTCTGTACTTTCGGAGATGTTTTCTACTTTCGCTAAGATGAGGGGATGAACATGTTTGGGAGCTCAAGGAGAAAGCGTGTGGACTCCTTTGCCTAGGAATACTAGCATGACGCCCGGCCAGCACTAGTAAGTTCCCTTGCTGTAGATGATGTCTTCTCGACAACTCCTTGTGCACTGCGATTATTATAAAACTGGGGTTTCTTGGCTCGGAGCCAGATTCCTCCTGAGTGATGGACGGAAGTGCTCAGTGATGCATTTCCCAGCTTGAGGAGTGTCTTGACCCCACAACTGTGATTTGGAATCTACCAGTCTTGTGTTGGCTAGCATGAAGATAATGCAGCCGGCGAGGTATTTTCTCCGATCATTGGTATTGAGAATTATGTCTAGATATCGAGTTATTTCTATATGTGTTTTTTGCCTGTGTGCTGAGTGACCAGCCTGTGAAGTATTTTTATTCATTGGTTCTTGTTCATTGGCATTATCTGGTGCATTCAGTGTATATATTTTATACACTTCCATTCTGTGTATGCATGCACTTTATATTGGAGTCTTTCGTTTAACAGTGCTTACTTCTTGTATTGGATTACTTGTATTAGACATAGCTTGTTTCTTGCATTGGACGTCCATTATTATATTTGCTCTCTTGCATTTAATTTAGGAGTATTCCTTTATTATAATCTGCTTATGTTTTGCTTCATTATTATTTGACTTGTAAATGCTAATTATTATTGGGTGTGTTTTACCATAATTATCTGCTTGGGTTTATCTCATGCATTTGAAGTTGTAATACATATATTTGCATGTTGTTTTCGTTTGACATCTGGGATAGTCTTTATTCTGATGTCTTATTTGGTGTGCTACAGGTTTGCTACATGCCTCTGCTAGGGAGTACTGAATTTCTTTTATTTGGGAGTTTAAAGCAAGACACATGGTAACCAATTCTTATGTTCCGACAACATATAGCTTCGCTACTCAGTCTCAGATCGCCTTTGGAAGCATGATGTTGCATTTATCCCACTACTTCAAGTCATGTCCTGAGCCCAAACATCAAAGACACAATGTGTGTGAGTTCGTGACGAGCATCTCCTTCCTATAGTCGCAGCATGCTTTATAACCTGTTTTTAGGAGGGGATATTGTTCTTTTGCACATTGGGTTAAGTTTGAAGTCATCAGAAGTCATCTGAAATTGGAAGCAGAGCTCCGGATCTGCATTAGAATAAACAAAGAAAGGAATGGACGTCAGCGCAAAGGGGTGGCGCATATAGCGGCTCTGCTCAGTCACTTCCAGGGCAGTACGGAGCCAACACAGAGCCTCGCTGCACCACCTAGAGCACTGTTGCAGAAAAGTCAGTGGATGCTGGGGGAGAATTCTAAGTTAAGCAATCTGTTGGTGGAAGTATCCATCAGAAAGGGACATTACCCATGGCGTACATTAGCAATATTATGGGGATTACAAGTCCCAGCCCACTCTTGGCTCCTGCTTTCACCTCCCTTTCAGTGATATTTTCTGTGAGCAGACCTCTTGTGACATAGACCAGAAATTACCACGTGGCTATGGAAAATTCCACCTCCTAGCTGCACCCACCTGGTAATAATAGTCGTCTAAGTATGGGTCAGTGCTCTGCAGCTGCATCATCTGGATCTTGGATACCCATAGTTTCTCTCGCTGCATCATGAGGTTGGCGTAAGGGTCCTTCCGTATCTGGTCCTGATAAGATCCACGGTGTCCCCTATCCCCTCCAGCTCCATTCAGGTTCCGGTGCTGACTGACCAGAGAGAAGATAATACTCACAATGTTACTACATTTAAATGCCCCTGAAACATACATGTAATGTCACATTCAATTCTAAAGCTCCTCTAGCGCTGAAACCTCAGCAGATTCTCCACAGAGTATCTCCCTACCATTCTGCCTGAGCCAGCAATCAGCGCAGGATTGTATTCATTTTTGATTATGGTTACGAATAAACGTGGGGCATTCATCACATCTACTTCCTTGGTAACCTAGGCTCCTAGGCATGTACAAGAGAAATGCATTTTCTCACTGTACCCGCACCTCGAAACAACAAGATCAAGTTCAACACAGATTGTTTGTGTGCAGAATGGAGTGCCTGCCCGTTAACTGTCATAAAGGAAATGTGACGCAGGCATTCACACATGTTTTGAAGTATACCATCCTAACCTGCTGTAATGTAGTCATACTATAATAGGCAACCTAAAATAATACTCCAAAATTAATCACATCACTTATTGTTTTTCAACTTCCTTGTTACAACTAGCAGAATTGTCAAGGATTGGGAGGATACATTTCATCCACCAAAAGAGAATATTGTGACCCCCCTCAGCCTTGAACCATTTTGTACATATTCCACATCACTAATATCCTCCAAAAAATGGCATACTCAGGCTCAATGGGCAAGCATGACAGCTCATTTCACAGACATCTCCGCAGAGATAACATGAAAGTGTTGTCAATTCTGGCAGAGGGTGACATTAGGGAACAAGCAAGTTCAGATCTTTTGAAATTAGTTAGCAAATAACATCTCTTACACACATCAGCAAATCAAGCATACACAACAGCATCAAGTGAGCTTGACGAACCATAGAATAAAGCAGTATATTTCAGTGCTAAGAAACAAGAGTATTTCTAATGTTTTAACGTGGATACTGCTATTGGGGCTGCTAAAGTTTGTTTACAAAGTTCTATCAGTAGTCAAATATTCATGGCCATAAGTAGTCTTTTCACCCTGGGTGTGTGGACTTTACTAGAGCCTTCTATTATTTTTTAAGGCCAGATTACCAGAAACAATTTGGTAGTACACATACTACATAAACCAGGCAAGCTTGGAGCAAAATTTTAATCTGACTTGCTATATAATCCTAAAGTGCTATATTAGGGATTAGTGTGGTAGAACAACCTTAGGCTTAACACAGAGTGTATTTGCAAATACACACAATGATCAATAAATGACACAAGACTCATGGAGGAGATCCACACCAATTAAAAAAATAGCAAGTATCTTTATATAGGTTTACGCATCAGAGAGAAAATGTACATGTAAGTACGTTTTTAAATATGAATTCTTTTCACTTTAAAAAGAGGATACTGGAAATTCTGAGTTCTGAAAGGTTATCCTATGGAAGGAAGAATAGGTTCTGCAAACATGTATAGTACAGCCACTTACAAGACAAATCTCTAGGAGTTAGGGTGAGTGGTGGGTAAGGTCCAGGTTCGCACCAACAGTACACCACCAAACGACAGACGGGTGCAGGGTGCAAAACAGCATTGTGAGCCCAATAGGTTTCTGGAAATCGGTCACTGCAGAAAGAGGCTGCAGTCTGACTGAAGACCTGTGGGGGTGAACCAACGGGGATGGGGAGGCTCAAGGTTTGCAAAGCCTGGGATCTAGGGACACCTGGGTCCTCTTCTCCATGGCCCGGGGATGACTGATGCAGAGGTGTCTGGCGCTCCGGTTTACGTACAGGGAGGTGTCGCAGTCGAGGGGGCCTGTGTGCAGAGGCTGCAGACGAGGGCATTAAGTCCAGAAGGGTGACACCACCATGAACTTGACGTCTGGATGGCTAGGGAACCTTGTTGATACAGATGGCCCACTTCAACTCATGCCGGAGGAGAAGGGTGCAGTGGTGGCTTGGTCTTTATTGAAGGCGGGCATTGTTCCAAAGGTCCTAACTGCAGGTTTCAACAATGGATGGAGACAGGCCGGCAGGCTTGGTACCAGGTCTACTACTTCTCTTGTTTGCTTTTGCGGCTCTTCGGTGTCCACTCTCTTCTTAGGTCATCATAGTCTGCTTCTATGGTGCCAGGGGTGCCCATAAATGCTGAAATAAGGGGTGTCAGGGGAGCATACGGTAGCGCTCCTGTATGACCACTTCCTGTGGGAAATGGGCTTAACCCTGTCCAAGAATTCCTAAGTATGCCATCACAAAGATGGCTGCTTCGTAAAAATTGTGACCACCTCACAGTAGCCATTCTTAGGGTTGGTATTAGCCTGGGAGTGGCACGCCTACGTGACTAGTTAATTTTCCCGTCTGTTCAGGTGCCAACGGGGGTCTGGACAAGGGGTGTGGCTTCCTTTACTGTTAGGGGAGCCAGCTTTGCATTCCAAAGTGGGCAGATTCTTTGAAGCTTGCCAGCCCAAGGAAGCTAATAATCAGGTCAAAATGTGGGAGGGGGTGTTGCATCCTCTTGCCATACATGCTTTTGTTCTGCCAAGCATGCCAGAGGTTGGTAGGTTTTCAGGGTGCACCTCTATTGTAGCCTCTGAGTGCATGCATTGGTAAATCCGACACCGACACCTGTGTGGGTTTACCAATACAAGATGTTTGATACCAAACATCCATATTTTCAGTTAAGCAATCATGTAGCTGGGGAACTTGTTAACATCAGTGTCCAGCACGTTTTAAAATGGCTTCCCTGGTCACTTGTACTGGCAGTAATAGGACTGAACAGCACAGGGGCACATCTGCTCATGCAGGCATGCCCTCAGATGTAATATTCAGAACCTTGCCTTCGGTCTGTCAGGCCTGATGTGGGGTGACTTGCAAATATTACATCCAGTGGTAGGGGACAGGACATACAGGGACGTGTGACATTTGATGTCTTAGGTTTTGTGTGCATCAAGACACGCATCCTGCAATGGCAGTCTTGCATGTGCTTGGTGAAGGGCCCCTTAGGGTGGAACAATTTGTGCTGCAGCCCTTAGGGACCCTCCTTAGGACCTCAGGCCCAATGTACCAGGGTACCATTTACTAGGGACTTACAGAGGGTGCAAAATATTTTGCCAATTTGAGGAACAATTGTGCAGTTTTGGGAAAGAGCTCTGGGCCAGGGGACCTGGCTAGCAGGAACCCAGTGCACTTTCCGTCCAAATCACATCATTTACCAGGCAAATAGTAGAGGTGAACATGTCGAAAAAATGGGAACTTGCATAAAATAACACACAACACAACACACACCACAACAGTGCTGCTAGGGATCTCTATCAATACGCATATTTACTCACTTTCGATACTCCTGCCTTTGGTTTAGGAGGCGTCGATGTTGAGGATGAAGATATGTTGTGTCCGGGCGGAACATTTGCGGCTGTGGTCTGTAGAAAAAAATGCAAACGTGTGAGAGGCAGCACTTCTGTAAAAGAGGACGATCACATGACTTTTCCAACATTTTTGGAGTCCTGCAGACAAAACCGGTGGGACAGCAAACTGCTTGGGAGCAGGAGCTACAGTTGCAGTTATATGGATATCAATGGAAGAACATAGTTACAGGGAAAGCTATTCATGATAGGCGTGCCAAAGGTAGAAAATCCCCATTTAAAATCTTACACAGAAAGGATTTAATGCAGATGCAACTAAACTCAATGGATACCACATGATTATGTTACAAATTACAAAGGCTGAGGGAATGGTGCTGGCATAGCCCAGTTAATGTGGCTGTGCCCAATTACTACAGAGATCTGTGACAATGTATTGGGGAGTTATCAAGGTCATCACAGGTATCCACCCAAATAGATAAGTGTCCAAAGACAATTCTATTAGGGAGCCTATTGGAGGGTGCCTACCCACCACACACGAGTAGGAGCAAGTTTATAGCAAATCTGCGCTTAAAAGAGAAACAATACTCTTTGATGTTGTGGGGATAAGCATTAGTACTACAGTGGCCTCCTGGTATATATTAAGATATGGTCCCTGCGGAACATTCATTGAAATCCAAGACTGGTTGGTAACTTGGGGCTAGAGACTTTAGGAAACTACACTGCCAAAAATGATTGTGCAACCTAAGTATTGTGGATAGAAATGTAGGAAGTTGGTTCTCTATATGGTGAACCAAAATGAGGTACACTGTGTAGAGAGTCCATGCAGCCCTTATTGGTTTACAGAGGCAAATATGATACACAAAATGCCCTCTTTTGTGGTAGTGTTGGTGAGCAGTTTAGGCTTATTAGAGGGTAAAGCTAAACATTTGTTGGACTCGCAAAGGCAATAGACGAGACATACACTCAAGAATAAGTCAGAGACCAATCTAAAAACGTAACTTGTATTTTTATATAAATGTGGATACCAAGAACTACGTTATCCAGTACGTACAGTTTTAAATATTGATTTTTTACTAGAAAGTAAAATGTGCACTTAAATGCCTTGGTATGCCCCCACTTTTTTCTGAACTGCTGATGTGCTTTGACTGAGTGTGCCCTGGGTTCCTGCCAACCCGGTACCCAGGGCCTGCGTTACTTCCCTAAAACTGTGTTGAAACTAAAACCCAATTGGCATCTCTGGCCACCTATCAGCCCCTAGTAAATGGTACCCTAGGTACCCAGGGCATGGTGACCAGAGAAGACCCCGGAGGACTGCAGCACTTACTGTGCCACCCTCAGGGGCCATGTACTCTGACACCCATACACTGCCTTTGCAGGCTGAGGGACTAAATAACAGAACTAAAACAGAGAGTCGACATGGTACACATCCCTGTGTGCCATGCCCACAGAACCCACTGCCCTGGCATACTTCAGTCACACCTCTAGCTGGGTGCCCTATGCCAGAGGTGCGGGCACAGGTGTATGACCCCTGTGCCCCTACAGTACCCAGGGCCATTCCTGGGCACTGTAAGTGCAGTGATGCCATTAAGAGTATATGGTGCTGGGAGGTTGTCATTACGAACTCCACAGCACAATCATGGCTACACTGAAGACTGACAAGTTTAGTACAAAACTTCTCAGCACATTAAACCCGCACTGATGCCAGTGTGGGAAGTAATGTAAAGTGCACCAGAGGGCATCTTGGAGATGCCCTTTGAAATCCTAACCTACAAACCACATCTGGGCTGAGTGGCTGCAGAGGCTGCCACACAGCAGACATGTTGCTGGACCCCTGGGTGGAGAGCGCCTGCTCTCCTGGGCCTGCAACAATGCACATCCTTGGCGAGGTGCTAGGTATCCTCCCCCAGGATGGGGAGGGGGAAGCTTCGAAGGTATGCCGCCTCTGTGAGCTTCTCCAGACCATTTGCTATACCCAGAAACTGGTTCCCACCAGTTCTGACCCAGACTCTAGCGGGAAGACTGGCGGGAAAAAGTACGTCAGGAAGGGGGGTGTGCCAGCCTGGGAAAACCCCACCCCTCAGGTGGGGGAGACGTGGTGAAGCACGACCCTGGGCTTCGGCCATCTTGAAGATTGAGAGCCCTGTCCAATCCCAGCTAGGCCCCCGCCCCCCTCCCACAGGAGAGGAGCAGGTTAGGGGGTGTACCCACCCCAGGGCAGGGACCTATTGGTCCCTGCCCTTGCCCTACCTGTACCGCCCCTAAATTCAGTATTTAGGGACTCCCTGAACCTTCCTTCCTCAGATCCCGATACCACAAGAAGAAAGAAGATCAAGAAGAAAAACCAGCTGCTAACAGGACGACAACAACTGACTTGGCCCCAGCCCTACCGGCCTGTCGATCCTGGAACCTGCTCCTGCCTAAATCCCGGCGACTCCTGCGGACAGGGACCTTGGGATACCCGGAGGACTTGCCTGCCTTGACCCTCTTAAAGACTGGGACTCCCATCAGCAGAGGCAGAGGCTCTGCTGCAATAACCCCCCTAGTGCCAGCCAGGAAGCTCCGGACCAGCCCACTCCGCACCTGCCCAGCCCAGCCCGTGCCCGAGTGATTCAAGACCACGAGGACTCCCCCCCCCCCCCCCCCCCCCCCGGCGACTGGGACCCGAAGTCCAGTGCCCAAAGACACTCCTCGACGAACCAGACGACACCTGCAGACTCAGAATATGGCCCCCCACCCAACCGTGACCAGCTGAAGGTAAGCTTTTGTGACACTCCAAGACACCCCTGCATCCTACAGCCCCCTGTTCCTCCCTTTGGGTACCTACCTGTGCTCCAAGATCCCAACTTACCTCTCGACGTGCTGGTCGCCCCTGGAGAGTCTCCACACCCGAGCCTGCAGCCTTTGTTCCCTTTTGAACTTTTCCATTGGATAACATTGAGCGCCCGACAGCTCAAAAGCACCCTGCACCCGGGCACAGCTGGCTGTGCCACCTTTGTCCTATCCTGCTTCCCCCTTTGCCCTGAGCAAGCCACCTGGAGCCCAGCTCCCAGAGCCACGTGGCCTGCTAGCCAGCAGCCACCAACCGGAGGCCCCTGTCCCCGATTGGATAACATTGGGCTTAACTACCTCTGCACCGTGACGCCCCTGAGGGTGAACCCACTTTAACTACCTGACCCTAGGGGACCCCTGAGTCTATGCCCAGAACCACAACTTCACCAGTCGAGGACTCACCAGGAAACCGGTAACTCACTTACCTGCCATTGAATAATATTGACTGGTTTGACTCGAAAAATCTTCTAAGTGTCTACTTTTGAAAACTTGAAATATTCCTATAAAATCATCCGACTTCCGAAATACTCACCTGTAATCAGGAGAGAAGCCAGTACTGTACCTTATAGCCCAATGCTGAAACGCAAAAGTAATCCCTAGCGGGTTTACTAGTAACTTGTATTTTCTCCATAGGAATCTATTGTCCGCTTTTCTATGAAATTTCTTCTAAGTGTCTACTTTTTTAGAAATATTCTTTAAAAATCATACGAAATACTGAAACGTAATTACCCACCTGTTTTGGGTTGAGACTCCAGTGCTGGACCTAGGAGACCAGTACTGGATTACAAAATCAACGAGATCGTACTTTACCTGCAACCTGAATTTTCTCCCGTTGGATAACATTGCCAGATTCCTGTTGAAAAGTTTTTAAGTGTGAACTTTTAAAATAGCTTTTTATTCCTGAAAAATCACTACAATACCTAAAACGTTTTTGCTAAACTGATTTCAGCTTAGACCCCAGGACTGAACTTAGGAGCCAGTACTGGGATTACCAAAGTAATCTACAAAGTAATCAACTGTATCTATATGAGGAAATCCATTGAGCTCAATGCTAAATTGTGTGTAGAATTGTGTTGCCTACTGACACCCCTGTACCTATTGTCTTTCAAAAGTTTATAGCCTTTCTGCAAAGTACTCATATGAGGCCTCTCATATTGAGAGCAGTATATTTTTGATGCCTGTTGGTTTTAAAAATAAAATAACTATATATTTTGATATAAAAACAATTGGCCTAGAGTTCAGTTTTTGCAGTGTGTGAAACCTTTTGCTGACAGAGTGTACAAGCAATGTTTTACAATGTCCTCTGGTACTGCCTTACTGCTCGACCAAGATACCACTTAGAGAGTAAGGTCACACCTGGCTATAACCTCTGTTATACCTCTGGGGTTTGTGGACTCTATACACACTGTACCTTATTCTGGTCCAGTATAGATAGAGCCACTTCCTCACCACGCAGAAATGCTTTCCTATGGGAAAAAGGCATATGTGGCATGCAGTTATTTACAGTCTGTTTCAAAGGGTCTCCTTCAGGACTTAAGGTTGTAGGGGCCAAGGTCCAAATTATCACTAGCAGTCACCTACGCTAGGACATCGGGGTGCAGAGGTGCTGGTGAGGTTGGTAGCTTTGCACGCTAAGCCGGTGGAAAGAAGGGCAGCCACCTAAAACCAGGCGGCTTAGGGGGACAAGTCCAAGAGCTACCAAATGGGTGCTGAGATCGCAAGGTTCCTGGGAGCAAGGGGGCACATTTGGTTTTCTGGTACGTGGCCTGGGATGCTCAGGTGGAGTGTAGATAGGTCGGCAGAGCTCTGTGTATCCAAGGCACTCATCGTTTTCGGCTGAGTGTACAGAAATCAAGACAGCTAGGCCACTCTGGAAGTCTTTCACTGCTGTGCCGACGTCCCTCGATGGCTGCTTGGTCTTGGTGCTATTAACAGCCCTTGGGTGCTGCAAAGTGTCTAGTACCCCGGGTATTGGTGCTGTGTGGCTCCGGTCGGTCCTGGTGTCTTCATTTGGTGGGGGGACAGATCTGACCTTCTGGAACACAGGTACCTCTTTCTGGGTGGCTGCTGCATCGGGCTGGCCGGGGAGTGGCAACACAGTAAACCTGATTCTGCTTCTTAGGTGCCTGCAGATGAGTAGCTCCTCCACTTGAAGGGAGATTGCTGGCAATATGTGAAGGGCCGGAAGTCTACTGGGTTATTGGCAGATGTACAGATGCAGGACGAGTCACTTGGTCACAATTGTCGAGACTGGTGCAGGCAGGGTTTGGTGCCAAAAGTCTACAGCAGTCATGAGTTCTTGTTTTCTTTTTGGTCTTCTTCTTCTGGATCCGTCTAATCAGAGTTCCTGGCATCAGGGGGGCTACTTACATACTCCATTTTGGGGTGTTAAGTAGAGTGACAGGTAGTAGCCAATGGGCAACTTGCCTTTAGGATGACTACACCCCCAGTATGACCACTTCCTATCCAACGTGGGCATAACAGTAAGACTTATTTAATTAAAATCCAATATGGTGGAATTCTAGTTTTTGTGTTTATATCAGGAAGCCCACCTTAGGGGTAGAACTAGCCTGACTGGAAGCACACCTCATGACAACCTAATTTTCCCACCTATCCTGGTGCCAAATGGGTCTCAAGGCAAGGGGTGGCATCTCCCAAGTCTGGGGGTAACCAGGTCTCATTTCAAAGGCGGAAGAGGCCTTTGAGCCTCCTGCCTGGATATGCTGCTCACTAAGCCATCCTTCTTGAAGAGGGTGACAACACCTCCGTCCAGAGCAGGCGTTGTTTCTGTCCTCAGAGAGCATAGGCTCTCACCTGAAGGGGGGAGAAACCTGTCTGTGGTGGCAGGCTGGTCTACACCAGTGCACTGGTACACAAGAGGCTGGTAGGTTTTCAGGGGGCAACTCTAAGGAGCACTCTGGGTGCATGCATTAGTAAACCCATCACTAGAACAAAAAAGTGCTAATTAATACGAGATGTTTGACACTAAAGATCTTTAGTTTCAGTGAAGCCATCAAGTAGCTGGGGAACTCTTAATCACCAGGGCCCAGTACATACACTTAAGGTGGCTTCCCTGTTTACTGGCAATGTCAAAGAATCAACATGGACATCAGAGTAATTTAATGTAATTTAATTTAATTTAATGCACCCTGCCTTTGGGATGCAAGGCCTGCAGTAGGAGTGACTTCTCTATTATACATTCAGTGTCGGCAAGAATGGCACACAGAAGATGTGTATGTTGTGTCTTCACTTTTCTCTGCACCACAACAAGCAGCCTGCAATGGCAGTTTTGCTTAAGTGTGTGGAGGGGTCCCTTAGGAAGGCACAATACATGATGCAGCCCTTATGGACCCTCTTTAGCTTTCCTAACACTTGGGACCTGGATAGCAAGAACGTAGTGTGTTTCTGTCCAAATTGCATCAAATGCCAGGCAAAAGTGGGGGTGATATGACAAAAAGGGGCACTTACCTACAAGAGAGTGCCAATTCAATTAGGTAAAAGGTGGCAGCACGGATGGGCCTGGAAGTGCAACACTTTATAGAAGTAAGGCAATTAACTGCTTCAATACAATACCTTTATTACCATCCCTCTGCAGATAGCTCTAATCTTGCAATGCAATTACAGGCATCAACTGATTTTACTACAATCCTTATGAAGACAGGTCCAAAGTTGTATTTTTTTTCAATAACTATACCAATATTTCTGAGCTTATCTTTATTATATAACCTACTATGAAGATGTTCCCCAACAATTGTCCTATATTCCAAGCCATATGCATTAGACACTTCACTAATGCATTCTTTGAAAACAGGAACCAATCCGAAACCAGGCAGAAGAAAAATCAATTTTTTCTATTTCTACAGGAGTAAATCATGTACAAAAACAAAAAAGGAAAGTGTCAGACAGCTCCTCTATTAGTATTGTAGACCAGCTGAGAGGAAGGACAAGAAGAATATATATCCCAACTCTCAGATATTATGGGCAAAAATATTTTACCCTCTTTCCACTTTTTCTTCCTGAAAAGTCCAATTTCATCACAAGTTAAATTGACGAGTATGACCGGGAGGATCAGTTCTATAGAAAAGACATCACCAAAATCTCCACCAGTTTACTAACCCATGTAGAACTGCAGATCAGAGCATACACAGCCATGAGGAAGATTTAACACATTAATGTCACAATATGCAACTACGGAGGAGTTTGATTCTAGCATGAAATCTTCATTCTGTGGCAGTTGGAGCCTCCTAGAACAGTTAACTCTGTGTAGGAAACCGACTCTGTATATACTATACCAAAGTGAGGTATAGTGTGCACAATTTATGGTAGTGTGGTCGAGCAGTAAGGCTTTATCAGAGGACAGTGTTAAGCATTTGTTCTGGAGGTCGCTGGCTGCAGGACAAGATGATTTCTGGAGCAGGATCTCTGGAATCTGCAGATGGGCTGGTAGGCCTGGGGCCAAGTCAGTTGTTCACTGCAGTCTCCTCTGCTGGGCATCTGCTTTCATCCTTTTTCTTCTTCAGTTTCCAGAGTCCAGTGGAACCCCAAAGGAAGGCAGGGGTGAAGTTAGATAGCACCTCACTCTCTATTTGTGGTCGAGCAGTAAGGCGGTATCAGAGGACAGTGTTAAGCATATGTTGTACACACTCAGTCAGCAAATTAATTCACACACTCAAAGACAACTTCAGACAAATGGTTTTTGTGTGAAAATATTCTTTTAGCTATTTTATTTCCTAGAACCAGGCAAGCCTGGCACTGGTAAGCAATAAATACTTTACAGTAGTAATGCAGTTTGTAAACAGTTTGAATTGTAATTGTATATGCACTTTGTTTTGACTTTCAGTATGGTTTCAGAGAAATGCAATACTTTGTAAATTAAGTACACAGACAAGAATGTTTTTTTCAGTAGAATGCCAGGTAAGTTACTTTTTTTTTTTCTTACTCAGAGTAGTATACCTGGATACTACTCTGGGACATTTCCTACAAACAGTTGAGTTAAATCGTTTTTGTTAAATAGTACTATTTTAAAGAATTTCTTTAGGGTTTCAAACTCCACACCTACAAACTTTTCAAAGAAAATGAAAAAAAATAACAGTCAATGTTATCCTATGGAGGAAAATAGTGTTATCGGTTTTAAGGTAAGTATTCAGTAGTGGGAGTTGAGGTTCAGGGGGTAGACTCAGGGTCAGGGATGCACTTTTGTTACACCTTCAGCGGGACCAGGGAAGGCGGGTGCAGAGTGCTGAGGCCCAATGTTATCCAATGGGAAATAGGGGTCTCCGGTTGGTGGCTGCTGGTGAACATGCCACAAGGTTGTGGGAGCCAAGCTCCTAGTGTTCGGCTCAGGGCAAAGGGGGATCCGTTTTAACACACAACGTGCACCCGCATCGGCGGCTGGGTGCAGGGTGCAGTTTTTTTTGTGAAAATCTTTTTATTGTAAGAACAGGCTCCATAAAATCGCACATTAGTCAGCATCAGTAATTCATTGATACATAGAAGACAACACAATATATATAGATATCTTGTTGACAATTTGACCCGCATACAAAGATCAAGCCCCTGGTAGGCACCCCACCGCTAGCAGTTGATACTCCTAATCTATCGACATGAGGAATGTCAGCCGACCAACATTATGGTCAGCCCACTCCCCATGTCCCACCCATATCCGCTCCCCACCTACATCAAACTGTCACGAAGCTGGACGGAGGCACTCTACCCGTGGAATCACCACCTTCAGCATGATGGACCAGACGCTGCCTGGGTATCCACTGATTCCCCCCTATACGGCCGCCACGCCGCCCAATTTTTCTCCCATTTCTTGGGGCACCTACTACTTTTGAATATAACTCTCTCAGCTCTCTGGCACCAATCTAGGTCCCGTTTCCAGTCCTCCACTGTTGGCAAGACCTCGCTCCCCCATAGCCTCGCTATATTCCTCTTTGCGACCATACTTGCTAGTGCCAGCCAAATCTTGTCCCACTTCGGCCAAGTGGTATCTCTCGTGACCCCCAGGATATGCCATCTAGCTTCTAGTGGGACCTCCGCGCCCACCACCTCCGCCATGATGTCGGACAGTCTAGACCAGTAAGCCCGGACCCTGGTGCAATCCCACAAGATGTGGAAAAACGTGCCCACTTCCCAACACCCTCTCAAGCAAAATTGCAAATCCACATAGCCTATTCGGTACTGTGTCGTGCGTGGGGTGTAAGAGTGATGTAGAATGCGGAGTTGAACAAGACTGAATCTAGCTCGAATCGCCACCTCCCATGGGCTTTGCAATACCTCCCTCCAGTCATCGTCCTCCAACAGCCCTACATCGGATTCCCATCTTTCCCTTAGAGGTCCCAAGGGGTCAGTCAGGTTATTAATTAGTTTCCTATACAAGGGAGAAGGCTTTGTCTTTCATTTGGGGGCATCCTGAACCTTCCTTCAGCAGATCCAGATTCCGAAATAAGAAAGAAGAACAATCAACAAGACCACCTGCTGTGCAGCTGCTAAAAAGAGGAAGACACCAACTGATTTGGCCCTAGCCCTACAGGCCTGTCGACCCTCGAACCTGCTCCTGCTAAACCCCAGCGTCTCCAGTGGTCAGCAACCTCAAAAACCCTGGAGGACCCGACTGGTTTGTGACTGACTACCTGGGTCTGCTCAAAGCAAGTAACAAGCCCTGGCATCAACACAGAACCGCGAACCCTGCACACTCTGCACCCGCCAAGCCTGGCCTGTGCTGGAGTGAATCAACACCACAAGGACGCCCCCCTCCCCTCACCCTCCCTGGCGATTGTGACCCGAAGTCCAGTGCCCAAGGACTCTCCTCGACGACCCTGACAACGCCTTCAGCCTCAGAACCAGGGACCCCCTACCGCGACCAGCTGAGGGTAAGATTTCCCGATGCCAAAACACACCCCTGCACCCGGCGCCCCACGGCCTCCTGTGCCCAACTCATGGGTGTCCACCCCTCCTCCAGCTTCCCAACTTACCTCTCAAAGTGGTGATCTCACCTTAAGAATCTTTGTCCCCGAGCCTGCAGTCTTTGTTCAATTTCCAGCTTTCCCATTGAATAACCCTGAGCGCCCGACGGCTCAAAAGCACCTTGCACCCAGCAGCCCGAGTGCCCCTGGGAGTGCAACTTCTATCCTATCTCACTTCCCCACTTGCCCAGAGTAAGTGGCCAGGAGCCCAGCTCCCACTGCCGCGTGGCCTGCCATCCAGCAGCCACCAACCAGGGCCCCCTGCCTTCCACAGGATAACATTGGGCCTAACTCACTCTGCACCTGGCTGCCCCTGTGCCGCTGAGGGTGTAATAACTGTACTTACCTGACCCTGGGAGACCCTTGAGTCTATGCCCAGAACCTGCACTCATTTTTCTTCCATAGGGTAACATTGACTGGTTTCACTTGGAAATTCTTCGAAGTGTGGAGTTTTGAAACTTTAAAATATTCATCCAAAATCAGCTGAACAACGAATTCCAATTTACTCACCTGTTATTAGGAGACAACACAGTGCTGCATCTTTGTGGAGGTTTGAAAATTAAAATTATTAGTCTAAAATTAGCCGAAATACGAAAACGAAAATACCCACCTGTTATCAGGAGAGATCCCAGGGCTGAATCTAGGTGCCAGCACTGACCCTGAAGAGTAATTACAACTGTACGTACCGCTAACTCAATGTTCTCCCATAGGAAACCAATGACTCGTTTTCTGTGAAATTTCTTCTAAGTGTCGATTTTTGCAAACTACAAATATTCTTTAAAAATCGTACCAACTATAAAACCGCAATTACTTACCTGTTTTAGATAGATGTCCCAGTGCTGAACCTAGGAGCCCAGCACTGGATTACAAAAGTAACGAGAACATACTTTTCCTGCAATTTGAATTTCCTTCCATAGGATAACATTGCCTGGTTTTTGATGAAAAAGTTTGTGTCGATTTTGCAAACTTCCAAATATTCGTTAAAAATCGCCTGTACAACAAAAACACAATCTTTCAACTGTTTACAGATGGTGCACCAATGCTGGATCTAGGATCCATCCCAGAGTTAGAAAGAGTAACCATAAATCCCACTTACCTGCTAAGTAAATTTCTTCCATAGGAAATCAATGACTGTTTTTCTATGAAATTTCTTCTAAATGTCAACGTTTAAAATACCAAAATATTGCTTAAAAATCTCTACTGTGACTTACTCGATTTTGCTCAACTGTTTACAGTTCATGTCCCAGGACTGAATCTAGGATCCAGTCCTGCAGTTAGAAAAGTAATCCTAGAAGTAATCTATTGCCTACTTTTAGAAATTCCCATTGAACTCAATGTAATATTGTGTTTGAAATAGTGTTGACAACTGTAACTGTCCTATTCCAAAGTCTATGGTCTATTGAAAGTATTTATCTAAAAGTAACTCAATCTGAGAGAGTATATTTTGATACCCATTGTTGGTTCTAAAATAAAACCAGTATATATTTTTCATACAGACTATTGGCCTAGAGTTCAGTTCTTGTGTGGGACACCATTTGCTGACTGAGTGTGTACAACAAACGACTGTACCTATTTGGGAACAGTATATACAAAGACACTTTCTTACAATGCTCCTCTGCCCTCACCACTGGTATAGGGCACCCAGTTAGAATGGTGACTAATCTATGCCAGGGCAGTGGGTTGTAGGCATGAAACACAGGGATGTGGGCCATGTCGACTCTTAACTTTGCCTTTGCAGGCTGCGTGTTTTGGTGCAGAACAGTGCGTGTGTAAAGGTACAGGGCCTATAGGGGAGGCAAAATAAGTGCTGCAGCCCTTATGGTCTTCCCTGGTCACAGTGCCCTGGGTACCTATGGTACCATTTACCAGGGGCTGACCTGTGGCCAGAGATCCCAATTGGGTTAGTTTTGGGGAAAGAACACAGGACCTGGGAACCTGACTGGCAGGGACCCAGGGCATATCAAGTCAAAGTGCATCAGTAGGTTACTACAAGAGAAACCCACTTTCCTACACAAGCCCCCACCCCCCAGCCCTAAGGCCAGGAGAGTCAGCTACAGCTGAGAGTCTTCCTAGTCTTTCAGGGGAACATAGAGGAAGTGGTTTGAAAGTTGCAGGGCCTACTCTGCCTTACATCCTTCTGTCCAGGTCAGTCCCTCTGGGGAGCTGGCCTACCTCAACAGTTTCAGGACCTAATTCCCAATGCTCTTTTCCTAGCTCTTTACCCCATCTTTTTAGCTTGGGTTCAGAGCCGCCTTGCTCCGTAAATTCTAACTTAGCTAGGGCACAGCCGAGCTTATCCACAGAGGTCACCCACAGCTTGAAAACCCCACCATGACCAATAGGGTCAAGGGGCCTAACTTGCTATTTGGCAAGGGGCTAGGCCACCATGCCAAGGACAGTGCTGCCATGAAGGCTAACACCCAGCAGAGGCTACTGACAGTTGTCGGAGCCCAGCACTAGTAGGTGAAGTAGCTAACTTCAGGCTTCTTTGGGTGTGGGTGGCCTGCCTGCTTGGGGGGGGGGGGAGGGGGTGGGGGATGGTCACTACACTTGGTAGCGAACACCCTCTGTCCAGCCAGCTGAGGAGCCACCAATTCAGCCTGGACAGTTGCTTGTGTAGTCCGGTCTTTTTGTTGGCTGGTGGGTAATTCACCAGTGGCAAATTTGGAGTTCTGCCTTACTGGGATAGAATCTCCCTAGCCCACTTGAACTGTGGCTAATAGTTGCCCACCTTTCCTACACTGTTTGTTCTTTTTCTTTTGGGGCTTAGCTGCACTAACTGCAGGTTGCGCCCTCCCAGGTTTCTTGGGAGAGGTCTGGCATTGGACCAGTACCTTTCTTACCAGGGTCACTCCCCTGCTTCGCCGGCACCTAAAGCGCAACTGACCGGTCTGCTGCTACTGAGCTCATGCAGACTTCAAAGATTTCCTCAACACAGGAGGTGAGTTCCTGAAGGCCAGTATCCCTCGTGGGGCTGCGTAACCCGAACCCCTGTGCACCGTGTCCATTTGTAAGTGCATATGCTTGTTGGCGATTCCCGAGCTTGTGCATTGGACTCTGTAGTCCTGACCCTGAGCAGTATTAGCACCGAAGAACTCTGGCCTCCTCGCACCGTGTGCTCCGTGTGCAGGTGCTTTGCAATCTTGCTTGAGGTCCCCTCGCGACTCCTGGTCATTCGGCCTGCTGGTCTTCCTGATGGTCATATTGATTGTTCTTGGGTTTTCCTGGTTGCTCTAGACATGCCCTGACTCTCCATATCTTGGAGAGTCCCCTGGACTTTGTTGGTCCACACCGTAACCTGTTCGTCCATCCTGCGCGGGTTGCTGTTGCCAAGTCTTGTTGGTGCTCCTGCCGGACACAACCCCCGCAGAACTCAACATCCTTCGTGGGACAGCTCACCTCCGTCCTCGACGCCTCTGGGATCTAGTGGCTGCAGTGTCAAGTATTCCTTCTTCGAACCTGAAGCACCTGACATTTGTGGACATTCGTCTACCGAGCCCCTGGTCACTCTGTAGTGACCCAGACTCGGTCCCCAGAACTCAACATCCTTCGTGGGACAGCTCACCTCCGTCCTCGACGCCTCTGGGACCTAGTGGCTGCAGTGTCAAGTATTCCTTCTTCGAACCTGAAGCACCTGACATTTGTGGACATTCGTCTACCGAGCCCCTGGTCACTCTGTAGTGACCCAGACTCGGTCCCCTCTGCTTTCAGGATCCTTCCATCCAGAATCCAGGCTTGGATCGTACCGGACCCTTTTCACCTTCACGGCAGCAGTACTTCTTCTCTTCCTTCCATAGAGAACGACAGAGGTTTACGACACCACTTCAGACCTATTCACCAGGCTCCACTGGGGTAGGTAACTCTGGTACGACAGTATCCACGGATGGGGTGGCTCTCTAAACTCTCAAGTTCCGAAGGGTTTGCTCGAAGTGCTCCTAGAAGAGTCCTTAAACTTTAACTATGCAACAGGAACTTCCCTATAGAATTGTACAGAGCCCACAGTGGTGTTCCCACACTGCACCCGGCCTCCATGGGGTCCCTATCTACTCACCTTGGGTGGTTACTTGGAGTCCCAGCGATTCTAGGTGCTCTAGACCATATCTTGATCTCAGTTGCGATTGTTATACCACTATTTTAGTATATGGTTCGGTCTCCCCCTGGAGCCCGCTGTGTATTGTGCACCTTACAACTGTTCTATTGATTCAACGTTGTGTGCTTTGTGTTCTATCCTCGTGTAGAGGACAGTGGAATAAATACATATTTTTATATAACTACTGTGTGGTTCTCCTTCATTTAGTTATTTAGGATGTGATATTCTGGTAAAACCAGCTGCTTTACATTCCTTCAATATTAAGTCTGAAGGCTGCTCTCCATAGCTACCACTAGGATATCTTTCAATAAGGTTATCTTTGACCTCATACATCATAAGGGTCGTGTAGATTGGTAAAAGGTGCCCACTTTAATTGGTGGACAGCATATACCA
The DNA here is from genome assembly GCF_964263255.1 of Lissotriton vulgaris. NCBI lineage: Eukaryota > Metazoa > Chordata > Amphibia > Caudata > Salamandridae > Lissotriton > Lissotriton vulgaris. The sequence continues at coordinate 174,814,029 of NC_141686.1, read as the reverse complement.
AGCCACATTCTCACACACACAGCAAGACGACTTCTGGTGTAGGTTTGGACACTGGGGAAGTCCCAAGAAGTGCATGTCGGTTTTAGCGGTGGTAGTATTCGGAATGAATACAAACATGCCTTGGCGCTTGCTACAGGCTCCGGTACCCCAGGTATTGGTGTAGGGCGCCTCATGGCATCTCCAAACTTGGTGGGGAGACGAAGCTGACCTCCTGGAGCATAGTAACTTGTACCGAACGTCGCGGCCGGTGCCTGAAGCAACCGACTCCTTCACTTCAAGGGAGATACCAGCTTGTTGACGAATTGCTGGTAGCCTTCCGAGGCTTTGGAAGATGCACAGCTGCAGGAAGAGTCGGGTCTGGGCGATCGTTTGGACAGGAGCAGGCTCGCAAGGTTTGTCACCAAAGTCCACAGCTAGTAGTCTGTTCTTGCGTTCTTCAGCTCTTCCTGGTACTTCCTTTGGAGTCAGCGGAATCAAAGTTCTTAGTGTCCGGGGACCACCTAAATACTGACTTTAGGGCTTTTAAGGGGAGTGAAGGGTAGTAGCCAATGTGCTACTTACCCTTGGGGTCACTACACCCCCTATAGGACCACTTCCTGTGGGAAATGGGCAGAACCCACTCCCAGAGTTCCTAATTCCACCAAAAACAAGACAGTGGAATCCTTCAGTGGAGCACATAATGAAGCCCTCCTTAGGGGTGTGATTGGCGTGGTAGTGTAACACGCCTACTTGAATAGCTAATTTCCCGCCTGTCCTGCTAAAAAATGGGCCTCAGGGCAGGGGGCAGCATCTTCCAGGCCTGGGGAAAGCCGGGATTGCATTTAAAAGGCAGAAGCTGGTTTTTAAGTCCCTAGTCTTGATATGCTAAATCACTAGCTATACTGCTGGAGGACACCTTATTATTTCCAGCGTCAGAGAGCGTTGGCTCTCTCCTGCATGGGGTCAGAAACATGCCTGAGGTGGCAGACTGGATGAAAAACAAGTCAGCCAGCACACTTAGAGGCCGCTAGGTTTTCAGGGGGCACCTTGGTGCATGTTTTAACAAATTCACTGCTGGCATTAGTATGGATTTATTAAGACAAGGTGCTTGATAATAAAAAACACCATTGGATTCAATACAGCCATCATGTTTACTGGGGAATTCGTAAAGACCAGTGCCCAGTACATATACTTAAGATGGCTTCCCTGTTCACGTGTACTATCTAGTAGCTGCACTAGACAGCACAGGGGTATATCGGCTCATGGAGCTATGTCCTGACATGGAATATAATGCACCCTGCCTTAGGGCTAAAAGGCCTGCTATAGGGTTAACTTACATATATTGCATGCAGTGTCTGTGGGTATGGCACAAGTCGTGTTTTCACTACTGTTTGATCATTTAATTTCACACAGGAGTATGGTGGTGGGTCCTTAGGGTGGCACAATACATGCTGGAGCCCTTAGGGTCTCATCATTACCCATGCCCTAGGCACCATGTATTAGGGGTTTACAGAAATGCTAAAGGTGTTGCCATTTGGGGTACAATTTAACAGTTACCTTGTTCTAGGTAAAGATCACTGGCATTGGGGACCTGGTTAGTAGGAAACCAGTGCAGTCAAAACTGCATCATATGCCAGGCAAAAAGTTGGGGTGCCCATGTTAAAAAGGGGTGCTTTCCTACAGCGAGTACTTGAGCATTTTACTGTACCGGGCCTCACAAAGTGTTTTCCATACTGCTCGTGAGGCCTAATGCACATTTCTGGGTAGCCTGTTGCATTATTGATTCAGCGTGACATACTAAGTAGAAACAAGCTGGACAAAAGGTTAAAACTGGGTTTAGGGCACCCTAAGGCAAAAAAGAAAGATGAGCTGAGGAAGATGGAGAGCCAGAGCAGGCAGTAAGGTGGTTAAAAAGAAGAATAGTTTGTCTTTAAGATCTCCAAGCATGTTTAGGACTCCTGGAAAATCAGTCCTAAACAGTCTCCATTCCCATTTTCACAATTTTCGTAGAATTTTGTTTAAGGAGGGCACAGAGAATGGTCAGAACACTGAATGGAAAACAGGTTTATGCCACTCCAAGAATATAGTATTTTTCTCCCTGAAGCATGCCATTTGCGCTTGTGAAAAGAACTAGGCCTCAAAACAGTCTATAACAAAACAAAAAGAAAGCAGGTGTGGTGGAGTTTGAAAGCTGATAAGCAGGCGGCAATAAAGAAATCAACAAAAAGACAAACAATGCACAGTATTTTTTTGATTTTTTCAAATAAAGTACAAAGGGGGTAGACCTAAAATACTGCAGTTGATGTTTGGCATCTTGAAACATTAAGTTGCAAAGCTTGGATGTTTAATTTAACAAAGCCATGCTGAAGTCCACTTAACAACAAAAAAAATAAAGCGGAAAACACCACAAGAGTGCCCCAAGAATCAGAAAAGAAAGGATGCAGCCATTATTGACCACAACAGCGGTTGTGTTTTAAACCAGACAATGAATCCATATATAAGACCATCACTAGAAGGCCATTCTTACTATGACTAGTTATAGGGAACACTTAGCTATTTGGTAAATACTTTTTCCACTATCAGTACCATTAGCATATTTATGGCTAATCATGTGGATGCACAAAGCACTCAGTCTTATGTACGATATCAAACCTGTCCTTTAAAGTCATTTATGTTTTGAAGAGTAGGCGGACTCCTTCCTTTACAAATTTCCATCCTACAGAGGAGCACAGTGCTCTTGTGTAGATCAATGAACAGTCATTGAGAGGATATCCCTGCAAAGTGGCAGTTTGTGATCAGTGTGCCAGAAGTACCTCAAGTTCTGTAGGTGAGATGGGGGAGGGGCCAATGGAGCTGGTGGAGGGGGAGCACCAAAGAAAGCCCGAAATCCAGGGGCTGGTCCCATCATCTGCCCAACTCTGGACTGCAGAAGCTTAGGGTTGACAGAGGCAAGGGGTGTGCCCATCAGTCCTGAAACACGGGCATATTGGCTAGGAGACATTCGTTCAGCTGCTGCAACTGCTGCCTGTTGCTGGAAAAGATGCAAAGGAAACAAGTGAGAAAAACAAAGCTTCAATAGGTCAACAGAAAAGGAGCAAAAGAACATAAAATGGAGTTAAGGAAAAGGTGGGGCAGAAATAAAACAAGCATTTACAATGCAATAGGCCTCGCATTAGGAAAGTTTGAGCTACTGGTATTGTAAATGACACATTTTTTAGTTATGTTTTGTTTTTGAAAACAGCTAAATTAATAGCTTTGTCACTTACAATGCCAATAGTTATAACTTTCGCAAATGTGACACCTATAGCATTTGTAATGCAATATGTGTTGTATTTACGTGACTTACATGTATTGATATTACGAATAACAATGGCGTTTAATTTTTTTTCAATAATTAATACTTAAAAAGTTATTGTCATTTATAACTGCAATAGCTTAAAGTTTTGTAAAAAATGTTTGTGAAGATTATGTTCAGTGTATTTTATTGTGACGAAAATCCAAGAACAGAAGTGAAATATTAACATCTTTTTGTTACATTTGTAATAAAGATTGAAACATTGAGAGAACATATTTGAACCAGGTGTTGTTGAATGGTTGCACAGATTGATGCTGTGGTGGCGCTGAGTGATGTGATGGCGAACGAGTGATGCGGTGGCGTTCAGTGATACTGAGGTAGCGCATAATGATGTTGTGGTGCCCCTGAGTGATGCTGTGGTGGTGCGGAGTGATGCTGTATACTATGCTATGTTTTGCTATCCTAGGTTTGTTTTGTTATGCTAGGCTGTGTTTTGCTATGCAATGCTTTGTTATGCTATGCTATGTTTTGTTATGCTATGCTTTGTTATGCTATGCTATGTTTTGTTGTGTTTTATTATGCTATGCTTTGTTTTGCTATGCTGTTTTGTTATGCTATGTTATGTTATGCTCGGCTATGTTTTGCTATCCTATGCTTTGTTATGCTATGCTGTTTAGTTTTGCTATCCTGCTTTGTTTTGTTACGCTATGCTATGTTTTGTTGTGTTTTGTTAGGCTATGCTATTTTTTGCTATGCTTTGCAGTGCTATGTTTTGTTATGTTCTGCTATGTTTTGTTCTGCTATGTTTTGTTATGCTAGGTTTTGTTATACTATGCTATGTTTTGTTCTGCTATGCTATGTTGTACTTTGTTATGCTGTTTTGTTATGCTATGCTATGCTTTGTTGTGTTTTGCTATGCTATGCTTTGTTGTGTTTTGCTATGCTATGTTTTGCTATCCTATGCTTTGTTTTGCTATGTTTTGCCATCCTATACTTTTTTTGTTATGTTATGCTATGTTTTGTTATGCTATGCTGGTGAGTGGGTGTGTGAGTGGGTGGGTGTGTGAGTGGGTGAGTGGGTGTGTGAGTGGGTGTGTGAGTGGGTGTGTGAGTGGGTGTGTGAGTGGGTGTGTGAGTGGGTGTGTGAGTGGGTGTGTGAGTGGGTGTGTGAGTGGGTGTGTGAGTGGGTGTGTGAGTGTGTGAGTGGGTGTGTGAGTGGGTGTGTGAGTGGGTGTGTGAGTGGGTGTGTGAGTGGGTGTGTGAGGGTGAAGGTGACGGGGTGAGGGTGACGGGGGAGAAGGTGACGGGGGAGAGGGTGACGGGGGAGAGGGTGACGGAGGAGAGGGTGACGGGGGAGAGGGTGACGGGGGAGAGGGTGACGGGGGAGAGGGTGACGGGGGAGAGGGTGACGGGGGAGAGGGTGACGGGGGAGAGGGTGACGGGGGAGAGGGTGAATGAGGGTGAGTGAGGGTGTGTGAGGGTGAGGGGGTGGGTGAGGGGGTGTGTGAGGGTGAGTGAGGGTGAGTGAGGGTGAGTGAGGGTAAGGGGGTGGGTGAGGGAGTGTGTGAGGGTGAGGGTGTGTGAGGGTGGGTGAGGGGGTGTGTGAGGGGGTGCGAGGGTGAGGGTGGGTGAGGGGGTGTGTAAGGGTGTGAGGGTGAGGGGGTTGAGGGGATGTGAAGGTGTGTGAGGGGGAGGGTGTGGGGTTTTGGGGGTGGAGGGTGACGGGGGAGGGTGACGGGGGTGTGAGGGTGGGTGAGGGGGGTGGGAGGGTGAGGGGGTGTGAGGGTGAGTGAGGGTGGGTGAGGGCGAGGGTGGGTGAGGGTGTGTGTAAGGGTGTGAGGGGGTTGAGGGGATGTGAGGGTGTGTTAGGGGGAGGGTGTGGGTTGTGAGGGTGACCGGGGTGGAGGGTGACCGGGGTGGAGGGTGACCGGGGTGGAGGGTGACCGGGGTGGAGGGTGACCGGGGTGGAGGGTGACCGGGGTGGAGGGTGAGGGGCTGTGAGGGGGAGGGTGTGGGTTTGTGAGGGGGTGAGGGTGACGGGGGTGAGGGGTGTGAAGGTGAGGGGGTGTGAAGGTGAGGGGGTGTGAAGGTGAGGGGGTGTGAAGGTGAGGGGGTGTGAAGGTGAGGGGGTGTGAAGGTGAGGGGGTGTGAAGGTGAGGGGGTGAGGTGGTGTGTGAGGGGGTGTGAGGGGGTGAGGGTGAGGGGGTGTGAGGGGGAGAGGGTGAGTGAAGGCGAGTGAAGGTGAGTGCGGGTGAGAGGGTGAGTGAGGGAGGGAGAGAGGGTTGTGATGGTGTGAGGGTGAGTGAGAGCGAGTGAGAGAGTGTGAGGGCGAGTGAAGGTGTGTGAGGGTGAGGAGGTGTGAGGGCGAGGGTCCGAAGTAAATGGTGGCAGGTCAGACATCATAAGACAGAGAGAAGAGACTGCGTGGTGACTGCATTGGTCAGTTTCAGAATCAGGAGGGGCAGAGTCAGCAGAGTCTGCAAGGGATCAACGTGTCCAGAGGCAAAGCATAGCGGATGTAACATTGTAGCTAGCAAGTCGAGTGTTTTCAAGCGGAGTGTGTCTAGAAAGATGGCAACACAGCAACAGCATTTGAGGAGCAAGGCTACTGTAAACAAGTACGTTAGGCTTTCACTTTCGTCCAGAAAAAAAACCGAGAAAGGTGCAGAGAACGCCGAACAAAACACAGCTTCCCCACAAAATGGATGCAAAAAAAACAAGCTCTCGACATTGCTGTGGCGGGTGTGGGTGTGGGGGGAAGCGGGAGCGCACTCCTTTGAAGTCTGAAGGGGGGGGGGGAATTGGCTTGAGAGCGGATTCCTTTTAAGTCTGATGCCGAGGCCGATGGTGTTGATGTGCACGCGCCTGCCTCACATGAACTGTACGCGATCCGCAGGCTAGGTAGAATTTTCGGACTGCTTACTATAAGCTCGCCTATTCAATCCCTAACGGGAAAGAATAGTCGAGACCTAACAAGCTCACAGCATTGCTGTGGCAGGGGGAGGGTTGGGGTAGCGGGAGCGCATTCCTTTGAAGTCTGATGCCAAGGCTCAGACAAATGGTGGTGTGTGATGTGCACGCGGGGGGCGGGGGAGCGGCAGCCTTTGAAGTCTGATGCCGAGGCACAGACAAATGGTGGTGTGTCTCGTGGCTGGCTCTGTGCACGCACATAGCTCACATGAACTGTACGCGATCCGCAGTTTGGTAGACTTTTTGAACCGTTTACTATAAATCTCGCTGATTTATCCCTGCAGGACACAATAGGCGAGACCTAAAAAGGGAATGGCTCACGCAAGTAAAGAAAGAGCATAACATCATTGCAGAGAACAGATGAGAAGGATGAAGGAATAAAATAGGGGACAGAAACAAGGATAAGAAAAACAATATTAGAATTCTTACTTGTGCACCACCTAACAGCTGTGCACGCTGAAGCGTTGTGAGAACCGGGGCAACGGCGCCAGAGAAGGGGTGACCAAGAAGTGAGGAATTCTAAGGAAGAGAAAAGCATTTGTTACCAAAGCAGGGGTCAGGAGTTGCTGTATCTCTTAACTCATAGGATCATTCATCGGACAGGAAAGTGCAGTAGTAAGGGAGAGGGCAGGATTAATCAGTGTTAAGCAAGAGGTTACAATGGGATACATTTACCTCAGTATCTCATCTTCAGCTCTCACACAGGGTGAACTAATGCTATGCTAGCCATCAACTAGGGTCAAATGAATTAAAGCTCCATAGTTATCACAGACCATTCAGGCAGTCTTAATTTTGTAAGAAAAACAAAGAGTGAGTTAGTGTGTAAGTCAAGGAATTTCTCTGGCCAAGGAAGTACTGCAAAAGGAGAGAGACATAGTTCATCACCACACGCCAAAGGATAACCTTTGTAAAAATATTCAGGAGTTAATGAGAAATTACAAACATTTAACCACTTCTAATATTTTGTTTGTAGAAAACTTAATATGCACAGATTTACTTTCAGCCACATCAAGTACAAGCTCTCTAGAAAGAGGAAGAATAAAAGAGGCAAAGGTGAGGCCTCCACAAACATTGAAACACTTCAAGAAAGACTTCTCGCTTGGCATCAGAAGTGAGCCATCTATATATAAACAAAGAAGTCTGTGGAAGTGAGACCAAGTTGCTCCCTGACCCCTGAAACAAATGTATTTGGAGTTTGAGGATTAATTATAACTCTGAACTAATTCTCTAGCCCATTTAGTGCAGATTCATTCAAGGTAGTAAACAAAGTATGAATGAATGAATTAATGAATTAAGACTGGACCCCCCCTTCATCACCCTAGTTAACCCTTATGGAGTTTAAGAAAAATATGATTATGTGGTCTTTACCACTATATCTTGCTCCTTAGAGAGGAAGAATTTCCTGTAATTCCTATGTGGTATTCAGCACTACATATAGAGGGGTTGCAGACAGTGACTGTATACCGACTGAGGGCCTGTGCCAGAATTAGAGGTTTGAAGCTATTTAGCGCATCCGAGATTGATCATATGCATCAAATAACTCAACCTTCTTTAAATTTGCGCAGGTCAATGCCTGCAAAATTTATTGGGGGAAAACAAACGGTATTTACCAAACACATGTGGAATTTGAGGAGTTAAACACAACAATCTGCATGTTATTCTCCATAAACTCGTAATAGGAGGTATTTATTGCACCAATAAATAATGTACACATGGGTGTGAGAAAGTGTCATCTTTCTTGCATTGGTATGCCCCCACTTTTTCTGACTGCTGATGTGCTTTGACTGAGTGTGCCCTGGGCTCCTACCAACCAGGTACACAGGGCCTGTGTTCCTTCCCTAAAAACTGTGTTGAAACAAAACCCAATTGGCATCTCAGGCCACCTATCAGCCCCTAGTAAATGGTACCCTAGGTACCCAGGGTATGGCGACCAGAGAAGGCCCCCAAGGGCTGCAGCACTTATTGTGCCACCCTTAGGGGCCCTGTACCTGGGTACCCACACACTGCCTTTGGCAGGGTGAGTGCCTAAGTACAGAACTAAACAAAGAGGCGACATGGCACACATCCCTGTATGCCATGCCCACAAACCCACTGCCCTGCATACATCAGTCACCCCTCTAGCTGGGTGCCCTATGCCAGTGGTGTGGGCCCAGGTGCATGTGCCCTGTGCCCCTACAGTACCCAGGGCCATTCCTGGGCACTGTAAGTGCAGTGATGCCATTAAGAGTATATGGTGCTGGGAGGTTGTCATTACGAACTCCACAGTACCATAATGGCTAAACTGAAGAATGACAAGTAGTTTGGTACCAAACTTCTCAGCACATTAAACCTGCACTGATGCCAGTGTGAGATTTAATGTAAAATGCACCAGAGGGCATCTTAGAGATGCCCCCTGAAAACCTAACACACAATCCACATCTGGCTGAGTGGCTGCAGAGGCTGCCACACAGCAGACATGTTGCTGGACCCCTGGTTAGGAGAGCCCCCGCTCTCCTGGGCCTGCAACAATGCACATCCTGGGCGAGGTGCTAGGTCTCCTCCCCCAGGATGGGCAGGGGGAAGCTTCAAAGGCATGCCGCCTCTGTGAGCTTCTCCAGACCATTTGCTGTACCCAGCAACCAGCTCCCATCAGTCCTGCCCCCCACTCTGGAGGGAAAAACTACGTCAGGAAGGGGTGGGTGCCAGCCTGTGCCAACCTCACCCCTCAGGTGGGGGAGACTAGGTGAAGCACGACCCTGAGCTCCGGCCATCTTGAAAATGGGGAGCCCTGCCCAATCACAGCTAGGCTCCTGCCCCCCTCCCACTGGAGAGGAGCAGGCTAGGGGGTGTACTCACCCCAGGGCAGGGACCCATTGGTCCCTGTCCTTGCCTTACTTGTAACGTCCCTAAACTCAGTATTTAGGGGCTCCCTGAACCTTCCTTCCTCAGATCCCGATAGGAAAAGAAGAAAGAAGATCAAGAAGAAGACCCGTCCTGCAGATGCTAAGAGGACGACAACAACTGACTTGGCCCCAGCCCTACCGGCCTGTCAATCCTGGAACCAGCTCCTGCTTAATCTCGGCGACTCCTGCGCACAGCAACCTTGGGATACTCGGAGGACCTGCCTGCCTTGACCCTCTTGAAGTCTGGGACTCCCATCAGCAGAGGCTCTGCTGCAACAACCCACCTGGTGCCAACCAGGAAGCTCCGGACTAGCCCACTCTGTACCTGCCGAGCCCAGGCCCGGCCCAACTGAACCAAGACCACAAGGACGTCCCCCCGGCGACAGGGACCCGAAGTCCAGTGACCAAAGACCCTCCTCGACGAACCAGCCAACGCCTTCAGACTCAGAACCAGGGGCCACCACAACCTCGACCAGCAGAGGGTAAGCTTTCCAACACCCAAAGACACCCCTGCACCCGGCACCCTACAGCCCTCTGTGCCTCCCTTTGGGGCACCTACCTGTGCTCCAGAATCCCAACTTACCTCTCGTAGTGCTGGTCGCCCCTGGAGTGTCTCCGTCCCCGAGCCTGCAGCCTTTGCTCCTTTTAGACCTTTCCCATAGGATAACATTGAGCGCTCGACGGCTCAAAAGCACCCTGCACCCAGCCGCCCGAGTGCCGCTGGCTGTGACCCCTGTGTCCTATCCTACTTCCTCCCCCCCCCCTTGCCCTGAGCAAATGACCAGGAGCCCAGCTGCGTGGCCTGCTAGCCAGCAGCCACCAACCGAAGGCCCCCCTTCCCTCATTGGATATCATTGGGCCTACCTACCTCTGCAGCCGGCCGCCCCTGTGCCGCTGGGAGTGAACTAACTGTACTTACCTGACCCTGGGGGACCCCTGAGTCTATGCCCAGAACCTTAACTTCATCAACCAAGTACTCACCTGGAAACCGGTAATTTACTCCATGCCATTGGATAACATGGACTCATTTTTACTCGAATATTTTTTAAGTGTGAAGTTTTGAAATCTGAAAATATTCACATAAAATCAGTATAAGTCCGAATTCCGAAGTACTCACCTGTGATTGGTGGAGAAGCCAGTACTGTACCTTTCAGCCCAGCACTGAACCGCAAAAGTAATCCCTAGCGGGGTTACTAGTAATCTGTATTTTCTCTATAGGAACCCATTGTCTGCTTTTCTATGAAATTTCTTCTAAGTGTCTACTTTTGAAAACTTGCAATATTTTTTAAAAATCACACGAAATACTGAAACGCAATTACCTGCCTGTTTTGAGTTAAGACCCCAGTGCAGGCCCTAGGAGACCAGTGCTGGGTTACAAAAGTAACGCAACCGTACTTTACCTGCAACCTGAATTTTCTCCCATTGAATAACATGGTCAGATTTCCATTGAAAAGTTTCTAAGTGTGTACTTTTAAAACCGCTTTATATTCATAAAAATTCACTACAGTAACTAAAACGTTTTTGCTAATCTGGTTTTAGCTTAGACCCCAGGACTGAATCTAAGATCTAGTCCTGGGACTACTAAAGTAATCTATATAGTAATCAACTGTACTTACATGTGGAAAACCCATTGAGCTCAATGCTATAGTGTGTTTTAGGATTGTGTTGCTTACTGTCAATACTGTATTAATTGTGTGCACAAACTTTATTGCTCCTTTGCAAAGTAATTACATGAGAGAACTCATAACAAGAAAAGTATATTTTTATATAACTGTTGGTTCTAAATATAAAACACCTATATCTGTGGATATAAAAACAATTGGCCTGGAGTTCAGTCCTTGAGTGTGTGAAACCTTTTGCTGACTGTGTGTACAACAGATGCTTTACACTGTCCTCTGGTACTGCCTTACTGCTCGACCAAGCTACCACTTTAGAGAGTAAGGTCAGTTCTGACTTTAACCTCTGTTATACCTCTGGGGTTGGTGGACTCTATACACACTGTACTTCATTCTAGTCCAGGATATATAGAGCTACTTTCTCACAATAGGTATTGTTATTTATCTTAGGCGATAAAGAACGCCTGAGCTCATAATCGGGCGCGGAGTGTGGATCGGAAGACAAAGGTTATGTCTGAAAATGAATGTTCTACTCAAAGCATACCAATCGTCATTAAGGGACACTGGATTTAAGGTAGGTCCAGTTGAACGATCACTTCTAAGACCTTAAATGTAGCTTAGGTGTAAGTGGTACTAAGCAACTTACCGAGATGCCACATAATGGGTTCGGGGACATCTGGTCGCTGTATGACGTGGGGGTGAAACGCTGCTGTACAGGAGCACGGATATGAACAGCTTTCGGACAAAGGATCTAAAGAGAGCGAAAAGGTACATCAACTGCATAGGTGTTTAAGAACCAGATTATAGATCACACAAACGTCAGATACTATGGCCTTCCCTAATAAAAACCAACATATTTCTAATGAACTCAATTAAGTTCCATTGCAGTTTCATCTGAAGAAACCATGTTAAAATGAAAACAAATGTATTTTTAACAAAGGCCTTTTGGTGATTTTGCTGTTAAGCTATAGTTTGAAAAGTATACCTATCAAATATAGAGAATATAAAATAACTGCACAGCAACATAAGGAGTTACAGAAACAGAACAATGATGTCTGTGACTTTCCCACTGAACAAGGTGCAAATCACAGTAAGTCACGAAAGAAAAGTTTGAAGATTTGGACAGGGAACAAAAACAAACAAATCAAGTCTCAAACCTCAGTACATCATTATGAAGCATGGCCCGAGCACGTTTTGTAACACTTGATGCCAAGCCATTAGGACTGTGGAGCCGCAAAACGTTTGCACATTATATATACTGGTGGCATAGTTGGAAAGCATCCCTTATGTTAAGATTGGGTTCTAGTGACACCGTTTTTAATGGAGACTGATTTATGAAGGGATTTAGGGGAATGGTTATCAAGTCCTTGGTCCAGGGAACAGATTAGAATAATAGAATTCCCACAGGAAGAAAAACTATTTCTGTAACAAAAAAGTGTGTGGCCTGGCAATTGGCCCTATGAGCATTTAGTGGAACTAGGTGGCTTCATAAGTGCCCGAGTCTTCATTACGATTGCACAAATTTGCTAAGTTTCTTCGTTTGCAAATTCATACAAATGTGTTTTTTTTATATTTCACAATCGCCACCAAGTCAATGAATACAATTTCAACTGGGTTTTAGGATTAACTTAAAGACAACAATGTTAAGCAAAATATTACAATTTAAAGAGCACACTAATTAGCATATCACTGGCTCACACAAACAACCCACTAGGCCTCCATTGACAAAAAACAATTCTACTTCCAGACAAACATCACTCAGCACATTCAGCAAAGCACCTAGTGATCCTCCAACAGCTACCTGGACTTTTAGCGATTCAGCAGTGTAGGTGGCAATAGCCAGACACTATGAATCTCCAGGTTTACGATCCAAAAAGAACCCTTAAAACAACCTATTAAACAAACTTCATCCCCACTCTACTTAATCTTTGCATCTTAAGTGCATTTACATTTTCTAACTTGAGCACACTCCCTAACCCAACTCTTACTGCAGCTGCTAACATTACAATTTACAACCAGGCAAATAAACTAACATTGCTGTAACTGTTTAAGGGAGAAAATGACATTCCAAACATCAGGCTTAGCAATGAATCAGGTTAATCAGAGGCTTCAATTGAAAATAACCTGATGCGAACAAACATAATGGAACACAAAATATTGCCAGATTTTCTATGGCCAAAGGCTCATGCTACAGGCCAGAGACGATCATTAAATAGCTAACATCATATTTCAAATCTGATCGATGTTAGTGCTGATCTTAAATGAATCTACATTACAATTTCTTTTGGTTGCCTATATACGATGAAAGCGCAAATAATTATTTTAGCACAAGGGTCCTGTATGACACTAGGAAGTCACTTCCACATTAAAATGAGTTCGTGGATACACCTTCAAGTATAACACTTGTCCACAACCTCCCTCAATTAAGCCCACACTACTCCACACCATAATGAACTCCACAGGCTTTCCATTCATACTTCAAACTCCTCACACACACCTACAAGGCTCTACACAACGTAGTGTTGTACAACATTTTAGGACCCTATTGTAATTTTCCAGGTTCATGCCCTTATATAGGTATAAATCACTATGTCCATATATAGGCATAGAAATCATAACCTTATTTAGACCTAGCTCATGCAGTCCAAATACGGCATGGCTATTTCCACTAGTTCCGAAAATCCACAACGATTTCTTGGAAAACTCGGCTTCAGCAGCTAGGAACTTCTCCTTGCTTGAATATTGATTTATCCAAAAACTCATGGAGTTTTCAAAGAACTGAGATTCTTTGACGACGTTATTATGCCCACCTTTACGTCAATCTCGGCACCTTCAATGTATAAATATGCCCACACTTGCCTTAGCAAACACATGGTGGTTTGGAGCAGTTAGACTATCTACTTGCCCGACGCATCCTGCTACAGCAAGTGTCGAAGGAAGCCGACCCTCCAGCAGACGCACAGAGAGACGCTGTCTTTTCTCTGGCCGAGAAATCCAGCTCCAGTGTTTCCAAGCTACCCTTGCGGGTTATTGGGAAATCGAGTTCTGAGACTGACCTCCTTCATTCTAAAACCAAGGTACGGAGCTGTTTAGACCCTAAGAGAAATCTTGGATAGATTCTTGGCATAAAGAATACTAAATTTATGCTACACCGCACTTACTTCTTCCCTCGTACTAGACTCAGGTTAGGTACATTGGGGTAGGCGTATTTTAGAAGCACAGTTGAGTACTTTTTAGCCTTTGTTATTTATGTATCTATTTATCGATGATCTAGGAACCGAACAATGCTATTACTGTATTATTTTATCCTACTCTTCTTACTGTACGCATTATACTTTTCAACAAGTTTTACTATTGTAGCAGTTCATTTCTTCTGCATGAGAAAGACTGTTCAATAAATACTTTTATTGAAAACACCCGTCTCTCTATTTCTCTGCACCTCTGGTGAAACGAAGCATGCACGAATGACTAAGTAAAATATCTATCTATTGTTTCCACGACTCTGCAGATCAGTTTTATCTTGGGGAAACAAAGTTGTCACGTTTATGCGGTCGTCAGAAACTAAATCCCTTCTTGTGAATTCGAGAAAGTTTCTAGTGACCTCTGAGCTAGCTGGCACTCACAATTAAGTCTAATATATTCGATAGAGACCAAGTAGACATAAGTCCTACGTCACATCTATAGGATATATTATTCCAATGCTCAGAGTGTATTGGGAATATAGGAACTACACTACAGTAGGCCTTGCTTACTTCAACACATGCATCCACTTCAACCAACCCTCAGGCGTGTCTGCTCAGCCTGTCTACCACTGGTGCACACCGCGCACATACACAAGAACAGACCATGTTCTCACACATCACCCTCTAAATTTGGAATGACCTCCCCAACATAAGGTCCCTAGGTCTGCAAGAAGCTAAAGACCAGGCACCTCGATAATCTCCAGGCATGCCCCGCCTCTCCATCGGCAAACACCTGGATGCCCTCATGGGTGATGAGCGCGCTATAAAAGGTCTACATAACATAGCAACGTACACCACAAACGTCCAACAACTGTGAAATACGCTGCAATATAGAGCAAAAGCCTATTATGTAAGCAGCCATAGCTCCCTTTTCATAATGCCTTCCAAAACGCAAAACAACCCTCTGCTATGACGTACCTGTTGCTGACTGAAATGTCCCATTGCTGCCTGTTTGGGAGGGGTTCCGATGGGCACAGCTCGTACTGGGGGACTTCCTATAACTGGAGAAGTTGAGCGCCTGGGCAATGCTCGCTCTGACAGCTCTCTTTCTGGCTCCTCTCTGCTTTGCTGCAGTTTATGGGCCAAGTCGTACTCCTGCATGATAGATGAGGGGGCCATGTCCTGCAGAGGGGATAATCATAATCAACAGTCTAGCTTTTTTTTCGTTGTGGAATGACTTTTGGCTGGTTAGGGTCATGCATGGTTAATATCCAAGAATAAATAAATAGTCTTCCACTTCAATACTGTAAGGAAAATGGCCAATAGTAGTGTGGCCTCCACAAGCAATGGGTTCACAATTAACCCCCTCAATGGAATCAAACAGCTCAATGTAGCGCTGGACTTTCTCATAGTAGGGAAGCAGTGCAGTCCAAGGTATACTCAGGGGAGCTGGAGTGGGATAGTAATCACCATTCACTAGCACACAATAATAGCACTCAACAAATAATTATCCACTATGTGCTTTTTCTTTAGAATAGCATAAGTACAGTTATTACGCACACACTGCTTAATGCAACACAATTTACAAATGTACATAAGGCTGTTGGAAATCCCCTTCAATAATACTACAGTTGACCCCTGAAGGGCCATGGCTTCACAACCACATACCATGCAGCTCCTAACGATTTAGGAAGGTGTCACTTTAAATCCTGTCAATATTACCACACTTAAAGACAAGAATCACATATCATAATACGTCACTCGATCACGGACTTCAGTAGCCATAATCCATCTGCAATCGTAATAAGGCATTTCACCCACGTGCGAGCATTATATTTAAGAAGACCTTGCATCCTTTCAGGAAAATCATTAGTCAGCAATACAACACCTAAATAATGCATTATAAATACCACTGTTAACTAAAGCATTGTATAAACATGAACCTTGTGTCTGTGTCTTCCTTAAAAAAAAAACTTAGGCAACACAGAATGCAGCCACAGAACAAGCCCCAAGAGGGTGCAGCTCTCCCAGCTGTAGAGCAAAAACTCCAGCCTTGGGACTGCTTAACAATGAAGGTAAATCCTAGGGTGGTCATAATTATCTGACCCTGAAGTCTGTGGGTCAGTACCTTTTTAGGGTTTCCTTGAGGGGAGAGGATGCACTCCTGTAGCTCTGCCACACTTTTTCTCATTGGTGGGGCCCCTGGCATCAAGAGGTCACTACTAACAGCCAGAAACGTTGTACATTTTAAGACCCGGAATTCATTATGAAGTGCTCCGCCGAGTGAGTGCGAACATTTCAGAAGCAACTCTGGCTGCACTCCTTTGTTGTTGCCATGCAGCTTCCTTTTTTGCCTTGGTTCCTTTTTTGCTTTATTAGAGGTGTTGTAGCAAAGTAGGTTCCTTCTTTCATGGTTACCTCCACGTTTTGCCTGGTGTCAGTATGTTTTGACTTTAGTTTGCTAGGATCCTGCTAATCAGGACCCCAGCATCTCTGCTCTCTCTCTCCCAAAATGGCTTTGGTAAGTACCTTACCAACTGGCCACTGGTGTACCCTTATAAATCCCTAGTAAAGGTACTAAGATTTCCAGGGCATAGGTACACCAGGGGTCTCCCATGGGCTGCAACATGTACTGTGCCACCCATGGGAGTCCACTTAAACTCTGACGACAGGCCTGCCACTGTAGCCTGTGCGAGATGCGCTTGCACCCCTCACGAGAGATAAGTTTCCTTATATCTAAGGTCACAGCACTTAAAACCTATAAGTTACCTCTATGGTAGCCCCTTCAGTCCTGAGGGCTGGGTGCTTGGTTATAAGGGCGAGGGTGCCCCAGCATGAGCAGGACACCCCTAATAATCTCAGATTTGATTCTCCAGGCTTTGTAAGTGCCGTCAGCCATTTTAAAAACAGAGAGGACATAAGTCATTACGAGATGTCTAACTATATAGCGGGTGTGTCGATTTTGGTCATATTTCGTATCAAACATGTTGGAATCATACCCCAATACAGATTCGGGTGTTGGGAGGTATGATCTTTTGTACTGGGGAGCTCCTTAGAGGAGACCCCTGTACTCCCAGTTGCAGCATTTCAGGGTCTGCCAGCAAGCTAATTCTTCGTCGACCACAGATACTGTTCAGACCCCCACCCCTGCTGCGGAGCGGAGCTCGAGCAGGGGAAGGTAGAATAATAGGTTTCCTGACACAGGGAGGTGTGAACACCTCCCAGACAGGACTTAGCGTAATGGGTTGGGGTAGGGTGGGGGCGTTTTCAGCACCACCAGGCTGCATTGAAGGACACATTTGGTGCCCCTCCTTGTATACACCGGTTTGAGCCAGTTCAAGAACCCTTGGTTCCCGCTCTGGCGCATAACTGGACAACGGACAGGGAAGTATCCTCCCCTCTGTCCAGCCCCTACTCTGGAAGGGATCCCGGAGTCGTCCCAACACTTTTCCTTGGGTATTTAAGGGCTCCTCTGTGGGCGGGTCCTCAGATTTACAGTGAAACCCAGGCAGACACTCTTCAAACGTCTGGACACTTGGACTTCGCCTGGAACCGAGACTGCATCAAGGAAGACTCCTGCTGCTCCTGCTCTCGCTGCTCTGCAAGTATTCTGCCTCGTCTGTGCTTTTCTCAGGATCTCCAGGGACCTGTGCGCATCAAGGATATCCAAAGTAATCTCCCTTGGAGAGAAGGAGTCAATTCCCCTGCATCAGCAGGCAGTGCACCGAAGCGGACTGGTCTGCTGCTCCTGTCGTCCTACGGACTTCCCGAGGCTCAGCAACCCAGGTGGTGGTCATGTGATTCTCCAGAGGCCTGACCAGTCTTCCCTGTAATTTGGAGGACGGTATTCTTCATCAGAGCCGCTGGGAATAAACCCCTGTGAACCGCGGCGACTTGCTATTGTTTGGCTGTGCACTCCAGAGATCTATGGGCTACAAGAAGCTCTAGCCTCCAGCAACTCATTGCTCGAAGATAAGCGCCCTCCTTGCATTGTTGGCCTCCATCTTTGGTGAGCTGTTTGAGGTCTCCTGAGAGTTTGGCCTGTGGGTCCTCATGAGGGTCTTCTACTGTTTTGATGGGCTCACATGCTTGTTCAGGGCCTTCTCCGACTCTCCTGCACGCGGTCATTCGTTTGGACCTTGCTGCTCCCAACAATTGTATCTTTTCGTCTTCCACACCAGCTGTGGCTACTTGTTGATGCCGGACACTGACCAACTGGACACCGATGTGGGACAGCTCGTGTGCAGCTCCTAGTCTTCCACAGCATCACCGGGTCCCCACAGCTACAGCGACAAGGTCCTTGTGAACTCTTAAACTCCTGCCAAGGGTGGGCATTGTGCTCCCGTGCCTCCCGGTCATCTCAGAGTGGCAGAGACTATCACCTCTGCTTGCAAGTTCTCCTCTTCAAGAATCTACCCTTGGATTCCACCGACTTCTGCAGAGGCCTTTCTTTCTGAGTCGCCCATTGTCGTCTATGAGAGGTTCCGACATCCCTTCACCACTATGCACCCGGCTTCAACGGTGCAGGTAACCTGGTTCCTGGGGCATCCACGGGTGGGGTAGCTCTCCAATCTTCCGTCCTCCAAAAGGTTTCTTTAAAACAACAACCGCAACTTCTATTGAACACGCAGCTGTGTATCCACTCTGCACACAACCTCCTAGGGGTTCCTGTGTACTTACCGTAGTCCTTTGGTCCAAGCCCTGTTCTCGTTTGCAGTTTTCATTCCACTTATTTAGAATATGGTTTGGTCTCCCACTGGAGACCAGTGTATATTTGTGCTAGTTATCGGATTTATTTGAAGTCATTTTTATACATCTCCGAATAAGAGATATACCAAGTTATGGTGATTGTGTTGTGTCAATAAACAGACATATTTTTCCACTACTGATTAAATGTAGCAAATCAAGCTGCTTTACAAGATAAGCCTTAAGGCTGCTCTCCACAGCTACCTCTTCAAGATCTTTTAAGGTTATCAAAGACCACTAAAATCACCATAAGGGGTGACTGGATTAGTGCAAGGTGCATCACTCCTTTAAGTGTGCACGATATACTAAGCCGTAGATAGGTTGTACGGTTTTATGTTGTGGCAAGGGCCCGTGGAAGTGTTCCCAGGCCCCCCTTGAACATAAACCCTTCAGGGGTTGGAATCACCAAGCCTCTGAAGCTCTGGCGTGGGTCTCCACGCACACCCCCTCTCCTAGGGCTCACAAATTATGAATGCCACCTTTGTTGACCTCCTGGGCCCTGGCTCACCCTCAGGGTTTCTGGAGGACAAGGAGCAGAGCTCTGCTCGCTTTAGTGCTCGGCTGGGGGCATCTCCCAGCGCTATAAAGGGCCCGTTGGGTCGTTTGGTGTGATCCTTAGTTCATTTTGCTCCTGAGGCTATTTTTCAGGACTCTTAGCCTCTAAGACGGAACACTTTGCAGGGGGTTATTTTCCACTGGCTTCCTGCGCCAGCCTTACTCATTTTGCTTGTCCACTGGCGCTTCGCTCCTCCTGTGTGGGCCCGGAACACCAGTTCTTCCCACAACTGGTCCTTAGGAGGTTTAAAGGGACCAGCGTACCTGGTCCTGAAAAAATAACCACTGATCCTCAGGTCAACAGTAGACATAGTCCTTAGTCCAAGAGGGCATCAGGAGTTCCTTCTTCCAGTTATCATTGGCTGCCACGGTCCAGTCCCGGGATCCAGCTCCAACAAAAAAAAAAACTCTACTCCTTGAGCACTGGTGAAGTTGGGTGGAAACTTCCAGAACCAATGCAGCCCTGGCCCACCATTGGGAGCAACATTACCTTACCACCCAGTCCCAAACTTCCTGCACAGCATGCTGGGACAATTTCAGATGGTCCCATCCAGGAGCCACTGGTTAATTCTCCTCCGGGGGCCTCAGCTCCTCCTCTCATTGACACAGCCTTTACCATAAAATCGTTAAAAAAGACCCCCCTCCTGTGTTGGCTTAAGAGGTCTGGGCTCCCTCTTTTGTTCTGTGGGCCTGGGATGTTCAACCCTGGTACAGTGTGACAACTAATTTAACAGATGTAGATCTTCTTTCCCACACCTTTCTCAGGAACTAAGTGAAGCACTGTTAATTGCTCCCTTTGTGTGGGAAAGCTTTTGTTCTTTCTGCTTATTAACTTTGCCCAGCAAGGAGACAAAAGGTCTGGGCTCTGGTCCAGAGCTGGAAAGATCAAATGAAAACATAAAACATCATTTACTTTAACCCGTTGACGGCGGCACGAATTCCGCTGCGGGCGAATTAATGAGTGGGCGGGGTTCAGACGGCCCCTGGCCATCCGGCGCACACGCCCACTGTGACGTCGGACGGCCAGGGGCATTCCAACACGTGGATGGGGTTAAAAGCAGCATAGACATGAGGCCCAACCAGGTGAACTAGAACTGTACACTCTCCTGTGCGGTTGCTCCCCTCGCCCTCTGCCCCCCCCAGACGCTGCATTCACATTTGGCTGTATTTGATCCTGCCTGCCTGCCTGCTGGTTAAGCGCACTCAGCGCTCGGTATCGTTTTCAAGTTTAATTATTTATTTAATTATTTGCATCCCATCATTGTTCTTGCCGCTTGGTGCATTACATTGTTCTCCTGCTGCGCACTAGCGACAACTAATCAGGATAGAGACGCTTGCGTGGAGTGCATTTTAAAGTGCTTTACAAACGTGTTGCCCACTCCGGCTCTAACCCAGTTTCGATTCAGGGTCCGGGCTCCATTGTAGCTCTGTTTACCCTCGGCAGCCCGTGGCTCCTCCCAGATCCCGCCTCGCAGCTGCACCTCCCACCCACAAGCATAGCTAACGCGTCACGGCCTCCCACCATTTGTGACCGAGTGGACACTCTCCTGTGCGGTTGCTCCCCTCGCCCTCTGCCCCCCCCAGACGCTGCATTCACATTTGGCTGTATTTGATCCTGCCTGCCTGCCTGCTGGTTAAGCGCACTCAGCGCTCGGTATCGTTTTCAAGTTTAATTATTTATTTAAATTATTTGCATCCCATCATTGTTCTTGCCGCTTGGTGCATTACATTGTTCTCCTGCTGCGCACTAGCGACAACTAATCAGGATAGAGACGCTTGCGTGGAGTGCATTTTAAAGTGCTTTACAAACGTGTTGCCCACTCCGGCTCTAACCCAGTTTCGATTCAGGGTCCGGGCTCCATTGTAGCTCTGTTTACCCTCGGCAGCCCGTGGCTCCTCCCAGATCCCGCCTCCCAGCTGCACCTCCCACGCTCCGCCCCCTCCACTCTCCATTTATGGCCAATGCCCCCACGCGCAGCGTCCACGCGCTTCGGCCACGCCGAAGGTGCGCCAAAGGTAAGCCCGTCTACGCCTGGACCGCGCCCAGCGCCAGACCCCCTGCCCCTCGCGTTGCCCAGCCCCCCCGCGTTACCTACGATGCCACCACCCTCCTAGTCCTTAACCCCGGTCGCGCCCCCAACTGCGTCCAAGCCGCTCCTGGACACACCCATGGACCTTTCTCCTGCTTCTCGTGCAAATTCAGCGCCACCGACATCATCACCGCTACGACCACACCACTGACTCCCAACCCCAACCACCTACAATGCATCCTTCTCAACACCCGATCGGTCCACAGGCACGCCATTGACCTATGGAATCTACTAGACACCATCTCTCCAGACGTCGCCTTCCTAACGGAAACATGGATGAACGCTTCCTCCGCCCCAGACATCACCATTGCCATCCCTGAAGACTATAAGATCACTCGCAAAGACCGCACCAGCCACACAGGAGGAGGAATCGCTATCGTCCATAAGAAATCAATCCCCATCTCAACCAGCTCTGACGCCAACCTCGCCAACTCCGAACACCTTCACTTCCAGATCCACATCGACCCCAAAAACACACTAAGAGGCACTCTCCTCTACAGACCACCAGGACCCCGCGGAAAATTCAGTGAAGACATCACGGACTTCATCACTCCACACGCGCTCCCCTCCAAAGACTACATCCTTCTGGGAGACCTCAACTTTCACCTTGAAAAGATCAACGACCGCAACACCGCCACCCTCGTGGACAACCTCGCCAACCTCGGACTTAAACAACTAGTCACTTCCCCCACCCACATCGCAGGTCACACACTCGACCCCATCTTCACATCCAGCAATCATGTCTCATTCAGCCACACTACGGATCTCCTCTGGACTGACCACAGCTGCGTTCACTTCACCTACAACAAACCAAAACCCAACATCCACCTCCAACCTACCCTGCAAAGAAACTGGAACAAAATCACCACGGACCAAATCTCTGCATCGCTCCTCCGAAACTCCCCAGCCCTCTCTTCTAACGCTAACGAAGCCGCCGCCAACCTCACCCTATGGCTATCAAACACCGCCGACACCTTAGCACCACTGAAAAAACGTCAAAGCAAACCTGGCAGCAAGAAGGCATCATGGTTCAACGATGATCTCAAGAAGTTCAAGAAACTCTGCCGCTCCCTTGAAAAAGCCTGGAAAAAAGCCCCCACCACTAGCACCAAGGACGCCTTCAAAAACGCCACCCACATACACCACCAACTGATCCGAAAAGCCAAGAAAACAGCATTCAAGGATCGACTTGACAACAACGCCCACAACAGCAAGGAACTTTTCAACATCGTCAAAGAATTTTCCAATCCCTCAGCCAACTCCAACGACATCACCCCCTCTCAAACCCTCTGCGACTCCCTAGCCTCATTTTTCCACAACAAGATTGCAGACATCCACAACAGCTTCGACAACCAACCCGGAATCCAACCCACCCTACCATTTGCTGATCATCTTCCCCCCGTGAACACCCTTAACGACTGGAACCCAATCTCCACTGAGGACACCATCCGCCTGATGAATTCCATCCACTCAGGATCCCCCACAGACCCATGTCCCCACCACATCTTCAACAAAGCAGACTCCGTCATAGCACCGCACCTCCGAGACGTCATCAACAGCTCCTTCAACTCCGCCACCTTCCCGGAAGACTGGAAACACGCTGAACTCACCGCCCTTCTGAAAAAACCAACAGCGGACCCCACCGAACTCAAAAATTACCGCCCCATCTCGCTTCTTCCATTCCCGGCCAAAGTCATTGAGAAAGCTGTCAACAACCAGCTCGCCGCCTTCCTCGAAGCCAACAAATCCCTCGACCCCTCACAATCTGGATTCCGAGCAAAACACAGCACGGAGACCGCCCTCATCGCAGCAACAGACGACATTAGAACTCTACTGGACAATGGAGACACAGTCGCCCTCATCCTCCTTGACCTCTCTGCAGCATTCGACACAGTCTGCCACAGCACCCTTTTACAACGCCTCAATAACATCGGAATCCAAGGAAAAGCACTTGAATGGATCACCTCGTTCCTCACCGGAAGAACCCAGAGAGTCCGCCTCCCACCATTCAAGTCAGAGGCCTCTGAAGTCATCTGCGGCGTACCACAAGGATCCTCACTCAGTCCCACCCTCTTCAACGTATACATGAGCCCCCTCGCGGCCATCGCACGCCAACACAACCTCAACATCATCTCTTACGCGGACGACACTCAACTGATCCTTTCTCTCACCAATGACCCCAGCACCGCCAAAACTAACCTACACGAAGGAATGAAAGAAGTTGCCGAATGGATGAAACAAAGCCGTCTGAAACTGAACTCAGACAAAACAGACGTCCTCATCTTAGGTACTTCCCCCTCTGCATGGGACGACTCCTGGTGGCCGGAAGCCCTCGGAAAAGCACCCATCCCGACAGACCACGCACGGAACCTAGGTGTCATCCTGGATTCTTCACTCTCAATGAACAGACAAGTCAGCGCCGTATCCTCTTCCTGCTTCAACATTCTTCGCATGCTCAGAAAAACATTTCGCTGGATCCCCGCCGAAACAAGGAAAACAGTCACCCACGCTCTGGTCACGAGCCGACTGGACTACGGAAACACCCTCTACGCAGGTACTACCGCAAAACTCCAGAAGAAACTCCAACGAATCCAAAACGCCTCAGCCAGGATCATATTAGACATCCCGCGCAACGAACACATCTCTGGTCACCTGAAAGACCTCCACTGGCTACCCGTCAATAAGAGAATCACTTTCCGACTGCTTACCCACGCACACAAATCACTCTACGACATCGGACCAGATTGCCTCAACTCACGACTATCCTTCTACACCCCCTCCCGCCAACTACGTTCTTCCAGCCAAGCCCTCGCCACTGTACCTCGCATCAACAAGACCACCATGGGAGGTAGATCCTTTTCATACCTGGCTGCTAAAACATGGAACTCACTCCCCGCTTACCTTCGCCTTACCCAGAACCACCTAGCATTCAGAAAACAACTTAAAACGTGGATATTTGACAAGTAATCCTCCTTCCCTTCCTTAGCGCCTTGGAACCCTCTGGGTATGTAGTGCGCTATACAAATTTAATGACTTGACTTGACTGGACTATGGTTTAAAGAAATATGTTAAGAGCGTGCCTGTATTAGAGCAACCATTTTAAATATATTTACAGCATAAACCACTTATTTCTGGTAGAGGTGCGCTAAAAAGAACATTTAAATATTCTTTTGAGTAACCAAATTTCACCTCAGGAGCCTAGAATACATTTTACAAAATCTCTCTTCAATTTCAGGTTTTTACAACCCTTATTAGAAAGCAATACACTCTAATATAGACATTCTTTAATTGGAGGAGATAGGTAAGCAGAAGTTTATTTATGTTCACAATTTCAATCCCGATGCCATGTAAGAGTGGGCATGGCACCAAATTAATTTGATTATTCATACAAAGATGTGAAATGTATGTTTTCTACATGGGCTGGGTCAAAAATGATTTCCTCAACCCAGGGCAATTCTTGATTTGCAGTGAAACAAGGAAAATATTGAAAACATCTTTCCTGTTGGCATTCTTCTTTTTGTTTTCCATCCCCTACTGTAAATTCAGTTCGTTGCATGGACATGTAAAAGCTGCAATATCATCGTTATGTCTAAGCAACCTAATTCAGACTCTCAAGTCTACAAAACATTACTGCTGCTTTCAGAATTAAACATTCCTTTCCTACACCATGTGGAGCTTGTGTTTTGCTTTTTCAGTTAGTGCAACAAGAAGTAAATATCGCAAAAAAGAAAGATGGATTCATACCTCAGAAAGCATTGGGGCTCTCATATGCCGGAGGATTGCTGGACTGTCCCAAATGCTGGAATTGAGGCTTCGTGAGAGCTGTGAAAATTAAAACCACAAATAAGCAGAGGATTTTCATAATTATGCTCCAGACTAAGTTTCAGGTTAGGTAATTCTCCTGAAGCTGTTCTAATATCTTCAGTGACACAAACTCCTTTCCATCATCAACTAGATGGGAACAGGGTGCACAACCTTATTGGGAGGAAGGGAAACGCAAGTCAGCATTACAAAAAAATACCATGGTTTATGCTGTGTCTCACCCTCACCCGCCTCTTCCCCTCCTTCATTCTCTGTCTACTTCCCCTGCTCCTACCCCCTCTCCCCTGAATCTCTCCCCTTGCCTGCTTTTTCCAATACATAAATGTCCTTGTTGTTTGTCTCAAACTAACATGTAACTATGTAGCTATGCTCTAAAACTGTGTAACCTTTATAACGATGTAACCTGCAACTATGGTCTGATACTCATGTAAAGCGCTCCGATACCTCCGGGTCTAGCCAGCGCTATATAAAACCTTTCAAATAAATAAATAAACAGTGTCCAGGGCTCAAGGTAATCTTAAAGTAATCTATTAGTGGAAGTGTTGGTGAGCAGCCTTAGACCCAACACAGAGCTGTGTAAGACATTGATTGCACACACACTGATCAATAACTGACACTGGCAAGGTTCAAGTAAGCACAAAGTCTGCAGCACCAGAGGGGGGGTCCACAAGGCATCCACCAGTGGCACAGGGGCGTTCCGGTGCAGGGTGCAAATACATCGTTAGCCACCCAATACTATTTAATGGAGGAATTTGTTGGACAAACAAGCTGCAGGCATGGAACCAGGGGCTGCATGAAGGAAACCAGCAACAGCAGAGGTAAGTTGAGGTGTTGAGGGTCGAAGGGACACAGTTGGGAGCTCCCCAATACCCAGGTGCTTTGAGTGAAGGGGTGTCCTTTGTTGCCAAATTCCTCTTACCAGAGCGGGACGGGGGGAGCCTTTGGATTCACACAGCAGGCCTCATCGTGGAGTTCAGAAGGGGTCAGCTAATGCTGGACTTAGATTCGGGATCGCTGGTGATCCTTTTCTGGATCAGTGGGCCATCAGGACACAGGCTGGAGGCGTCGGTGCAGTGTGTTCAAGGATCGCTGATCTGGAGGGCACCAGAGTCCTTGGTGGAGTTTTATTTGTGGACAGAGCCACTGTTATCCGGAGTTGTGGTCTTCTTCAGAGGCAGGCAGTCCTCCAAGGTTTGTGGAGGTCGTTGACTACTGGATAGGCGTTTCTTCGCAAGATCTTCAAGGGCTGCAGACAGGCCTGTAGGGCTGGAGCTAAGTCTGCAGGCATCATATCGGTCTTTCTCCTTAGGTTGGCTGGAACTAGTTTCAGGGTCTGGGGGAGCCACTTACATACTAAATTTAGGGGCGTTTTAAAGGAGTGACATTTAGGGCCAATGGGCACCTTACCTAGGGTGACTACATCCTCAATTATGCCACCCTTCCTGTGGGAGGGGGCATAGTCCTAGCCCTGATTGGAGGGGTCCCCCTATCTTCAAAATGGCAGGGACATCAAGGTGTACTTCAGCTCGCCTCCAACTTAGGGGTGGAGTTGAAAGAGGTGGACATACCTCCCATTCTTCCTAGGTCTTCCCACCCAAAGAACAAGTTACTTACCTTTGGTAACGATATATCTGTAAGAAACAGTAGTTAGTATTAGATTCCTTACCTTAGAATATCCCCAGGCATCAGACTGGATCCGGAAATGTTTGCGTATCAGTACCCTTGCGCGTCGGTAGGCGTCGTCCGCGGCTCCGCGTCAGTCATCCGCGCCGTGATGACGTTGTTGGAGTACTTAGACGCCGCCTCCACGCGCGGACGTCAGTTCTTATACACAGCTTTTCCGCGCCATGTTAAAAACAAACACTGGTACCATTGAAACTAGGACCCTGAAAGGGGATGACCTTAACCCTAGATATCGGTTTGCAGAACTACTGTTTCTTACAGATATATAGTTACCGAAGGTAAGTAACTTGTTCATCTGAAAGAAACCGGTTAGTATTAGATTGCTTACCTTAGAATAGATACCCCAGCAATACCAACCCCGGTGGTGGGTCTGCAAACCAATAATCACACCAGAAAGTCCTGGAGGACGGAACGGCCAAAGAAGCCATCCCTCCGGACTTGGCTGTCCAGGCAGTAGTACCTTGCAAACGTGTGCAGCGAGGCCCACGTAGCTGCCTGACAAATGTCCTGCAAGGGGACTCCCCGGCCCAGGGCAGTGGTAGCCGCCATGGCCCGAGTGGAATGGGCCCTCAGCACAACAGGAGGCTCCTTCTTCGCCAAGGTGTAACAAGTCTTGATACACAAGACGACCCACCAGGAGATGGTCTGCTTGTGCACCGCCCAACCTTTCTTAGCGCCCACGTAACCAACAAAGAGTTGGTCATCCACCCGGAACTGGCGTGTGCGTTCTAGATAGAATGAAAGTGCAAGTTTTGGATCCAGACGGTGGAGCCGCTCTTCCTCCTTTGAGGGATGCGAAGGCGGAAAGGAGGTGTGCAAGGTGATAAACTGCCCGATGTGGAAGGCCGCGACAACCTTAGGCAGGAAAGAGGGTCTAGTCCGCAACACAACCTTGTCCGGATGGACAGAAAGGAAAGGAGGTTTGGAGGAAAGAGCCTGGAGCTCACTCACTCTCCTGGCAGAGGTGATGGCAACCAGGAAGGCAGTCTTCAGAGCAAGAAGGCGGAGAGGACAGTTGTGAAGTGGCTCAAAGGGAGCACACATCAGATAGGTAAGAACAAGGTTGAAGTCCCACTGAGGCATCACAAACAGAACAGGGGGAAACATGTGTGTGATGCCTTTCAGAAAACGAGTTACAATAGGGGACTTGAACAAAGATGGTTGATGAGGCAGCCTTAGAAAGGCTGAAAGGTCAGAAAGGTAGCTCTTGATAGTGCCCAGAGCAGAGCCCTGCTGGGCAAGAGAAAGAAGGAAGAGAAGAACCTCAGAAAGAGGGGCAGAGAGAGGATCCACAGCCTTTGCTGTGCACCATGCCACAAATCTGTTTCTCCCTGCAGGCGTATACAGACTTTGTGGAGGGACCCTGGCTGCCAGAATAACATTACCGACTTCAGGAGGCAAGTCAAATGGCCTCAACTGTCGCCGCTCAATCTCCAAGTATGGAGGTGGAGACTGGACAGGTTCGGGTGGAGGACCGTCCCCTGCTGCTGCGACAGAAGGTCCTCCTGAAGAGGCAGACGAACCGGGGGATCGACTGACATACTGAGTAGCTCGGGATACCAGTACCTTCGTGCCCAGTTCGGAGCCACAAGGATGACTTGGGCCCGGTCGCGTTTGATCTTCTTCAGCACTCTGGGCATAAGTGGTATAGGCGGAAAGGCGTACAACAGACCGCAACTCCACTCGTGACGAAAAGCATCTCAGAGCGAGTGCCGCCTTGGAAATTCCAACGCGCAGAAATGATGACATTGCGCATTCTCTTCAGTGGAGAATCGATCTAACCAAGGCTCTCCCCACTGCAGAAAGAGACCGTGTGCCACGTCAGAGTTCAGACGCCATTCGTGATCATGCACCGGCGGCTGAGTTCTTCCGCCCTGGCGTTTAGAGAACCTGCCAGGTGTTGAACCACCATGGTCACGCCCGGATGTTCCAGCCACTGCCAGAGGCGCAGAGCCACCTGACAGAGGGTCCACGACATCACCCCGCCCTGTTTGTTGCAGTACCACATGGCGTTGGTGTTGTCCGTGAACACCTGCACTACACTCCCCCAGACAGAGGGGAGGAATGCCTTCAGTGCTGGACGAATCGCCCGCAGCTCCAAAAGGTTGATATGGAGCCGGGACTCCGCCGGAGACCAGAGGCCTCTGATCTCAGCCTCTCCCTTGTGGCCTCCCCAGCCCTGGAGGGACGCGTCCGTCACAACTACGTGCTACGGTTGGGGAAGGGAGAGGGATCTGCCGCTGACTCAATCGCGGTCCTTGAGCCACCACTGCAGCGGTCTCGCAGTGCCCTCCGAGATCAGGACATGGTCGGACAGGTTGCCCTGATGCTGGGCCCACTGAAACTTCAGGTCCCACCGCAGAGCCCGCATCCGCCATCGTGCGTGATGCACCAGAAGGATGCAGGAGGCCATCAGCCCCAGAAGCCGCTGCGTCAACCTGAAAGAGACTCTAGATAAAGGCTGAAAGATCGGAATCAGAGCCTGAATATCCCGAACCCACTGTTCGGGAGGATAAACCCGAAACTGCGCAGAGTCGAGAACCGCTCCGATGAAGAGGAGCTTCTGGGAGGGGCACAGGTGTGAAGTCGGCACATTGATGGAGAACCCCAGCTGGTGCAGGAGGTCTGCCGTCGTCTGGAGGTGGCTGACGACTGTTTGGGGCGAGCCCGCCTTTAACAACCAGTCGTCGAGGTGGGGGAAGACTGAAACCCCTAACCGGCGCAGATGAGCTGCGACCACCGCCATAACCTTCGTGAAAACCCGTGGAGGGCTGGTAAGGCCGAAGGGGAGCACAGTAAAGGGAAAGTGCTCGTGGCCTACCGTGAACCGCAGGTAGCGACGGTGGGCCAGCAGGACGGGAATGTGGAAATAAGTGTCCTGCAAGTCCAACGCTACCATCCAGTCTCCTGGGTCCAGGGCAGCTAAGACCTGAGCCAGTGTTAGCATTTTGAACTTCTCTTTTCGGAGGAAGCCGTTGACGTTCCGTAGATCCAAGATAGGGTGTAGGCCCTCTTTGGCCTTCTTGGGTTTCAGAAAGTAGTGGGAGTAGCAACCACACCCTACTTCTGGCCCAGGAACGCGCTCGATGGCCCACTTGGCCAAGAGGGCTGTAACTTCCTCTTGCAGAAGTCGCAAGTAATGCCCCGACACGCGGTGGTATTGCGGTGGCATGGCTGGAGGGGTCGCCTCGAAGGGGAGGGAGTAGCCCCTTCAGACGATTTGCAGCACCCACCTGTCCGATGTGACAGTGTGCCAGTGGAGGAGGTGATGGCAAACCCTGCCCCCCACTGGTGTCACATGGGCCTGATAGCTCGGACTAGGAGGGTTTTGAGGTGGATGCAGTGGTAGGTGTGGACTGACCTTGCCGTTGTCCCCAACCGCCGACACAGCGGTTTCCACGGCTGCCACCGCGTTGGAAACTAGTCTGCTGTGCGTGGCTGGCAGCACGTGTGGGGGCGCCCCTTTCTTGGCCACGAAAGGAGAGAAAGGCACCCGTTTGCTGGCGCGGGACCGAGAGCCCAAGGACTTGGTCGTAGCCCTGGTGTCCTTAAAGCGCTCAAGCGCATGGTCTGCCTTGTCGCCAAACAGGCGACGGCCATCAAACGGCATGTCCATGAGTGTATTCTGGACATCGGCCGAAAAGTTGGCGGACCTCAACCAGGCGTGGCAACGAATCGCCACCGTCGTTGCCATCGCTCTGCCCAGTGAGTTGGTGGTATCCAGTCCACACCGGATGGGAAAATGTGCTGCATCTCGACCCTCCGCAAGGGCTTGGGCGAGTTTAGCCTGGACCTCCGCCGGGCATTCTGGCAGCACGTTCGCAACCGTGTCCCACAGAGAGTGGGTGTAGCGGCCCAAGAAGGCATGCGGTGATGGAAGACCGCAGTCCCAAACTCAGGGAGGAGAATACCTTCTTGCCGTATTGCTCGTACCTCTTGGATTCCTGATGGGGCGGAGCCGTCGGGAATGCGGTCTGGGAGTTGGAGGCCTGGATGACCAGGCTCTCAGGGTGGGATGGATGCACAGGAAACAAGGGTCGCCCGGGTGGTGGCGTCTGGCCACGTTCCTATCTACAGGCGGACCTGTAGCAGGCCTGGACCAAGTGCCCAAAAGAACGTCCGTCAAGGCCTCATTAAACAGCAGCAGAGGCTCAGCCAAGCTTGACTGCGATTTAAGGACCTCAGTGAGGTAAGTCCTCACGGCCGCGACGCGGAGCTAAAGGCCCAAGGCCTTGGCTGCCCGCGTCAGCCCCACAGTGTAGGTTGCCCCCTCCTCCGTAGCCACGGTAGGAGGTGAGACAAAACCAGTATCCGGCGAAGTGTTCAGACCACTGGCATTCCCAAGTTCACCTGTCCAGTCCTGCTGGAACTGACAATCACGTGTCAGAGGGTCCTCAGACCCCTCTCAATACTCCTCATCACCCATCTCCTGATAATCAGGGTTGGCAAAGTATGGGGCCGGTTCGTTAAAGTAAAAATCTCCAACCAACGTCGAATACAGCGCCGAGCGGCACCGCTCCGACGCCGGAACCGGATCGAGGGAGGCATCGGGGATGGCATCGCCCGAAGGCGGCCCCGGAGTGGACAACCTAGGGATGAGGTCATCAGGTCAACCGGCGACGACCCAGATCCGGAAGCTGATCCAGCGGGGCCCTTCTTGTGCTTACCTGACGACTGAGCCCGAAGACCGATGGTGATTCCCGGAGCTATGATGGCTCCGACCCCGCGACCGGTCCCTCGACCTCCGTCCGGACCGGGACCTCTCGCGGCGCGGGCCGACTGCCGGAACTCGAGATGCTTGCGGGACCGCTCCCGCCTAGCTTTCGACGTCAGGGCTCGGTAGTCGGGGCAGGCCTTGTCGTCTTGGTCGAAGCAGAGACAGTGAAGGCACCGGCGGTGAGGGTCGGTAACCGACATCAGTCGGTCGCAGTCCTCACAGGGTTTAAATCCAGGCATACTACTGGCACCGTTCAGAATCGAAGACTCTGAAAAATGATCAAAAAGGATCGAAAAAGTTAGTCAAAAATGGACTATGGGTACCACTTTTTCCGGATCTGCGCTGCTGGTGTGGAAAAAAAGAAGAACTGACGTCAGTGCGGAGGCGGCGTCTAAGTACTCAGACGACATCATCACGGCGCCCACGACGGGCACGGACGACGGACGCGGAGTCGCGGACGACGCGCAAGGGTACTGCTACGCAAAAATTTCCGGATCCAGTCTAACGCCTGGGGATATTCTAAGGTAAGGAGTCTAATACTAACCTGTTTCTTTCAGATAAGGGGTGTAAATCCGCAGCTGCCATCTGCTGCTAGCAGCAGAGGCTAGAGGTTGCATTAGCAGGCCTTTAAAACTTCCCTCTAGAGCACTGTGCCTCTGAAACCTCCGCCTAGGATGTGCTTTGTTTCTGGTCCAAGAGAGCAGAGGCTCTCGACCCAGGGGCCCAGACACATGTCTGGTGGTGGCAGGCTGCCTACAGCCGGTCTGTGGCCACACTTGGGTTGGTAGGTTTTCAGGGGCACCTCTGAGTTGCCCTCTGAGTAAGTTTCAATAAATCCCACACTAGCATCAGTGTGTGTTTCATAAGAGAAGTAGTTTGGTACCAAACACTTCTGAGTTCAGAGAAGCAATTATGGTGCTGGGGAACTAGAGTTGTCAAGTTTCCAGCCAATGCACCCTATAAGGTTTCCCTGGCACTTACAATGTCGAAGAATGGACTTAAAATACCTTAGGGGAATATCTGCTCATGCGGATATGCCCACACCTGTGTTATAGTACAACCCTTCTCTAGGGCTGGAAGGCCTGTGAGAGGGGTGACTTATCTATACCTTCGGCAATGCTAGCTGGCATGGCGCACAGGAAGTGTGCTATGTCGACTTTGTTGTTTTGTCTGCGCCAGGCCATACATGCTGCAGTGACAGTCTGCATGGCCGAGGTGAGGGGCCCCTAGGGGACCCACTTCAGTCCCAATGTGCTAGGTAACTCGGTACCATTTACTAGGGACCTGCAGGGGCCTGAAGGCCAATTATGGAACATTTTTAGGGAAGAAGCACTGGCACAGGGGACCCGGTTGGCAGGGACCCTATCAAATAACAGGCAAAAAGTAGGGGATATCCATGTCAAAAGAGGCAATTTCTCCGGCATGGTGAAAAGTGCCCACCCTCGCATGTCTGCCTCACACATTAAGAATACTTCACCTTCCAATTTCAAATATACAAACATAATACAACTACTGGCTACTGAGGCACCAGAGATCTGGGAGGCGTTGAGGAATCAGAATAGAAGCAAATATAGATGTACACATTTTTTTCTTTAGGGTTTCTTTTACAACCCCTCTTCTCTTAAGTGACATTTATAGAGCGCACTGACACCATAAGTTTCCTGGCGCTGAAAGAAAGAGTGCAGAGATTGCGAGGGGGGTACTAACCAGTTAGGGGGAAAAGCAGAGTTTTCAAAAGTTTCCTAAAGTTCAATAAGGAGCAACTTGACTTGACTGATAAGGGAAAAGGGTTCCATAGTTTAGGGGCCAGGTAAGCAAACCTGCGGCCGCCAAACTTTTTAAGTTTTACTGTGGGGGCGACCAGCAGGTGAAGATGAGCCGAACGGAGGTTACGCACCGGACGGTGCTGCGTGATCAGTGTTTTAAGGAAAACAGGCCTGGTGCAATGGAGAGCCTTAAAGGTCAGGCAGCCAATCTTTAAGGCCGCCCTTTGCTTAACTGGCAACCAATGTAGTTTGTGCAAAAGTGGTTTCGCTGATTCCCATTTTGGGGTTTTATAGATAAGTCTGGCAGCCTGATTTTGTACAATTTGGAGGCGGCGGAGCAATGACTGAGGGAG
Organism: Lissotriton vulgaris; assembly: GCF_964263255.1. Classification (NCBI taxonomy): domain Eukaryota; kingdom Metazoa; phylum Chordata; class Amphibia; order Caudata; family Salamandridae; genus Lissotriton; species Lissotriton vulgaris. The sequence continues at coordinate 174,780,373 of NC_141686.1, read as the reverse complement.
TCCATAGTATAGGGAGTTCAGGTCAAGGCGGGATAGTACCAGGGAGATCACAGCCTGGACCAATGCCGCATGTGGTAGTAGATGGGCTATTTTGCGGATTTTACACAGTTGAAACATACTGGAGGGGATCACAGCACCTACTTGAGCCTTGAGAGAGAGCTCCGCATCGATGATGACCCCCAGACTCTTTACCGCACTTGCCGGGACAGGGGGGGGGAGCCCAGCTCTCTGAGCCAGAATTAAAGGCCCCAGTATGCTGGACTGTTACCAGGAAGGATGAGCTGTGTTTTCCCTGGATTTAATTTAAATTGGTTGTGATTCATCAACGACTGTATACGAGTCATCACTGCTTGGAAACTTTTAGCAGCATCAGGGGAATCGAGAGGGAAGATTATCTGCAAATCATCAGCGTAATTGAACACTGTGATATCCCACCTTTTAAGCGAGTGCATCAATGGCCGGAGGTATAGATTAAATAGGAGAGGAGAAAGAGAGGAGCCCTGAGGGGGAGTGGGTACCCTGGCTGCAGTAAAAGGACCCAGACGAACAGCTTGTGCTCTGCCAGTGAGGAAAGACTCAATCCAATTGGAGGCAGGTCCATGGATGCCGGCCTGTCCGACACGGTGGAGAAGGGTGTTATGGTCCACCGTGTCGAAAGCGGCAGACAAATCCAGTAGCAGGAGGGCCTGAGGTGACCCGTTGTCAGCATTCTCCCTCAAGGCGTCCAATACTGCCAAGATGACTGCCTCGGCGGAATGGGCCAGTCTAAAGCCCGGCTTGATTAGGTTCGAGATAGCAGGAACTCTCGAGAAAATTTGAGAGGCATCGGGTAACATGAGCCTCAAGGAGCTTGGACAGATAGGGCAGGAGGGAGATGGGACGATAATTGGAGGGATCGACAGGATCCACACCTGGTTTCTTCAACAGGGGCACTAGAGTGGCCTCTTTGAAGCAGCTTGGGACCTTGCCGGTGCTGAGAGAGGCGTTAAACAAGGGAAGTAAGCAGTCCGGTAATGTGAGACAGACGTCCCGGAGGACAGAGGGAGGGCAACAATCGTTGGGGGACCCTGATTTGACACGGGCCGCCAGCTCATCGAGGGAGTTGGGGTTAAGAATAGGAAACTGACTGAAGGACAGCTGGTCGATGGGGGAAGTGTCTGATAGCCCCACAGGGGTGAGATGGATGGAATTCTTGATGTTGACTATTTTCTCGATGAAAAAAGAGTTCAGAGCATCACAAGTCTCATGGGATGGGGCCTGAGTGGGAAGGATTCTGTCGTCCGTGGTGAGCTCGTTCATGATTTTGAAAATTTCTTTAGGTTTGTTCTCGGCTGAGAGAATTCTGTCAGAGATATGTGTGGATTTAGCCAGGAAAATAGCGCCTTTATAATCTTTACGGGCCGCCACGAAGAGCAATCTGTCCGAGTAATTGTGTCTCCAGATCCGTTCTAGCTGACGCACCTTCAATTTCTGTTCAATGAGGATGCTAGAAAACCATCTATGTGAGTTACTGTGTCTAGTGCGTGGGAATTTGGTGAGAGGGGCAAACTGGTCACCGGCCACCTTTAGCCAGTTGCAGATGTCCTCTTCCATTACCTCAACATTGGCATCAATGTCGGTGGTAGGTCGAGTCTTGGCCAAGGCAGCGAGAAAGCCTTCGGAGTCATAAGAACTCCATTTGCATGATGACCCGCCTGCCAAAATAGGGGTCTTGACCCTAGCACTGACAGTGATGGTAGTATTGATTAGATGGTGATCTGACCAGATGCAGGGGGAGATAACTGGGCAGGATAATACCAACTCATGAGTCCAGATGTGGTCACGGGTGTGACTCTTTATATGAGTAGGCACAGAGATTTGTTGGACAAGATCGAGGCTAGTTAGAGCTTCAAATAATTCCGTGGCGTGAGAGCCAGCCTTCTAATCATTGAACCAGTAATTGAAGTCGCCGAAGAGAGCAATTCTGGTGTGATGTGTCATTACATTAGCTAGCTGTTCAGCCAGGCAAATAGGAAACGAGGGCATGGAATAGGGGGGCCGATATAGAAGTATGATTGTGAAGACACAAACCTCTGTTTCTAGACCAATGACAAGATTGTCCACCTCTGGAAGAACAAGAGAAGCAGAGGAGATAAATCTAAATTGTTTCAATATGATGGCTGCCACCCCGCCCCCAGTGCGGCCTGAGGGGCGGTCAGCATGGAGGATGTAATAGTCTGAGGGAAGGGCCGCAAGGATGCCGGGATGGGAGTTGGTGGTAAGCCAAGTCTCTGTAATTAGCAATATATCAGGTTTTTCCGCAGTAAGGAGGATAAAAATGTCTAAATGGTGCTTTACCAAAGAGCATGTGTTCAGATACATCCCACAAACAGATGTCAAACTCCTTATAGGCTCCACACCGTACTTGCAGCTCTCAGGAGTACTAAATGCCCTACAAGCAATGCCAGCGGAGTTGATCCGCCTCACTACACCAGGGGAGAGCGGCTGAAGCGTGGTTTGTAGCTGACTATTACAACTACAAAGCTGTTTTGTGTAGTCCCTGGGCTGTGAGTGATTACCTAACAACAACCTTTATTTATTTATTTATTTATTTAATGCTATTTATAAAGCGCGTACAATTACCCTTAGGCGTCTCGGCGCTGAAATTGCATTAAGGTTTCACCCTGGAGCGGAAATGCGGAGAAAAAATCACTGATTGAACAGCCAAGTCTTCAGGTTTTTTCTGAACTGAAGAAGAGTGGGACTAGTTCTTATGTGGATAGGCAGAGTGTTCCAGAGTCTAGGGGCCGCAGTTGAGAAGCGGCGATCGCCCCAGGAAGCTGTACGACTGCGTTGTATCACCAGTTGATTTAGAGAGGTAGATCTGAGCGTTCTTGGGGGATTGTAGGGGATCAGTTGCTCTCTAAGGAATCTGGGTCCTAGTTTCTGGAGCGATTTAAAGACAAAACACAGCGCTTTAAATTTGACCCGGTTGTGAATGGACAACCAGTGGTATTGTTTAAGCGTGTCCGAGATGGGAGCAAATCTAGGTTTTTTTGAAAGCACTCGGGCGGCGGCATTCTGCACTGTCTGTAGTTTTTTAATGACTCTGTTCTGGGCATTGAGCAGCAGACCGTTACAGTAGTCCAATGAGGACAACAATAGTGAAGAAACCAGTGTTTTTGCTGCTGATTCTGGCAAGTAAGGAGTAATTTTTCTTACCATTCGCAACTTAAAGTGAGCATTGGCAGCCACCTTATTCGCGTGGGCCATAAAGTTGAGCTGGTTGTCAAAAGTGACACCCAAGTTTCTAACTTTGGCCGTGGGGCAGGGAGGAGTGCCCATGGCCGCTGGCCACCAAGTTGCCGACCAGGCTGGGGAGAGATTGCCGAAGATAACCACCTCCGTTTTATCGGAATTGAGTTTCAGGCAATTTCTTGCCATCCACTCACCTATGGCAATCATCCCGTCTTGAAATCTCTCTGCCATTTCCTGTCCGTCTCCCTTTATGGCCAGAACCAACTGAGTGTCGTCTGCGTATGAGGTCAGGCCCATCCCGTATGCTTTGATGACACTGGCGAGGTCCGACACATATATATTAAATAGTGTCGGACTCAGGGATGAGCCTTGTGGGACCCCACACGGTAACGACAGATTGGCCGACTGGAAGGGACCCATAGTGACCGCCTGAGTTCTGTTGGTCAGGAACGAGGCCAGAAGGTCTCTAGCAGTGGACTGAATGCCCATCCTCTCGACACGGTCGACCAAGATCTTGTGGTCGACCGTGTCGAAAGCAGCCGACAAGTCAAGGAGGACTAATACAGCAGTACCTCCTTGGTCACGAATGATTCTTATGTCGTCAGCTGCTTTGATGAGGGCGGTTTCCGTGCCGTGGTATTTGCGGAAGCCGAACTGGGTATCATCCAGCAGGTGGTTGTTCTCTATATAAGCTGATAACTGCTGGTTCATAGCCTTTTCTATGACCTTTGCTAGAAAAGGGAGACTAGCAATGGGACGGTAGTTCTTCAGTTCACTTTTGTCTAGCCCAGGTTTTTTAAGCAGAGGTTTAATAAGTGTATTTTTCAAAGAGTCAGGGTAGGTACCGGATGCTAGAATAATGTTACAGAGGATGGTTATGATGGGGACGACTGTGTCTGGTACTGTGGCTAGTACAGAAGAGGGGCAAGGATCCAAGGCTGATCCTGCTTTAATCGTGTTAAAAATGCTCGTGACTTGATCAATGGTGAGGGCATTGAAAGAGGTCATAGTAGTACTAGTTGAATTAGTCAAAGAAGTGATCGGAGGGGTGGAAGCACTACTATGAACCTGATCCAGATTAAATGCTTGATAGATGTCATTGACTTTAGTGAAGAAAAAGTCTGACAAGGCATCACATAATGTTTGTGATGGGGGTGGGTTAAGGTCTGGAGCATTTCCCGCAAGGGTTTTTGCAACATTATAAAGCTGTTTGCTGGAGTTTTTAGCAGCTTCTATATGGCGAGTATAGTAATCCTTTTTTGCAGTTATAATCATTAATTTATAAGTAGCAAGGGCTTTCTTAAAAATGTCCTTGCTTTCAGTATCGTAAGTTCTTCGCCATTGTCGTTCCTTGTTCCTGGTGAGTTGTTTTTGGTCTTTTAATTCTTTCGTGTACCACTGAGCTTTGGGCGTGTTTCTGTTTTTGGAAATTGATTTGGTGGGTGCCAACTGAGTAGAGGCTTCACCCAGCCATTTTTGAAATTGATTGGTAGCAGTCGCTGGATCGGTGGATAGTTCCGGGGTTGAAGTATTGAGAAGCAACATTAAATCGTTACGGTCAATGTCCTTCCAAACTCTAAAAGTGCCTTTTGTTGCAGGATTCACTGTTTTCCTCTGCGGGCCTTTGATGGTAAGTTTGCTAAAAATGACAGAATGATCTGTCCAGGTCATGGGGAGAACAGAAGTGATGGACAGTCCTTCCACATTTGTGAAGATTCCATCCAGCGTGTGGCCTGCCTGGTGGGTGGGGGTAGTGACCAGCTGTTTAAGGCCCATCAAGTCAAGATCAGATATGAGGGTTGTGGTGTCCTTGTCACTATAAAGCTCTAAGTGAAAATTAAAATCACCTAGTATTGTGGTGGGTCCTTCTGTTGCTATAGATTCGGTAATATTGGTAAGATTTGCGAGAAACGCGGATCTAGTGCCTGGGGGTCTATATATCAAAGTTCCCTTAAAATTGTACGTGGGGGCCATTTGATGTCAAAATGCATGGCTTCGCATGCTTTAATGGGAATAGGTACGCAACGGGTTTGGCATTGGTCTCTGGCAATGATGGCTATTCCACCACCTTTTCCCTTGGGCCTGTCCTGCCGATAGGCACTATAGCCTGGAGGAACTGCCGTAACATAGTCAGGCGCAGATGCTTCGTCAGACCAGGTTTCTGTTATATAAAGTATATCTAAATTGAAATCACTAATCAGATCGGCTATGTCCTGGCAGTGCTTGCTCAGTGAACGCGCATTAACAAGAGCCATGGAAATGTGTGTATCTACCTCCGTAGCTCGAGTTTTGCTATACAACGGGGGGTAGCGAGCATAGGCAGGGAGTTGCAGTGAGGACACCGTGTGTGAGATGCCGACAGTGTGAGCGAGACATCAAATTTGGTACATAGTGGAGCGTAAGAAGGGCACAGCTCCCTAAGCTCGCTGCGAGAGTAAGAAATGCGAGAGACAGGGGTCGTGGCCCTGGGCCTGCTTTATATGTACTGTTTGGCACTGTATACTAAAGGTCACAATATTGATGAACTTCGAATTTGATAGCTAAATTACTTCCTTCAGTTAACTGACTTGCAGTGTAGTGAGTGCAAGCAGTCAACATACTAAGGAGGTGGGGGAGTTACAAGTTCAGATTCAGTATACCACAGTAAACATTATATTACAACATTAGTGTCCAACCAGTACTTTACTTCATTCAAAAGGAAATAGTATGACAGGGCAGGTAAGCAAGTCTGAGCACTTAAAACCACACATAAAATAACAACTTCTTATGCTTTCAAATGAATTGAAGGAAATAGCGGCTAATTCTGCAGTATCTCTACAATACATCTATAATCAGCCCAGACTGCCAGTGGAAACAAACTCAATGACTGGGAAGTTGGAAGGCTAACTACCTCCTGCTCCCTCGGAGGCTGAAGACCGTGGATTCAAGGATCTACCGCAGGATTCAATTATCTACTTTAGGAGTCAAGGGCATTTTGAGGGGACTAGATTTCCTCCCTGTTGATGAGAGGAAGCCTCTGCTAGGGCATTGCTGTTCACCTGTGTTCCTCAGCTTGAGCTGTGACCTTCACCCATGTGCCTCTGCTTGGACTTAGCTATTTGCTTGCATGCCTGGCTCTCCAATTAGGATTATCTTCAAGACATCGTCCCCAGACAAACTTTCCAGCATTCTTAAAATTCCTTCTGCAGTATAATTTTTCTTGTATCCTATTGATAACTAGGGAGACTTTGATTGTTTGGATTATGGAACTCCTGTTGGGCTCCTATGGTATACCCTACACCTATGTACTGCGATTATGTATCACACTCAACGCTGTGCTGTAACAACTTACTTTTGGGCCTCGCAGTGTTATAAGCACATCTTGTGTGAACCTTGGCTTCTGATCAGGCACCCAAGTTGTACAGCATTAACAACTACAGTTGTTAATAGGAAAAAGACCAGTCACATGTGTAGGAAGGTGGATATCTGACTATGGTTACCCCCAAACTTTTTGCCTGGTGTTTAGCTGGTTTTTGACTTAGTTGGCCTGGGATCCTGCTATTCAGGGCCCCAGGCTGATTGCTCTCTCCTTAAAATGGACTCCATGTACCTTAGGTGCATAACACAATTGGGACTGGTTCACCTTATGAGCCCCTGTAGTAGAGTACCATAGGTACCCAGGGCATAGGTGTAGCCAAGGCCTACCAGGGGCTGCAGCATGTATTGTGCCACCCCTGGCCTGGCCTCCATATTTGACACAACTGGCTGATCACTCAGCTGGGGTAAGTTGGTGTAATCACCTCTTACTTAGGTACAGTATGCCTGTGCCTAACCCTAAACTGGACACATATGTTCCTATCAGCCACTCCTATGGAAGGCCTCATCAATCCTGGAGGCAGAGTGCTTGGAAATATGTGAGATGGTGCTCTAGCATGCTGCAGCTGTCGGGAACCACTCCCTAAGCTGTTCCGGGATATTGCCATACCATATACTCTTAAGTGCATTATAATCCTTGCGGTTAAATGCTATCTTTGGTTTGGCTTTATCAAAACATGTCGAGTAAGGTGTCATACGAATTGGAATACTATCCCCTCGCCAGTTCTGGCGACGGGGATAGCATTCCACCCTTCTAGAGGGACACGACATGTGTGTAGCCTTAACCCCGGTTAAAGTTAAACAGAGCCTCAGCATCACAAAATGGATGCTGCCACCACAGACACATGTCTGACCTCCTGCTGCTGGGAGTCCTTCCAGCGAGGAGGGCCTGGACAAAGGGTTTCCTGCCTGGGGAGGTGCGAGCACCACCCCAGACAGGGTTTTGTGTATTGGGTAGGACAGGGCTGAATAGATTGAGACAGTGCCTGGGGAGCACAAGGCTTCCCCTTGCATAATCCGGTCAAACCGGTTCTGGGGCAGCCCAGCCCCAGCTCCAGTGAGACCTGGACAAAGGAAAGGGGGTGTAACCACCCCCCTTCCTGGTCCCACCCATAGGGGAGGGACCTAGCAGGAGATCCACCCCTCAGATTGGGAATAAGAGTGGGAGCAGTGCCATTGCACAGCAGATCATCCTGAATCAACTTTACACGAAGAAGAAGACTGGACTTCGACATTCTGCTGCACAGAAGACTGAAGAGAATCTCCCTTGTGGCCTAGGAGTGGCCACCCTGTGAACACAGGTACCAACCAGCAACTCGACGTCTGCTTTGCCGCCGCCTCCCTCCGGAGCCCGAGCCCAGAGCCCGACAAGAACCAGACTCCCAGACCTCTCAGAGCCCGATCCACAGTCCCTGCAAAGAAGGGACCCGTGGAGGCACCGAGTGACGTGGGACCGAACCTTTTGGAAGACACTCGAAAAGCTGACTGCGCAGCTTCTGAGGCATCCTCGACGTTGTGCTTTGGGGACTGAGAACCCCCACCACCGAGCAGCCATTGCACCGAAGATCAGCCCTCCAGCATCTCCACGATCTGCGTGGGGCCCTTTTGCATTGTGCCACTCGACGCGCCATCCCGGCCACTAGCCACGTGGTCAGCGGCCATCTTGGCGACGAACCCGAAGATTTACACAGCAGGTCTGGTTGCTCCAGACCTACCCAAGCTCCTGTGAAAAGGAGCACCCGCTCTGACCTTGCTGGTCCGAGTGTTAAGCAACTTTCAACTTCTGCCTGGCTTGCCTTTGCCAAGGCCTGTTTGCTCCGATCAAGGTGCCGACACCGCCAACAGCGAGAAGCCTGCGTGGGACAGCTCGTGACCGACTCCTGGACGTCCTCGACCCCGGGTATCCACGTGGCTGCAGAAAGAAGCTACCCGACAACGCCTGTTTGCACCCGACATCGCCTGGTTCCAATCTGGTTCCACGGTAGTCACTGGCTAGTGACTTTGAACACTGTCCCCTCTGCTTTCAGGTCTTCACATCTTCAGATCCACCCTTGGATCCACCGGAACTCTTCACATCGAGCCGCCTGCAGCATCTTCAGCTCCAAGCACCATCGACCAGCGTGACGAAACCCGACACTACTTCGACCCTGTGCACCCGCTTCTTGTGGGTGAGGTAACTCAGCTCCGCCGGTGCTCCTGCACTGGTACACATCCCAAGGGCCTGTGTTTTAAGTTTCAGCTCCGTAGGTCACTCGGAAGGTTCCTAACTTTCTAACTTTGTACTTTTTACGCACCATAGACTTTGTATTGGAAAGTGCGTGCACTTTGAACACTGCACCAGAGTCCCGTGGGCCTCTCCCGACTTAGTCACTGCTAGTCTCGAATAGCTCCAGCGATTCCCAAGGCCCTAGGCCTCTTCACTTTCCTATTGGTATCTCTTATACCACTTTCTTAGTATATGGTTTAGGTGGCCCCTAGGGCTCATCCATATTGTGCAACTTTTGTGTATTTTAAACTGTCTTGTGATTTAACGCTTGTGCTTCTGTGCTCATAAAGAGTCCAGGGGATTTTATAGTTAATAAATCAATATATATTTTTAATATATATCTGTGTGGTGTCCCTTTCATTTGGTATTCAAGGGGGTTGTGTATGGTATAACAGCTGGCTTCACATGCCTTTCAGAGTTTAGCCTAAGACTGCTTTGACCACGTTACCACTAGGATAACTGGTCTACAAGGTTGAATTACAACCATCATCATAAGGGTTGCTTGGCATGGTACAAAGTGATCACTAAGAATTAGTGAGCATTATATACCAGGCCAACTTCTCACAACATGACTAACTAGAAATATAAAGTTACTGTGCCACTGATATGTTGGATGTTTTCTATAGAATAAGGGCCACTGGAATTGTGAGGCCACTGCATTTTCCGCATATTCGTGGATGTGCCACATTTGCTACACAATTTATCATTTGATGCTTAATCTGCAGACTTTTGTCTTTCACAACAAATTTTTATTGTTGACAGACACACCATGGGCAGCATTTGTATACATATCATAGCAGTGGTATATATATACCAGTGTTTACAATATACAATTGTCGCAGGAGGGAATATGCAATAAGCTGAATTAAACGCATAAACATTATAATCTGCAGTCTTTAACAATAAAACTTCTGTTTCTAGATCAAAGAGGTCAAAGGTCACTAAAACACAGCTACACTTGTTGTAGCAGAGTGGTAGACCCTTCACAAAATATGACTTGTCACGTTGGCAGATCATCCAGGGCATTGTAATATTCTATCCAGTCAATGCTGGTTTTGGTGGGCTACCCAGACCAACGATGCACAGGTGGTCCAGAACTGTGCAATCTTTATTTATACTGCGTTCTCCTTGGTATACAATCACTGTGGACACTAACTGATTTTCCGCAGCTTGTGGTCAGACCATCATCATGGTCATTGAGAATCTATTAAGCAAAATGGCACATTTTGTTTCTACTTCATAAGGGCTTATAAACAGCTCTGGGGAAGAAAGAAAAGTCACCATGTTCAAGGTACACATGGAAGACTAAGATGAGAATTCTAATGAAAAGTAATTTCAAGTACATTGAAGATGTGAAAAGAGCAGGACAGAACTAATTCGCCACAGATGTGGCACAGTAGAGCTTTGAGAAGGGCATGGCAGCATTTTGCTCACCAGCATTAGCAGAAGTGAGGAGAAAGGATGGAATTCCTTACTTATCACCCCCTCACCCCGACATAGTCTTCCTCACAGAGACCGGGCTCAACTATGCCTCCGCACCAAACATTGCCAGGGCCACGTCCCTCAGCTACAAGATTGTTCACTGAGACCGCATTACCAAACACAGAGGTGGAATCGCCATCATACACAAGGAATCCATCCACTGCACCACCGCTACAGACGACAACATCACGTCCATGGAACACCTCAACTACTGGCTCAGAATAAATGGCAAAACAACTTTCAAAGGCACCCTCGCCTATAAACCTCCAGGCCCCACCCCAGCTTTTGCAATGCCATCCCCAAATTGATCACCCCCAGCCAGCCATCGACACGGAACACTGCATTTTCCTCAGATACCCTAATTTTAACCTCGATGACACCAATACAGTCAACCTTTGGACAGCATGAACAACATCGGCCTCACTCAGATAGTTACCAACACCACACACTTCGCAGGACCCACGCTAGATCCGATTTTCACCACCAGCAACAATCAAATACAGCCACACAAAGAGCAGTCAGAACCTCGCACCACAGCTGGAACAGAGCAGAGAGCCAATCAACTGAAACCCTCAACCCCCCTCCCCCACACCTCTAAAAAGCCATAAAAAACGCCACCACTTGGATCTCCAACCCGACAGAGTCACCCCAGGAAACCCTCTAAAGCCAACAGAACTGCTAAGCAAGCCAGCTGTTACACCCTGAAACAAAGAACCTTGATAGTCTACAGCAAACAACTAGAAAGGAGCCCACCGACCGGACCACCTTCAAGACATCACTCAGCCAATACCACAGACTTGTACAAGACACCAGAAAGAATGCCCTAGCCATCCGCATTGAAGTCAGCTCCAACCACCGCAAAAAACTCTTCAGCAGCGTCGAGAAGTTTTCCAGTCCCCTCAGCGATTGAAAACATCATCACCCTCTCCCAAGTGTTCTGCGACACCAAAGCTGACTTTCCATGACAAAATATCCACCATCAATAGGAATGTCAAAACCCAACCCACCACCGCCAACACCCTCAGCCGTCTAGATACCCAAGATGCCCCCGCCAACAACAGGCTCACCATCCAGAACCAATTAACCAAGCAGAACACAGACACCGTGCAATCTGCCAACTCTGGGACCCCCACAGACCTCTGCCCACACCAGGTATACAACCTCCGCAACAACATCATGAGCAAGCTCAAAGACATACTCAAGACAGTCATCACATGAGCCTCCTATCCGGAGGATTGGAAACTCGCCAAGTTCAAACCCCTCCTTAAGAAACTTTCCACTGACCCCAATGAGCTAAAACACTGACTGAGCTCCCTGCTCCCCTTTCCTGCCCAAGTCCTCGAAAAGGCCATCAACCAGTAACTCACAGAATACCTAGAGAACAATGATCTTTCGGACACATCCCAATCCAGATTCTACTCCACCACAGCACCAAAACCACCCTTATCGCTGCCATGGACAACATCCGATACCTCCTTGAATGGGGAGAGTCAGACGCCCTGATTCTCATCGACCTCTCTGTGACTTTTGGCACTGTTTCCCACCACATCCTGATCAAGAGGCTTCATCAGATCGACATCCATGAGGACACCCGCAAATGATCGCATCTTTCCTCTCCGGAAGAAATCAGAGGGACTTCATCCCTCCCTTCAACTAAGATCCCAGGAGCATCATGTTTGGCGTCTCTCAAGGCTCATTCCTCAGCCCCACCCTTTTCAACACCTACAGGACATGCCCACCCCCCCATACCCCAGCAAAGACGGTCAGTAACCCCAGACTGAATATCATCTCCTAGGCAGAGAATGCCCAGTTCATCCTCTTGCTATCCGAAGACCCTCCACCACCAAGGGAAATGTCCTCCTCTGCAGGACCAGGGTGGCCAACTGGATACAAGACAACTGCCTCGGACTCAGCACAGACAAGAGAAAGTCCTGGTCTTCGGGAACTCTGCCTCATCGGGGAACAACTCCCGGTGGGCCCCGAACCTAGGACCTCTGCCTACCCTCATGGACCAAGTCCAGAATCTCAACATCATCTTGGAGTGTGAACTCACCTTGAAGAACCAGATCAACCTAGTCTTCTTTGCATGCTTCCTCGCCCTCCACATGCTTCGAAACATCTCTAAATGTCTTCCAGTCTCCACCAGCCGAACCATCACTCAAGCCATCCTCACCAACCACCTGGACTATGGCAATGCACGTCACACTGGAATCACATCACATTCCCTTTAGGAGACTTCAGCCCATCCAGAACTCTGCAGTCAGACTCATCTTTGACCTCCCCAGACAGACCCACGTCACCCCCCCACATGAAAAAAACTCAGCTGGCTCCCCATCCACAAGAGATGCCAATTGAAGATTCGGACACAAGCCTACAAAGCCCTCCACAACCAAGGACCAGCGTACATCAACCACCAACTGAGCTTACACCTACCCTAAAGATGCCTTCAATCTGCCTCATTTTCCCTCGCTCACACCCCCCTAAATCCACTGCAGCAACAGTGGAGGTCGTTCCTTCTCCTACCTCGCCTAGAAGTCCTGGAACAGCCTCGCAAACCACCTTCGGACCTTGCCCTCCCTTCAGGTATTCAGAAGGGGACTCAAGACCTGGCTTTTCGACTGAACCCCCGAACAGCCTAGACCTTGCCCCTGGATACAAATTCGGTTTGATTGATTGATTGATTGGGTAGCCAATTCAGCTCACCTTTGTAGAACAGCAGAAGATCTGAGGGAGAATCTGGCAGAGTGGCACTTACCTGCATGGGAGGGCGGGAACGTGAATGAATGGCACTCATGATGGCTGGATCTTCCAGGTCACTGTCAATCACAAGCTTACGCAAACTCTGTGCTATGTTTTCACCGCGGCCCCCTAGCAGACCTCCTGACTCCTCACGGATCGGGACACTTCCGCTCTTCAAGGTGGGAGCAGCCATGACCTCCACTGTTGAAGGCTTATCCTCCAGCTCCGCCATCCTTTCGTGTTCCTCGCGCCAGTCGTCATCTAGAAAAGAGAAAAAGAATGGTAAGAGTTTCCTTTTGCAGTGAAGAGAGGTGGGGCTGAGAGGGTGTTGGGGCATTAATTATAAGCTTTGCAACAAATCCTCCATACTAACACAGAGATGTAGAGATAACTTGCGGGAGACCAGTCACAGTCCAATGTGAACCCCATTAGCCTGTTCCAGCACAAAGTGAACAATGAGATAACCAATGCGACAAGTGAAGACAAACAGGATAAAGAAAACGAACTGAGCATCTGAATAAAGCTCATAACTTATGTTTTCCAGCCTTGGTACCCTAATAGTTCTATACAAAAGTAGCATAGAAATTACTGTTTTTGCACTGTTTGTTCTCCGTTCCAAAATATTAGGTTTGCATGAATGGCACTAACAGAGTTTAAGTTCCAAGTGACTAACAAACTGGCAGTAATCACAAACCAACAATTGCTTAAATGAAACACTGGAAGACAAAGTAAGAGAGGGGGAATAGGCATGTTAATCTAAATACTCAAAAAGATTCAAGGAAGGGGTTGTGGCCTAGCTGTCCAACATGACTGAAGGAAGAGTCGCACTGTGGATACAAGCATCTGGAGCGGAGCACTGGGCGTCGCCGACTCACCGTGACCAAGACCATGCGTTACTGTGGTGCAGAAGGCACTCGACAGCAGTGTGGTACTAGGGAACGGTGCAGCGCCCTTGGAGAGGCGGGCAGCTGCTGTGGCAGTGCTTCTGCGAAGCGGTCGCTCCCCTCGCTGCTCCCTGCACATCAGCTGGTATCGTTACGATCAGATCTCCACGCTCTGCACGCATTGCTCTAAATTGCTATAAGCTGCTAGGCATCGTAGCGCCTATTACCCGACTTGCTCGCACTGCAGATTGATTAGAGATTGTAGTGCTGTACTTTTGAGACCGTGCATAGATATTAACTGTACCATCATTTTTGTCTGTCACCCGCTTTGCCTGCTTTGTGTATTGTTGTCTGACTGACTGTGCTGACCAGTCTATTAGCGCTTCTTTAAGGTCGTGCCCCATCTCGTCCTGTAGCGCTTTTTGGCTCGCTGCCATTTTGTCGGTTTGTTTGTTGTTCTGCCTCAGAGCCCGGCTATCCACCCGCTCCCGCCTCCCAGCTGCTCCTTCCTCGCCCCACCCCCCTCCACTTATGACAGATGCATTTGCGTGCAGCGTTCACGCGCAGCGGATGCGCGCCGAAGGTGCGCCAAAAGTAAGCCCGTCCGCGCCTGGACCGCGCCCAGAGCCAGACCCCCGCAAAATCCTCCCCACCCACATAACGTATGCCGCCGCTACTCTCCTTGCCCTTAACCCCGGTCGCACCTCACAATGCTGCGTAGCTACTCCAGGACACACCCACGGTCCTCTCTCCTGCTACTCGCTCTCAATCTATCTATCCATCGCTCTCAATCTATCTATCCATCCATCGCCCTCACTCTCTCAATCTATCTATCCATCGCTCTCAATCTATCTATCCATCGCTCTCAATCTATCTATCCATCGCCCTCACTCTCTCATTCTATCTATCTATCGGCCCTCACTCTATCAATCTATCTATCGGCCCTCACTCTATCTATCTATCCATCGCCCTCACTCTATCCATCGCCCTCACTCTATCTAGCCCTCACTCTCTCAATCTATCTATCCATCGCTCTCAATCTATCTATCCATCGCCCTCACTCTCTCAATCTATCTATCCATCGCTCTCAATATATCGATCCATCGCCCTCACTCTCTCAATCTATCTATCTATCGGCCCTCACTCTGTCAATCTATCTATCCATCGCCCTCACTCTGTCAATCTATCTATCCATCGCCCTCACTCTGTCAATCTATCTATCCATCGCCCTCACTCTGTCAATCTATCTATCCATCGCCCTCACTCTCTCAATCTATCCATCCATCGCCCTCACTCTCTCAATCTATCCATCCATCGCCCTCACTCTCTCAATCTATCTATCCATCGCTCTCAATCTATCTATCCATCGCTCTCAATCTATCTATTCATCGCTCTCAATCTATCTATTCATCGCCCTCACTCTCTCAATCTATCCATCCATCGCCCTCACTCTCTCAATCTATCTATCCATCGCTCTAAATCTATCCATCGCTCTCAATCTATCTATTCATCGCCCTCACTCTCTCAATCTATCTATCCATCCATCCATCACCCTCACTCTCTCAATCTATCTATCCATCCATCCATCACCCTCACTCTCTCAATCTATCTATCTATCCATCCATCGCCCGCACTCTCTCAATCTATCTATCTATCCATCCATCGCCCGCACTCTCTCAATCTATCTATCCATCCATCGCCCTCACTCTCTCAATCTATCTATCCATCCATCGCCCTCACTCTCTCAATCTATCTATCCATCCATCGCCCTCACTCTCTCAATCCCTCCATCCATCGCCCTCACTCTCTCAATCCCTCCATCCATCGCCCTCACTCTCTCAATCCCTCCATCCATCGCCCTCACTCTCTCAATCCCTCCATCCATCCCTCCCACTCTATCCATCGCCCTCACTCTATCCATCGCTCTCAATCTATCTATCCATCGCTCTCAATCTATCTATCTATCGGCCCTCACTCTATCAATCTATCTATCTATCGGCCCTCACTCTATTAATCTATCTATCCATCCATCACCCTCACTCTATCAATCTATCTATCCATCCATCGCCCTCACTCTCTCAATCTATCTATCCATCCATCGCCCTCACTCTCTCAATCTATCTATCCATCCATCCATCGCCCTCACTCTCTCAATCTATCTATCCATCCATCCATCGCCCTCACTCTCTCAATCTATCTATCCATCCATCGCCCTCACTCTCTCAATCCCTCCATCCATCGCCCTCACTCTCTCAATCCCTCCATCCATCGCCCTCACTCTCTCAATCCCTCCATCCATCGCCCTCACTCTCTCAATCCCTCCATCCATCCCTCCCACTCTATCCATCCCTCCCACTCTATCCATCCCTCCCACTCTATCCATCCCTCCCACTCTATCCATCGCCCTCACTCTATCCATCGCCCTCACTCTATCCATCGCCCTCACTCTATCCATCGCCCTCACTCTATCCATCGCCCTCACTCTATCCATCGCCCTCACTCTATCCATCGCCCTCACTCTATCCATCGCCCTCACTCTATCCATCGCCCTCACTCTATACATCGCCCTCACTCTATCCATCGCCCTCACTCTATCCATCGCCCTCACTCTATCCATCGCCCTCACTCTATCCATCCCTCTATCCATCGCCCTCACTCTATCCATCCCTCTATCCATCGCCCTCACTCTATCCATCCCTCTATCCATCGCCCTCACTCTATCCATCCCTCTATCCATCGCCCTCACTCTATCCATCCCTCTATCCATCGCCCTCACTCTATCCATCCCTCTATCCATCGCCCTCACTCTATCCATCCCTCTATCCATCGCCCTCACTCTATCCATCCCTCTATCCAGCGCCCTCACTCTATCCATCCCTCTATCCAGCGCCCTCACTCTATCCAGCGCCCTCACTCTATCCAGCGCCCTCACTCTATCCAGCGCCCTCACTCTATCCAGCGCCCTCACTCTATCCAGCGCCCTCACTCTATCCAGCGCCCTCACTCTATCCAGCGCCCTCACTCTATCTATCGCCCTCCCTCTATCTAACACACTCACTCTATTTATCTTTTGCATCACCACAGCATCACTCAGCCCCACCACAGCATCACTCAAGTCAAGTCAAGTCAAATAATTTATATAGCGCACTACATACCCAGAGGGTCTCAAGGCGCTTAGGGAGGGGAGGGGGATTACTTGTCAAATATCCACGTTTTAAGTTGCTTTCTGAATGCTAGGTGGTTCTGGGTAAGGCGAAGGTAAGTGGGGAGTGAGTTCCATGTTTTAGCAGCCAGGTATGAGAAGGATCTGCCTCCCATGGTGGTCTTGTTGATGCGAGGTACAGTGGCGAGGGCTTGGCTGGAAGAACGTAGTTGGCGGGAGGGGGTGTAGAAGGACAGTCGTGAGTTGAGGCATTCTGGTCTGATGTCGTAGAGTGATTTGTGTGCGTGGGTTAGCAGTCGGAAAGTGATCCTCTTATTGACGGGTAGCCAGTGGAGGTCTTTCAGGTGACCAGAGATGTGTTCGTTGCGTGGGATGTCTAATATGATCCTGGCTGAGGCGTTTTGGATTCGTTGGAGTTTCTTCTGGAGTTTAGCGGTAGTACCTGCGTAGAGGGTGTTTCCGTAGTCCAGTCGGCTCGTGACCAGAGCATGGGTGACTGTTTTTCTGGTTTCGGTGGGGATCCAGCGAAATGCTTTTTTGAGCATGCGAAGAATGTTGAAGCAGGATGAGGATACGGCGCTGACTTGTCTGTTCATTGAGAGTGAAGAATCCAGGATAACGCCTAGGTTCCGTGCGTGGTCTGTCGGGATGGGTGCTTTTCCAAGGGCTTCCGGCCACCAAGAGTCGTCCCATGCAGAGGGGGATGTACCTAAGATGAGGACTTCTGTTTTATCTGAGTTCAGTTTCAGACGGCTGTGTTTCATCCATTCGGCAACTTCTTTCATTCCTTCGTGTAGGTTAGTTTTGGCGGGCCTGGGGTCATTGGTGAGAGAAAGGATCAGTTGAGTGTCATCCGCGTAAGAGATGATGTTGAGGTTGTGTTGGCGGGCGATGGCCGCGAGGGGGCTCATGTATACGTTGAAGAGGGTGGGACTGAGTGAGGACCCTTGGGGTACGCCACAGATGACTTCAGTAGCCTCGGACTTGAATGGTGGAAGGCGGACTCTCTGGGTTCTTCCGGTGAGGAACGAGGTGATCCATTCAAGTGCTTTTCCTTGGATTCCGATGTTTCTGAGGCGTTGTAAAAGGGTGCTGTGGCAGACTGTGTCGAAGGCTGCAGAGAGGTCGAGGAGGATGAGGGCGACTGTGTCTCCATTGTCCAGTAGAGTTCGAATGTCGTCTGCTGCTGCGATGAGGGCGGTCTCAGTGCTGTGCTTTGCTCGGAAGCCAGATTGTGAGGAGTCGAGGGATTTGTTGGCTTCGAGGAAAGCGGCGAGCTGGTTGTTGACAGCTTTCTCGATTACTTTGGCCGGGAATGGAAGGAGCGAAATGGGGCGGTAATTTTTGAGTTCGGTGGGGTCCGCTGTGGGTTTTTTCAGAAGGGCGGTGAGTTCAGCGTGTTTCCAGCTTTCCGGGAAGGTGGCGGAGTTGAAGGAGCAGTTGATGACGTCTCGGAGGTGCGGTGCTATGACGGAGTCTGCTTTGTTGAAGATGTGGTGAGGACATGGGTCTGTGGGGGATCCTGAGTGGATGGAGTTCATCAGGCGGATGGTGTCCTCAGTGGAGATTGGGTTCCAGTCGTTAAGGGTGTTCAAGGGGGGAGAATGTTCAGCATATGGTTGGGTGGGTTGGTCTCCGGGTTGGTTGTCGAAGCTGTTGTGGATGTCTGCAATTTTGCTGTGGAAGAATGAGGCTAGGGAGTCGCAGAGGACTTGAGAGGGGGTGATGTCGTTGGAGTTGGCCGAGGGATTGGTAAATTCCTTGACTATGTTGAAAAGTTCCTTGCTGTTGTGGGCGTTGTCGTCAAGTCGATCCTTGAATGCTGTCCTTGAATGCTGTTTTCTTGGCCTTTCGGATTAGTTGGTGGTGTGTGCGGGTGGCGTTTTTGAAGGCGTCCTTGGTGCTAGTGGTTGGGTCTTTTTTCCAGGCCTTTTCAAGGGAGCGGCAGAGTTTCTTGGACTTCTTAAGATCATCGTTGAACCATGAGGCCTTCTTGCTGCCAGGTTTGCTTTGACGTTTTTTCAGTGGTGCTAAGGTGTCGGCGGTGTTGGATAACCATAGGGTGAAGTTGGCGGCGGCTTGGTCTGGGTTAGAAGAGTGGGCTGGGGTGTTAGAAGGAGCGATGAGGAGATCTGGTCGATGGTGATTTTGTTCCAGTTTCTTTGCAGAGTTGGTTGGGGGTGGTTGATGGGTTTTGGCTTGTTGTAGGTGAAGTGAACGCAGCTGTGGTCAGTCCAGAGGAGATCCGTAGTGTGGCTGAAGGAGACATGATTGCTGGAGGTGAAGATGGGGTCGAGTGTGTGACCTGCGATGTGGGTGGGGGAAGTGACCAGTTGTTTAAGTCCGAGGTTGGCGAGGTTGTCCAAGAGGGTGGTGGTGTTGCGGTCGTTGATCTTTTCAAGGTGAAAGTTGAGGTCTCCCAGAAGGATGTAGTCTTTGGAGGGGAGCGCGTGTGGAGTGATGAAGTCCGTGATGTCTTCACTGAATTTTGCGCGGGGTCCTGGTGGTCTGTAGAGGAGGGTGCCTCTGAGTGTGGTCTTGGGGTCGATGTGGATCTGGAAGTGAAGGTGTTCGGAGTTGGCGAGGTTGGCGTCAGAGCTGGTTGAGATGCGGATTGATTTTTTATGGACGATAGCGATTCCTCCCCCTGTGTGGCCGGTACGGTCCTTGCGTGTGATCTTATAATCTTCAGGGATGGCAATGGTGATGTCTGGGGCGGAGGAAGCGTTCATCCATGTTTCTGTTAGGAAGGCGACGTCTGGAGAGATGGTGTCTAGTAGATTCCATAGGTCAATGGCGTGCCTGTGGACCGATCGGGTGTTGAGAAGGATGCATTGTAGGGGATTGGGGTCGGGAATCTGTGGTGTGGTCGTAGCGGAGATGTTGTCGGTGCCGATGAATTTGCAGGAGTAGCAAGAGAAAGGTCCATGGGTGTGTCCAGGAGCGGCTTGGACGCAGTTGGGGGCGCGACCGGGGTTAAGGGCTAGGAGGGTGGCGGCATCGTAGGTAATGCGGGAGGGCTGGGCAGCGCGAGGGGTAGGGGGTCTGGCGCTCGGCGCGGTCCAGGCGTAGACGGGCTTACCTTTGGCGCACCTTCGGCGCGGATTGGGCGCGGTCGCTGCGCGTGTACGCTGCGCGCGGGAGTAACTGTCATATATGGATGGTGGAGGGAGAGGGGCGAGGGCGGCTCAGCTGGGAGGCGGGGCGGGCTCAGGTCAGCGCACACGGAGTACAACAACAACAGGGAGGGGGGAGTAGAGCAAAGCGCCGAGGGATATCGCGCTAATAATTCAAAATCAGTACAGATATGGTGCAAGCAGGCGAGGTAAATACAATTACGATCCAATAGAAAATACAGGCACAGTCAAATGCAAAGCAGCGCAGTTCTACAATACCGAGTCTCGGTGGAGAGACAAGGGAGCGACCACTCAGGGCAGGAGCGAAGAGAGATCACAGCGTTTCTGGGACTGGGAGCGCTGTACCTAGTTAGTGGGAGGGCGGCTCAGCTGGGAGGCGGGGCGGGCTCAGGTCAGCGCACACGGAGCACAACAACAACAGGGACAAAATGGAGGGGGGGGTGAGTAGAGCAAAGCGCCGAGGGATATCGCGCTAATAATTCAAAATCAGTACAGATATGGTGCAAGCAGGCGAGGTAAATACAATTACGATCCAATAGAAAATACAGGCACAGTCAAATGCAAAGCAGCGCAGTTCTACAATACCGAGTCTCGGTGGAGAGACAAGGGAGCGACCACTCAGGGCAGGAGCGGAGAGAGATCACAGCGTTTCTGGGACTGGGAGCGCTGTACCTAGTTAGTGGGAGGGCGGCTCAGCTGGGAGGCGGGGCGGGCTCAGGTCAGCGCACACGGAGCACAACAACAACAGGGACAAAATGGAGGGGGGGGGGGGGGAGTAGAGCAAAGCGCCGAGGGATATCGCGCCACAACATCACTATGCGCTACCACAGCATCACTGAACGCCACAGCATCACTCGTCGCCACCACAACATCACTCAGTGCCATCACAGCATCAATCTGTGCAACCATTCAACAACAACTTCTGTTCTTGGATTTTCGTCACAATAAAATACACTGAACATGATCTTCACAAAAGTTATTTACAAAAGTTTAAGCGATTGCCATTATAAATTACAATAACTTTTATTTAAGTATTAATTATTTTAAAAAAATTAAAAGCCATTGTTATTTGTAATATCAATACATCTAAGTCATGTAAATACAACACATATTGCATTACAAATGCTATAGGTGTCACATTTGCGAAAGTTATAACTATTGGCATTGTAAATGACAAAGCTATTAATTTTGCTATTTTCAAAACCAACACAAATAAAAAAAAGTGTCATTTGCAGTACCAATAGCTCAAACTTTCCTAATGCGAGACCTATTGCATTGCGAATGCTTGTAATTACTTTTGGACTACTTTGAGTACTGAGGGTGGTATGCCTAGGTACCACACCTAGCGTTCTTACAATACACGGCAAGTAAGAATTTTAATACTTAGCAGTTTAGTTCTCTTTTCTCAATACAAATATCAGTTCAACACTTAAAACATTTTAGGCCCAAAATCTTATAACATGGGTTCCTTGTAAGTGTATAGATAGACTATGTGATTGGATGTGCTAATGTTAATATGAATAAACTCAATGTCAACATGCACATTGATATACTCGCAAACACGAATAAAATCGCATTACTATTTTCAAATTCGCCCAACAAACGCTCCAGAATTGCGAGGCCTGGCAGGCTCTCAGAATCATGCCCAAGGTCACTCATTGACAGGTCATAGGTGGTGTGGCACGTAGCTGGAACAGGAAACTCAGGTCCAACCCCCAGATAAGTTCACCATCACCACAATGGTCCAGGGAGATTGGTCCAAATAAAGCACATATAGCCGGAGGGTGGCACGCGTTCCCGAAACACCATAAAGTCAGATGCCACATGAAGTTAGGAACACATAGTCAATCAGGACCCAGCACACACAGTGATCACACGCCCCTCATGCAGACATCTGGACACATTACCCACTGGCCCCCGTGTGTCCATCCAAGGTCGAGGCCCACGTGCATTTGTTATCAAGGACCTTATTGCATTGCAAATCAATCGCAGCACCCATGCTTTAGCTTTCAATATCTTAAGCTAGTGCACAGGTGCTGCCATTGCTTCAAAAGAAAAGAAATAGATCAAAACATTTATTTCTATTTCTTTTGAAGCAATTACGCCACCCACGCTTAAGATGTTTAAAGCTAAAGCACGGGTGTTGCGCTTGTAAAAAAAGAAAACAAATTTAAAAAAAATGGTCAGCCGCCATTGTTTTCTCCTATTTATTTACTTTTGTTACAATGGCGGCACTGCACTTTAGCTTTAAACATCTTATGCTAAAACGCCGATGCCCCGATTGCTTCAAAAGTAAAGAAATTGAAAAAAGGTGTGGGGATTTATTTTTATCTAAAGCAGGGTGTGTTGCCATTTTAACCTCTTAGCAGCTATGGAACGTCCAGCTCCAGTGCTGAACGTTCCGTTGCGCAGGTGAGGTTCGAACGTCCAACGGCAGCACTCCTGAGGTAGTGGTGCCGTCGGCCGTTGGAATAGGCGCAGCACCTAAGAGGATAAGAAAAGTAAAGAAACAGAAAAAAAGCCATGCGGCCGCGTTCGGTAACAAACAAAAGAAAAGCACGGGTTGCCATTATTGCAGCTGAGGCGTGCCGCACTGGGTAAATAAAAAAAAAGTGCTACAGGAGAGCGTGTTCTGCCTGCAACAGTGGGCAGCAGAAAGCCATTTATGAAACTAGTGGGTATCCTTATCTGAGGGTACAAGAAGGCAAAAGATGGTACTAAGAAGAGACTACTAAGCCTATTGACTAATCAAAAGCCATTTACAAAGGACAGTGACAGGAGGCAATTAAAAAGATGGGCGGAGCTTCATGCCTATATCCTGAATACTCGCTTAATCAAAAGGAGGGAGGGAGAAGCAGATATTTATTCAGCTTACGTTAGGTACAGTCAAGATCAGAGTAGAATGAATCAGTTATCCTGAATACAGAGGAGAATGAATCAGATATCCTGAATACAGCATGTCTCGCAGAGACTGCGCAAGCGCTGCTTAGGCGAGACCCAAGAAGGATCATCAGAATTATTTTATGCTACCCAGAGAAGTGTATACAAATTTGTTCATATTGATTTTACTTTGAGACAGTCCTCAAACCTGCTTTTGTAACTGTTCTACCGGCCAAAGTGTTTAAATAAACCAACTGTCCTGTTTTGCCAAATGCCTCTTGTCTTGTTTTTTTCAAGGTAAATTCATATTCAAGCAACACTTGTATGCCAATGAATGCCAATGAATGCCATAAATAAATCTAAACACCCTAGATGCATCCAATGTAGCATACTCAAGGCATACGCTCACTAGTTCATAGTGCCTACTGTGCATGGTTTGACTGATTAGTAATTTAATAGTTTGTATTTATAAAGTGTATTAGTGAGCAGTATCATAGATGCTTTGCCAGCTTACCCTGTGATCTGAATTCGTCATCTGTGTGCAATTGCAAGAGGACAAGCTGGTTAGATTGGTTCTTATGTAACTCTAGGTGGCTGACTTAACACTAGTTCACTGGTTTCTTTTTAAGACTATGTGCCATCTGAGCACCTGGATGTTGGATAATGGGTAACAAAACAGAAACTAGCCGCAGGATCAAATGCAACTTGCAGTTGCTTGTGGCTTCCAAGGGTGTGTGGGTTGCCTATGCAGTCACTGCCAGTTGAAAGCTAAATAGCTTTCAGGTAGTTGACTGTAGTCCGGTTCCATAGTCTCTCTGGACATTTATAATACTTTGTATATATGCTGGTAGGAGGCATAACCGAAACACACAAAAGGTGATGGAAGTTTGCTTGTAATAACTATCCACTGGCATCGCTCCGGGTAGCACTCCAACCCATTGTTCTTTTGCTCAATGTGTCACCTCAATATGGACCCAGCCATATGCAAATCAGTCTTGACCCTGCTACTCATGGAAACAATCCTGCCAAGTCTGGTACTCCCCGAGCCAGAACACAAGCAATCCAGGACCGGTTTTGCCTACATTGCGTGACAATATTTACAGTAAGCGTGACAACATTTAAAGAAGATTGTGCATTCTTAGACAGGGAGTTTGGAACCTGTTCAGTAAATAGAGGACCAAGGCATGCCTTAGTTTATTAACAGTCTGGAAATTGTCAGTTGAGCTGCTTGCAGCCTGATTAGACATCTCACAGCATCAATGCAAACCATTCCAAGGAGGAGGATCTATTAACAGTACAAAGAGGAAGATCCATCAACCTAGCTTTGTGGGGAGTATTCTTGCATCCAAGGCATGTAACTCATTTTCTATCAGGCGCTCAGAGTGTGGGCGTTAGCTGGAAGAGAGGAAACTCTAAAATTGTACTTGAAAATCTATTTGTGTTGAGGGATCTTGGATGCTTGAATGTTAGATCAAGGACAACTGTAATGCCAGGTACCCTTAAGTAAGCTGGATATGTGGAGGTTATTGTTTGGTGTAGGAGAAGCCCGTTCAATGTAAAAATAGGGTGGACTAGAGAGGGCATTTTGTTGGCATAAATCGAGAGTATAGTTATTTGTGCATGAATGCAGCATGAAAGAATCCAGCCGTCGTTAAAAAAGAGAGATCACAATTAAGTGCCTATGGTGGTGGGAAGACCAAGCTTTTGACAGCCGTTCAAAAATAGAAAAATCTGGTTACTTCCATTTGCGTACCAGTAATGAAATACACATTCGAGCTTGTACTGCATATTACGTAACTCCTATGTTGCAGTTCTGGCTGCTGAGAAAATTAAAGGAGCTCCGCTTGCCAGCTGTAAGTCAATGTGGAGCCTATTTTAGCAGAGAAATATTATATGGCAAGAGGCATAAAAGTGCAATAGTAGTCTGGAAGCAGTGGTTTGAATCCTGTAGAGTTTGCTTAATAAACCTGCTGCTGCTCCTCCTAGGTCTGACCAATTACAAAGTCCAGGTTGGATATAAATAGAACGTATGGCAACCTGATCACGTGTCTAGTGAACGCCTTTTAAAACATACTATTGCACAGCAGTATTTTGGGCAGTTGGAGGCAAAGCATTCAAGTCTGCCACTGGTTTCTTTAGAAGAGGTGTGATAAGGATTTTATGGTGGTCCACAAATACCTCCCGAGAGGAGGGAGGTATTATCTGAAGATTTGCGGTTCATGAACAAGGATTGACTACTTAAAGCACACACATTAGCAGACATTTTTGGGGGTCTTCACACACTCTGTTGATCCCTGGGAAGAACTTAGTGAATGGGGAATTAAGTGGATGAGGTAAAACCAGTGAAAAGAGAAAGGTTCAGTGAAGATAGATATACAGATTCACGAACAGTAGATCGTCACAATTTTGTTGCTTTGCACAGACATCGCTTTTGTAAGGTGCAACAATAACCTTTTGTAGGTGTTTATATTTATCTTCATTTGGTATGTAGCCCTATGAACATGTCAAGATAAATCTTTTGACTCTTGTCAGTCCTAACATAGCTCCCATTACATTTCTTTCAGCAGGTTTTGCATCAGACATTAGTTTGTGCCACCAATGGGTAGACATGATGCCTATCTGACATTTTAACTGTAGGATGCAAGCTAGGGAGCCGCTTTCAGAGCAGGACGGGCTGCTGTGACCCAGCCATAAAAGCCCCTATAGCCTCATTCTAGTCGAGACTTCCTGCAGTGTGTGACTGGTTCAAACATTCAGGCCAAGGTAGCTTTTGGCTTCTAGTCCAACTCTAGGTCCAAGCATTGGTACTGTGGTACTCTATGAGCAGCCGAGCCCCAAAGAAGAGAGGAACTAAATAAAACACTCACCAATAGCACCAGCTCCAAAGGTGTCATCGTTGAACTGGTCGATCTCATCATCTTCTTCCCCAAGAACCTGAAAAGTTTCTTCTTCATCCAGGGGACAGTCCTCTAGGGACTAGAATAAACAAAAACATGACTTTAACCTCCTATTAAAAGAACAGCAACCATTCCAGGCCGTCAGAATTGCGTTACAGGTGCAACAACATTTCAACATCTGGAGTTCTGGAAAGGGCCAAGGGCTAGTCTGTGAAAGTGGAATTGCTAACCGGGACCCTGAGACTAAAAGTGGTGGACTTGGCCCTCTCTGCATGGTCACATCCAAGCTTTTGCCTTCATCCCCATTTACCTGAATTTGTTTTGTTGGCCTTAGGACTTTAGCACTGGTTAGTAGTGATAAAGTGCAAAAGTGCTTGTGCCCTCTCCCTAAAACATGGTAAAATTAGCTTACACCTGATTGGCATATTTATTTAATTATTTATCCCTAGTAAAGTGGTATACCATACACTCAGGGCCTGTAAAACAAATGCTAATAGTGGGCCTCCAGGACTTGTTGTGTCACACACTTAAGTAACTCTGTAAAATATGTTAAACTGCAGTTTTAAACTGCCAATTTGACTTGCCAATATGACCACTCTGCCAAGCTTAACCCTCCCATTAAAATACATAAGTCACCGCCTGAGATAGGCCCTCAACAGCCCATAGGGCAGGGTTCATAGTTTTACATACCTTGGCAGTGAAAACCCACAAAATTATTTGCCGCTACTGTGAGACCTACCTCGCCCACAAGATAATATATGTAATAATGAAACCGAATGTTAAGTGTTAAGTGACATAGCAGGAGTAAACAGATGGGAGAGGTAAAGGGTGCATCCAGAGAGAACGGTACATGATGTGAATGCAGATAAAAGATTTTTCACTAAACACTTTAAAATATTCTGATTCCCAGGCAAACTGCAACGATGGTGAAAGCAAATGGAAGGAATTATTAGAGAGCTCCCACTTGTGAGGCTGAGTGGAGAGGAAAGTAATGCATTACAGAAAGAGGTGACAAAGGATGGAGTTAAAGAAGCCCTGATCCACCTATAGCGGGTTAAAGCACTGGGCCCAAAAGGATTCCAGCCAGTGTTTTTTTTTTTTTTAAGTTGACCAGTTGGCTGAAAAAAAAACAAATGCTGGCTATGCTCTGGGCAGTTCTGACTCTCATACAAATGGGGTGGGGAGAAATCAAAGAAGAAATGCACCAGATGCTGATATATCCCTATAGAATAACCATGTTTAATTATTTGAGCAGATACTAGCGGACTGGCTTGAGTGAGACAATAAAAGGCTCATACAACCACACCTGTCAGAACAACTACCAAACAGGTCACTGGGAAAGAATTGCTGTTGTGTTCATAACTGTATGGAATATGCTTAGGTGGTCTCCGATTCTAGTACAGACATGCTGTAGCTGCAACAGAACTCTCTGAAATAGCCTTTTCTGTTTAGGATCCTTGAAGTAATGTACTTTGGACCATATTAACTAGGATGAATTACATTAGATGAATTAGCTATACTATTGTCAACTGGTGAGGTTCATGGTGAATGTCACGCATATTCCACAAAAAAATGGGGTACACAAAAGGAATGCATCCTACCCCTTTATAACTCACTCTGTCTCGCAAACCTCAAACTTTGGGGAAGAGAGACACTAGTCAGAGTTTCACCTATCTTGACCAAATGTTTCATAGACTACACCTTCAGCGGGTGTGGTACACATTCCGTTTTCCTAATCATTAGTAACAAATCAGGTCGGTGACAGACTGGTTTCCATCACTGTTAATATATGTTCCCTTGCAAATAACACAAGAAGAATTTAGATACCGAGGCATTTATGATCACAATAGACAAATGGATTATATGACCGAGGAAGTCTAATTATTTGAAGCTCTCAAAGAGACGGCTGCCCCATCACTCTGGGTAAGGTGTTATCTAAAATCATTATGCATCCAAACTTCCTATACGTTTTACAGAACATTCCGTTTTGCGCCTCCAAAAATTCTTTCCATAAGTGGAATGCAATTGTTTGGTCGCTGCTCTGAGATGATGGTTTGTCCAGAATTTCATTTCAAACACTGTGTTGCCATTGCTCTCATATTTCCAATTATCATGTGGCGTACCAGCAAACCACAATAAATGATTTGGCCTCTGATGGATGAACACTCTCTGAAGGTCAATAGGCGTGGATGGGAAATGTATGTTGTGCAGGGGAAAAGTTGCTACCAAATAGATGGCCACACAACCCTGGTTCTGTGGCGAAGTAATATGGCCACATCGCTGAATGGATGGAACTGCCTTACCGCCGGGAGGAAGAATATCAATGTAGATTAAGGGCCAGCAGAGTAAATGGATAATGGTACAAGCAGGGGCGGCCAAAAACAAGTGTCATGCAGATTCTGACATTGATATAGCACCCTTAATATTCCATTTCTTCTACATGGTGTTGCAATGTGGGCTCACAGTGTGGCCTGCGTGATAAGTATTTTGGTCTTGACGCTAAGACCAGAAATGTGCCCAGTAATATCGCAACAAATTGAAGCTTTGCGTAACCAATGGAAGAAGATGAGTGACAGATTGTCACTGTGATGACGTGTGCAATCGTTGCATGAATTA
Organism: Lissotriton vulgaris; assembly: GCF_964263255.1. NCBI lineage: Eukaryota > Metazoa > Chordata > Amphibia > Caudata > Salamandridae > Lissotriton > Lissotriton vulgaris. Next base: position 174,751,718 of record NC_141686.1, on the reverse strand, counting down.
CAATTTTTCGTTCATGGAGGCAGTGCAGGTCTGACAATGGTTTGGCAGTCTTTGCATTAAAGAGGACTAGTAACTTTGCAAGAGTATTTTTGTTCAAATAATTTTTATTACATTTTTTCTGAAGAGAAATACAACAAAAAGGAAATAAGGAGGAGGTGAACCAAATTCACAAAAGAAATAAACAGGTGGACACTAGTGCACAAATCTGTCATTCTATACAATTGTAACAACAAGAGTCCTATATGTGTTGGCAGACCCGTTCGCAATAGAAATCGTAAAATAATAATTCGCATGTGTAGAGTTACAGTAGTAAAAGTGCCTATTCAAGAGCAAATGAACATTTTATTTAAAGCTTGATCTTGCTATACCACCATTAAATTATGGTAAATAATAATAGCAACAATGAAAATAAAGACCAATGGCTTGTGTTATTGATGGAAAGATGAACTTGGGGGGAGTCGGAGAGGTGCATTCGAGGTAACTATAGTGTACTGTTTTGGCTAAAATACGGTGGTCCTCATATGTGTCCCTTGGTGAATTAAATGTTAAAGGTTGTCATGGGGATTTAAAGATGAAGGAGGAAGAGTCCATAGCGTTCCACATTTTCCTGTGGGTTGGACGCCACGGGCTCAGTTGTAGAGTAGTGTTGTCCTCCTAAAAATATTAGCCCCTCATGCCAAATCTTGAAATAGATGAACTTGAAGGTTTTCCAGTTACCCAGGATTATTTGGTATGCCAGAGTGAGCATTAAATAAAGTAAATCCCGTTTATTGTCATTTTGCATTTGTGGATCTAGGTCTCCAAGCAAAATATATGAGATTCTCTATTTGGTGTGATGTGCAGAGTATGTGTTATGTACTCGAAGACCCTATCCCAGAATGATTGCAAAATCGGGCAGTGAAATTGTATATATATGGTAGATCTCCTAGAGAGAGTTCCAGAATTGGGGATAGTGTGTGAGAAAAAGCTTGTGGAGCTTAGCTGCTGTCCAAACGGTCCTATTTATAATCATAAATGTTGGTTAAGAGAGCGTAGGCGAGACTTTTTTTCCCCCAGATCCATCAAATTATATTTTGAGAGTCCTTAATAGCGAATTTTAAGGAATCGCTATTAAAGACTCGCAAAACATGCATGTAAGAATTGCAATATTGTTTGCGATTTCTACTGATTCCTTATTTGTGATTCGCTAATTGCTAATCGCAAATAAGGAATGGCTTTCCCATTCATTCCTATGGGCCTAAAGGCTGGGGAGTGGGAATGGGGAGTCATTCCTTATTTGCGATTCGCAATTAGCGAATCGCAAATGTGCCGCAATTTCAAGGGTGCCTGGGCGTCCAAAGGACACCCTGTTGCAGCCCTGAAATGGTAATGTTCACTGGTGTTGCGCATACACATGTCCTTGGGACATGTGTATGCGCAACATACAACTTAGAAAAATGCACTAAAGTGCATATTTCTAAGTTTTTACCACCTAGTGTGACTTCGCGGGAAATAGCGGCCCCAGACTGCAAATTCGCAATCTTGAAATGGTTCATGCTCTGCATTTAAGGAATCGCAAATTGCGATTCCTTAAATGCAATCGCAATTTGAGAACTCGCAATTATTTGCGCATTCTTAAATTGCGAGTGCATGAACCCTTGATGCATCTCAAATGCCATATGTGCGGGCGCAAACGGCCGAATTATGCAATTTGCACCGTTTGCGTTCGCAAAAATGCGTGATGCATCTACCTAGCTCCTAAAGGGGGTCATATGTATGCATTCCCAATCAAATTCAATACAAGTGGTGTTGGGTTCTGCTTCTCACTTCTTCTCGTTGACTGTAAGGTTCTTAACTGGTTTGGACAGGAGAACTGTATATATGCTTGACACTATGGAGCAGCTTTTGAGCAGCTGGGATAGTCTGAGGGGTAGAGAGGGGTCAACTGGTTTTATTGAATGCTTAGATATTTGGACTATAAGTTTCACAAATTTGTACATGTCAGCTCTTCTCTACTTGTAGTTTGGGGAAGGATAGGTGCCCTTGTATAGATCTCTGATAAAAATTAACACTTTTCGGTTACCAGTCCTGCCAGAAGATTAGGTAGTCATCTTATTCTTAGTTTGGGGTTAAGTCAGATTGCAGCCATGTTAGATTTTTTTTAGAGTATTTTAGGCGCATATACACACACAAAGGTAATTCTATATAGTGCAAACAGAGATTTCCACTTACAGTATAAAGAACTACGAATTAAAAATAACAGGGCAACAAGTATCACTTGAGTAAAATAATTTCAAACTGACAATCACCACAAGGGAAAGCAGATAGAAGCAGCCACACTCTGGTCTGGTCTCTGCTTCCACCCCAAAGTGCTACAAGACACTGAGGAGTAGACATCAGCTACAGTTGTGCTTCACTGCTTGTATGTCTTTTTGTAATTTTCCAAGTATGTTTCTCTGTTATTTTAACAAAATGATTTTTATAGGTGGCTGCAATTTATACAGGAACAGCTATTTTTTCTCACATTTGTACAGTGTGTGTGTGTGTCATCAATGTTGAAAGCTATATACGGTTTGTTATTTATTGTATTTATTTCAAATATGTTTAACAAATGTACAATGTAGTTTATATGGGTGTCTGCATTGTCTAAAGATATACGGCTGTTCTTATTTATATTTTTTTAGAATTTATGCTGATGGTGTTATTTCCTGCTTCCCTTGGTCTAACTGCGATTCCTTTGCCCTAATTGAGAGTGGCCATGTGCAATTTACTCAAAGGATTGGTTGGAATAGATTGGAGCTGGTTTGGGCTGCAATACTGATGTCGGTGTAACTTTTGTGAATTGCAACTCACTTCCTCTTTTGTATTTTTTTTTTACATTTGTATGTCTCTTCCTGTGCTACTCTTGATTTGTCCATTTCCTCCTCCTAAATTTCAGTAGGTATTACCCATTTTCCAGTGTATATTTGACAGAACTCTGCACATCAGGGATAGGACTGTAAGCCTATATCCACAGCTTTGTAAATGGCATTTACTGAGTATGTCAAGCAGTACTTCTACACATGCTCATAAATATATTACTGAATTGGCCCTTGGATCTGTAACCTGCAAAACAACTGATTGTACTGCCTTATCTACTGTGCCCACATAATAGAAGCTAATGTGTAACACAGTAGGGGCAGGTGTGAGATGTTCTTCTGCTGCTCTACATACTTTATCAGCCAAGAGTTTAAGTAAAGCTTGTACTGTTGCAACCCATGTTATGCCACTTTGGTGTCGGTTAGAAGTTAGTACTGATATTGCCTGTTAAGCCTTTTGTATAAATGGAAACATATTGCCTATAACCAGAATTTTTTCTCCAACGCAACGTTTTTATTTTACCAATAAATTCATCTTTGTTGAAATGAAAACATTCCTGGTCGATCATGTGCTACACAAGCAAATGAATACCTATTTAACAAATTATCTGGTGCTTTAGAATAGCTTGCCATTTTAACTTGTTGGAGAACAGTATATCCTTCTGAGGTTTAACCACAGATTATACCATCAAATTACATGTGAGACAGAGTGGGTGCAGTGCTAAAAATAAGATGCTGAGTCAGTGCAATGTATCTAAAGCCGTAAATGAAAGGCCAGACATCTGAGAATGGCTAGAAAGTCTGCCTGGAAGTACTGGCAGGGTACTCTAACTTTACATTTCTTTGACCGACATTGACACGCACACACTCTATAGGCAGGTAAGCATATACATTTCTGTATAAAATGTAATACATAAATACAAGATCATATAAAAACTGAAACAACAAAAAAGTGGAAGGGACAGAAACAAACAGACCAGATAAGCTACAAATGATAAAGTCATAAATGAATGCTGATCCTCCGTTCAATACTATCAGAGTGAGCGCATTAGCCACAAAAGTATGCCTTCGCAACAGAGCCTTTACATTCAAAAGGATCCCCAATAATTAAATGTCTAATCTCCAGCTCTGCCCTTGAATCCATTACATACAAGGCAGCCCTTTTGAATTCCCCTAAACACGCGATGTGAGATCAATCACTTACACTGGTATGCAAGGCAGCACACCCCACAGCCAGTTGGTATCAGACATCCTACACATGTCGGCAAGGACAAGGCGATACACTGTAGGCAGTGTAGCAGAAGTAGAACAGTAGTTTAACAGCGTTTGTGTGCACCATTTTCATGCACGCTAACCAAACCACAAAATGAAGGCAGCCAGGGTACTCTAGTATACTGAACATTCACATATGTGTATTTTTAGTATGGACAAACAGGACAGTGGACAAAATAAAAGTAGATCAGTTATTTGTTACTGTACAAAGTAAATTAAACTACTCTAGGAGCTTACATTTAGCATTATACCGTTTTTCAGGTTATCAACATCAAATCAAGTTATAAGAAGCATTCACCTTAAACATATGTTTTGTAGAGAGACAGGCCTGCTTCAGGTTTTACAAAACCCAAGAAGTTATTGACATGCTGTAAGAAAGTGACTCTGTATATACTGGACCAAAGTAAGGTACAGGGTGTACAGAGACCACAGTTCCGAGAGGTTTGGCAGAGGCTAAAGTTAGATATAATCTTACTCTCTAAAGTGGTAGCTTGGTCGAGCAGTAAGGCGGTATCATAGGACCGTGTAAAGCATTTGTTGTACACACTCAGTCAGCAAATGGTCTCCACAAACTCAAGAACTGAACTCTAGACCAATTGTTTTGTATCAAAAGATATAGTGGTTTTATTTTAGTATCAACAAGGTATCACAATATTCCTTCTCAGAATGGATTACCTTAGTTAAATACTTTTCAAATAGGCAATAGACTCTTTGAACACAATAGTTACAGTTTGTTGCAATAGGCAACACAATTTCAAACAACGCAACATGGAGCTCAATGGGAATTTCTAGTTAAATGCAATTAAGTGCTTTGTAGATTACTTTTCTGACCACAGGACTGGATCCTAGATTCAGTCCCAGGACATTAGCTGTAAACAGTTAAGTAAAAGCGTTTTGGTTACAGTAGTGATTTTTAAGGAATATTATTGTATTTTAAAAGTTGACACTTAGAAAGTTTTTCAGTTGAAATTACCAATGTTATCCTATGGAAGGTAATTTAGTTTGCAGGTAAAGTAGGTTTCCGTTACTTTTGTAATCCAGTGCTGGGTTCCTTGTTTCAGCACTGGGACATCTTTCTAAAACAGGCAAGTAATTACGTTTTTATTGTTGGCACGATTTTTAAAGAATATTTGTAAGTTTCAAAAATCGACATTTTCAGCAAAAAGCAGGCAATGATATCCTATGGAAGGAAATTCAAGTTACTGGTAAGTACGGTCAAAATTACTTTTCAGGGTCAGTACTGACCTACAAGATGCATCACTGAGGTCTCTCGTCATAACAGGTGAGTTAATCTGAATTCGATGTTCGGCTGATTTTAGATGAATATTTTAAAGTTCCAAAACTCCACACTTAGAAGAATTTCCAAGTGAAACCAGTCAATGTTAGCCTATGGAAGAAAACGGAGTTGTCGGCTTTTAGGTAAGTACTCGACTGGCAGAGTTAAAGTTCTGGGCATAGACTCAGAGGTCACCTAGGGTCAGGTAGGTACAGTTGTTACACCCTCAGCGGCAAAGGGGCAGTCGGGTGCAGAGGTAGGTAGGCTCAGTGTTTTCCAAAGAGAGGCACAGGCCCTTCGTTTGGTGGCTGCTGGCTAGCAGACCACGCGGCTGTGTAAGCTGGGCTCCTGGTTACTTGCTCAGGGCAAATGGGGAAGTAGGATAGGACAAAGGTTGCACTGCCAGGGGCACTCAGGCGGCTGGGTGCTTTTGAGCCATCGGGCGCTCAATGTAATTCTAAGGAGATCTTGAAAAGGGAACAAAGGCTGCAGACTCTGGGACGGAGATTCTTCACGAGTGACCAACACTTCGAGAGGTAAGTTGGGATCTTGGAGGATAGGTAGGCACCCCGGAGTTGGGCACAGGAGGCCAGGGGGTGCCGGGTGCAGGGGTGTCTTGATGTCGGGAAATCTTACCCTCTGCTGGTCGCGGTAGGAGGGGTTCCTGGTTCTGAGGCTGCAGGCGTCGTCGAGTAGGGTCCTTGGCCACTGGGTTCCAGGTCAGAATTGCCGGGGGAAGTCCTCAGGGTCTTTGTCAACTCGGGCACAGGCGGGGCTCGGCCGGTGCAGAGTGGGCTGGATTCGAAGTTCCTGGCTGGCACCAGAGATATTGCTGTTTGAGCAGAACCACTGTTCGTGGGAGTCCCAGTCTCTAAGAGGGTCAAGGCAGACAGGTCCTTCTGGGTTTTCAAGGTTGCTGTCCGCAGGAGACGCCAGGATTTAGCAGGAGCAGGTTCAAGGATCAACAGGCCTGTAGGGCTGGGACCAAGTCAGTTGGTGTTGTCCTCTTGTTAGCAGCTGCACGGCAAGTCTTACTCTTTTCAGTCTTCTTCCTAGTTTTGAAATCTGGATCTGAGGAAGAAAGGTTCAGGGTCTCTCTCCAAGATGCCCTCTGTAGTGAATTTTACATTAAATCCCACACTGGCATCAGTGTGGGTTTAATGTGTTGAGAAGTTTGATATCAGTCAGTCTTCACTGTAGCCATTATGGTGCTGTGGAGTTCGTAATGACAACCTCCCAGCACCATATACTCTTAATGGCATCGCTGCACTTACAGTGCTCAGGAATGCCCATGGGTACTGTAGGGGCACAGAGCTCATGCACCTGTGCCCACACCACTGCCATAGGGCACCCAGCTAGAGGCGTGACTGATGTAAGCCAGGGCAGTGGGTTTGTGGGCATGGCACACAGGGATGTGTGCCATGTCGACTCTTTGTTTAGTTCTGTACCAGGACACTCAGCCTGCAAAGGCAGTGTGCGTGTGTCAGGGCCCCTAAGGGTGGCACAGTAAATGCTGCAGCCTTTAGGGGTCTTCTCTGGTCACAAGGCCCTGGGTACCTAGGGTGCCACTTACAAGGGGCTTACATGTGGCCAGAGATGCTAATTGGCTATTTACCAGGGGCTGACATGTGGCCAGAGATGCCAATTGGGTTTTAGTTTCAATACAGTTTTAGGGAAGGAACACAGGCCCTGGGCACCTGATTGACAGGAGCCCAGGGCAGACTCAGTCAAAGCACATCAGCAATTCAGCAAAAAGTGGGGGCATACCATGCAAGAAATATGGCACTTTCTTACACATGCAAACAGCTTAAAGTTCTATTCTGCTCTAGCGTTTTACTACAAACACATGCTTTTTAGGTCAAGCCTAGACAAGGTTTGCGCTGTCAGGATGATCTGTTGTATGTACTTTGTGGTTTTTGACTCCTAACATTGTTTTGGATTTGTTTAGTCAGTTGTCTTGTATAAATCCCTGCATGCTATTGGTTAATTTGATTTCCTGGTATCTCCTTTTTCCAAGTTGTTCACTCCCTGGAGTATTGCCCCAAGCACTTCTGGGCTTAAACTTTTTTCTATATTATTTTTTGGTCAGGATTTTTTTTTCTTTCAAACAAGAATTTTCCTGGTTCAGCGCAGCACCTGCGGCACGGCCGCTGCGTTTCCTCTGCTCTTTCCCCTTTGCTCAGTGCAGTTCCAATTTTACAACAAGAGTTTCCCTGGCTCATCGCTCTCTGCGCTATCCCCCTTTCTTAGTGAGGTTCCTTTTGCGACTAGCATTTCCCTGGCTCAGCACTCCTCGTTCCATTCCCCTTGCTCAGCACGGTTCCTTTTGTGTTCTTTTAAATGACTGTTCTCCTGGGGTGTAGACAGTCCACCAGTTTTGGTTGCAGCAGACGGTTTCAAAGTCTCTTAACTCCACCTCCAAACAACACGGCCTCTATTCATCGGCCACTTAGCGCACCTTCACCGGACAAACCAGCCATCTCTCAGAGAACTCCCTGCTTTCCCAGCCCCAGGGGTGCCCATCTCCGCAAACTGCGCTAAGCTCCTGCTTATAAACATCAAAGGGGCCCAGGATGTGACAGAGGAAACATTTTGTGGAGACTGGGTTCCTAAGTGTAAATTATATTCGGTGGGTAATCTTTTTAGGTCGAGCCTGGGCAGCGCCGGCGCTGCTCTGCAAGGCATGCTGTATTGGAGTATGCACTTGAAGCTCCATCCATATTTGTCATTGGCTTGTGTCACTGTCCTTCGTAAATGATGGCTTCTGATTTGTAAACAGGGTTGTTAGTCCCTTATTAGTACTGCCTTGTCTTCATTTGGGACCTCCCATGAGGACACTCCCTTTTACATGTGTTGTTGCTCGGTAGGCTTTAATTACGGCCTCCTAGCACTATTTCGCTTAATGGTTTTCGCATGCCTGCTGTTGTAGGCAGGACACCCTCTCTCACAACAACTTTATTTTTACTTGTCGTGCCAAACGCGGTGCATATATATATTTTTTTACTATAAAAAAAAGTTTTTTTATTGCGCCATGCTTCAGTTGCACTTTAATGTCGGCCTCGCCCTTTTCCTGTAACGAGTTGAGTGTAAGGAAAGGGGTGTGGACGCCATTAAAGTGAAAGAGCAGCATGGCGCGCGGTTGCAAAAAAAAGTATTTGTCCGTCAACTTAACAAAAAAATTATTGTTTTGGTAAAAGAGTCCCATACCCCCATAACGCACTTTCACTTTAATGGCGTCCATGTCCCTTTCTTTAGACATAGCTCTTCTAAAGAAAGGGACGCAGCCGATATTAAAGATGAAGCGCTGCATGGGCATTTTTACAAACTAGCATTTGTAATGCAACAGGTGTTGCATTTACAAAAAACTCACGTAAATGTGAGACCTATTGCATTGAAATACTGGTTATATAAAATCGTTTGTTGCAAACATATGGCTATCACTCTATGTAAACCAAAATCAAAGATATGGGAGTGTAGAGGTAGTGCTCCTAAGAGTACTGAGGTAGATGCATCCTCCAAACAAAGTTTAATGAAACAACAGGCATTATTGTCTAAATATGTAAGGCATACACAATGTTTGCTAAAATAAATGAGGGGTGTCTGCAGCCCTTTGAATGATGCTCTTTTTCTGAATCCCTTTTAGCAAGTTAGGTGAACGGAAAAGTAAGAAAAGGATGTGATGTGTCCCGCCTAGATGCAGCCTTCTGGTAAGTAAAAGGGCGCCTCATTAAAAAATCTTGTATTTTATGCTATTCAATAGCATTTCGCATTTTATGCTATAGAATTGCATTTTGTTTGGCGCTTTTAGGCCGGACGAGGCACTGACTTGCATGCAGTCATCCCGAGTAGTGGCAGGGTCCTGTTAATGTCCCACGCTGGTAGTTACAGGAATGCAGAAGTGCCTGTAGTTTCTGAAATTATTACTTACTGCCCTGCACAGAAATCACAGTTCTGTTGCATTTTGAGCAATGTAGAGCCTAGAAGTGGTATGTCTTAGCCATCACCTCTCCTGCAGGATGGTACAAGCCTGGACTATATCCCTGAAGTGATAAGTGTGGTAGAGAGCCAGCCAGCGCTCTTCCTTCCCTTAGGAGTGTGGCGAGTACAGCAACAAAGTGCACTACACGTCTCTTTCCAGCAGGCTTGACCGTTCCTTTCCACAGGAGCAGTGCAGAGCCTGAGGTGTTAGGACAAGCAACTCGCCAGGAAGCTTTCAGGCTGCCAAGACGTGCAGTACAGCGGAGATATCAGCCGGCAGTTCTTGCCAGTCTTTACAAACAAGATCTCATATCCTCAACATTCAAGAAGATCTACCATCAAATTTAAGAGAGAGATCATGAAAATTATCCGACAGTAGATAAAAATCCACATTACACTGTGAAACTTGTCCCCTCATACTATGTTTTCTGGCTGTGTCATTGATTTTTAGGTCTCGTGGCGATTTACAGTGCGAAGCGCTGTCTCGCCAGAGACCTATAGTTAGCGACTCAGCTTCCCAGGAGACAGGACCTGGCCGCGCGCATCTCCCCTGCCAGAAGGCGATTTGAGCAGGCCACGCGCACAAGAACGCGCTCACTGTGGCCAGCTCCTGTCTCCTGGAAAGCTCAAACACACATGCATGCGCACACACAGAGACAAACACGAGCGCACATACACGCAAACATACAGAGACACCCTCCATCCCCCCGCCGTCCCCCACTAGAGACACACACGAGCGCACATACACGCACGTACACATACAGAGACACCCCCCACCGTCGCACACATGCACACAAGCGTGCACACATACACACACGAGCGCACCGCCACCCCCCCTGCTACCCCCCCTACAAGTAAGGCCCACTTACCGCCACTCCGGACATCTGCAGCCTACGTGGGGCTCTCCCTCGGGCATGGGAGCCCCGCGTCCCCACTGCTCCTCCAGGCACTCCGTGGGCGCGGGCTTCAGAAGACGGAAGTCCCGCCCCACGATAGGTTTAGTTTTTGGCGCGCACGTCTTGTAATAATGTCCGTCAGCTTAGCCTTCACTGCTCTGAGCGGCCCTTTAACTGCGTACACCATGTCTTCCTGATACAGATGATTCTTGTTTGTATTGTGTTCTTTAAATTTCAGATCCCCTTTTGAGCACTGTGAGAATGGGGCAGAAAATGAACTACAGCTGCTATTTCCACTTCTGCTTCGGCTTCAAATAAAATAAAAGAGCGAACTAAGATTGCCCAGAGACACCGCCATAAATTAATTTCCTCAAAGCCCGCGCTGATTGGACACTGCTGACATGTGATGCAAAAAAAGTGATATTCCACCCCTTCCCCCAAAATTCTCCCAGTAATTAGCACATTTTAGAGTTTACCCCGCTGTGATTTCAGCAAGAGTAGTGCTTGATTTCGGGGGCGGGGCTGGCCATTTCCAAACAGTAGGGTGGGTTACATGGGGGGTGCGGTGGCTGTGTTACTTGGTCTCCCCCCTCGAAGTATACTCACTGCAGTGCTGTTAAATACTTAGGATGTAGGCGCTGGGGAGGTGATGAGAGAACGTATTTTCTGCATCCCAGAACTCTGGCAAGGGGTCCATCATGGAACCTGAACTGGGAGTAAATCTGCCTACAAAATCAAACTCCGCTAGCACACCGATTTGGCAATGACGTCAGCGCAATTACTCCCCAAACTCAGATATTTTAGATACGAGGGGGCGGACGAGTTTAGGGGGTTCTTTAAGAGGACTAATTTGCTGTTTAACAGGCTGACCCGGCTTTCGAATGACTGCATTATGCGCTCAGTGGCTTTCCCAAACCCTGGTATGACGCGCACACCATTTACGATTGGGCACTTTTCTCAATGTAAAAATAGATATATATTTTGGGTGGTACAGCTGAAAGATGGTGTGGGGCAGCGGCCAGAACTGCCGACTCAGGACCAAGGGGTCCCGGTTCGAAACTCGCAAAGTCCTAAGAGTCTAGGCAATTCACGTAACCTTCTCGTGCCTGGATGTGCTCACCGGGGATAAGCAGAGCTGTATACAGCTTCAAATTAAACCAGTTCAGGTACACACATTCGTTACCTAAGCCACACTATTATTGTTCAATTGCGGCACAGGACGGCTCACTTGACATGAAATTCCGTGCTGGTGAATGAAACAAACATTAGAGGCACCGCCCCCGCAATCCCATCACGGCAGCCCAGCCATCGAAGTCACCAAGAAGCATTAATTAAATGCAATGTATTTTCTTTTCAGTGTCTGACTCGCTGCGGAGCAATGCCAGCTAATCAAGGGGTGTTAATTGGGGCCAGCCAGACAATTGGCTTCCCATTAAACACCACCAACACTTTCTGCAGGGAGCAGGTTTGTGGGGGTTAAAAGACAGATAATTAGCAGTTCAGGCGGGTCCTCGGAAGATGCTAATTCTTTAGCTGTATTCGTGTCTGTATTGTGTCTTTCTATGTGTGCGCCAGTGTGTGTCCGAGTACTTAATTTTGAATGTATTTTTGTGTGCGATTCAGGGTGTATTTGTGTGACTGTTCGTGTGTGCGTGTGCTTTTATGTTTGACGGTATGTGTATGCGTGTCTGCGCGTGCGCTTGTTTTTCTTTGCTTTCACACATTCAACTCGGGTCAGCACTGCCTCCTGTTCTCCTTAGGGGCTCTGTGCAGAATCTGTCTCTGCAATGTGACATTGACCCTCGAGGGCTATATCTGTAATGCTCCAAATCTGAGAGGCAAAGCTAAACAGCTACACTTTATTCACACCGAAGTTGTCACCTTTCTGTGAAAAAACAGCTGCCATTTGCAGCAGTAGAAGTGCCAGCTGTTGGAATGTGAAAAGAAATTCTATAAAACTCAAATTATTCTTTCGTACAATAGCAATCATCTTTCTATTTGTTTTAATAATTATCTAGATATTATTTAGACAACTTTATCAGACACTTTTAATTGATTTCTTCACACTGTTTTGGGTATAGATTTCATAAGGTATAAAATACTGGCTTAAACTGTTAGGGACATAAAAATATGAGCCAGTCAGGTGAAGGGCCATAAATGGCCAGGGTGCATTCCCACTGCGGTTCTTAAGCTTCCAAATTATTCCTTACAGTGCGTCAGGGCGTGTCATTTTAAAGTAGTGTACATAGTACCTAATCATCCTTGCTAATTTATCCTTAGTTTACAAGTGTCACTCTTCTTTTAATTGTTTTCACTGGCCTGACAAACAAAAAAGGCTCCGTTGAGTTTAATGTGGTCGCTTGTTTATATTTATGTTCGGTTTTAATGGCCATCTGTCTATCTATCTATCGCCCTCACTCTATCTATCGCCCTCACTCTATCTATCTATTTATCTATCTATCGCCCTCACTCTATCGCCCTCACTCTATCTATCGCCCTCACTCTATCTATCGCATCACCACAGCATCACTCAGGGGCACCACAACATCACTATGCGCTACACAGCATCACTGAACGCCACAGCATCACTCGTCGCCACCACAACATCACTCGTCGCCACCACAACATCACTCGTCGCCACCACAACATCACTCAGCGCCACCACAGCATCAATCAGTGCAACCATTCAACAACAACTAGTTCAAATATATTCTCTCAATGTTTCAAGCTTTATTACAAATGTCACAAAAAGATGTTAATATTTCACTTCTGTTCTTGGATTTTCGTCACAATAAAATACACTGAACATAATCTTCACAAAAGTTATCTACAAACATTTAAGCTATTGCCATTATAAATTACAATAACTTTTATATAAGTATTATTAATTAAAAAAATTAAAAGCCATTGTTATTTGTAATATCAATACATCTAAGTCGCGTAAATACAACACATATTGCATTACAAATGCTATAGGTGTCACATTTGCCAAAGTTACAATTATTGGCATTGTAAATGACAAAGCTATTAATTTAGCTATTTTCAAAACCAACACATAAATAAATAATTTGTCATTTACAATACCAATAGCTCAAACTTTCCTAATTCGAGACCTATTGCATTGCAAATGCTTGTATTACTTCTCTCAGCTCTTTTACCAGCTTCCAAGCTGAGAAACAAATCACCTAGCTCCACAAACGTGCCTCATAGAAGGATGCTACTGTCTCCAGGCACTTCTGAATAAATGGGCTTTGTGTTCTGTAGCATTCTCAGATTGCCTCCAGCTCACCCCAGAAACAATTCTAGATTTGCAAACTTTCCTTTAAAAAACCGCCTCATCTGCCACTTAGGGCAAATTGCTCAGAATCCCATATCCCATCTGAGAACAGTACCGTACAGTGGCACCAGGGGCCGATTGCATCCCTTCTTTGGCTGATCTTTTATTTATTTTTTATTTTTTACCTCCGAACCATGAGATGGGGGCTGGCTGTTTTTTAGGTAGAGCCTAGGCAGCGCTTGTTTTTACCTGTCGCCTGCCCAAGATCAGGAAGCAGGCATACCGAACCGGCACCTCCTCACCACTTCTTGTCAGCCAATAGCAACCCCCATGCCCAGCATACACAGAGGACTACACTGCTATGGCACAGCACTACCAACTGCCTCACTGCCCCTACACTGTTAATCCGCGTTGCAGCCACAGGACAGTGGCTACATTGCCCGTGTCTGCCCCGCAACACGTTGTTACTGCCAAGGAGGTTTCCCACAGCCGGGCGCAGTTAATAATTACAGGGACCCAAAGATATGTGGCATCGCAGAATAAGAACGGACGTGGTACAGGTAGGCTTTTTTAAATTTATTTATTCGTATTCACTTTCATATAGCGCAAACTTTACCCGCAGGTATCAGAGCGCTTTAAATCAGCATGCTTACAACAAGCAAGACTAGCACTCTATATTACTGCCAACTTTGCTTAGCATAAGCAACAGCTAACCATTCACAAACAATGTTTATATACCAATTGCAAATTAAAAAAAATAATTAATGCAAAGCATTGTCATTTACAATGCCAGTAACTCAAACTTTAATGCTGCGAGACCTATAGCATTGTAAATGCTTGTTTTTATTGCCATCAAAAGTGTTACCACTGTTCTATTATTCTAGAAGAACAACTATGTTCCCGGTGTGTCTCAGTCTACTATCTAACTTCTTATGCCGCTGTTATGACATGTTGTTCGCTAATGGTAGGAGATTCTATGTAGTGGAACTGGAAGAGAAGTCTTAGGTAATGCTTCTCTAAATATAAACGACTTTGCCGGCATGCCTCTATGAAAGTGGTCTCCTTTAAGTGCCCTTTCAGAAACCTATGCGCTGAAGCACTTTTACACCTAGGTTGTGTATTCACAAATATCATAAGATCATTCACTCCTGGTTCTTTCAGTATCCAAGCTAACACTTTAAGCCAATAGGAAAGGGGGAAATGTTTATGCATTCTCAGATGTGTGCATACAAAAGCCCTGCTTTCTAAAATCACTTCAACATTCACCAGCTTCATAAGCACTTACTAACTTTGTTCTTCAGGCAGCTAAAGTCGGGTTTTGTGAAGTTATGTAAAGTGTGTCATGCTGTTGTGTTCTGGACATCTGTCATTCATAACTAATTCCAGCACATTCCAACCCTTCCAAAGAGAATCTTGGTTTTTCTTTTGCGTGTTAATTTAAATTTGGACTCCCCCTTCACCCTGCATTACACCCCTTGATTCCGCATAGACTAATAGGTGGGAGTACATCCCAGGGTTTGGCGAACAATAGATACTCTCTCCTGCATTGGTGCCTATAAATGCATTAGTTATCACCAAACACAATTGCCCCGGACACCATAAATTACAAAATTATTTTTCACAGTAGTCCCTTTTATTGACTCTGTATGTATTCAAATGATTTTACTTTTTCTTTTTGTATTCTTTTATCGCATTTCCAAATTTCCTCTTCACTTTACATATAATACATTAACAATATTTACAACATTTATCCTGTACATTTATATACATAGAATTTCTATCTCTTTGTATACATTTGAAGAAACACAACTGGTTACTATACACAGTGTCCTACTGTCTTTGGGATGTCAAGGTATAACTTTTTCTTGATCCTATTCACATTAATTAGTGATGGTCCTAACTCGTATGGTCAAAGCAGTGTATCTTCTGATTTAACTCTTCATGTTTTTAGCAGAAAAATATATATCTTTTTCGTGCCATACGTTAGTCACAATATATGACTTTTATTTAAACGTTCCTTAAACTCTATGACCAGTAAATATCGCTGACGCGTTTCGACCTTGTCGTTGTAGGACTTGCACTTTTGTTTTTGTCAAGGTCTTCCTCAGGGCTGAAGTTCCCCTTCCACACCTTACACAGTCCCAATGTACAGATCTTGACTCTAGTCTTATGGTGGAAGAAATAACTGTGGCAATACATGATTTGAATCCAGGGAAGACCACTGGTCCAGAAAGGTTCCCTCTATAGTATTACTGTAAGCTTTGGGACCTCATTGCCCCACACTTACTTACTTGGAATATACAAGGAAGAGGGGCAAAAAGGATCCTTCCCACCCGATCTCGACTTGGCGACCATTGCAGCCCTTCCCAAACAGAGCCTGCTGCGCCTCCTACCGCCACGACTCCCTGATCAATACCAATATTACAATATCTACCAAGATGCTAGCAAGTAGGCTGCAGCGGGATCTGGGCACCCTGGTACACCCAGACCAGTGTATATTCATGCTCAACCATAGAACTACGCACTGCATCTGGCATGTTCATAATGCGTAGGCCCATGTTCATTACATTGGTGACTCTGCAGCACTGCAAGAAGACGTTTTACAAGGAGGACTTCGCCTACCTAAATTTAGAATTACATGGCTTGAGTTTTGGCCTGACTTTCTACAACGTTGTTACACTCCTATATACAGAGCCTTCAGCATGGGTTCTCATTAATAGGGTGCTGTCAAGTACGTTCCCCATTCAGCCTGGGTCTAGACAGGTGTACCCTCTCTCCCCACTCCTTTTTGCACTGGGCATAGAATACTTAGCTGGGACCATTCAGTGTGCAACCTTGACACAGGGGTGGAGCTGGGGCGAGACGGAGGAAAGGACTGCATTATATGCAGATCATATTCTCCTTTTTCTTGCTGAATCATCGCCCCCAACCCGGACATCCACCCCTCAAGTCCTGGATATTCTGCACCTGTTTGAGTAGGGCTCAGGACGCTGGGTGAACAGCAGCAGACCACTATTAATTCCTTCACATGGGACTGCTGTGATCTCCTGGCATTCAGATATCCCATTTAGTTGACTTAGCTTTATATATTTCGGGGTGCACCTGCTTTTCTGCTGTGCAGAGTGAGTGCTAGACTTCTTGGCTTGCCACCTGGTGCTTGAGATTCAGGGCTATCAAAGTCTCTACCGCTGATCCTGTGCCTGGTTCACTGGCAGCGGACTCAGATACCTGCATCAGAGAACTCGACGCAAAAAAAAAAGCAAGCAATATTAAACACATTTCAAATGCTATAATGCCTGTTCACTCCACAGTGTGCATCTTTTACAATACTCATTCCTACATAACTATAGTTAAGAGAGGATTTGTGGTTTTCTGCCATATAAAAAGATTACGATTTTAACATTCCCCAGCAGCAGAGGGGAAGAAAGTTAAATGGTAATCCAGGTTTACACTAAAAAAAAAAAAGGAGTGTGTAAGCGATTTGAGAATAATGACGCAGCACATAAAGGTGCAGGTGGCAGTTCAACAAAGGCAGAGAGGAGCCAAGATAAACCTGCCTACAGCATTAAACGCATCTTGGTATGTGTCTTGGGATATGATAGAGCAGTACCTGCTTAGCACCACCAATGCCTAGCAAGATGATGTAAGTGGTTCTCTTAGCACCACCAATGCCTAGCAAGATGATGTAAGTGGTTCTCTTAGCACCACCAATGCCTAGCAAGATGATGTAAGGGGTTCTCTTCTTAGATTTAATTCTTCAGAACATAATTAACGTAACAGAGTTACATTTATATTTATGAAGAGCACCTTCACCCGGAAGTGTAACTTGGTGATGAAATAATAACGGTTAATCAACTAAATGGTGTTCCCTGTGGTGGTCAATCAAAACGGTTTCATTAATAGGGGGGGTGGGGGGGGGGAGCAACACTGTTCCTTGACTTTCCTTTTTCAAGCCTACAATCTCACACCCATTTTATTTGTTCCGTTTATAAAGGTTTTGTATAGCGCAAACATGACCCGAGTGGTTATCAATCTTGGGGACTTTATTTGGCAGAGATTCGGTTTTAGCAGTGTTGAGTTTGAGATGGTTATGCGCGAGCCAGAGATGTGTATTTGTAAGATGGAATTGAGGGCTATAATGTCCTCTTGGGAGGCGATTTTGAGATACAACCGAGTGTCATCAGCATACATATGGTAATAGATGTTAGCAGATTTTAATTGGTTTGCCAGTGGTTCCAGGAATAAGTTGAAGAGAATAGGTGAGAGAGCAGATCCTTGAGGAATGCCAAGAGTGATCGCGTGGGGTTTACACAGAGATTGGTTATTTTTACTCTCAGGGATCCGTTTTGGAGGAATGAGGAAAACCGTTGTAATAAGACCTCTGATAAGCCCATCCTTTGTTCTGGTAGTTTCAGTAGACTATCATATTTGACGGTGCAAATATCAGAAGGCATGATTCATTTCGATCCAGCATTTTTAGTATGTCATCCACGATGAGTAAGTGCAGATTCAGTACTGTGATCTTGACGGAACCTGGCAAGGTGTTCAGTAAGGAGTTGATAGTTGTCTATGTGATTGCAGAGTTGGCTCTGTAAACATTTTTCTAAGAGCTTTGCAAGAATAGGGATGATGGAGATCGGCCAGAAGTTATTAGGGTCAGAGCAGTCTGCCTTGTGTTTTTTTTAAAGTGGGGCTTACTTGCCCTACTTTTAGGCAATCATGGATAGTGCCTTGATGTAGTGAGGCGTTTGCTATCTTGGTCCATAGAGGCAGAATACAAACTTTGATCGCTTTGAATATGAGCAAAGGTAGAGGGTCAGTGAAGTGATTAGATGGGTTTAAAGATGATGTTCTCAGCGATGTTCTCAGCGAGCCGCGCGGCCACTGAACATCAAACTGGCCGCGAAAGTGATCACACACACTTACTGCTGCTCACGCATCACCCGCACTGCAAGCTTGATCGCAATCACGACCCCACATTTTTTTCACTTTTGCCGCCGCGTGTTTTTTTTTCTTTTTTGGGTGAGGGCTTGTCTATTCATGCTTTTCCCTTTACCCTTTTCTCTCACTTCTGTGAGGTTTCACCCTTTCTGTCCTCGTCTCTCCCTTTCCCTTCTGTGAGGTTTCATCCTTTCTTCCCTTCTCTCTTCCTTCTGTGAGTTTCATCCTCTCTGCCTTTACCATCTGTGAAGTTTTATCCTGTCTCCCTTCGTCTCTCCCTTTCCCTTCTTCGAGAATCACCCTTTCTACCCTCGTCTCTCCCTTTCCCTTCAGTGAGATTTCACCCTTTTTCCCAACCGTCTGGATCTTGTTTCTCTCCTCTCCCAGCAGACTTCTCTCCCTCTCCCCTCTCCTTTCAGCCACACCGGTCGAGGGAGCCCACCGCCTGCACCTTTCTTTATCTTTCCCACTCTATCCAACCCTTGATGTCATGTCAACACCACCCATCTACAGATGCAGCCCCTCGTAGTTCAACCAGAGCAGCCCTTCGCCTCCCCCAGTCTCCTTCACGCCTCTCCATCTCCCTGCTGCATCTCTTGGTCCTTCGCTTACACTTGATAAATAGAACATCGACTTGCAATTCGATAGCAGGCCCAGTGCAAGATTTAGGCTGGTCTGCCAGCCCTGCCCGGCGCTAGAAAACGCTTTTCAAACCTCCCCGACACGGAATCTGCCAGCAATGGCAGCCCGGCCCAGGCTGCGCTGGCAGCACGCTTGGTTCGTGCTCCTATCCCATAATAAAAGCACAACCTTCATGGCGACCTGCGCATGAATCCATAAGTAATTAGAGGTTGCCTGAAACACATGACTGACGAGGTATTTTATTCCACTTTTTGTAATGTCCTGTTCCATCTCGAAGCTCGTTCTGGCCGTACACAGACACTCAGCCCTTGCCTTGTTAGCACAAAGGAAGCTCTTAATAATGAACACCGCCCATAAAGAGGGCTGTAATGACTCAACTTGTCAGGTGGGTCTGGGGGCACTTACTTGTGACCTCCGTTTTACTGCCCAAGTTAAGAGCTCGGGTTCTATTCACCATATTCATTTAGTACAAGCTATTACCACAGGGTACGCTCTGAGCAGATTCTCCTCCGGGCGCCTGTCTCCAACAGAGGAGGAGACAGCATGATGGGGGGTACATTCCACCAGAGCTGTGAGGGCTCCTCCGTCTGATCATGCCGTACCTGGTCCTGTAAGTATTTACGTACCTCACCAACTTCAGTGTATGTTAATCAAGCTCCTGGATGGTCTGTCCATGTGCTACACGTTTCTCATACTGTGTCTCCCTTAAGCTCCTCACAATGTCTCATGCGCATTAAATGCAGTACAATGTCTGTCCATAGACCCGTGCTCACACATTGCATCACCGGGGACTAACTAAATCAGAGCGAAAGCCCCACTTTATAACAGCAAGCACCCACCCCTCAAATCTGTGGCCTCAATGCCTGAATAAAAGGTGGAGGAGCCACCAAGTATCTAAATCGCAGCTTCAGGTGTCAGAATCCAAAGTCACAGCAGAACACCCGCTGCAAAGGATCCCCACAGAGCCCCTCAAAGGCGCACCCCATTTAAGGATGATTTTTTTACTGCCCATGCCATGACCGCTATGCACGGAAAGGCAGACCTCTACCACAACAAGCATTGGCATAGCCAATAGGTCTCGCCTTTTTCTCTCTGCTAGTTGCTGTACTCCGTGGAGACATTAACACCCTCTTTCCCCTGCCTGTCAGACCTCCATTAACCTAATGTATACAGCTTGTTCTCTCCGCAACCCAAGTCATGTGTTTGAGTCAATGTCACTACCCTTAAAGAATGTGCCCCAGGCAATGCAGCAGCCAGCCATACAAACGTAGGCATTTCTGAAGCATTCTCAAAAGTCACTCTGCTGCCATCCTCCTGAACAAATGCCCTGGCGCTCGCTCTCTTGCCTAGGTTAACTGCTGTACACCCTCACTAGGCACATCCTTTTAATGCTTCATTTTGTTATCCTCAATCCTTTCCCACATGATAGGTCTTGTACATTCATACTAAACCCAATGAGAGGGAATGGGAACACTTATATGGGAATGGCCCTCAGTTTCCCCAAACTGATATACATAAACCAAAAATGGAGGGTCTTCCAAAACAAGCAGTCAAAATGGCCTGCTCCTTAGTGCTCACCATGCACACAACATGTATTCTTAATGAACCCTCACCCACAAGCTAATCATGTGGCATGCTTCATCATTAGTTCCTCACCTGGTGAGGGACTCACCATCAGATGGGCTCAGCCTGGCAGCTGGAGGCATAACTGATCATTTCTATATTCTTGGTGGTATCTTAGGACAGAAAAGATTAAAAATCTCTCCAGGGAACCCTAACCCAATTCTTTAATAAGATGGGCCCTGGAACATGGTGGTTGAAAACATAACATGACATGACACAAGGAGGCATTGTCTATTCTAGGTCAACATGTTTCATCTACTTCACAAGATGTGCAGATGTTATCTGAACATGTACAACTGTACTGAGCAGGAGTTATGCAGTTGCACGCATTCCATGCAAGATCAAAAGATAGTTACCCAACCCTATGATACAGGGTGATTTGTTCCAACCTCAGATTATCCACATCATGAATCGTGGCAACGTAGATTATCCAGGCCTCAAGGGAGCAGATACGGGGGCTTGCTAGGATCAAAGGTCACACATGCACCAGTGCTCAGCAGGAACATCCCAACCTAGCTCCGTGTACAGCATCTCCCACTGTGTGGTTGAGTCCACCTGGTAGAGGTACCCAATGAGGAAGCCTGCAACTTGATTAGCATGTAGGTGAGGGTTCTATAAGAACACGTTATTTGCTTGGTGAGCACTAAGAAGCAGGTCATAGGGACTGTACCTTTCATACCACAACTTGAGACTGGTCTCCCTGTCTCAACCTTAACATGCCAAAAAATATCAAGAAAAATATTGTGCAGAACTAAAGTCTCCCGGATGGAAATTCTTGTAACTTTTGTCTGTTCCATTATCCTCTCAGCATCACTAATGTTACTGCCTGCTTCCTAGCACCCTTCCTTCCTTTCTCTTAGTCCCATCTCTGTAAAATAACTTCGAGTAAAAAGAAATTC
This sequence comes from Lissotriton vulgaris, assembly GCF_964263255.1. Lineage (NCBI taxonomy): Eukaryota > Metazoa > Chordata > Amphibia > Caudata > Salamandridae > Lissotriton > Lissotriton vulgaris. Next base: position 174,730,077 of record NC_141686.1, on the reverse strand, counting down.
CCTCCACCATCTTCTATGTGATGGTAACCAGTGACAACCCAGTCGGTCATTGACATCACGTAGTTCATTACGTCCTTTCTCCTGTTCACCATCCCAGCTTCACCACTACTCTTCTGTTTAGGTCTCGCCTAGCGATGCAGCGCATGCGCTGCTCGTGGAAGCAAGATCTATTGTCGCCGCCTAGCTTAGCAGGACATGATGGGTGCACACCCTCTTAAAGACTGAAGACATCAGCTTGGGTAAACGTGCTCTTGGAGACATCAGCTGTGCAAGTGTACGGCTTGGCTTGCAGCGTTATCACAACGCCTGCTCTCACCATATGCGTGCGCATCTGACGGCGCCCGGACATGCCATGTGCACGCTCACAACGTCTCTTTGAGAAAGCTGATGTGCACACTCATGGCGCGGGTCCGCTAACAGTATGGGCGCCGGCAACTTCAGCATGGTGCCTGCTGCAGCTCAGCGTGGTTCACGTTTCAATTAGCCTGATCTGACGTCGATCACGGTCCGTTACACACTCCCGTGATTTACCCCACACACGAACATTCCTGCTTGTGGTGAGCACCAGCACGCATGTGCACTTTCGATTTAGGTTGTCTCTATCTCTACGTATGATGGAAGTGGCCGGACCGTGGATGCAAAAATACAAAGGGCCTCAGTTGAACGCTTAAGTAGGGATCAGCTAGGGTAGGTGTAGAGCGGCACTGTAGTGTTACAATTACCTTCGTTGTGTACTGCGGTAGCGTTAGCTTGTTAATGTTGCCATGGTGCCCGCTCTGAGTCAGCCCTTATGCTCTGTTCTGCACCTTGCAAAGCTGGCGAATGTTTGGTATGCGCAAGATTGCTATGCATGTTCAGATCAACAGAAACATTATTTGTTTACTTACATTTCCTTGATGATAATAGTTTCTAATGCTTGCATCTGTGTATTGGTCCAAATCGGGTGTAACTTGGACAAGCTTTATAAAAAATATTCAACAATAGCGACTTTGCCCCAGCAGGACAGGATTTTTGTCCCTTTTTTATATTTACTTTTGCAAAAACTTGCACAGAGCGCAGACAAAATCAGGAATGAAAAAGAAGAAAGCTTGGGAGAGGATGTGGTCTGACAGCTAAAACTGCCAACTTTGGTGCTGGAAACCAAGGGGCCTTGGGGTTGACTCGACATCCTGCGATTCTGTTCAAATCACCTAATCTCCCCATACCTACCAAAAAAAATAAAAATCATGCGTCCCTTAGAGCCACTCTACCGTCCTTAGATCCACTTCACGATCCTTAGAAACACTCCAGCATCTTTAAATGGAACTGTCTCCAAAAGTATGTTTTGGCAGCCGAGGGGGTAGGGGCTGGGGGGTGGGTCCACAATAGATTCATCACGTTGCTCCCAGTGGACAGGTATGGAGGGTCCAGTTTGCCCATCAAAAACTTAGAGTTCAAATATAATAGTAGGTCATGGGGAGGGCCACTGGAATTACATGATCCTGTGTCTGCTGCTTCTGCTTTATTTTGCATAATTATCCCTAATCTGACGCATTATCTGTAGATAAATTGTTTCTAACTCAAAAGGATCCAAGCTTACTGAAAACTTGGCGATATACATCTGTTCACACACTAAATGACCCTTTACAGATGTTAGCTGGTCATCTTTCAGTTGCTTAGTTATGCATTTGGTTGTTACACTGGTACCATAGCTGCCAAGGTTGCAGATTGCTCATGTGTGACACTTTCATACTTTCAGTGCAATTATGAGTGACATTCAACGACTATGAGTGACACTTTCTTGCGAGCAAAGTTAAGCAATGAAGACGAGGGAAACAAGTATCAGAAATTACATTTTTTTTTATGTACTGCTTCAGGAGGCACTCGCCATCTTGGGATCGTAAATTTTAAAAAAAGGCAATGCATACATCATAACACTGGGCCGCCCTAGCATCCTTGATGATATCACATCATAACAATGTTTTTGAATTATTATTATTATTTTGCTGCTGCTCTACCGTTTTGGCAAAGCAAATCGGTTGAAAAGACTTTGACGAAGTTCGATTCTTTCTGAGTTTAATTGACTGAGTATCATTATATTAGTACTCAAAAGAGATCAATATTTAATGCAGAAAAACCGTGCATAAAAAACATGCTTTTATATTTTGAGCGGTAATTTCGTAGACAAGTAGTTGGGACAAAAACATTGCATCCTAGTTAAAGGGTTGGAGCATCAGGAGTCTACTGTATTTAACTGGGGCTGAAAAGGAAGGGTACAGCTAGAGACCGCGTAATGCATGCGAGTAAATGAGCGGCCAAGTCATGCCATGTCACGTGATACCCCCTGCCAGCTCTGGCATTTACCAAACAACCCTTTAGATCTTGAACGCTCAGGTCGCCCATGCAATATATGCGGGCCGCCCGGGTAAATCAACATAGTTTATGAGGGAGAGCAAAACTGTAAGTCTCAGAATGCAAGTCAAAGTGGTGTTAACTGAAAGCATGACTAGTTCTATATGTCAGATCGTGGGGGCACTTATGTTGTCCCGAATTTTAGGTTTGATTGTTATCTAGAACGCTAATCTTGGGGGTTGAAAGGACCATCATTAAAGAACCAATTGCGGCGCAGCACGTGTGATCTGGGCCAACATTACGAGAGTGATTTTCAGCCACTGGCACCACATATGCGAGGCACGCTGAATGCATACTGATAGCAAGGAAAACCACAGGCCACAGCGTGCTTAGCACTGCTTCTGTCTGTTTTTAATGCAGATAGTGAGAACGTTGTTTGATATTTACTGCAGGCCTTTGAACAAACACCTGAAAAGGCGGTTTGGACGTTGCATTCTTAATGGCCTCTTCCGTAATGTTTGGGTGTATTGCCTCCCCCTTTCCTTCCCCCCCCCCCCCCTCCCCTCCTCTACTTCTAGATCCACTGGGAACCCGGGGAAATATCAACAGCATATTCATTACCAGCTCTGCTTCTTGACATTAAGAACGCTGAAAAGAGAAGCGTCGCCCTTATAAGAAAGATCACGTGCAAGGGGAATACGCAATAAACACATGTCTCTTTTGTTACCCAGCTCTGCGTCAGTTTAACCCCAGTAACGATAGTGCCCGCAGTCCCGTTGAGGGCAGAGTCGCAGTGAGCAGATTGAGGTGTGAATGTCACGGCTCTCTAAATTAAAAATATAACTGATCAAATGTATAAATGTCTGCGTGACAGTCACTCAGAGCGAGCAGCGGCCAGTCTGGGGACTCACGCGGACGACATGCATGAAAGCCACTTCAGCACAGACACCACATTCTGTTCGTCGGGCGGCAAAGGTTCGTCCGGTCAGCCGGGTCGGTGCTTCAAACACTGTTGAGCAAGTCCGGCTGGGCCCAACTCACTTGTCCAGCACTGGAGGGCAATAGTCATCAAGGCTCTGCACCGAGTGGCGATTATGGGCACGGACACCCCTGGTCTCCAAACAAACACTCCCTGCCGATCATAAATGTGAGCTTAGCTTGTGGTATGTGATAAGCACATGGATCACAGCGCCCGAGGCCATCAATACGGTCACCCCACACCCAAAGGTGCGCTGGAAAAGAACCTTTGCTGCGCTAAAAAGCTGTGTCAGATTATACCTCTTAGTTGTGCGAAGCGCCGGCATAGCGATGCAGGCAAGAGCCTTGTGCTACATACTTGTTGTGGCCCGCATCTTAGCCACGTCCCAAGGGGGTGTTGGATATGCTATTGCTGTGAGGGAGGGGTCAGACAGGATTTTTCTAGTCTTGCTGCGACACGGTGGACGGCCATGGGGGCATGAGAGTGAGTCCGAGTCTCCTGCCTGCGCTAGATTCTGCCTACTTCCTCGAGTCTGGACGTGACTGCACACCGCCGGCACATCCGGATTATCCAGGCCCCCATGGTGTCACGCCAGTGATACTATTTCGGGACACAGGCTCAGCAAGCCGCACAAGAGAGTCCAGGCACAGGAGCCGCTGGTGGCGCGCCTGGCACTGGTGGCAAAATGCGTGACAATGCATTTCAGTGCGGTGATACGGATCACCGCACTGAAATGCGTGAGTGTCACACCTGTTGCGTGACGCTTGGCAGGACTGTGGTACTAATGAGGTGAAATTTTTGCCCAGACAGTATTTCCATGTGTAACAAGCATTTGCAATGCAATATGTCTCGCATTTGCGAGAGTTTAACCTATTGGCATTGTAAATGACAATGCCTTTTATTTATGTTTTAAAAACCAACATCTAAATAAAAAGCATTGCCATTTACAATGCCAATAGCTCAACTGCGAGACCTATTGCATTTCAAATGCTTGTTTCCCTTACACTCAACATTTAAATAGCTTGTAAATGACCTGTACACACATTTCAAAGTATATTTCAGCAGTTAGGAAAGTTTCCATCAACACTTACAAATTATAAATAAAAAAAAGTAAGGAAATAGCAGAGGATGTGTCAGATACTTCTGAAGTAAAGATTAAGAACACCTTCATCAGACGTTAAGTAAAGGGAGAGAAGACAAACAGTTTATGTTTTGCACAGAGTAAATACCACGGGAATGAATAATACAAAAGTATTTGCAGACGGAATTGCTAAGAAGCCAAGCCAGCCAGCGATCTCCACAAGGAAGGACAGGGGGCCGTGGGTGCACAACTGATTCATTCCAATAGTAATAAACGTAACTACAGATGTCACACACAAAGTCATGAAAATGTTACACAGGCAGGTGCACAAGGAAACTTCTATAGACTTCCGATTCTTTCTTAAACTGTTTTACTTCTTTTAGTCACTCCATGGTCAACCCATAAATCCCACTACTGCACTTCCCCATACCGCCAATCTAAGCCCTGTCGTTGCCGTAGAGACACGCCACACCCCCCTTCTTTCCCGCCCTCGCGGGAGATGAACGGCTGCGCGCATGCGCTTACCTCGTATCGGAACATTGTCTTCCTGAAGGGCGCAGGGCCCCAGTCCGCGCGGCGGTGGCTCGCGCCGCTGATACGTTCTCGGGGCGCGGCTCGCGGTCTCTTTGGCGCGCAGGCGCAAAATAACGTCGGTTGAAGCTGTGGATGGCAACCCCTTTTCGAGTCCTGCACCAACCACTATCACCATCCGCGACTTTAGCCACGCCCTTCTTTCGGCGCGTGAAGGTGACGTACGACGCACGCAACGTCAGAATGTTGGCATTCCGGGTCCGTCTTCTATGTCATTGATTGTGTGTTTTAGACGTTTATGAGCTTGATGCAGTGGGGGGCACCTCTGGGCAAAGAAATAAAAGAAGGTGTTAAAGGGCAGTAAACAAAAGTCAGAAGATTTCAGCCATCGTGTTTTTTTTTAATTCAATATAACTTTATTATAAAAGCATAAATAGATTTGTAAGTGGTACATCCTGGCATACACTGATGTTATGGTATTGTTAGGGTCTGCGGCATATTTTATGCGCGTTTTCTACTCCGACTATTCTACAAGAGACTACAATGCATTTTATGGAATGAACTGACTGTTTACCCCCAGCGGCAGTATCCAAATCAGACCCCAGAGCACAGTTGCTTGAGTGCAGGGTAGGTTTAATCGACATTTATGGGCTGGATGCTGAAATTATCGAGGGTTTTAGTATATACCAGCTCTTGTAGTTAACGTTGTGCTGGATTCGCCACCTTGAAGATACACGTTTTGCAAAGTGGTTTAACAATGATTCGTCAGGGTTAGTAAGCGCTATATACACTTATGGCCCGAATCACCACTGGTTACTAATCATTTCCGCTACGGATACTGCCCAGTAATCAAGTACTGCCCCAGATGCTTTCTAAAGGTTGCAAATCTAACTTCTGTCTTTTTCCCGTCACAGCTGCCAACTTATAAGGTGCCACTGTATGACACATGGCTTCAGCCTTCATATCGCGGCCACAGAGGGAAGAGGCACGATGAGCTGGAAACCCTTGAATAGCAGGGGTGTCTGGCTCAGATGCATACATGCCAAAGTACCCGATTAAGGAAGTAGTCTTGAAGGGATTGTTGTAAATTACAAGCATTTTCAATGCAACGGGTCTCGCATTTCGGTAGTTTAAGTTATTGGCATTGTAAATGACAATGTCTTTTATTTATGGGTTTAAAAAAAATGTTTTTATTGAAAACATAACGACGCCAAAACCTCATGTGATTCTGGGCAAATCACTTAATCTCTCCGTGCCTAAAATGAATTGTGTTCTCATGTAACGTAACTGGTCCTATGTAAAGCGCTCTGATACCTGATTCGGTTCGAGTCTAGTTCGCGCTATATAAAAATCAACAAAGTCAGATGTATCAAATTTATCCCTGTAGGCACCTCTCTGGAGCCCCTTCTCCCCCCCCCCCCCCCCATCCCCCCCCCCATCCCTCGGACAGATTCACTTTCACCATCAAGCACGGGCGGATCACATAGGTAACCTCTGTATTTGTCCCATGCACCCCATTTTTTGTCCCATTTTCAGGGGGCATCCACGGTGCAGGTACACCATTCTCTCTGCCATCATAGCCGCATCCAAATCTATGCACCAGTCTTTAAGTGTCGGTACCTCCCCGGATCCCCAGTGTTTGGCAATATTCCGCTTGGCATACATTACTCCCAGCGTCACCCAGTCTTGAGCAGAGTGAGAAAGATCATTCGGCTCCCACATGTTCAGTAGGCAACACTTCGGCTCAGGGACAACCAACACCTCCACCACCTGTGACAGTGTTCTCATGATTTTGGCCCAATATGCTGCAATCTGGGGGCATTGCCATATAGTGTGAAAAAATTTTCCCATCTCTCCGCAGCCTCTAAGGCAAAAGTGGTGTGTGGCCCTCCCAATGATGTGTAGGGTGACCCTAGTGTAGTACATGCGATGAAGTATCTTCAGCTGCACCAGTCGTAGTCTCGAGGGTATAGCCACTTCCCGTGGGGACAACAGCGCTGTCTGCCCGTCCCCCTCATCAATGTCACCCAGGTCAGCAGACCATCTGTGCTTAAGTTTCAGTGTTGGGTCCGGAGTGTTATTAACTAGTTTACAATAAGTAAATGGGGTCGCCTTTTTGGGCATATACTCAGTAAGGAGTCTGTCCTCTAAGGAGGTGGCCTCCGGTCCCTCGGTGCCCGGCGGGAGAACCGATCCCAATGCATGACTTATCTGTATATATCTAAACTTCTCAGTGGGTGCCAACTCGTATTGGGTCTGAAGCTGGTCAAATTGAACTATGGCACCTCTCTTCCACAGATCTCCCAACGTGGAGATACTTATCAGGTCCCACGCCTGGAAGTTACAACGTGGTGCATTTGGCTCAGGAAGAACCCCCATCGGAAAAGTCCATTGATTTGGCCATCTGTGAAATGCGTACATCAGGGGCCATGGGTCCAGATGAGTTGCCTATCTCTGTCTTAAAGCAGAGTAGCACAAAGTGGAGTAAAATTGTATTCCCTGTATTTGCTCGCTGCTTTTTGAATAGGGCTGTTCTCCCATCTTGGAAGGGGAGTATTTTGGTTCCCCTTTTCAAGAAGGGTGATCGACTTCTGCCTCAAAATTATCGCCAGATTGCCCTTCTGGATGCCGTTGGAAAGGTTTTTGCCAAATGCCTTTTGAAACTATTATCTGAATGGGTAGATCAGAACAATATTCTCCCCTTTGAACAAACGGGTTTCCGTAAAGGACATGGCACTATGGATAATCTAACAGCTTTACAAGTGATTATGGACAAATACATCAGAGTCCGGGGTGGAAAGGTATATGCTGCCTTCATAGATTTTTCCACAGCATTTGATAAGGTTGACCGCCACCTGCTGTGGAGGAAACTATTGTCTTTAGGCATCCCACCTTTACTGTTAGATTTAATTCGAGATCTCCATACGGATACCTGGTGCAGAATATTGTTGGGAGGAGAAAGAGGTTTGTCAGAATCCATTCCCTCGGCCAACGGACTCAAACAGGGCTGCTTGTTGGCACCATTATTGTTCTCCCTTTATGTTCATGATCTCCCTCAAGTTATAACTTTGAGCAGCGGAATTGCTCCTGTATTGGGGGATAAAGCTATTGTGTGTTTAATGTATGCCGATGACATTTTGTTGTTAGATTTGACACCGAAAGGGTTGAACAAGCGTTTACAGGCATTACATATTTTCGCAGAGTCGCACTTTCTTCAGATAAACATCTCCAAAAGTAAAGTTATGTGCATGTCGGGGAAGAAAAAACCTGCTCATGGGAGTTTCGTATGGACATTAGGTGGCCAAAAGTTAGCAATTGTAAATTCATACCTATTTTTGGGGAAAATAATTTGTGGTAATATGAGTGACAAGGCCCATATTGAGAATAATATGCGCAAGGCTCTGACACAGGGCAAGGGTCTAAATGCTCTTTATAAAGCCACAGGAAAACGTCACTTTCCCTACCTGCTAGAAGCTTTTCGAGCAAAAATCCCCGCCTCATTACTGTATGGAACTGAACTTATTGATGTGAGTAATTGGGGTTTTCTCCACATTATTGAAGGTAGACTCTTGCAACAACTATCCTCTGTTAATTCCGCCTGTTCTGTGGCCTCACTTAGGCTTGAGTTCAGCTTAAGAAGTAGCTGGGTCCAAGGACTAGCTGGGATAGTCAGATGGGTTTTCTATCTAGCTAAATGCGAACCCTCCACGTTAAGACATTTCATTCAAAAGGAATTATTGGGTCCTTTAAAAGAACTTTCTCCAATCGTAAAAAACTTTAGAAAGGCGGTCTCTTTGTTGCAATTGGAAGAATCTTCTTTGTTTTTACTTTCTTCTTACCAATTAAAGGCATTATTAAAATCAGCAACGTGGAGGTTAAGCTTTATGTTGGATAGAGACTCTATTGTATCAAAGAAAAGCAGTCTGTCGGTGATTAATTCCTATGTTTTTAAATCCATGCAATACTATGTATCTTGGAATCTTCCACATGGCATTCGGCGTTTTTGGTTCTTGCTTAGACAAGATATGCTACCCTTGAATAATCTTCTATCCAAATGGTATGGTTCTTCCAACATATGTACCTTGTGTAATCATTCGATCCAAGACCTCTCGCATGTTCTGTTTATTTGCCCAGCTTTGTCAAATTCGCGGCGTAAGTGGATAAGACCAATTTGTTTGAAATTAGGTATTTTATCTGCCAATGCATTTTCTGAAGCGATCCTAAGTCCTCCTAATGAAATGTTTTGTTGTAGAATATTTAACTTTTTAAAATGTTTTTTGAATTTATATTAATTTGGGTCGGTTATCTTTAATTTGTAATAACTGAATGATTTTATATATTTGTACTGATTTGCTGTTGTCCTTTTTATGTGGACCTCTCACGAGTTCCAAATCATAAAAGAAAAAACAACTTGACTGTTCAGGGTAAATAAAGGAAATGTCCCACGCCTGGAATCCCTTGCTATTGCAAAGTTTATTTATGTTTTTAAACCCAACGCACATTTAAAAGTCATTGTTATTTATAATGCCAATAGCTCAAACTCTCGCAAATGTGAGACCACATTAATGGCCATGCCCCTTTCTTTAATCGCTGCTCGCATTATTCAGGTTATAGTGAGCAGCGTCTAAAGAAAGGGGCACGGCCTTCCCTGCGACCCCTTTGTTTGCTTTGCGTTACGTATCTGAGGTACTTTGATAGTAAAGTGTTGCATTTACCATCTACATTGAACTAAGCTATTTCTACCATTCTAAAGTCATATTCTTGATATTGTGTTGTGGATTCTTGTTGTTTGGTCTTGTGTTAAGTCAAGTAAAGATTATTTATTTTTCAAAACTGGTGTGGTGTTCATTTGTAGTGTTTTCACTGTATTACTGTATGTGTTCACAAATGCTTTACACACTGCTTCTGAGATAAGCCTGTCTACTTGTGCCAAGCTACCAAGGAGGTGAGCAGGGGTTATTTTAAGAGTGTATCCCCCTTTCCCTGACTAGAAGCAAGGGTTCCTATTTGGACAAAGGTGCAAACTATTGCCAACTAGAGACCCTCATTTCTAACATTGGTGGTCAGCGGTGAGGATTTGGACTTGCATTTGTGATTCATATACAGTGATTGGTGTACACTACTAGTGAGTACAGACCATAACGCGACCACATACATTTTTGGTATAATTATTTACTTGGGACTTCTATTTTTCCTAAGAACTTCCAATCCTTGTTACCATGAGCAAAGCAGCATTCACATCATCTATGGATCTACTATTTGAAGAAGAGAGAATTGATACCTATACTTTGCCAACAACTTAACGCCCTCTGTAAAAAATTTAAAGTCTCTGTGAAAGGCCTCACCAAGAAGGAGATCCAAAAGGTGCTTAGGGCCTGGTTGGAAGTTAGAAATGTTCCTGAGCATCCCGAAAAGCCTAGGGAGGAGGCAGAGAAGACAGAGCGGCAACTAGATGGGCCATTGGGCCTGACCGGGGAGAAAGTACTTTCCAGGGCAGGTAGCAGTGTTTCTTCAAAGGGCCTGTCCCCAGGAGAGCTGGAGGACAGGGAGAAGGATAGAATGCATAAGATGGAGCTAGCCACGCTCAAAATGGGTGGTCAGATGGATTTAGAAAAGAAGAAGTTAGTCTTGGAAGAAAAGAGACTGCATTTAGAGCATGAGAGAATGTTGAGGGAATTGGAGCTGAAAGCCAAAAGCTTAGAAATTACTCTCTCTGGTGGCAGTACACCATCCGTGCCTATAGAAGCAAGAGTATTTATCCCCAAAGATGTAATTAAGGAGTTCCACAAACATGAAGATATTGGGCAATGGTTTAAGGCTTATGAAGTGGCCATGACTTCCCACCGGGTCTCTGAGAAGGATTGGGGAGTGGGGTTGTGGTGTGGTTTCTCAGTGATGGGCAAGGACCCTTGTTAGACTTGCCCTCTGAGGACCCGATTTCCTATTTCCACATGAAGGACACCTTGATGACCAGGTATGGGCTGACCCTAGAGCTTTATAGACAGAGGTTTAGAAATTGTAAGAAGCTGGAGTCAAGTACTTGGGTGGAGTATGTGTCTGTTTTTTTGCAGAGCATTGGAGGTTTGGGTGAAGGGTAGCAAAGTGAACGATTTTGAAGCGCTATATGATATAATTGCATGGGAGCACTTGTCCAGTAATTGTTTTCCAGAGCTACGCCAACACCTGATTGATAGTAAGCTGACTAACACTAGGAAGCTTGCTGTGTAGGCGGACCGCTGGGTTAGTACCCGGGTCCACAAGGGTCATGTGGGAGACTTCGCCATAGGTGGGCTGGGTCCCCAACAGAAGAGTGGGGCGGACAAGGGTAAACAGAGGGAGATCCAGGTTGGGTTTGACCTGCAGTGGTTACTTATTGCCAAGGAAAGAAGAAAAGGAACTTTGTGTGTACTTTGTCATCTTGAGGAAGATCTCCAAGGGCTTGAAGCTGAGCTTGCCTCCTGTTCTGAAGTCTCAGGGACACAAAGACTTCACCGCCAGTTACCCTAAATTTCCCTGCTGGGAATTCTACCGGCAGAGAGGTGCCTGCTGCTGTTTTTGGGACCTCTAGAGACTGTGTGTCGCTGGGAGCTGGAAGCGCGACTCAACGAGGAAGAAGCACGTCGCCGCCGCAGCTGTTACAGTCGCATCGCCGAAGAAGCGTGCAGCTGCCGCAGCTGTTTTCCGGCGCTTCGCTGAAGAAGCATGTCGCATCGCCGGAGAAGCGTGTCGCCGCCGCAGAGGTTGCCATCACATCACCGGAGAAGTGTGTCGCAGGGCCTGTCGCTGCTCAAGTTTTCACTGAGTTCACCGCACGGCTGTCGGGCATGCACGCATTGCATCCAAGTTGTTGCATCGCATCAATGACGCCATTTTGTCGCATCCCACCAGATCGCCACATTGCATCTAGGTGCTATCTTGTCGCATCGGTACCGGAACAAAGTAAGAAACCGACGCATCACCTCCTCTCCGGTAAGGAACAGATGCATCACCTCCCCTGCGCTGCAGTAAGAAACCGACGCATCACCTCCCACGAAGCAAGGAACTGATGCATCACCTTCCCTGCAACCCTTTTGTTTTTTTTGTGTTACGCATCAAAGGTACTGTGAGAGTAAAGTGTTGCATTTATCATCTACATTGGACTAAGCTATTTCTACCATTTTGACATCATATTCTTGATATTGTGTTGTGGATTTTTGTTGTTTAGTCTTGTGTTAAGTCTTGTAAAGATTACTTTTTTCTAAACTGGTTTTCACTGTATTACTGTATGTGTTCACAAATGCTTTACACACTGCCTCTGAGATAATCCTGTCTGCTCACACCAAGCTACTAAAGGGTTGAGCAGGGGTTATTTTAGAAGTGAATCCCCCTTTCCCTGACCAGAAGAAAGGGTCCCTATTTGGACAAAGGTGCAAACCATTGCCAACTAGTGACCCCTATTTCTAACAGGAACCAATTGAAAAGATTGGTGGGAAATGGGCAGAGTTTCTATTCCATACCATGCCTCGCATAGCAGCGGATGCGATGCCCAGGTTCAACCTAAAAATGGTGTAAGTCTAGCTGTCTCCTGTCTAAAATCGCCTCCTCATCAACAAAGGTGAAAGGGGAAACTCCCCACTGTCCTATTCTTAAATGGCATGTATACAGATGTGAACACACTGCACAGCTGGACTCCTATTAAATCCTCCCTAGGACATGGAAGGCAGCTACCAGATGAGTTCCTTAGTCCTTAGGAGATGGTAGCTGAGGATTTTTAAGCACAGGGGGGGCGCAAAGCTTGAATCGCCATCATTTTGCCCATTTCCAATACCCTTTTCCCCGGTAAGCTCCCATGGTGAAAAATATTCTTGGGTTGTCAGGTCTATTGTTATATGAAAATATTTGGAAAGCTTAGAAAAAGGCTCAACACAGGAAGTGAGTATTATAACAAGCATTTACAATACAATAGGTCTCGCATTGACGCAAGTTTGAGCTATTGGCATTGCAAATAGCAATGCCTTTTATTTTTGTACAATGCCAATAGCTTAAAATTGCGTAACTGTGAGAACTATTGCATTGCAAATGCTTGTTGCTTATGAGGCATGCCGTTCTTTTTTTGAAGACACCAATCGTGGATTCTTCTTTCTGTTTGATATTCTTTCGCTGCTCTTCCGAAGGATCAAGTTATGGGTTCCTCCAGTTTAATTTGTAGCTTCCGCTTTTAAATCCCTTCACATTTACAAAGCGTATTAAAACGTTCAATGTTGCTTTTTTTCTGCTGTATATATACTTTTTAATCTACTAAAACTATTTAATTCTGTAAACAGACGCAGTCCCTCTGAGTGGGTTTTTGCAGAGGCCATATGTCTGCGAACCCGAGGTTAAGAACCACTGCCAGTAAAACATTCCTAAACATATAAAACATAATGTGAATACACGTGGGTCCGTCAGGATAGGTTAGTCTATACAACGCAGCCACATCAAACGGTTCCACCACAACTTTCATTGTAAAGATTATTTTAACCATCATAGCTTAAGCAAATACCAGCACGTTATTCTGTTCAAAGCAGGCTTGGTGGCATTGATATGCGAATTTAATATGCACTATTTACTAAAGTGTTTTACAGGGATCTGCAGTGAGGGGAAGGTCGGAAGCATCTCAACAGAGACAGATGCCTGATTTTTTTTAAACCATCATAAATTAATTATAAATGAGCAAGGCATCATTCACTGCTTGTATGTAGAAAACTAGCAACATCACGCGTGCTTTGCCGCACACTCATTTTCTTTTCTCTGTTAATGATTTTGGCATATTGCAGGCTGACTGGATGATGGGGACATGCCACTTACACTAACAGCGGCAATCCAGTATGGCTACTGCATGCAGACAACATGGCACAGGGTTGGAAAGTTCTTGTGAACAGCTAAGTTGGGTATGGGGCATTATTACACAGGAGACTAGTAATAGAGGACGTAGATCGCTTTTAAACGAGCATTTGCAAAGCCAATCATTCTGCTTTAATGTGCATGTAAAATAGAGGCATTTGGCATATCTAAATGCAGGAGCAGGGTAAGCTGGACCTATCGGCTTTGCCAAGGCTTTCTCCCCCTCACTCTGGCCTTTGCTTCTAATAACAAACTAAATATAGTGAAAAATCTTGCAATGGAGAGGAGTTGGTACTGCTCTGAAGGACAAAATGTTTCCAGTGGGATTCAGAGGGAGACTGCGATCTCAATACACAATACCTTACTGATTCATGGGTGCCACTGAACCGCTCTGTTGTCATCTGCTCTTTAGTGACACTGTTGTGCCTTGTATGTTTTAATGGGGAAGGGTTATTTTCTTTTCTTTACGTTTGGTTTAAAAGTGGGGAAAAACTCTAGAAAACATATAAGGAGTTCGTTATAATTTTTCATGACTCGTACGTGTAGATTATTGCATATCATATAGAATGCATTCACGTTAATAGTGTTTTTATGTTTATTGAACTTTACAACACAACATCAAGATTGCATAGACACGACTTTCAATGTAATGGGTTACAGCCACCAAGACATCTCATCGCTTACACATTCGGAGTATCACGGTCTACCTCGTCAGGACTCCCCCACCCACCCACCGTTCGTTGGAAGAATGTTAACACCCCCAACACTGGGCGGATTGCAAATATTACATCTGAATGAATTCCACCTGCCCCACACCCTGACCCATTTCCGAGAGTCTACTCTATTCTTAAAGTCTTCCACTTCTGCGACCTCACGGTAATAGTTAATAGTTCTGCATGTATGTCTACAACTAATATTTTTCCTACAGTATTTTTTATTTAAACACATTTTAATAGCTTGTTTTAATTGAAGACGAATAATATTTTTCAAATATTGCAAGTGTGTCACGCTTGTGTACTAATTGGCATATTGTGTTTCTCTGGGATTCAATTCGAACTCGGTTTTAACCAAGTAAAAGGCGGGTGAATCAGTGTGAGCGGTTTATTAAAGGAGTCAAACTAAAACAAGGCAGAGCAACAAAAAAAAACACACGCCTAAATCTTGCCCCTTGACCTCGGTAGTATTAACAATAATCAGCTCCGGATCAGGCATGAAATGACCAGGTATGCACCCCGAGAGTTAGATCAATCCCACAGAGAGACTATTATGATATTAAATGTCAGTCACATAAGCAATTGCTGCCTACACACAATTATGCTCAAAAGAGGGCAAAAAGGTGGACAAATATTGTACATTCTACATTACTATTACACTGACAAATGGCGAAAACCTGCCTAAGTAATGAGGTTAATGCGTTTCACTCATCTCGGTTAAGTAGTCTAACTAGAAAGCAGGGGCGCCCAGAACACAAACATTGAAGGTTCCGCCTGACGTTTCATCCGGGACTGGATTAATGATGGCTCCCATGCACGAGAAGTATGGACACGTGATTCCCATCTCGGCAGCCCTAATAAGGTTCTCATTAGCTATTAGGACCTGGTTCAGAAGCGGGTCACTGCGAGGATTCTGAAAGATGGATTTTGCTTCATGTTGACAAGAATGAGTGTAATTCCTAATGGTCATGCTGCTACAAGGCTACTGTGCCTCCTGAACCGACCACCTTGAAGTAAAACATACACAAATGTGCCACTGTCCTTCTCAGACCATTGCTATTACAACAAGTTCCCGCCGGGCCGCCGCGCTGCCTGCGACGACCCGGAAGCGGTTGGGCAGCCCGCCAATCGCAGCGCGGCCCCGACCGGAAGTCCCGCCCCCATCGCGGCGCGAGAGAGAAGAGACTGTCCGAGGAGCCCCGAGGGCTCCTCATCGAGTCCCGGTCCCGAGATGGGGGACCGGGTGAAGAGCGGCCGGGCGCATGAAGAAGGCGGGGCTCTCATGTGGTGAGAGTGCCCCGCAAAGCGCAACCGCCGCCCGAGAGGCACGCCGAGCACCGCCAGAACAGGTGAGTGTGTTGCGGAGGAGGAGGGGTGAGTGGGGGTGAGGTGTGCGCGTGTGTCTGTTGTAGTGTGTCTGTGCGTGCGTGTGTCTGTCTGCGCGTGTGTCTGTTAAAGGGGGGTGCGTGTGTGTGTATGCAGTGTGTGTATGTGCGCATGCGTGCAGGAGCCTTTGTGTGAATACGAATATCAGGCAGGGCGTCGCGACGTGCGCGCTCAGGAGCTGCAATCTCCAGGAGGACAGGCTCGTCACAGTCTGCTGTCCACATTCCCTGGAAAGCGGCGACATTAGTTGTCTCCCTAGACAGCAAAGCTTCGCTTTGCTTACGTCTAGGCGAGACCTAAAAAACTACCTAAATATATGGCCATGAGGAGATATGTGGAGTTCAATTTAATTCTGATCCTTATATTCCTTTCGAACAGCAGCTCAGAGTGGGGCTTTCTGGTGCTGCTGTGTGAGGAGTATCTCTGTATTTTCGGTTTAAGAACACCACTTTGCCATTTGTTTTAGTACATACAAACTTTATCTGGTCGTTTTGGAAAGCTGTATATTAGGCTACATCATGTAAAAGTTTCTAATGAATGCAGGGCCATTGTCTGATCTGAAAACAACAACAAGAAGGCAATATGTTGAGAATATGCAATTTACAGCAGGTATCATGATGTCAACAGCTATGCTTGGCAGAGGCAAAGAAACACATCTGGGGTACCCATCAATAACTACAGTTTCCGTCATGAGGGAATGGACCCAAAGAAATCAATGTCTACTTCTCCCATATTATTATAAAACATTTGTTAAGCACAACTGCAACCCTACAGGTATCCTGGCGCTGCAGGACATAAGTCTGACCATCCATAGGGGAAAGTACGGCCTGTAAATCCACATTTTCAGGAGTTTCCTAAAAGATAACTGGTCCTAAGTCAGTCAGATGTGTGGTGGTATACAATTCCACAGTTTGAGTCTCTGAATTGAGAAGGCTCTGCCTCCGGATCTCTAATTCATTTACCTAGGAATCTGGAGTTTAGGCACTGAGGCTGAGCTGAGTAATCTGCCTGGTTGATACATAGTAATCCTAACTACCAGGATGTAAGGTGCCTGCTGCTAGACCGTCTTGTGCATCAAGCATGCTACTTTAAAAAAAATTCTCTTTTTCACTGGCAACAGGTGCAATTAGTCAAGGGTCGTAGAGGTGGAGGAACTCCAGTTCTGTCCGAGCACCAGTTTAGCAGCTGCAGCTTGAATTTGTGACAGACACTTTATTGTATTGTTAGGTGCGCCATTGAAAAGGGCATTACAATAATTAATCTGGCTTATGATGGTACTATGGATGGTGCAAGAGTGCCAGCTGGTCAGAGAAAGTGGAAGGAGTTAGTATAAAGCTCTCATAAGAGCGAAGCAGAAATTTGACCAGTTTGGTAAGCTGCGGCTTGAATTTGCGACAGACATTTTATTGTCTTCTCGGGTGCAGCGATGAAAAGGACATTACAATAATTAAACTAGCTTATGATGGTACTATAGATGATGCAGGAATGCCAGCTGGTTGGAGAAAGTGGAAGGATTTTACGTAAAGCTCTCATGAGAGCAAAATAGAAATTAGATGCTTTCTTTGCATGATCTACTAATAAGAGGGGAAGTCTAGTTGTACTTTCATATCTCGTTCGGAATCTGCCTATAGAAGAATTGATCCATCTTCTGTCAGCCAGAAATCATTAAGATGACTAGAAAGGTGATGTTCAAGAGGACTGCGTTTGAATATGGTTGACAAATGTGTCAGTTACTAAGCGTTTGTTTCAACTGAGAGTTAGAAAAGAGAACCGCTCTACCAGCAAATCAGTCTACAAGCGGCTTCAATTCCTCTATAACCCTTGTGTGCAAGCGCAATCACGTGTTTCATCAGCGACTTGGGAATTATTAAGCGAGTTCCTCTCAGAATGAGGCCTAATTAGTTCTGAGCTAGTTTGCTATAAAGTATTTTTAAAGGATTTCAGTTCCTGAAGGTGGCCCTTTCTGTTCACCCTTATTACTCTTTCTTTGGGAAGCAGTGAGTCCAGTGACAGCACACATTATGTTCTTCACTTTCAGTTCCACTGGGTGCACCTGCTGGGCCGCGGAGTAAAGATATTCCCCTGCAAAGGAAGAAGCCGGGCCAAAGAAGGCAGGAGAAGAAGTCAGATGGTTTCAGTTCTCCCCCAGATTTGTGCACGACACAGTAACAATAGATCTGGAGGTAAAAACCTCACATTTGGATGCACAGCATCATTCTCCCTTTGGTTTTGTCAAAAACGGTAGCACGGTCCTAGTGGTAAGTTACAACTATGAAATATTTACTATACAGAAACATAGTTTTGCAGTCCTGACCATAGCAAGAGACTCTTAACCTGAGAGTATGCCAGTTCCAGTTTAGGAATCTGGCATAAACAGTGACTGTGATATGTGGCTGAGTGTTTCTTTGACATAGCGCTAAAATGCACTCAATTTAACTTAGACAGCTTCGACAAAATCAATGGATTGCAGAGACGAATCAAATAAGTCCATGTTGCTACTCAGCAATACAGTGCTTGATGGTGTCCAAATTGTTATGACTGTAATACCAGTTATCATGTTTTTTACTGGTCTAGTCCCTCAGGGAAGCATTGACAGTGTCAAAATCTCAAATGTACATAGCAAAGCATCTATGTCATGCTGCAAAGAACGAAGAAGTGAAGTGGGGACAGCACTATCGGGGCCAAGTTTACTGCCCACACAAGAGAATATGTCTGACGGAGTTTCGTCTAGGAATTACGCAGACTGCATTTTTCTGGCATGGTTATAAGATTAGGAGTAGCAAGGGCCTTGAAAACATCAATGAGCGCTTCACATTGGTCATACTGTGACCTGTCAAAACTAAAGTGTCCTTGCTATAGTTCAGGGTATTATGAGTACCCTGAATCACTTTGTGCCGCTCCTCCCGAAACGCCTCAGCTGCAGACAATGAGCCACTGCTCAACCAATTGTATCTGAATCATGGTGATATCTCTTGAGAGCTGAGCTGACAGCATCTCTTGTTTAAGTCAATCTTGGAGAAATCTTAGGAGCATTGAGGGGGTGAAATATGTCTTCGATTCTGGGAGCTTGCAGCCTTATTCATGAAGGCTAAATCGGCTCGCAAAGGGCCGGATTCTGAGAATCCGGCCCTTTGCGAGTGCGATTTTTGCATTTGGGATTCAGCATCCCAAATGCAAAAATCGCTAATTGCGATGTCGCAAATGTGCGAGGAATTACATTTAAGGAATCTCTATTAGAGATTCCTTAAATGCAATTCAACATCCAATTTAAATTTGCGAATTCGCAATTTCAACCTGCAATTTACCGCGAGGTCAGACCTCGCGGTAAATTGCGAAAACTCAGAAAAATGCATTTAAATGCATTTTTCTGAGTTGCATGTTACACACACACATGTCCTTTGGACATGTGTGTGTGCAACACCTGTGTGAAATGTCATTTGAGGGGTGCTACAGGGTGTCCTGTGGACACCCCTGGCACCCTTCAAATCGCAATCTTATTTGCGATTAGCTAATTGCTAATCGCAAATAAGGAATACTCCCCATTCATTCCTATGGGCCTTTTGGCCCATAGGAATGAATGGCGAGTTATTCCTTATTTGCGATTAGCAATTTGCTAATCGCAAATAAGGAATCAGTAGGAATCGCATTTTATTATGCGATTCCTACATGATTACCGTTTTGCGAGTCCTTAATAGCGAATCGCTATGATTCGCTATTAGGGGCTCGCAAAACGGCCCCTTCATGAATAAGGCTGTTAGTGCCACTTTCTATATACTGCAGGTTTTTTCTGAAGCATGTTTACACAGATGCAGATTTGGACCGCATACTGGGCCATATGTATGAAGCATTATTGCATTCGCAAACGCCGAATTTCGGCGTTTGAGAAGGCAATTTTGCAAAAAGGTATGTATCAAGGCAAAATAAGGAATCGCAAAATTTGCGATTCCTTATTTTGCGATTGCATTTAAGGAATCGCAAATTTTGCGATTCCTTAAATGCAATGTAAGAAGCCAAAAAAAAATGCAAATTGACTTTAAGGAATCGCAAATTACCACCAACTTCAAGTTGGTGGTAATGTGCGAATTTCTTGAAAAATGCAAATATTTGCGTTTTTCAATGTGCCATGTGACGCACATACATGCCCGTAGGGCATGTATGTGCACTACATGTGCACCCATGCTGATTTCAGGGGTGCAACAGGGTGTTTTTTGGACACCCCTGCACCCTTGGAAATATTCTCAATTTGCGATTAGCAAATTGCGAATCGCAATTTTCCCTTTCATTTCTATGGGCCAGGAGGCCCATTGAAATGAATGGGAAGTATTCCTTAATTGCGAATACGCTATTTGCAAATTCGCAATTAAGGAATATCAAGAAATCGCCAAAAAAAATGCATTTTTCTTGATACATTTCATTTTGCGATTCTGAAATAGCGATTTCTTAAAAATCGCTATTACAGAATCGCAAAATGGTTCCTTGATACATATGTCCCACTGTCTTTTGGGAATAGGCACCTCAGGAGACACCCATGGGTTCAGCCACATCTCAGGTTCAGTGATGTCCTGCTGAAGAAGGTTGTTGATTTCTTGTTGATTTGTACTTCTGTTTACTTTTGAATGTTGAAAGGTTTTCCTTTGAAGTGTTGAGCCACAGGCTGAATATTTTCATCTATGTGCAGGCGAAAGAGCATCAGAACTTGTGCAATTAAGTAGGAACCCTATCTTGCGTATTATTGTGATGTATACAGAGACCAGTAAGCTGCTGGTCCAGTTGCAGAAAGATAGGAAACATTGCAGGAGTGAGTCCGATCGCATTTGCTCTGCTATGAGGTCTTCTGAAGCCGAAGTCTGAGAAGCTGCTAGCCTGCCCCCCTACCTTCTGCTTCATGCCAAAAGTTGCGGGCTGCAGCCTGGTAGTCATCAGTGATGCCATGGGTGCATTGCAATGATAAGCCTAAATCCATATCATAATTTAAATCCAATAAATAGTCAAATCATCTGTATTGATTTGGGCCTTCCAAGTGAAATCCCAGAAATAAAACATCCTCGGAGCCTAGAATGTGCATATCATCTGACCTCTAAAATGCACAGATTCCTCGTCTAACTCTCACATCCGCTCTTGCATTGATATCTAGTCCTCGAAAGATATACTAAGCGGACTAAGCTGATAGGTCAATTAGTTGAACACAGTGGAGAAAATTGTGAAATCTGTAGATAAACGGCTAGATTTATTTAACCTAGTGCAAGTTGTTGAGCATATGCCCCAGAGATATATTTGTAACCCACGTGTCAGAGGATCATGGCTTGTTTGATAAATATACTTTCTGCAGAGTTTTGTCTATGTAACCAATAGGTTACACGTTCTAATTACAGTAAGATTCTATTTCAGTTTAAATCAATGCAAAAGCGATGTGTAAGTGTAACCGGCAGGTCACACTTTCCAGTGTCAGTAAGATAGGCATCTGGGCGTCCCTGCTTAAGAGGTTTGTGTGGAACCAACTCATGGCATTTTGAAGTGACAGTAATGTATGTGTTGCAGATATATGTGTGTGTGTTTTCCCATCCTAGTAACACCCTGTTACTAGCTACGGTGGGCCAGGCAATATTTTTCTGTGACCACCCTAAAAAACAGGCTTTGTTCTTGCTTTTGCTTTGTTTGCCACATTATGATTTTTATTTTCGTTTGGGACCTGTTCCTAGATTGCTCTCTGGGTATTAGGTAAAGAAAGGGGCCATGCTAGATGGGAACTGCTCTCTGACAGTGGAGGAAGGTTAGTGCAGAAAGCAAATAAGTCCCTAGCAATCGTGATATTGAATCACAAACTAAACAGTGCTGGTGGTCAGAAAGTTACCAATTTGAGAGGATATGACAGTTATACAGTATCATAGAGTCAACATTACAATGAAATAAACAAAATTAAAAAAGGAAAATCATACGTTTGTATTGGGTATTTATTAAATACGATTGTATACACAATATCATATAAAATCAATATCATATAAAAACATTTCATTAAAAATACATCATTATGAGAAAACAGTTGTCGACGTAACGTTTCGGTGTGCAAATAAACACCTTCTTCAGGACAGTTTTCTAACAATAGCAAAGATGATGTTAGATTTCAATTTAACTAAGACATCTAGAGATTAGACTCTTAGAAACCTTATAGTGCAACGTTTTAACAATGTAGGTATGTACACTGGTGCCACCGTTTGTCTGTGTGGTCGGGATACGAATCATTAGGGACTTCGTAATGCCAACCGTTGTATGGTGATTGGTGTTCTGAGATTAGGCTGATGTGCCTCTTTTTTATAGGTCATCACAGGAGTGGGTTAATACACGTCCACTTTTGCTGGCCTTTGAATAACCATCTGATAAAGTAACCACGGCCTCCCTGCAGCCAGTATACAGCTTACGGGTCTGGATGAAAGGAAGGTTAGTGCAACCATGAATAATTCCCTTTAGGCCAAAGATGGAATAAAAACTGATGAGACGCAGAGGAGGGGCTGTGGGGTGTGCCCTCCCTGACCCTTGCTCGTCTCTGCCAGCCTGCAATGATATCAGGGGAGCGCCTGTGCACGTGCTGGAGAGCTCAGGAACAGGCTCCGTAAGCTTCCCTGGAGGACCCAAAGTCGGTGCTGCTTTTTAATGCACCTGTGCTCTGGCCCACCTTTGTCTAAAAGATAAAAAAACTGGTGAAACATAAAAAGTAATTGTTTTTGATATGTGAAAGAAAATAAAAAGGATTAATTCAGACTTATGATGAGTCTTGTACCCATGTTGTGTTATAGTCCAATATGGCTGTCTAGTGTAGTATTGAATTATAGGTAACAGTATTGGCAGTTGTTCAGTTATATACTGGCCCACCTTTGCAGCACACCACCTTCCACCAGCCTGCGAGTGCCAGATCCCCCTTTCCGTACAACATGTGCCATCCCTGCATTGCTTTCCACTTGCACAGAGCTGCGGAGCAGCCTGCCGGGCCTGAACCCCTTAACTGGTACAGGATCTGACATTGTAGTAATTACAGCACCCCGCTCTGAACCTGCATGGTATTGCTTGGAGCTCCAGTGACCCGGGCAGCTATAGGTGGCAGGTACACTCCAGCTGAACAAAGAATCTGTGTCTAGGTCCTCAGTCCTCTACGACTCGTGAGCAGATGTCGTCTGCTGCTCTTCAAGTATTCAAGTAAGCCATGAACACATAAAACGAGAAATGAAAATATCTGCAGGGATGTAAAAATATGATAAATTATCTTCAAATAAAAAAAATATGCATCTCTTAAACTTGCTCAAAGCACAACTGTTTTAGCTTTAAATTATCAGATTATATCACTGCATTGAGAGGAATTTATTAAAATGTATGGTTTTAAACTTCAAACTGGAATAATTCCTGGTTCCGCTTAGGCAATCCAATTAGTGTCCACAAACCAGCAAGTCAATTGTCATGTGTACCCTAGATTATAATTTTATGTGGAGGAACATAAATCAAATGTGACGTTTATGTAGAACACACACCCTAAACTCTCATATTTAAAGGTGTTCTCAGATTAAATAATGTAGAAAAGAAAGTACAAGTGTAGGAAAGTGGGTATCTGTTGCAGTAACCCACCCACTTTTTGCCAGACTACTGATGCACTTTTTCCTGGTGTTCCCTGGGTCCCTGCCAATCAGGTTCCCAGGGCCTGTGCTCTTTCCCCAAAACGAATCCAATTGGCTTCTCTGGCCACATGTCAGCCCCTGGTAAATTTTACCACAGGTACCCAGGGCACTGTGATCAGAGAGGCTTCTAAGGGCTGCAGCACTTATTGTGTCACCCTTAGAGGCCCTGTACCCTAACACTCACACACTGCCTTTGCAGGCTGCATGTCTTGGTGCAGAACAAAGTGTGCCATGCCCACAAGCCACTGCACTGGCATACATCAGTCACCCCCCTAGCTGGGTGCCCTATTCCAGTGGTGGGGGTACAGGTGCATGAGCCCAGTACCCAGGTCCATTCCTGGGCTCTGTAAGTGGAGTGCTGCCATTACAAGTATATGGTGCTGGGAGTTTGTCGTTACGAACTCCACAGCACCATAATGGCTACACTGAAGACTGGGAAGTTTTGTATCAAACTTCTCAGCACATTAAACCCACACTGATGCCAGTGTGGGATTTAATGTAAAATGCACAACAGAGGGCATCTTAGAGATGCCCCCTGAAATCGACCAACTCCTAGTGACCTGACTGAGTGGCTGCTTAGGCTGCCACCACCTGACATGTTTCTGGACCCCTGGGTTGAGAGCTTGCTGCTCTCGGGGGCCTGAAACAGTGCACATCCTGGGACGAGATGCCAAGCCTCGTCCCCCAGGATGGGCAGGGTTCACGAAGGGGAGGCTTCAAAGGCATTGCGGCTTTGTGAGCCTCTCCAGACCATTTTCTGCTTTCAGGAACTGGTCCACACTGGTTCTACATCCCACTTTGGGCGGGAGAACCGGAGGGAAAAACAAGTGAGGAAGAGAGGTGTGCCCATCTCTGCCAACTCCACTCCTCAAGTGGGGGAGGCGAGGTGAAGCACAACCTCGAGTACCCGCCATCTTGAGGATGAGGGCACCTAGCCAACTAGTGACAGGCTCCTGCCCCCTCCCACTGGAGAGTGTCAGAATAGGGGGTGTACCCACCTCAGGGAAGGGACCCATTCATCCCTGCGCTTTACCTTCCAGTAATGCCCCTAAATTTAGTATTTTGGAGCACCCTGAACCTTCCTTTACCAGATCCAGCAACCACAAGAAAAAGAAGAGAAGAAGAAGGATGAGAAGCCGTGCAGATCTAACAAGAGGACGACTCCCACTGACATGGCCACAGCCCTACAGTCCTGTCTCCCCTCGAACCTGCTCCTGCAAAACCCTGGCGTGTTCAGCAGCCAGCAACCTAAAAAAAAAACAGAGGACCTGCCTGCCTTCACTTTCCAAGTGGTGTCTCCCAAGAACAATGGACGTGTTTGAACTGCAGCTTCTGGTGCCAGCCAGGAACCACGAATCCAGTCTACTCTGCACCCGCCGAACCCGGCTCGAGCTCGAGTGGAAAAATACCACAAGGAGGTCCCCCTGGTGATCCTGACCCAAGATCCGGTGACCCCTGACCTGCCTCCAGACGACGCTTGCAGCTTCAATCCAGAGGACCCCCCTACCACGACAAGAGAGGGTACGAAAATCCAACATCCCAAGGCACCCCTGCACCCGATGCCCCACGTCCTTGTGTGCCCAACCCATCGGTGCCCAACCAACCCTCAACATCCCTACTTACCCCTCGAAGTGGTGGTCGCTCCTGGAAGATCCTCGTCCCCGACCCTGCAGTGTTTCTTTGTCCCAGAGAATCTCCATTGAAATTAACAGGGCACCTGACCGCAAAACAGCACCCTGCACCCGGCCGCCCTAGTGCTGCTGAGGGTGCCCCTTTTGTGCTAACCTGGTCCCCAACTTGCCCTGAACTTAAACCTAGGAGCTTTGCTCCCACAACCCCGAGGCCTGCTTGCCAGCAGCCCCCAACCGGAGTTTCCCAATTCTCCATATGATAACATTGGGCCTCAAAACTCTGCACCCGGCTGCCAGAGTGCCGCTGAGGGGGCAACAACAGTGCATCACTGACCCTGGGAGACCCCTGAGTCTAACCCCAGGACCCTAACTCCAAAGACCCGTTACCTCCTTGGAAACCGATAACCTCTTTTTCCTCGTAGAATAACATTGACACTTTTTCTCCCATAAAGTTTCTCAGTGTCGACTTTTAAAAACTACGAATATTCCTTAAAAATCACCAGAAAAACCCAAACGCATTATCTCAACAGTTTTCAGGAAATGTCCCAGTGCTGAATCTAGGTATCCGGCACTGAGAAAGAAAAGCAACATTAAAGCAACTTACCTGCAAAGTGAATTTCCTCCCATAAGATAACATTGGTAATTCTATGTGAAAAAGTGTTAACTTGTGAAATACAATAATATTCTTTAAAAATCATACATCTAACCAAAACGCATTTACTCAACTGTTTTCAGGAAATGCCACTGTGCTGAATCTAGGATCCAGCACTGTGTTAGTAAAAGTAATCTGAAAAGTAATTAATTGCATTTTTACTGAAAAAGCCTATTGATTCCTATGTACTGAGTCTACTAAGTTTGTGCAGCGGTCATCGTTGGTGGAGAGTTGTTGTTGCCCAAGGAGAGAAGGAAGCAGAATCGGACCCCATTGCCCAGGAGCCAAGCAGCCACCGTCACCGCGCTCCTCCCCCTGCTGACACCTGAAGACTGCTCGCGGCCCCCGCTTTGCGGGAGCCGCTCGCAGCGGTCATCGTTGGTGGAGAGTTGTTGTTGCCCAAGGAGAGAAAGGAAGCAGAACGGGACTCCATTGCCCAGGAGCCCCGCAGCCACTGTCACCGCGCTCCTCCCCCTGCTGATACCTGAAGACTGCTTGCGGCCCCCGCTTGGCGGGGGCCGATCGCAGCGGTCAACGTTGGTGGAGAGTTGTTGCCCAAGGAGAGAAGGAAGCTGAACAGGACTCCATTGTTATCGGTATTTGTTATCGGTATTTGTTATGCGCACAGCTGCTCCAGCGAAGGAGCGTCCTGGCGCAGTGACAAGGTAGGACATACCATAACAGGAACTGAACAGGGAATGCCTCTAAGAAGACTGACTAAAAAAGGAAAGTTTTGATAGCTTTCCGGAAAAGCATAAGGTCCTCCAACAGGATATTTTCAACCGGAAGGGAGTTCCAGATGGTTGCAGCTTTAACACTAAAAGAGCGTCCTCCCGCACGGCAGAGCCTGAATCTAGGGACCACAGCGAGAGCCTGGCCTTGAGAACGGAGGGTGCGTGTAGGTACATAAAAGGACAGGAAGCTAGACATAATTTGGGGATCTATGCCTTTCAGAATTTTAAAGATCAAGCAAAGGACCTTGAAATGGATTTGCTTCCTCACTGGAAGCCAGTGCAAGGAGCGAAGAACATTTGACACAGGACAAAATCTGGGCAGGCCGACAATCGCTCTAGCCGCAGCATTTTGTACCCGTTGTAAGCGGCTGATTTCTGCCAGGTTGGCCCCCACCAGGAGAGAGCTGGCGTAATCCAGGCGAGAGATGACAGTGGCCTGGATTACCAGCTGCCTGGTTGGGGCATCAAAAAATTTGAGGAGAGGTCTTAAACCCCTAAGGAGGCCAAAACAGCACGCTGCTGTTTTCTTGGTGTGGCCAACAAAAGTAAGACCGGCATCCAGCCAGACTCCCAGATTTTTCAGTTCCGACACCAGAGTCGGAGTTGGTCCCAACTCTGCCGGCCACCATTGGTCACCCCATAATTCCACTCTCTTTCCGACAATCATAACTTCTGTCTTGGTGGCATTGAGCTGGAGACAGTTCCCCGTCAACCAGCTGGCCACCGCCTTCAGTCCATTCTGGCACCTGGGGGCATCTTGTTCCGCATCCCCGCTGAGGGTATCCGCCAGCTGTGTGTCGTCGGCATATGAGACCAAGGTCAGGCCCCACTGCCTAGCGACCTCAACCAGCGGTCTCACGTACAGATTGAATAACGTGGGACTCAGCGAGGATCCCTGCGGAACCCCCATGGCCAGCGACTGGAAGTTGGACTTGAAGGGAGGGATGGCCACACAGAAAGAACGATTGTCGAGGAAGGAGCGGAACCACTGCAAGGCCTGGCCCCGACGCCAATCTCCTCGAGCCGGTGTAATAGGATACTGTGTGAGACCGTGTCAAAGGCGGCGCTGAGGTCTAATAGTATCAGCGCCGCCGTCTGACCAGCATCCAGCACCGCTCGTAGATGCTCTACCATCACGAGGAGAGCGGTTTCCGTGCTGTGCCCAGCATGGAAGCCATTCTGCGTGGGGTCAAGGGCATTAGTCCAGACAAGATGTTCTGACAGGGCCAGATTGACATGAACCTCCGTTATCTTCGCCGGCCAGGGTAACAGTGAGATGGGGCGGTAACTTTCGGGCTTCGAGGGGTCCAAGGTGGGCTTCTTGATGATTGGAGAAACCACCGCCTGCTTCCATTTAGTTGGAACCACACCTGAATACAGTGAGAGGTTGGCTAAGGAACATACAACAGAACGTCCCAGAAAGGCCTGATCTCTGAAAAGAGCAGGTCTTACTGGATCCGACGGAGAGCCAGATTTGACCTGCGAGGCAAGTTTGTCAAACCCCTCTGGAAGTAGTGGGGGAAAAGAATGCAGGGTAAGGTGGCTTAAAGCCCCATCTGAAACTCCCAGGTCAGTCCCTGTACTAGGGAAGGCCCTGTAGATAGCCTGGACCTTTCCCAAAAAGTAAGAGGCCAGGGACTCGCAATGGGAGGTAGACCCCACAGCCACAGAGGAAGTCCGCTTCACCAAAAGATCTTTCACGGCCTTGAATATGGTCTTTGACGGGTTTGAGCTGTTACGGAATTCGGCGGCATAAAATGCCGCACGGGCTCGACATATGGCCCGGTGGTAGATCTTGACGGAGGCAACATATGCGGCTTTCAAATCAGCCTCATAAGACTTCCGCCATGCTTTTTCCGCCCGTCTACAGATTCCCTTCAAGGCACGTAGAGCACTGTCATACCAAGGGCTCGACTCTCTGGTGCTGATTTTACTCGAGACAATGGGAATCAGAGAGTCCAAGGCCCTGGAAACCCAGGTGCAGAAATGATCATAGCCCGCTTCCACATCATTCAATGGGCCCAGCAGCTCTACCGCTAGGAGACGGTGAAGATCATCCAGCCTAAGTTTATTCCAATGCCTCCTAGATACCCTTCTGACCGAAGGGATGGAAGGGGTCACGGGTAAAGGGCATTGGGTGGTCACCAAAAAATGATCTGTCCACCCTAGCGGGGAGATGGATATAAGCTTAGTCTCAACCATGTTGGTAAAGAAGGGGTCCAAGATATGTCCCCCTACATGGGTGGGCTGAGATACCTGCTGGGAGAGCTGAAGAGCCTCTAAGTCAGCAAGGATGCTGCGTACCGTCGGGTTGGTCGGAATATCGAAATGTAGGTTCTGATCACCCAGGATGGAATAGTTAGCGCAACCCATAGCTAATGCGCTGACAGCATCGGGGAATGAGTTTCTGAACCCCACATCGCTACCCGGAGGGCGGTAGACAACCATCCCAGTGAACGTTAACTGGGGGCTGACTGACATCTTAAAAGAGGCGCTTTCACAGCCGGCGATGTTAAGACCACTCCACACGCAGGCAAAACAGGACCTGACTATAAGGGCTATACCCCCACCTCTCGATGATCTATTTAGAGTGTACATAGAATAATCAGGGGGGCAAGCTAGATTGATAATAGCTGCATCCGAGTCCTGAAGCCAGGTTTCAGTGATGGCAAAAACGTCGGGGGCTTCATCCTCAATTAGATCATAGATGTCTTGATGGTGTTTCGATACTGATCTGACATTCAGATTCAATACCAGCAACAAAGGTAGCAGGCCCTTAGCACTGGGGGCAGCTGGCGTGCCATTCCGGGGGATAAACCCCGGGAGGTCAAGCATCCATCCATTACAGGGACAATGGTACGGGCCACAGAGAGGGTGAACAGGAGGGAGCCTGCACCGATGGATGGCCTGGCCGATGGAACATAAACTCTCTCTGGAGTAAATGAGCATCGCGGCTGACGTAAAGATGTCTCGCCTGCCACAGTCCTCCTACCCGCAGCGTCCCGCACGGCCTTAGCGCGGACGGGCGCAGACGGGCAGGACTCTGGCACGACTCCGGTCACGCGAAGGCGCGCCGCTACGCGATCCCGCTACGCTAGGGGAGGAGCATTAAGTAGGCGTTCCCTCGCTGGCACATGCGTAGTAAAGCGCTGGCGGATGTTAGCGCCTCTACCCCACTCCAAGATGGCGGCCCACCACAGGCACCGGACCCGCCAAGCGGCAGTGAGGTCACAATTACCGTGCAAGTGAGGGGGAGCTAAAAACAAAGGGTCCCAGCAGACCTGCAAGAAAAGAAATAGATTTTAAAAATACGCTAGTCAGCGAGCGCGCAATACGCTCCTGGCAGCCGTGCGCTATCTTGTCTGAGCGAGGGGGACCAGGGACTCGCCTTAAGTAGGCGTTCCCTCGCTGGCACATGCGCAGTAAAGCGCTGGCGGATGTTAGCGCCTCTACCCCACTCCAAGATGGCGGCCCACCCCAGGCACCGGACCCACCAAGCGGCGGTGAGGTCACAATTACTGTGCAAGTGAGGGGGAGCTAAAAACAAAGGGTCCCAGCAGA
This sequence comes from Lissotriton vulgaris, assembly GCF_964263255.1. Lineage (NCBI taxonomy): Eukaryota > Metazoa > Chordata > Amphibia > Caudata > Salamandridae > Lissotriton > Lissotriton vulgaris. Next base: position 174,699,955 of record NC_141686.1, on the reverse strand, counting down.
CCTGCAAGAAAAGAAATAGATTTTAAAAATACGCTAGTCAGCGAGCGCGCAATACGCTCCTGGCAGCCGTGCGCTACCTTGTCTGAGCGAGGGGGACCAGGGACTCGCCTTAAGTAGGCGTTCCCTCGCTGGCACATGCGCAGTAAAGCGCTGGCGGATGTTAGCGCCTCTACCCCACTCCAAGATGGCGGCCCACCCCAGGCACCGGACCCGCCAAGCGGCGGTGAGGTCACAATTACCGTGCAAGTGAGGGGGAGCTAAAAACAAAGGGTCCCAGCAGACCTGCAAGAAAAGAAATAGATTTTAAAAATACGCTAGTCAGCGAGCGCGCAATACGCTCCTGGCAGCTGTGCGCTACCTTGTCTGAGCGAGGGGGACCAGGGACTCGCCTTAAGTAGGCGTTCCCTCGCTGGCACATGCGCAGTAAAGTGCTGGCGGATGTTAGCGCCTATACCCCACTCCAAGATGGCGGCCCACCCCAGGCACCGGACCCGCCAAGCGGCGGTGAGGTCACAATTACCGTGCAAGTGAGGGGGAGCTAAAAACAAAGGGTCCCAGCAGACCTGCAAGAAAAGAAATAGATTTTAAAAATACGCTAGTCAGCGAGCGCGGAATATGCTCCTGGCAGCCGTGCGCTACCTTGTCTGAGCGAGGGGGACCAGGGACTCGCCTTAAGTAGGCGTTCCCTCGCTGGCACATGCGCAGTAAAGCGCTGGCGGATGTTAGCGCCTCTACCCCACTCCAAGATGGCGGCCCACCCCAGGCACCGGACCCGCCAAGCGGCGGTGAGGTCACAATTACCGTGCAAGTGAGGGGGAGCTAAAAACAAAGGGTCCCAGCAGACCTGCAAGAAAAGAAATAGATTTTAAAAATGCGCTAGTCAGCGAGCGCGCAATACGCTCCTGGCAGCCGTACGCTACCTTGTCTGAGCGAGGGGGACCAGGGACTCGCCTAAAGTAGGCGTTCCCTCGCTGGCACATGCGCAGTAAAGCGCTGGCGGATGTTAGCGCCTCTACCCCACTCCAAGATGGCGGCCCACCCCAGGCACCGGAGCCGCCAAGCGGCGGTGAGGTCACAATTACCGTGCAAGTGAGGGGGAGTTAAAAACAAAGGGTCCCAGCAGACCTGCAAGAAAAGAAATAGATTTTAAAAATACGCTAGTCAGCGAGCGCGCAATACGCTCCTGGCAGCCGTGCGCTACCTTGTCCAGGAGCCCCGCAGCCACAGTCACCGCGCTCCTCCCCCTGCTGACACCTGAAGACTGCTCGCGGTCCCTGCTTTGTGGGGGCCACTTGCAGCGGTCAACGTTGGTGGACAGTTGTTGTTGCCCAAAGAGAGAAGGAAGCAGAACGGGACTCCATTGCCCAGGAGCCCCGCAGCCACAGTCACCGCGCTCCTCCCCCTGCTGACACCTGAAGACTGCTCGCGGCCCCCGCTAATCGGGAGCCGCTCGCAGGGGTCATGTGTCCACTTTCATCTCAACTAGGAGGAGGCCATATCTGATTTGTCATTTGACACTGCTGGAGGACATGGAGGATGTGGTGATTATTCGCAAATTCCGTCTAGATAGAGCCACCCTGAGGACCCTTTGTGATGTGTTGGAGCCCCACATGCAGCCTCGCTCGACATATCCAACAGCTTTTACCCCAACTTATAAAGTGATGACAGCCCTCCATTTTGTTGCCACTGGATTGTTTCAGGAGACAGAAGCCAGCGATGGGATGTCTCAACCGATAATGAGCAAGGTGCTGCGTGATGTTCTGTCCGACATGATGATCTACATGGACAGATATATCCATTTCCCCAGGGGTGCGGAATTGCCAGCTGTGAAGGGATACTTCTATCCCCTTGGACACATCCCCCATGTTGTTGGTGCTATAGATTGCACACATGTCGGTCTCGTGCCACCACAGGCAAGTGAGCAAATTTTTCATTATCTCAAACATTAGCACTCCATCAATATGCAGGTGGTGTGCCTGGCAGCTATGATCATCTATCATGTGTGTGCCAGATTCCCCGGCTCAGCCCATGACTCCTACATTCTGAGAAACAGCATTGTGCCCCGGCTGATGGCTAATCTGCTTCCCGAGCGTGCATAGATTGTGGGTGAATATGCCTAGTTGTATGTCGTGCTGGGTATGTGACCTGCTGCCCTCTGCCTGTGCAACATCGCAATGTGTATTTGTCATACCTAGGTGACTCTGCATATTCTAGCTGTCCATGGCTGCTGAGCCCACTGCGGAATCCCAGGACCTTGGCTAATATCCGATACAATGAGGCCCATGGGAGGACAGGACTTTTGGTCTGCTCAAGTCACGTTTCTGCTGCCTGGACAAAACTGGAGGTGCACTGGCATACTCACCTGGGAAGGTGTATCAGATCATAATGGCATGCTGCATGATCCACAATATGGCCATTCGCAAATATATTCCACTGCTCCTGGATGATAATGAGGACCCAGGGCCCCTGCCTGCACAACAACCTGAGTCCAGTGATGAGGACAGTGGAGAGGAGGAAGGTGGTGACATGCGTCAACAGCTCATCACCCGCTTCTTCACTTGAAGGTGGGGGACAAAGTCCAACATATTCAGTGTCCGGTGAGATTGAAGTTTTTGTGAAGGATTATGTGCGAATGGTATGTCCAGCCAGATGTAAAGTTCCTGTGTGTGGATATGTGACTGTGACATGTCATCTGTGAACGTGTACGTGACGTTCATGTTGACACTTTTTGCCCATTGTGTTGTCAACATGTTGGCTTCTGTAGATGGTTGGTGTAGTGTAATATCTGTGATGCCACACTCACCAGTTAATGTTGTTCTGTTGTGTTTCCCTAGGTGCCTCAAACTGATCCTTGACTACATACAGAACATACTTCGGATACATTATGTACATTTTGTAGACTGTACATCCTGCACTAAAGACAAAGCTGACACAATAAAAGTGTGTAAGGTATTTTATTTCCAAAGTTGACATGTGAGGGGGCGGGGAGCAGATTTACATAGAGGCGGTGATGGAGCAGTGAGTTGTCAGTCATTGTAAATTAAATGAAAGAGTAGATACTGCATTAATGTGGTGACCCAGTCCAACAGACAAGTGCCATACACAAGGCAGTGTGGGTAAGGACAGTCCAAACAGTCAATGCAGTGGGGAAGAGGGTTGCCATCAGGGCTGGCTCCGTGACTGGCGTTTGGCTGGTGCTTTGCCTCCAGAGACTCCCATGCTCCTCTTAGGACGGCCCCTTGGTCGCTTGGCTGGGTGGGGGCCCTACTGTGGTGCCAGCGGCGTCTGAGGACCCACCCCTCTCTGTGGCCGTAGGGGAGGATGGTGAACTGTCATCCTGTGGCCCACAAGAGGGGGTGGAGGTGTTGGTTGGGATGCACGCCTGTCCCTCAGTAACGCCACTTGCTGGCCCATGAGGTCCACCAATTGTCCAATGTTTGTGTCGATGCACCTCATTAGCAAGATGAGCTTGCGTAAAAGATCGTCCGACCGGCTAGTTTGTCCCTGGGCCTGTTCGTATGACCCAAGGACTCTAGTGATGCGTTCCAGGGATGGGGTCCCAGCTTCCTGGTGTCTGGAGGTGACCCTGGCCCTCCCACCTGCCATGCTGCCACGGACCTTTTGCCTCGTCACTGTGGGTCCCCGCATACTCTCCCTGCCGTCCTCAGTTGTTGGTGTGAGGTGCTCATCCCCTGGGACAGAGAGGGTGTTGCATGTGGCACTGGCAGTGATGGTGGTGGCGGTGGACGCACAGGCCATAACAGCAGGGGTCTGCTGTGCAGTTGGTGTTGCAGCAGACGAGGTGGTGGGAAGGAGGGGGGCCTGAGACCTGTTGCTCCCTGCCACACCAGATGGGCCGGCCTCGAGCTCTTCCTGAAAATCCTGGGAGTCTACATCCAAGAGTCAATGTACCGGGATGAGGGAGGCTGACTCTGCTGGTCATTGGTGTTGTCCTCAGCTGTAAGTTCTTGGTCACCTGAGGTTTAGATGGGGAATGGTCATTGTTGTGCACTCTGCATACATGCTGTTAGCTGTGTGTCGCAAAAAAACACTGTTGATGGACAGAATGTAGAACAATGTCATACATTCACCCCAGTACAAGGATCTGGGCCTAAACCCATTGTTTTTTTGCACTCCACATCACCCTGGGTTAGACACTGGCTATATGCAAATCAGCTCTGACCCTGTGCCTCATGGGAACAGTCCAGTCCGAACTACCAAGCCATGTCTTTCCCAGACCGGAATCAAGCATCCAAGGACCGGTTTCTGGCTATCAGCCTTCATCAGCCTGGATAGCTTGACTCCAGTGGTGTGGAGAGCCTGGGACTCACATCTGAGTATACCCAGCACACTCGGGGTGAAAATTGCAAAAAACACAGTTGATGGACAGAATGTAGAACAATGTCATACATTCACCCCAGTACAAGGATCTGGGCCTAAATCCATCGTTTTTTTGCACTCCACACCACCCTGGGTTAGACACTGGCTATATGCAAATCAGCTCTGACCCTGTGCCTCATGGGAACAGTCCAGTCCGAACTACCAAGCCATGTCTTTCCCAGACCGGAATCAAGCATCCAAGGACCGGTTTCTGGCTATCAGCCTTCATCAGCCTGGATAGCTTGACTCCAGTGGTGTGGAGAGCCTGGGACTCACATCTGAGTATACCCAGCACACTCGGGGTGAAAATTGCAAAAAACACAGTTGATGGACAGAATGTAGAACAATGTCATACATTCACCCCAGTACAAGGATCTGGGCCTAAATCCATCGTTTTTTTTGCACTCCACACCACCCTGGGTTAGACACTGGCTATATGCAAATCAGCTCTGACCCTGTGCCTCATGGGAACAGTCCAGTCCGAACTACAAAGCCATGTCTTTCCCAGACCGGAATCAAGCATCCAAGGACCGGTTTCTGGCTATCAGCCTTCATCAGCCTGGATAGCTTGACTCCAGTGGTGTGGAGAGCCTGGGACTCACGTCTGAGTATACCCAGCACACTCGGGGTGAAAATTGCAAAAAACACAGTTGATGGACAGAATGTAGAACAATGTCATACATTCACCCCAGTCCAAGGATCTGGGCCTAAATCCATCGTTTGCACTCCACACCACCCTGGGTTAGACACTGACTATATGCAAATCAGCTCTGACCCTGTGCCTCAAGGGAACAGTCCAGTCCGAACTACCAAGCCATGTCTTTCCCAGACCGGAATCAAGCATCCAAGGACCGGTTTCTAGCTATCAGCCTTCATAGGGATTAGTTACCTGGCCCTCGAATGGTTCCGCTCGTTCTTGACGGGCAGATCCTTCCGAGTCTCAGCACCCCCGTTCACCTTCCGGTCTCACTCTATCGGCCAAGGAGTCCCCCAGGGCTCGGCTCTCAGTCCATCCCTTTTTAACCTTTATGTGCAGCTCCTCGTGGCAGTGGCCAGAGAATGGGACCTCACGCTGGTGTCGTACGCCAATGACACACAGCTGGTGATTACCCTCACTGAGGCCCCCTCAGCCTCTGCCACGAGATTTAGGGATGGACTGGCCGCAGTCGCCCATTGGATGACGGTTAACTGCTTACAGTTGAACGCAGGGAAAACCGAGGTGCTGCTCCTTGGTAAGAACCCCAGCTGTTGGAGCGACCACTGGTGGCCTTCCTTGCTGGGCCCCATCCCTCCCCCTAAGACTTTGGTAAAAAACCTGGGAGTTTGGTTAGACTCCTCGCTGAGCTACCAAACCCACACCAAAAGAGTGGCCGCTACGTGTGTGGGCCTGTTGAGAAGCCTCTACCCTATTCTTGCCTTCTTCGATCCCAAAACACGTCAGCTCATAGTCTAATCTATCATTCTTTCTCGGTTGGACTATGCCAGCGTCCTGCTGATAGGCGCTAACAAAGCAGAGACAACAAGGCTTCAACGAATTCAGAATTCTGCGGCTAGGGCCATAGTTGGCCTTCCAAGAAGATGCTCTGCCAGAGCCACCATACAAAGACTCCACTGGCTCCCGGTGGAATCTAGAATCCAATTTAAGGCCCTCACCACTGCTTTTAAAATCCTCAAAACAGATGACCCTGAACTCCTGCGTCCGCTTTTAGTACCCTACAACCCCCCAGCGCAATCTGCGCTCCCTAGGTCAACATCTGGTAGTAGTTCCCCGCACAAAACTCTGCCGTGTCGGGGTCGCTCCTTCAGAGTCTTGGGAGCAAAACTCTGGAACTCCCTTCCCCCGAACATCCGTCGCCTTGACAATCTGTCCGCTTTCCGTAAGGCAATTAAAACCCATCTGTTCCCACTGTCCTAAGCCTTCGCCCCCCCCCCCTCTCAGTAGGGTATGATCTGGTTTCTCAGCGCCGGGACGCCCCGTTGCTGGGGCAGCTGTCGCGCTCTAACAAACTCGTAACATAACATAACATGTTGCCACGTAGGGACCAGCAAAACATCTTTTCATTGTTGTCTCCTTGTTGATTAGTCTGACCTGGCAGACGTCACATCTGGCCATGGACTGGGCATTGTAATGTACTGCATGACTTTGTCCTGTCATGTACATATTTTGGCTCAGGAGCCCACACATGCTTTCTAAATATTGAAATGGTCCTTGCTGATTGGGCCACATGGCAATACACTCATCAGTGTGTACTGTGCATGGTTGTGCCCAGTCTTCCTTGTGCATGTGCATTGGCCTGTGACTCTTTGGTAGCTGTGACAGTTCGCTTGGCTTACCTGTGTGCACACTGTGTGTGTTAAGTGGGTCGGTGTGTATATTTGTGCTATGAGAGGGCTGGTGTTACCATATGGCAGCATTTCATTTGTAACAAATGTGTGGTTGCGCGTACAGGCTACATACCTGTTAGGTGAACAATGCAATGGCTTCCAACTGCTTCTTGGTGGTGTGGGGGAGTGCTCCATCCATCTGGGGTGTGGGGCAGGGGGCATGGTGGGAGTAGTGCTACAGGCCTCCCTCCCCCAAACAGACTTCCCAGGCAAGATGGCTACCTACCTGTTAGGTAATGGCTGACACAGGCTTGTGGGTGGGGTGGGGGAGGGATCCATCCTGCTGGGGTATGGGACGGGGGCTTGGTGGGAGTAGTGGTTCAGGCTCCCTCCCCCAAACAGACTTCCCAGGCAAGATGGCTACCTACCTGTTAGCTGAAGGTGAACAATGCACTGGCTTCCAACTGCTTCTGAGTGGGACAGAGGGTATGGTGGGAGTAGTGGTACATCCCTCCCTCCCCCAAACAGACCTCCCAGGGAAGATGGCTACCTACCTGTTAGGTGAAGGTGAGCAATGCAATGACTTCTAACTGCTTCTGGGTGGGAGGAAGTGCTCCATCCTGCTGGGGTGTGGGACAGGGGCATGGTGGGAGTAGTAGTACAGGCCTTCCTCCCCCAAACAGACCTCCCAGACAAGATGGCTACCTACCTGTTAGGTGAAGGTGAGTAATTACTTCTAACTGTTCCTGGGTGGGAGGGAGTGCTCCATCCTGCTGGGGTGTGGGACAGGGGGCATGGTGGGAGTAGTAGTACAGGCCTTCCTCCCCCAAACAGACCTCCCAGGCAAGATGGCTACCTAACTGTTAGTTTGATGAGGGTGATGTAATGGCTGACACAGGCTTGCGGTGGGGTGGGGGAGGGATCCATCCTGCTGGGGTGTGGGACAAGGGGCATGGTGGGAGTAGTAGTACAGGCCTCCTTCCCCCAAACAGACCTCCCAGACAAGATGACTACCTACGTGTTAGGTGAAGGTGAGCCATGCAAAGGCTTCCAACTGCTTCTGGGGGGTGTGGGGGAGTGCTCCATCCTGCTGGGGTGTGGGACGGGGGCATGGTGGGAGTGGTGGTACAGGCCTCCCTCCCCCAAACAAACCTCACAGGGAAGAGGGCTACCTACCTGTTAGTTTGATGAGAGTGATGTAATGGCTGACACAGGCTTGTGGGGGAGGGATCAATCCTGCTGGGGTATGGGACAGGGGGCATGGTGGGAGTAGTGGTACAAGCCTCCCTCCCCCAAACAGACCTCACAGGAAAGCTGGCTACCTACCTGTTAGTTTGATGAGGGTGGTGTAATGGCTCACACAGGCTTGTGGGTGGGGTGGGGGAGGGATCCATCTTGATGATGCTGTGGGACAGAGGGCATGGTGGGAGTATTAGTGCAGGCTGCCTGTGCTCATCATCCCATGGTAATATTGCTAGCTACGTTTAGGGTAAATGGGAGTGAGTAAAGGTTGGATCTGTGAGACAGGTTTTTGTGGGTGTGTGGTGCAGATGGATGAGATTTGTCTTGGGTGGTGTGGGTTTCTGGCTGTGCAAGAGAGTATTATCAGTGTGTTGGTTAACATTTGTTTGTACTTACCAGCCTCCACTCCCCTGGATACTACAGTGAGACTCTCTGGATGTAGAATGGCAAGCACCTTCTCCTCCCATGGTGTGAATGTTTTCGGTGGGATTGGAGGGCCACTGCCAGTCCGGTTAGCCAGCTCCCAGTTCTTGCTCCTCCTCTCTTTCACAAACCTCTTCAGATCATGCCACCGCTTCAGGATCTCCTTCTTGGATCGTGGGGTGGTCCCTACTGCATTGACCCTTTGTAATATCCTCTCCCACATTTGGGTCCTTGTGGCTAATGGTGTCTGTTGGACCAGGCTACCAAACAATTGTGGTTCCACTCTGACTATGCAACACAAAAAGATGATAGACGGAATGTTGAACATTGTCAAACATTCACCCCCAGTCACAGATCTGGGTTTAATCCATTGTTATTTTGCTCACCACGCCACCCCAGTTCAGACATAGCCATATGCAAATCTGTCTTGACCCTGCGCCTCATGGGAACAGTCCAAACTGAACTGCCAAGTCATGTCTTCACTGGACCGGAATCGATCATCCTAGGACCGGTTTTGCGCTTTTACCATGACTGTCAACTCACTCTCTGTGAATTTGGGCATTTTATGTGCGGACATGGTATGTGATGTGCAAAGTGTTTGTGGGTGGTGGGTGTGATGTTGGTCTGTGAGGTGTGTTATGTGCTGGGGGCTTGCTGGTGCTGGTGTGGTGGTGATGGTGGTGTTGGTGTTGAGTGTGCTCTGTTATTTTGCTTCTCCTCTCAGGTCTGGTGGATGCCCTTCTCTTCTGGAGTGTTTCAAAGGATGGTGGTCAGGGAAGGGGCTGGTTTTATACTCAGCTATGTGGGTGTGTCCAAATGAGGTTTAGCTGTCAGGTGTGTTGTGGGTGTTGTTCTGGGAATTGTATGTTTCTGTTTGGCATGTATTTGTTTCATTGGGATGTGTTTGGTGTATTTGGGGTGCATGGCTACTTTGATTTGTGCAATGTATGGCATTTTTGTGGGGATTCTGCATCGTCAGCCATGTTTTCTATGAATCGTCCGCTGCAGTGGCTATGCTGCAGCTCTTCCGCTGGCTCTCTCATTCACTCCAGTGTGCTACCGCGGCGGTCGAAGACAGTGGATCGTACCGCGGGGGCCTCAGGGATTTCCTAATTTCCCGTGCGGTCTCTCCGCTATGCTTGCGGGCGTTGTAGATTTTCTGCTGTGTTTCCGACCATCGCGGTCGGATTTTGGACATCACCGCCCTCGAGGGGGGGGGGGGGGGGGGGGGGGTGGTTATTTGCCCGCTACCGCTGCAGTCGGTCTTTTTTGGCGGTTGATCCTAATTTGACCGCCGGTTACTCCACAGTCCAGGTGGACAGTTGTTTTCCGCTTCCATGGCGGTCGGAGTGGTTTTCCGACCGCCATCCTAATGGGCTCCTTTGTCTTTCACTGAGTTCAAGTGTAGGCGAGTAACAATCCATTAACAGCTGGTGTCAGAAAGATGACGTTGTGCTTCAGATAAATAGTCAGTCCGGGGCCATAACACAATATTGCCTCCCTTATCTGCACTGCTCACAATGACCTCATGTTTGTCACAGAGTTTTTTCATGAGAGCCCAATAATGTTTCAAGCAATAACTGAGATGACAACATTTAGAATTCCGAGGTATTTAGTTGTTTGATGTCCTCAATGACCATATTACTGAAGACGTCTACAAAGTCATTAGGCATAAGTGGGTAGAAAGAGGAAGGCGGACGAAAAGGACTCGAGGCTCCACTCCTGTGTTGATTTCTGCAAAGGACATACTCTCAATACTAGCAGAATCACTTAGTGATTCCTCATTGGCTAAAGAATGTAACAACTGGTTGATAAGTCACTGACTTGCAAATTACCCATGGCAGTAGTAGCTGTGCCAGATCGGTAACTTTTGTCTGGGATTTGTTCAATTGGGAAAACTTTCTTAGTTTTAATTTCCGGATGAACTTATATATGTCAATCCGCGATTGCTTATAAGAAAAGTTTGATTTTGGACAAAATGTAAGCCAGAGAGTTAACAATTGCATTTCTGCTTTCGTCAGTGTAGTATCTGTGAGGTTGATGATGGTATTATCCTCTTGTAGACTTACTATTTCCATTTCCTTGCTGCTCTTCCCCTGTTTGATGTGCCTGATGCATTGCCGGCGCCACTCCCTCCGGCATTGACTCCTGCTGTTTCTGCTTCGTTTTGGGGGATGTTGGCGTAATGTTTGACGCCTGTCCATAGTTAAAAAATTCAACTCCTCTGCTGGAGTATAACTTGTTTCAACCCTGGATTGTATTGCAGAGGTCGACGATCTGCTGTTGTCAGAATCGTTATTTGATGTAAGAGAATTTACGTCCAATTCATCATGCATGACGCTGTTACCCTCAGAGGTAGATGGTTGAGCAGTGGGCAATTTGTTTGTAAGTGCTTGTCTGTTTACATTATCAAATTTACGGGAAAGGTAAAAACTCTTCCTGATGAATAGTCCTCCTGGTCCCTGGCACATTTGAAGACTTTTCGGGTCTTTATAGTGTCTTCACGTTTTTGTAACTTAATATCAATTTCAGCACGACCTTTGGAAGCCCAACATATAGACCATTAAATACACACAGTGAGAGAAAAAGAGGTTCTAACAAGAAAGCTATAATGGGAAAATAAAAATAAGAATAACATGGACGCTATCCTGATATAATCTAACAGATAACATGAATTAACTCCAGGCTGATAAGACAGTATAAGTGGCTAAAGAAAGTGTGTACTTAATACTAAACGGATATGGATTAGGAAGAAATAAGGAGGGGTTTACGGAGCAACGTGCACTCACCCACAAAAGAGTAAGCCCATTGTGGTGACTGTCACTATGCCCCGCGGTGCTGTGGCAGATGGACTTCCGGGTCAAGGCTCTCAGCTAAGGGTGCACCGGAAGAAACCCAGGGGTTCCCACACCTCTGTATGTTCTGGGAAAACCTCAAAGTGAACAAACTGGGCAGACCCCTTTTTAGGTTGAGCCTATAGCGGCAGCGCACATGCCCTGCTCGCTGTGCGAGTGCGAGGCATGCAGTAATGGAGTATGGAGTGGAAGCTCAGCCCAGTCTCCGCCCCTGTTTTTATTTGGCTCGTGTCATTGTCTTTCGCAAATGCAGCCTTCTGACCGATTATGAGGCTTATTTGTTCCTCCTTATAATGGCCATGTAGTCATTGTATCCTTCCATGGCTACTGGCTCCTTTATTTCAAGTGTTGCACGGTATGTGTTATATAGATTGTGAGCACTATTTTTATAATAAAAGGTTGCTCATGCCTTCACCCCCCCGCAGTCTGTGCCTTCTCGCCCCCTCCCCCCGCACTTCAGTTGTTCGTGCCTTCTCGGCCCACTGCCCTGCCTGCACGCACTCCTGTTTGCAATGCAGTAGGTCTTCCGTAAATGTGAGTCCTATTGCATTGCAAATGCTTGTTTTTTTTAAACGCACCTATGCCGCGCATTTACTTTGTCAGCTACAAACCTTTATTTATAGGCTCGCCGTATTTACATGAACGAAGAAATTGTTTTTAAAAGTGCACCCATTCCGCGCTTGTACTTTTCACAGTAATGGCAGGTGTGCACCGTCGATTGCCTTGCTGAAGTGACTTGGGAAAAAATATGTTGGGGTAGACGCGGGAGGCCTCACAATGTAAAGAAGCCAAGTGGCGAGGAGAAGTAATGGGTAGTCTATTGTGCTCTCTGCACTATGTGTAGTTCACTTTCTGATTGGTCCTGACATCTATGTGAGCATGACGTTGAGGTAATTTGAATTTTTATGGTCAAGAAATGTCCCCTAACGTGAACCCCACCGTCTCCATGTACGTGCTTAAAGTGCATGTAACTTCCCTCCTCGACCAGCTATGAAGACGCAAATACATTTGCGTCCAACGTTAACATGTCCTCTTTCAGATCCACCATGAATGAATTGATAATTCAGTTCCTAAGTATGCCTTGCCAACGTCTTTTCATGGTGCACTTTCACGTTTTCCTAGCCTTGCAGAGCTAGGCCCTGATTTCTGCCATCGAGCCCTTTCTGCTCTCTGCCTCCTGAAAGCTGCAACGTGGGATACATCCCTGACCTCTGTCCTACTCCCTGCGTGGCGAGCGGTGCCCGGCTCGGCCTGCTTGCCTGCCAAAGACAGTATTTTGCCTTCGAGTTATCAGTATAGCCGAGCTCAGCTCCTCGAAAACACATTCCAGTCTAGCAGAGTAGATAAACAATCCCCGGCTACAGAGCAAAGGGCCCGGCCTTTCTGTCTCCATGCAAGTAATTCATTGCTCCCGTTACCATGGTAGGCCCATGGCCCCTCGCATTACACGCAGACACGTAGTCACCTATGCACGCATTAATAGTCAGTATAGAGTAGCCTCTGCCCAAGAGACCTTTCCTTCTAGATAATATAGTTCCCCAAACACAAGATATCAGATATGATTTAGGAACGAGTCGATCTGACATGCCAGACTTCTGTCTCTTCTTCTAGTGCTAAATGTCAAGTCCCCTGCACCCTTCAGCCTCACGTCAGTCACACGTCATGCCGCTGCGCGCGCATCCTTGCTACAGATTTCTGCTGACATTGCAAGATTCCTCTATGTATCCACCCACTTGTGACACTTTCATGTGACGTTTCTAGCACACACCTCTGTGTACGCCCTCGTGCACGCCTTCTGTTACGCACATGTGTTCTTATCTCGTTTCTCTCAGCTGTTACGCCTTCTGTATCCATCACCACTATATGCATTGACTATATATATTGTACTCTCTTAATAAAGTATTGTCTATCCCTTCCTGAACCTTAATGGTGAAAGGAACATGATACCATGGTTCGAACCATTCCATTTTATGGAATAAAACCCTTATAACTCAGATACCACGGACTCTGCCTCTCATTTCCGAGTGAGTTATTTTATTGAACTTTACCGCATAGAAATTCCGACGGTAAATATTTATTTACCACATTAATTTGGCGACCGAACAGGGACCCCTCCCCCACCCCACGCGCCGGTAGGTGCGTCGCAGGCTTCGCCCCCTGCCACAGCCGTGACGGACAATTACGCGTACCCACAGGATTTCCTGTATCTCCCTCAGGCCTACGGAGGTGACGGAGACTGCGATCAGCATCCAGACGAGGCGGTGAGGAGTGCGGAGGATCCCGACTAGAGCCCAGCCGAGAGAGCAAGGTCCGAGGTGTCTAGAGGCCCACCAGTTCCGACGTACCTGTGACGTCACGAGTCGAGTCCAGTCCAGTCCGGTCCAGTCCAGACGAGTTTCCGAGGCCTTCCGTTCCGTGCTTCCCGGTGAGTACCGTTGCTGGGGACGCATCTAGACGGGTGCATTACTATGTATCCGGTCAAGACGGGTTTGGGTACACAGACCCGGTCTGCACTGTTTTAGCAGTGTATCTGTACTGTTTAGCAGTATATCAAGAAATTCGTGTCTTCAACGGTTCGATTTTGTTTTCGTTATAGAATTCAAGTATACTCAATATGTGTTCAAAATGTTTCTATGTGATTAATGTCGTGGTATGAGTGACTGTTTGATCTACATTACTGTGTTTCTGTGTAAAAATTGTGTTCCAGTTCGAGTAAGTGTCGAGTGCCAAATATCAAGATGCCATTGTTCTCAAAGTTAAGACAGTTAGGAACTAGGAAAGGGATACTAGAGGAAGCGATTCCTATCCCACCTAGGGACACTCCAGGAAATTTTATGTACCATAAACACGGCTTAGATGCCATATTATATCTAGATTTATGGGTCGATTATACTAAGAACCTAGACGAGAAATATAGATGGCCCGTTACAGGGACATGGGATGCAGATTGCATCATGAGAGTAGAAGAAGCGTTATGGAAAAAGAAAGCCAGACAATCTCAGAAAGACGCCATAGAATTGTGGCGTAAAGAATCGCACAGACGTACAGAGAAAGAACTCAGAAAAGCAGAAAAACGTAGAGAAGATTCAGATAAAGCTCGAGAAAATGAACTAGTTGTAGAAGGAATTTGAGTTAAAGCAGAACAAGTAGACCGACAACGAAACACTCTTGTGAATGGTATGTATCCTCTTTTGGCCGAGGGTTTACCTAAGGCCACTCCGGAAATACCAAATTATCTGCCCGCTCCATTGGCTCCGACTAAATTACGTCACAAGACCGCAGCAGACATTTTTCTTTCCTCCTATTTAGACGATGTAGCTCCTACATATACTACTGCACCTGCCCATGTACCCGCACCACCTGCACCTGCTGACGTCCACCTACCCCATGATCATCTACCCCCAGGTCCCCAACAGCAGATCCTTCCAGGTCCGCTACCCGCACCTACTCCCGTTGTCCCCCCTGGTATTCAACAACTGCATCCATCAAATCCTTTTGGGACTGGCGTGGTCCAGGATCCAACCCAGCTACAGCAGGTGCCGACCCTACAGCCAGGTTATGCTCAAGCCTCCGCTTCAGGAGGTGCTACAGGAGGTTATCAAACACCCCCACCGTTACACCGAGTGACAATGAGAGATTTAGCAAAGGCTCGGACACCGAAAGGTGCACCGGCCGAACAACTTAGAAGAGAACTTACAGACTGTAGATATGACCCAGTGCCTGGTACGTCAGGACCCATGTTGTTAGCATCCCTACGTTTGAGATGCGTTACAGATTATTTGATATTACTACCAGAAATGCCAGAACATCTAGACAAATTGTATTATTTTATTAGAACAGGAGAAGGACCAGAGTCTGTTGCTGCAGCCATGTCACGTCAGAAAGTTGAGAACAAAGGTTTAATAATGCGATTTCTGGTAAATTGTTTAATAAGAGAACAAGATCAAACAGGTTTTCCACAAAGTGAAATGAATAGACTGATTAGATGGAGCCAGAATATGGCGGAGGGTAAACATGATAAGGAGAACAGTGTACATCATATGGTTAGAAAGATCCGTAAAGAAATAATAGAAATACATGCCCGCAGAGAACCTGAAGAGCAACTAGAGTCAGATGACGGGAAAACATCAGAGGAAGAAGAACCAGAGACCACAGCAGAAACGTCGCAATTAGCAACTAGCGACATGATAGCATATGTAGGTAAGGGAAGATACCTTAAGAAAACAATACGTCCAGAAAGCAAAAGACTTTTTCTCTCTGCTATATCAAATCCGAGTTCTCCTGAACATATGTTTCAGGCTACCGATAAAATACTTCAAGATCGAATGGGGTACCATGTACTCAATTCCATGGATGAACAAGAACTAGCCCGGTCTGCAGTACAATGGGCTGACAATTCTAGTACATATAATGATGATACAGTAGCACAGACGTTTTTGAACCTCTCCCCTGATGAACAGAAATTAGCTGGTGTATACATGATTCAGCATCTCATTACGTTGTTCAAAAGCCAACATTCTGATCCAGGTCCCTTACCAGATATATTAATAGAACTACTCTCGAATAGATGGAGAGGCCTAGGTACTGATTTAATTAAAGAAATTCTAGAACATCGACACAAATATAGTGCCTTCCTGAAACCACCGTTTATTTCAGCTCCACCACCCCCAGAAAGAAAAATGTTTTACTTCGACAGACAGAATCCCTTACGGGAAGTACATCCGGTCAGAAAAGACGATAACACACTAGAACGTGTATTCGTATACACACCCATCACTAAAATGGAATTATTAGAAATGAAGAAAATAGTGCCCAGTCATGATAAAGACCCTGCAGGTTTTCACCGAGAAATTAAAGATATGTTACTCATGGGCGATTACACGTATTCAGATATTATGAAAATGTTAAAAGTACTGTTGCCTGCAGGAATTTACGAGAAACTAAAGGAGAAAGAATGGGAGGTGGGATACACAAAGATTGATTGGGCTGCATTAGAAGTCGAAGAAAATGGTCGTACCCCAGGGTTAGGCCTTGGGGATAAAGCTAAAGCATTACCAGGTTTATTAGTACAGGTTTTGCCTAGACTGTTAGCGACTAAAAAGGAAGATTGGGACGCAATCTCAGCCTGTAAACAGAAACACAATGAAGATACTAGTGATTTTTATTCTAGATTCGAGAAATGTTTTATTATTAACAGTGGCCTGAAAACAAGTAGCGAGTCATACCCACACCTCTTTGTATCAAAATTAGTCGAGAATTCCCTGCCTCAAGTTAAGAACCGTGTTTTGAAAGTCGAAAGCACATGGCAAGCCAATACGCCTTCCCAAATGTTACAAATGTTACAGTACCACCAGAATAGAATTAGGGAAGAACAAGATCACGAACAGAGACGTATGAAAGATACGAAAATGAAAATGTCAGTTGCTCAGTCAGTTCCAGCTGACGGTCAGAAAAGGGGTATGACACAGTCTAATAATATGGCGGCTCCCGTTAAAGGGACATGCAACTATTGTAAACAGCCAGGTCACTATGTGAATGAATGTACAGTTCTGAAACACAATATAGCAACAGGTAAAACTAAAGAGAGACCACGTCAACCCAGACAGGACCAGGTCCAACATCAGGTCCAGCAACATATTCCACAGAACATACAGCCTATGCCTGCTCCACAACAGACAGTACAGACAGTAGCGGTACCACATCCACAGCCCATTGCCGCGACACAGCAAGTTTCACAGCAGATGTACCAGTATGCACAATCTGATTACCCCGATTATCAGCGATACTCATGAAACAGCCTAGAGAGGGAGGTTGGCTTGCCTCTCATTGAAGTTCCAGTAGATCAAGAGGGTCCTTATGTACATAGTCAAGTATTAGGAAAAGATAGAAAGTTTTTGATTGACACAGGGGCAAGTCGAACAACAATAAGTCACGACGAGGTTCCAGGGGCACCCCTCTCAGGCTCACAGAATGTTTCCCTTGGATTTTCAGGATAACCTATTGTTAATGAAGTATCGAAACCTGTTCCCCTAGCAGTTGGTCCATTGTCACGTACAACAGACTTATTGCTCACGAAATCATGTCCAGAAAACTTGTTAGGTATCAAGACACTGAAAGCTCTAGGAGCTGTAATATGTTGTTCTCCGGAAGGAGTTAGAATGTTTTTGCGTGACTTTAAGGGTCACTATGTATTACGAGATTTTGATGTCAGATTGAAAAATGTACCAGAACATTTGTGGGCGCAAGGCCCAACTGATGTAGGTTGTATGCACATTACACCATACCGAGTTACACTCAAGCCAGGAGTTGTACTACCCCGAATCCGACAATACAAGTTACCACCCGATGCTGTAGTGGCTTTACTGGAAATCATTGAAGAGCTCATTGCACAGGGAGTGGTTGTAGAAACCGACTCCAATCTATGTAATTCCCCTATCATCCCGATTCTTAAACGTACTGACCCGAATGCACCTCCAGTTTATCGGTTGGTGATTGATTTACGAGAATTAAATAAATGCATTGTACCACAGTATCCTGTGGTCCCAGACATCTCATCATTATTGACTGCTATTGATTCAGAGGCGACGTTCTTTACTGTAATCGATCTCAAGAACGCCTTCTTCAGTGTCCCCATTGATCCGGAAAGCCAATATCTTTTCGGATTCTGTTTAAATGGCCGTAGCTTCAAATTTGCACGCGCACCTCAAGGATTCACAGAAAGCCCCAGCATCTAAAGCCAAGCATTGAAAAGACAACTTGACAGTATTCACATGCCAGTTAACACTGCCTTAGTCCAGTACGTCGATGATCTGTTGATCACCGCCCGGAGTGAACCAGAATGTGTGCAAGCATCACTGACAGTTTTGTATTTTCTGGCTGACAAGGGACACAAGGTGTCCCCTTCAAAGCTACAATTCTGTGTTCAGCAAGTGGTGTACCTTGGGCACTTGCTGTCCAAGAGGGGGAGACAGCTAACACCTGACCGCATTCAGTTAATCGCACACTTACCGCAACCCAAGACACAAAAGGAAGTGCGGGCCTTCATTGGCCTCACCTCTTACTGCAGACAATGGATTCCCCAGTATGCATTTCTAGCCAAGCCACTTATACAGTTGACAACGCCTGAGGCAGCGACTTCGACTGTCCTCCCTTTGACCCAGGAACACACACAGGCTTTTGATGAATTAAAGAAAGCATTATGTCAAGCACCAGTTTTAGCAACACCATGTTACAGCAAACCTTTTACACTTTTCGTTACAGAACGTGATGGCACAGCATTATCTGTCCTCACACAAGACCAAGCAGGTTCACATAAGCCGTGTGCTTATTTTTTCGAGTACATTAGACCCAGTAGCCCAGGCCCTGCCTGCGTGCTTAAAATCAGTTGCAGCGACAGCCCTAGCAATCAGACAAAGTGATTCCATAGTATTAGGACACCAATTGACAGTACAAGTTCCACACTCTGTGGAAGTTCTTTTAAACAGAACACAGACTCAACACTTGACTATAGCACGACTGACAGGTTATGAATTGACATTGTTCCAGCCACACATAGAAATCAGACGCTGCAATATACTCAATCCTGCCACACTGTTACCCTCGAACACAACAGATCCAGCTCCACATGACTGTATAGAGATCATTAATGCATTAAAAAAGCCCCGACGAGACTTGACAGATGTTGCACTGACTAACCCAGACCTGACACTTTACGTGGATGGTTCATGTATGAGAACAAGCACAGGAGAATTAGTGGCCGCATATGCAGTGACCACTGAAACTGAAGTCAAAGAAACACACCGTATTGATACACTGTCTGCCCAAGCTGCAGAGCTCATTGCTCTGACTCGAGCCTGTATAATAGCCAAGAACAGGAACGTTAACATATACACAGATTCACGTTATGCATTTGGAGTCGTACACGACTTCGGTGTACTCTGGCAAGAAAGAGGTTTCTTGACCTCTCACGGAGCCAAGATCCAGCATGGTCCCCTCATTCAAGCATTATTAGAAGCAATACATTTGCCATCAGCCATAGCTATCATGAAGTGCAAAGCACATACTAAAGTTACAGATATCATTTCCCAGGGTAACGACCTGGCCGATCGAACCGCGAAACACACAGCTCTGACTCACACACATGCAGCTGATATGACAAAGACAATAGTTCCGACACCGACACATTGCATGACAGTTAAGGATCCCGCACTAGATGTAATTGACATACAGACACATGCTACTCCAGACAAAATAAAGAAATGGACTGAACTAGGAGGGATCCAGACAGACCAGGGATGGATGACGAAGGGAAAAGCCACATGGTTTCTCCCCGACTCTATGGTTCAAGTTATGATTAACACCGCACACAGTCCAGCACACTTAGGAGAAAAAGCCATGTTAGACAGTTTACAGAATCTCTGGTACAATAAACATTTACGAGCAGCAGCAAAACAGAAAGTGCGTACTTGCATGATCTGTTGTCAGTTCAACCCAGGCAAAAGCATTCCTGTAGAGCAAGGTGGATTCAATCCTCCCGATCACCCTTTTGAAGTCCTCCAGATGGATTATATCCAGATGGAACGATGTCGAGGATTCAAATATGTCCTCGTAGTTGTATGTGCACTTTCCCGTTGGACAGAAGCATATCCAGTCCCAGATTACACTGCTCCGACCACGGCCAAACAGTTGGTTCATGAATTCTTCCCACGGTACGGTTTGCCTCGTGTCGTGTACTCAGATAACGGTCAGCCATTCTCGTCCGAGCTAATGAAGCAGGTATCACTCCTGCTAGGATATCAGTGGAAGTTCCACTGCGTCCGACATCCCGAGGCAGCAGGTCTCGTAGAGAGACACAATCAGACACTGAAAACACGTCTTGCTAAGATTTGTGCCGAGAAAGGGGTAGACTGGATAGTCGCCTTGCCAGTTGCATTGTTTTACATGAGAATGGTAGCTCATTCCAGAACAGGGCTATCCCCGTACGAGGTGGTCTTTGGTAGGCCACCGAATATGTGGGGGACGCCTTTGCCGAGGAAAATAACCGATGTTGATAGTAACATGTTGACAGATTACCTTGCCTCCTTGATGTCTGCACTACAATCTTGTCGTTCACAGGTGGCTGCAGCCTTTCCCGACAACACCGAGGTGAAGCCACACGAGATCGTCCCTGGAGATCTGGTCTTTATCCGAAGCTTGTTCTACTAACCACAAGGACGGCAGTGAAGGTGGAGGGCCGCAAAGGCTGGCTCCATTCCAGTCACATCAAGAAATACTATGGACTGCTGCCAAAAACTGACTCTCAGCCTTGCCCCATTCCAGAGACTGATACTAAACTCCCCCTGGTAGAGAAAACTCCTCAGCAGGAGTATAAACTGAAACTAAGGTCTAGCAAGTCAGACAGTTTAATTGTTTAAGTCCTCCCCTAGGTGAAGCGGTTAGACAGGTTCCTGACATGTACAAGTTAGACCCCAATAGAGAGAGAGATAGACAGAAACAGATCAAGAAACAGAAACATTGTAAATCTCTCCGGAGCTATTTCATCATTACGTTATTGATTATGTTTTTTCTGAGTCTTATGGTTATTGGCATAAGTGTATTATTGCATATGTTCTTTCCTATTGCACACTCTATTCTTAATAACACTGCAGAGCACACGTTCAGTGAACTGCCTCCACATGAAGTGTCTTACAGACTTGCGCTGCGCAACAATACATTCATCAGTATGTTACACCATTCCCATCAGACCAGCAATGCTACAAATTGTTGGATATGTGGCCGACTCCCTCCCTATCAGAAATACAAGGGAGCTCTGCCCCTCTTCCCGTATCCATTTACGCATAATGGTTCCTGTGGTGCCTGGTTCAGCTTAATTAATTCTGTAGACACTGATTCCATAGTTTACCAAGGCAATTGGGTATGGGGAAATCTGAACACAGTCATGCATCAAGCATGTTTCCCAGACAAGGATGGTCTCCCACAAAGGACAGGGACCGATCTAGAAAACGAAGTATATGGATTAGGTAATTATACACTTAACCTCATGATTCTGAATATCCAGTCTGAAACCGAACCAGACTTGCCCTCTATGTCAGTGCTACCCGTTAAAGGTGAATTATGTGTCAGAAAGAATGGCTCAATACACTTAGGTCATAGTGAATGTACTACTGTGATCGAATTCAGTGATAAGGGCAAGTCCACATTCAAAGCTTCCTGTCATTCCTATTTTGTTTGTGGTCATACCGCATACATACGTTTACCCCTAGATTGGGATGGTACTTGTTACATTGCATTCCTACTGCCCCCTGTTTTTTTAGCTCCTCCTGATTACCATAGAAATCCTCAGCTTATACAGACTAGACACAAGAGAGAACTCCCAATTGTAGATCAGACTGAAACAGCATGGGAACAATATACAGATTTCAATAGAGGATTCTTTTTCTTTCTGCTATAAGACTTGTTGTTCTTCAAAATCGTCTCGTCCTTGACGTCATCCTGGCCGATAGGGGCGG
This sequence comes from Lissotriton vulgaris, assembly GCF_964263255.1. NCBI lineage: Eukaryota > Metazoa > Chordata > Amphibia > Caudata > Salamandridae > Lissotriton > Lissotriton vulgaris. Next base: position 174,678,222 of record NC_141686.1, on the reverse strand, counting down.
GGCTTGTAGAGTCATCGGATCGAGTTGCTGTGTTTTCATTCCAGAAAATGCACCGTCAGTATATAGAGCCATATCCAGTCTTCATAAGATCGCTAATCAGATTCATCAGAATCCAGGCACCTGGACTTGGTCCGGTTGGTTCTGGAGTACGGTAACAGCCTGGGGATGGAAGCTACTTTCTTTCCTAGGGATTATATTGGCCATAGTATTCAGTTGTTGTCTCTGCATTCAATGTGGGCCCGCGATATGTGGCTTGTGTGCCACAGCCTGCATTCCCCGCTCAAGTTCACGCTCTACATCCCGCCTGAGAAAGGATGAGCAAATGATGTTATATGAACAGATAGATGGATTAATGAAGATCGATATATCATGAAGGGTCCGTAGGGGACAAGGAGGGAATGAGGTAATTTGAATTTTTATGGTCAAGAAATGTCCCCTAACGTGAACCCCACCGTCTCCATGTACGTGCTTAAAGTGCATGTAACTTCCCTCCTCGACCAGCTATGAAGACGCAAATACATTTGCGTCCAACGTTAACATGTCCTCTTTCAGATCCACCATGAATGGATTGATAATTCAGTTCCTAAGTATGCCTTGCCAACGTCTTTTCATGGTGCACTTTCACGTTTTCCTAGCCTTGCAGAGCTAGGCCCTGATTTCTGCCATCGAGCCCTTTCTGCTCTCTGCCTCCTGAAAGCTGCAACGTGGGATACATCCCTGACCTCTGTTCTACTCCCTGCGTGGCGAGCGGTGCCCGGCTCGGCCTGCTTGCCTGCCAAAGACAGTATTTTGCCTTCGAGTTATCAGTATAGCCGAGCTCAGCTCCTCGAAAACACATTCCAGTCTAGCAGAGTAGATAAACAATCCCCGGCTACAGAGCAAAGGGCCCGGCCTTTCTGTCTCCATGCAAGTAATTCATTGCTCCCGTTACCATGGTAGGCCCATGGCCCCTCGCATTACACGCAGACACGTAGTCACCTATGCACGCATTAATAGTCAGTATAGAGTAGCCTCTGCCCAAGAGACCTTTCCTTCTAGATAATATAGTTCCCCAAACACAAGATATCAGATATGATTTAGGAACGAGTCGATCTGACATGCCAGACTTCTGTCTCTTCTTCTAGTGCTAAATGTCAAGTCCCCTGCACCCTCCAGCCTCACGTCAGTCACACGTCATGCCGCTGCGCGCGCATCCTTGCTACAGATTTCTGCTGACATTGCAAGATTCCTCTATGTATCCACCCACTTGTGACACTTTCATGTGACGTTTCTAGCACACACCTCTGTGTACGCCCTCGTGCACGCCTTCTGTTACGCACATGTGTTCTTATCTCGTTTCTCTCAGCTGTTACGCCTTCTGTATCCATCACCACTATATGCATTGACTATATATATTGTACTCTGTTAATAAAGTATTGTCTATCCCTTCCTGAACCTTAATGGTGAAAGGAACATGATACCATGGTTCGAACCATTCCATTTTATGGAATAAAACCCTTATAACTCAGATACCACAGACTCTGCCTCTCATTTCCGAGTGAGTTATTTTATTGAACTTTACCGCATAGAAATTCCGACGGTAAATATTTATTTACCACAACGTGGTGAAAATGATTTTGAGAAGCTGGCGTGTTTTATTTGGTTTGTTTGGGCTTATAGTTTGCTTCTGTTGTTTTGTCAGGGGAAGAATGAGTGGACTCTTGTGCTTTGTGTGTTTCTCTCTGTATCGCACCATGGACCTCCAAGCCTGTGTGTAATGTGATGGAGTGTGAGTGTTGTCTGGGAATCAAGAGGTAGAGGTTCAGCCGCAGGCAGAGGCTAAGGTGCGAATATCTACTACTCTTAGTCGGGCTTCACTATTTCTGTACTAATAATATAAAGAAGTACACGTATTTTAAACTGTGAAAATGTTTCTTCTTCATGTTACACACGAGAATTCACTACACAACATAGCGACCACTTTATATATTTATTTATTCCATTGTGGTTTGTTTTTCAAATGAAGTGCCTTCCGCTGCTGGCATCTTCAAAGAACATACACAGTATATTTCAGAGGGATAAAATAAGTTCTTTAGAGGAATACCATCCTGAAACTCAGTTATGTGCTATAGTTTAAAGGTGCTTGCAGGTGCAACTAACTGTAAAAAGGGTGCGCTAATGTGCAAACAAACATATTTCAAGGATATCCTGATTTCATATGAGACTTATTTGCATTAAAAGGCAAATAAACAGTTGCACATTTACCAGGGAAAGAGTGTTTGAAAGCCTATTTCCTTCTTCCAATTATAAACTTTGCAACTTTGAATCACAGTATTAAGATTCGCAAATGGCTCTCCTTTAAAAACAATGGGGCACATGCATCAATCTAGGATTTTGCATTTCCTAAATAGCGAAAATTAAGGAATCACTATTTAGGAATTGCAAAATCCTATGCATCAAGAAATCCTAAAATTTTTTAGGATTTCTTAAATTTCGGAATTTGCGATTCCTTAATTGCGAATCGCAATTAAGTAATGGCATTACATTGATTCCTATGGGCCTAGAGGCCCATAGGAATCAATGCCGTTTTGCATTTCTTTTTTTAGGAAATCGCAATTTGTTGATGCATTGCAAGGGTGCAGAGGGGTGTCCAAAGGACCCCTCCCTGCACCCCTGAAATGTATTTCAAAGTTCATGTTTCACACACACATGTCCTAAGGACATGTGTGTCTGTAACATGACACTTTTCAAAATGCATTTTTGTGCTTTTTGAAACAATTTCGCAAATTACCACGAGGGTCAACCTCGTGTTAATTTGCACTTCCTATTTCAAAATTCGCATTTTTTTAAAAAAATGATGCATTCCAATTAAGGAATCGCACAAATGCGATTCCTTAAATGCATTCGCATTTTTAGGAAGTGCAAAAAAAAGCGAATTTTGAAAAATTGTTTCATGCATCCCAAAAACGTATTTAGGAAGTGCAAACGGCCGAATTTACCGATTCGCACCGTTTGCACTTCCTAAATAGGTTGATGCATGTGCCCTAATATGCTTGTAGATGTAGTTAGATGAAAAGCATAACTGCGATAAATACATTTTTGTAAAATAAATCCTGGCAAAGGTGAAATCAACTCATGATAAAAAGGTAAGTATAGTAAACAGAGTTTTAATTTTTTTGGAATGAAAAGTTTCAAATAAATAGAAACTAGATGCATCTGTGATATAATTCAGGTTTCCCACAGATTTTACATTTTTGGGTTATGTTTGAAACCGAACAATGACTGTGGTATTCGCACTGCGGCTTCAGGGTTGAGACAATATCGGAAATTAAAGTTTAAAAGTAAACATTTCTATCAATCTAGATTTTACTGTATTTTGAGAGGCCGACCTTGCTGTCAGTACCACACTAGGGCTCAGGGATGTAGTAAATAGTCAGTGTGTATTTGCTTGTGAAAGAAATACCAGTCACACATATCCCCCAGGTAGTTGTGCCAAGTTGCCATCCTGCTAGGCTCGAATGTTGGAATGTGAAATTCTTAAATAGGTTCACATGGTTTCTTTTGAGAGGGAGTACCTTTATTGCTGTTGGCCATCTTGCTTCTCTATAAGCATAAAAGTGTCATGGCAACTACTGTATTGAACATGGACTAAAAGTAAAAGCTTGCCAGAATCAATCATGTCCTCACATCGACATCTAGGGTAGCATATCTGCCTGCAATGCAGTCTGTTGTAACGTCTGCTATATTTTATGCTTTTGTTTTCCCAGTGACCTCACCTCCTCGAGACAACTTGTTGACCTTTACCCATAATAAAGTATGGAAGACCTTACTATCCAATCTAGGTGGAGACTAACAATTGGTGGTAGTGGTTAAAGCTGAAGCTCACATACCTATTCAGATCGAGTCTGAATCATCGCGCATGCGCAGCTTTGCGAGATTGCTGTAGTGGGGTATGGAAGCGAAGCCCCGCCCACTCCGACCCCACAGTTCGAAAAAAAATCATCATTTAAATACAGCACAGGACCACCCCCCTGCAAATTCTAAAGACTTGGTAACAAATTGGTGTATTTCAGCGTCAAGTTGGGACCCCATGGTAGAAATAGGCCAGGACAAGACCCCTTTAATCGGCTCACCGTTGCCAGATCTTTGAGTGTTTTTGGAGGCATCCTGGTGCCCGAAACACTACAACTTCTAGCCCCATGCAGTGGTCCATCCCTCTTTTCCAGGCCGCCACTGAGTGCGATGCGGTGTCTCTCCATAGTCTGGCCCTTTTCGCTAACCTGAGCCCCAAAAAGGATACGTCTTTGATATCTACTACCTCTTATTCCCTCAGAACCATGAAGCAAAAGTAATTAAAGATCTAATGGGACGACCCAGGAAAGAACCTCCCCAAGGCAGGACTTTACCCCCTGCCAGAAGCAAATCAAAGCCACCAGCTCCATACGAATCTGCCAGATTTGTAACAGAGGAAAATAATATGGTAGTTACTTTGTTATGCTGATAAATCTGCATGTTGTTCCCCAAAAACTAAGAATAGGTACAGTTGTTTAACCTGATAAGTCTCAAACACCAGGGAGTATGATTTTGATGAATGCTTTACATTGCAGATACACCTCCAAGGCAGGCAGGCTAAAGACCTTAGAGCAGGGGGTTCCAACCTGCAGCTTTTGAGCTTCAGTAGCTCTCCAGCTACCTCTGAGTAGCTCACCTGTGTGCAGCCCAGCTTACTAATTTAGAAAGCTTTTGCTTGGTTGAAATATTATGCACGTAATTTTTTAAAAAAATTATACAGCACTAATAATAATAGTAGTTGTCAATGCATTTCATTGCACGTAAGTAGCTCTTAGTACATAAAGGGTTGGAGACCCCTAACTTAGAGACTCATTAAGAGTGCCCCGGTAATCTCAATTCAGACAAAACAGCTCCTTGTGCCAGCCTTACGAATAGTTCCAGTCTACCACATTCCAGATATGTTTTATTATTATTATTTGGATCTTGCATGGTGACCTGGAGGGTTTCCCAACACTAATCAGTGGGCAAGACAGATTAAAGAGCAGCTCAGAATAACCAGGTTTTCAGCTCCTTCCGAAATCTGAGCAGAGGTGCAGCGTCGCAGAGATTCCGGGAGCGTTGCATAGCTTTGGCGCTAAAATAGCGATGGAGTGACCGCTCATCCGGGTGCGCCTAATTCTAGGAACGGTGAATAGAGATTGATTGCTGTCATGATTGATGAATTTCATAAATATAACATACATGTTACATTAGGAGCATGCAGGGGGGCGTGGCAAAGCAACATGGCCAAAAGGACGTAGGCTCCTTCTGCTCCCAGCCGGCCTGTCGCGAAAATCCTGATATTATCCTGTACCAGGGTGCCCAAGGGTGCCTACTGACATCTGTGGGACTCTTGAAGTGCTGGGGGCCATCTGAGTGAGCCCCCGGGTGCGGAACTGCGCCAAGCATAGAGAAAGCACGGACAGCGAGAGCCTGAGGCCTACCGGGAGGCGGGAACGGCCTGGATCGGGGTGTTCCCCTACGCTGATCAACGGCCTGCTGTTGAACTACTCAGCGAGTCCTGAGGGCCTCTCAGTGGGGCTCTGGCGCAAGACTGGTGCCGGTGAACCCACAGTGTGACAACTGGAGAGCAGGGGCAGGCCTGTGCTCCATCCGAGCTAGGGCCGATCTGCATCGCTGAATGAGGAGGCCGGCCATTGGAGACCACGGAGGCCCGCGGATGGGGCGGGGCCTCGACTGCGGCGAAGGAGTGACCACAAGGCTGCCCGTCCTGGAATGGCTGCTTTCATGGGGTCCGTGCCCGGACCTTGGAGATCTCTGCAGGTGAGGTGAGCGAATGGAGAGCCTCCACTGTGTAATCTGAGGGTCCTCTAGTCGGGAAATCCTACTCCTAGTGGTGTCGCTCTGGCCCACGTTTGCTGGGGATCTGCTGGAAGACTCTCCCTGAAGACCAAGAAGGGTGCGAGTGCCCTGGGGGGAATCACCAATGTGGGAACTATCCGGAGTCCTATAACGCCGCAAACGGAAAACAGAGGCCCGTGTTCTGGAGCTGGCTGGGTGAGCCTGGAGACATTCCAGAGTGCCTGAAGTTGCCTGGTGGCTCCAGCGGGGCCCTTAATCCAGCAAAGATCTCCTGGACAGAGCCCTATTGGTGCAGCCGGACCTCTATTTTCTAGCGCTACCCGGGCCGGCGAGCAACCACCGTGTGTGGTAAAGGCCTGACCTGGAGAGCTCAACGGAGGGGGTCCACCACAGCTGACCAGCTAAGGCACAAAGAACATCGTAAGGCTTCGTTCTTTGGCCCGGTCGGCGGTGACAGGAGCGAGGGAGCCCAATGCCAGGGCAGGACGTGGGAGCGAGCACAGATCAAGACCGCAGCTAACGACCCCCGGCTGCCCACATGCCTCCGTTCTTTGTCCCAGGCGGGAGCCAGTGAACCATCAGGGAGGACACTGCACCAAGGCCTGAAATAACTTTAAGTGGGACCATAAGCAATTAAACAGAATGTAAGAATGTGTTTGATAAAGTGAAACAGGTAACCATCCTGAAACATTATTCTTCCATATTTTTTCCCATGTATCATATGAGAAAGAAATTGAGAGTTCATTATTCCAGAATATTGAGATCACATCAATATTGTTACCTTGAAATTCATTCAGCTTCTTATACATTAATAAAACAGCATGAGGCAAAGAGGCAACTGTTTGAATATACATTGTTAAATCTGATTTTGTATTTGAAGGAATATTATTAGGAAAGGAATACAGTATAGAATTACATAAAAGTTCATATTTGAGAAAATCAGAAGAGGGTAAGTGAAATTTTGCCTGTAATACATCAAACAATATAAAAGTGTTACTATGGTAAATATCTTTTAGGAAAAATATACCAGCATTAGTCCATGAATTCCAAAATTTAACAGTTCAAGAAAGTTTTAGTCGTGGATTAAACTGATCCAGCAGTAATTTCACGGTAATTTCTCAGTACAAAACATCATTTACCTCTAGTTTACCGCTTTAAAGGTCATGGACCTTTTGCACCATGCATCACCTTCAGGAGACTTTACATAAACATGAAAAATCAAAATGCAATTAATATGTAATCTAATAATTAGAGTTGTGAGTATTTTAAAGGGTTTTATTTTCTAGTCAAAAGTTAAGTTTCTCTGATTCTTTATTCATCAATTAATTTTCAATCAGGTTACAGAATTGAAAAATAGAATGAATGCAGAACATATTATAGATTGCATACAAAGCACTCCCTAAAGAAAAGGGAATGAGGCATAAAATGTCAGTCAGAACTCTTTAAAGAGTTTCGGGAAAAATATAATTCAGAGTGAGCTTTGCAAGGCTAATCAATAATTAATAATTGGCAAAAATCTCCCATAAAAAGAAATAACTGCATAAGACAAATAGCTCTTTTCAAAACCAGTTAGTCAAAAGCATCAAACTTAAAGTTTTAGCACCAAAATCTGTCCTGATCTCTCAGCTGCTCTTTCTCACACAGAGGAGCTGCCCTCCCTTCACAAGACCACAGAAGAATGTGATCTGCCAAAAAAGACAAGGCCAGCCTACACCTCCCTAAAATATATGAACAAAGCCCCCTCCTCCCTCTGTCTCCTCGGATGCAATCTCCACCCAGTCTGCACCCGCGACGTTCACGTACCTAACCCGAATGATGTCTGGTCAGATCTGCTCCCTCTCCTCATCTCTCCTGACACGCCCCTTAAAGGGTCATTATTTATACCCTAGTTCTTTGCTGACTATACTAACAATATTGCAGCTTCAGTAGAAACTCACATTGTAATTGGTTGGCACAAGTGACATAGGGATCTTAGAATCCTGTTCTCATCACAAATCCAACCCATACCAGTTCTGACAATAGGGGCTTAATGCTAAGAACCATATACATAACATATATCAATAAGAACATTTCTTGCAACAAAATGTATCAATCAATTTCAGTCTTGCTTTCACATCGCACACAGGGGCGACACTCTCCAACAAACTGGTACATTGGCACAGTGGCAAGAGTGTGCAGATCACTGTGGCCTTGACCTATGTGTCTTCACTTGAGGCACTTGGCAGTTCATGTAGCTGGTTCTGTGCATAAGTCTCCCATTCAGCACACTGCTGACAATTCTCAGCCATGCTGGATTCCTAGCGATACCAAAGGGGATGACGGGCGGAGCATTTGAGCAAATCAAACACTCACCCCCAGTCAACTGATCTGGGTTTAATCCATCATCATTCTTTAGCTCACTCCACCAGCCCAGTTCAGATATGGCCATATGGAAATCAGTCTGACTCTGTGCCTCATGGGAACAGTCCAGCCTGAACTGCCAAGCCATGTCTTCCCTGGACCCGAAACAAGCATCCTGGGACCGGTTTCTGGCTAATCAGCCGTCATCAGCCAGGCTAGCTTGAAACCAGTGGCAAAGTGAGCAAGGGACCCACGTATGGGCATACCCTGCCAACTTAGGACAAACAAAGCGATACCAAAGGGGATTCCTAGGCAGCCATTTTATTGTGGGCCCAAAGGCAAAACAAACACAAAATAATATTTATTTATGAAGTAAAACCCATCATGTTCACCTCCCACCATTCTAATACCCTGCATTAATTATTGCCTAGCAAAAGCTATTAATTTAAAGCAGCTTTTCTATTATTTGTGCAAAACATGCAAAATGTGCAATGTACAACATAGCATAAACATGCACCAGTGCAAATTTTCAAAGCGCAAACAGTTAATTCATGCTCATAGCAACATGCTCTAATGTTTTAGATTGCTTTTCATGCAAAATGCGTTTGCCCCACATGTAGTGTTGGTGCATGGTTGATTAATTAATACACATTATAAGAAAGATGTGTTATGAACTGAATATGTGCTGTCTAAAATATCCAACTAAGCCTCGGTCTCTTGAGACGGGTACAAAGGAACGGGAGGAAACATTCCATTCCTTATCTCAAGGATAGAGAGGCCACAATGTGCCTTCCAAGGGAAACTAAAATTACAAGTTTTTTTTACACTGCAAAATGCTTGTTATTTCAGCATAATTATGTGCTACTTTAAAAGTAAAAAAAAAGAAATTCTTAAAATAAATGTACATTCTATAGTGAGGTTAAATATAAAGTAAACACATTTGTCCACCCTGGATTAATTAATTTAGCATGGTTTTAAATGAAAGCATTTCAGACTGAAAGCATTTTGACCAGGCCTCATTTCATGTCTTTCACTTATCATGCACCAAAAGTGCCACTTTTAAAAAGCATTTGACTAGGCATTTCATGTTTCATGTGCCATGTGTTTTCACTTGCACCAAAATCTGCGAGCCATTTTAAATGCAGTCTGTCTGAAACACAAAACAGAGCGATGCTTAATCTTGATGAAATCTGGCTCCATCAGTACCATAATGACATATCTACAGTATTTGAAATTGTAGATTGAAAAAGGTGAGTCTAAATCATTTACAATTAAGTTTGTGGATTTCAAAATAATAGACTTATTTAGTAAATCTGTCTATTTAGACATGGTTAACAAACTCTTTTTTATAAGAAGCCAGGTAGGAAGATTCTTAAGGTGAGAATGATCAAACCAAAGAGAACTTTGTTTTAAGATAAACGCTTTATGATAGAAAAGAAATTCTGGTAAACCAAATCCTCCATTACACTTAGCCATTTTTATTTTTTTATTGCCAATACAAGGTGACTTATTATTCCAAAGAAACTTAGAAAGATGCTGATCAACAATTTTATAAATCTTCAAAGGGAATTGACTAGGAATCATAACTAGAAGAAAAAAATGGTGCTATAGTCATTTTTATTGAGTTTATTCTCCCCACCATAAAAGATGAAGCGAAGACCATTTAGATAATTTATCTTTAATGTAGTTTAAAATATATTCACAATTTAATGTAATTGTTTTTTTCATAGACGAAGAGAACAAAATGCCAAGGTACTTGATCTTATCTCTTTGCCAAATTATTTCTTTTATGGGCAACATATCTGGGGTACAATGAGGATTTAAAGGAAAAAATTAAGTTAGTGTTTAACATATAACTAGAAATCAGGTACTATGAAGAGATAATTTCTAATAACGGAGGAAGTGAGGATTCAGGATTACTAATAAACAAAAGTACATCATCTGCATATTCTAATGTTTAAATGGTGACCTCTTTAATAATAATACCAGTGATATCATTACATTTTCTAAAGGAAACAAGCAAAGGTTCAATAACAAGAAGAAATAGCAGCGGGATAGTGGACACCCTTGTCTAGTACCTCTAAATAGAAAAAATGTATTGGAAATTTGACCATTAATAAATAAACAAGCGGTAGGGGTAGAGTAGAGAGCAGATCTCATACGAATAAACAAATCACCAAAATTAAATCCTGCTGAAGTATGAAATAGAAAATTGCCAATGGACTTTTTCAAAAGCTTTTTCAGCATCCAATGCGAGTACTCCAGATGGAAGGGATAGAGTCGACCCCTGTTCAATAGCATTTAGTAATACTCTTGTGTTGTTGACAGAATAACCTTTTTTTTAAAAAACTTTTTTTATTCATTTTTAGCGTTCTAACACAGTGATTCAGTCATTTATATAACACAACATCATAGTTCCACACTTCATTATTACATAGTTCTACAAGCATCACACGCATACTATTTTGCCAATCATCAGTAATTAGAATCAAGCCCTGACCTGCCACCCACAGAGTCTCACCCTTCATCCAGATCTGAGCCATCACCCTCGCTATCTGACAATGGTTCACAGATACCCCCCCTGTAGTCATTCCATTCCCCCAGATTTTAGTCCATTTTTTGGGGCATCCTCTATTACTAAACACTGCCCTTTCGGTTATCATGGCCTCAACCATGTCACTGGTCCACGCCGCCAGAGTAGGCAACCCCATCCCTCCCCTCTTTTGCGCTATATTTCTCTTAGCTATCATAATTCCTAACGTAACCCGACTCTGCCCATGTCGTATGAGATCCTTTGGCTCCCATATATTAAATAAGCATCTGCGGGGCTCCGGCAAGAGCGACACTCGCTGTGACTGTGACACAGTGCGCAACACTTGTGTCCAGTACACTCTAGGACAATCCCACATGGTATGAAGAAAGGTTCCCTCCTCCCTGCAACCACGGAGACAAAAGGGGTGGTCTATTCTACCCATTTTGTGCAGGACAAGTCTGGTGTAGTATGATCAGGTTAAAATTCGAAGTTGTACAAGCCTGAGGCATGAGGGTATGCCCACCTCCCTCGGAGATGCCAACGCTTCCTGCCATTCTGAGTCGTCTACATCTCCTATTTCTTGTGACCATTCAGTTCTCAGGAGTCCTGTTGGATCGGGCAGGTTATTCACTAATTTGCGGTAGGTAAACGAAGTAGCTCTCTTCTGCATGTACTCAGTTAGCAACCAATCCTCCAGAGGGGATGCCTTTGGGATCTTGGAGCTAGGAGGTAGCGCGTCATCAGGGTATGTCTAATTTGCGTATATCTGAATACTTCAGAGGGCGCTAAGTTATAGCGCTGTTGCAGACGTTCAAACGACACTATTTCACCTCCTTGCCACAAATCACCCACTGTTGATATTCCAATGTCATCCCATTGATCGAAGCCCTTACTGTTTCTGAGTCTTCCTAGTTTTTTTGTATCCCATAGCGGAGTAAGCTGGGTGATCATCCCCGCCATCCCAATTTTTCCTGAGCAGCGTGCCACAATCCCATCGTATGACGCAGCGGGCCAAACATTGTTAATGCCAATTTGTTGTCATATAGGGGAGAATTTGAATTTTGAATTTGAATTTTGAAGGGGTATTTATAGAGCGCAACGGTCGCTCCGGAGCGAGCATCATGGCGCTGAAACATCCTGATGACCTAGTCGTGAGTGGCAGAGGGCGAGCTAGATGGCAGGTTTAGTCCAGTCATCGGGGAGGTTGAAGATCCAAGTCTTAAGGAGTTTCCTGAAGGGTTTCTCCAGGACCTGTTGTCTCAAATGTTTGGGCATGCTGTTCCAGGCTTTGATGGCCAGGGAATTTAAAGTTTTTCCACCTTTAGTCTTCAAGTTGTAACTGGCGGGAGACATGAGATTTTCTTGTGCAGAACGGAGGGAACGGCTCGGTACGTAATGGGGAAAGCTCGAAAGGCAATGGTGAGTATTTTGAAAAGAATTCTTTTGTGTAGGGGGAGCCAATGCAGGGATTTTAGGGCTGCAGAGGCAGAAGATTTGCGTGGTAATTTCAGGACCAGTCGGGCAGCCGTATGAAGGATGCTTTGGAGTTTGGTTTGTGTAGACTTTTTTGTCCCTGCCAGTAGGCCATTACAGTAATCAAGGCGGGAAATTATGAGGGCCACTGTTACTGTTTTTCTGGCCTCAAGAGGGAGGAAGTCAAAGAACTTTCTGAGTGATCTGATTATGCCGAAGCATCTGCCGGCAACATTCTTTGCGTGTTGGTCGAATGATAGGTCCGAGTCGAAAGTAACACCGAGGTTTCTAGCTGTTGTTACGGTCTGCGGCGGGGCAACAGAGTTGTCCGGCCACCAGAGGGCTGGGCTAAAGGAGGTGTTCTTTCCGATGGGGAGGATCTCTGTTTTGCTGGAGTTACATCTGAGATGGTTGGTGTCCATCCAGTGGAAGACCGCGGTTAAACAGTTTTTGAGATTGAGCTCAGCTTTGGTTGAGTTATCTTCAAGGGGTACAATCAGCTGCGTATCATCGGCATACGAGGTAACTGGTATGCCGTATGATTCATTTAGGGAAAGGAGAGGGATGAGGTAAATATTAAAAAGGAGGGGACTTAGGATGGACCCTTGGGGTACTCCGGAGGTGACCTTTTTTTCTTTGGACTGAAAGGGACCAAGAGCGACAGTTTGGACTCCGTCGCTGAGGAATGATTTTATCCATAGAAGGGCCGTATCCAAAATCCCTATGTCCATCAGTCGGTTGATGAGGATAGAGTGGGAGATGGTGTCGAACGCTACTGTGAGGTCTAGAAGTATAAGAATAGCCTTCTTCCTCTGATCTTGCAGCGTTTTTATGGTGTCTGACAGTTCGATCAGAGCGGTCTCAGTTGAGTGTTTGGGGCGGAAACCAGACTGTTGGGGGTGAAGTATGTTGTGGGCTTCTAGGTAGATCTTAAGTTCTTTGTAGACCAACTGTTCTGTTATTTTGCCCAGGGCAGGGAGAAGGGTGATCGGGCGGAGATTGGTCAGGTCCACCGGTGATTTGTTGACTTTTTTCATGAGCGGTTTAATAGTGCCCCTTTTCCATAAGCGGGGGACAGATCCGGAGCTAAGTGACGAGTTGACTATGTCATTGATGACAGGGTTAACAACGTCAATGAGTTGGTGAAGGATCTTTGGGGGGCATGGGTCAGAGGGGGAGCCAGATTTACAAGATAAAATGACTTCTCTGGTTTGGGCTAGAGTAACAGGGGTGAAAAGTTTGAGACTTCCAACTAGGGGTTCAGATTTGTCAGGGGTAGGGGGCCCTTGATGGGTTTGTGGGGGGGGGGGGGGGGGGAAGTTAATTTGGATGGAGGCGATTTTTTCCTCAAAATAGTCTGAGATTTTATCGCAGAGGTCTTGGGATGGGAGAATTTCGGGTTGGAGAGCTTTGGGCTGGGTAAATGATTTTACTATTGAAAATAAGGTTTTTTGTTTCTGCCTGGCTTCTTTAATGGCATTGACATAGAAGGTTTTCTTTGCAGATTTAATGCTAGAAAGATAGTTTTTTCTTTGTTGAATGTAGAAGAGACGGTCGTCCTAATCGTATGTTCTGCGCCATTTTCGCTCGGCTTTCCTGCAATTTAGGTGAGCGGTCGCTAAGGTAGGTGTGTACCAAGGGGCGTTGTTTTTAGTATTTATTGGGCTTTTGCGGGGCCGCTTAGTAGGGTTCCGATTATTGATTTCGTGGGAAATCCAATTATAGAAGAGATCTGCGTCTGATTCGATGTTACCGGAAAGGACAGGGGCGTGTGATTGAAGGATGGGGTTAAGCATAAGTTTTTCCTGGACTGTTTTCCAGTTGACGGAGTGGTCACGGTGAGAAATTGCTTTGTTAACGGTAGGGTGTGAGATAGTAATATGGAATGGGATCAGACTATGATCTGTCCATATCTGGTGGCGGGGGGGGGGGTAGGGTAGTGAGAGATGAAAGATTGGTGCAGACACCATCGAGGGTGTGACCTAGGGAATGGGTAGGCAAGATGACACTTTGTTGAAGATTGAAGATTTCGAGTGTCTGTAAAAAACTATTAGTTTGTGGGTCAGATGGGGACTCGAGGTGTAGATTGAAGTCTCCAAGAAGGGTAAAATGAGGGTAACGGAGTAGAAAGTGTCCCAGAGCGTCACTCAGGGAGGCTAGAAATTTGGAAGCATTTCCGGGTGGACGATAGATCAAACCACCAGTGAAGGAGAAGGACTGGCTGAGTTTGATGGAGAAACCTATACCTTCAGTATCAGTTAGGGGGTCTAGGCTAAACATATGACAGGTAAAGGTATTTTTCAGAATGATAGCGACGCCTCCACCTCTACCTTTCAGTCTGTCTTGTCTGAAAAAGGAGTAGCCGTGGGGGAGGGAGATGGCTATGTCTGGGTTGCTGTCTTCCGTTAGCCAAGTTTCAGTAATCAGAAGACAGTCCAGATCGGACTCGAGAATGAGATCGTGTATATCCTGACTATGTTTGCACATAGATCGGGCGTTTATCAAACCACCTTTGAAGGGCGGCTTAGAGTCCTTGGTTTGGGGTGGAGGGGAGGAGGGGTGGGATGGGTTACTAGTGAGGGACCAACGGCAGTGCTTGCAACAGGCCGGGCCGAAGACATTTGACAAGTCAAGTTTACAAGGGCAGTGGTGGTTACCACGCAATTGGTATAGTTCGCTAGGGAGGTACCTGATATGCATGGAGGTTTGGGCAGAGTTTCCTGCGCCTGGCGCGGTCTTGACGCGGACGGGCGCAGACGGGCTTGCCTTAGGCGCTCCCGATGCGCTCGTCCGCTGCGCGTCCTATGCAAGCATACCCCTTGCACCAAGTTGCGCTCTATCTGCCTTAAATGCCGGATATGATTGTGGAACATGCAGCCACTGATTAATCACCTTTATCTGTGCAGCCCTGTAGTAGAGTTGTACATCAGGGAGTGCTATTCCACCATCATACCATCCTCTCACCACTTTGGCCTGTGCAATACGTGCTGGTCCACTACCCCAAAAAAGGCCAAACACTTGAGCCGAAATGGCCTTAAAATAAGTTGTTTGTACTTGGTATGGCGTATTCTCCAAAACATATAAGAAACGCGGCAGGGCCATCATTTTAAAAAGTGCTGCCTTTCCTAATAACGTTAGTGGCAGCGTCCCCCAGTGCCGCACATCTCGCCTAAGACGATCCAGTGGTGGCAGCAGGTTTTTATTAAAAAATTCTCCGAAGTCGGCAGTAATATAAATACCCAAATATTTAAACGTAGTTCCCGCTATCTTAAGCGGGCAAGTATCTGGAAGGTTAGGCGGAGGGCCATGCAGCACGTAAAGTACCGACTTGGACCAGTTAATGGTGTAACCGCAATCCGCACCATAAATCGTGCAGACGTCCAGGAAGGTCAATATGGAACATCTCAGTGTTCCCAAATATACCAGTATATCATCGCCATAGAGGGACACTCGATCCTCCCAATCCTCTGTCCATTTGAGGCCTCTTATCGTTGGTTCCCATCGTATCCATGTTGCCAGAGGTTCCAATACCAGTGCAAAAAGTAACTACGACAGAGGGCAGCCCTGGCGCGTACCCCTTGCCAGGGGGAATTCATCTGATAAATGACCATTGGTAGTGACATGTGCCATAGGCTTGGTATATAGTAGTCGAACCCATGAGCAAAAGAGAAAAGAAAGGGCCATTTGACCATGTCAAACGCCATGTGTGCATTTAAGGAGAGCACCACCGCCGGCTCTTACAGATAGACTGCGCAAGCTAGTACCCCATGTAATCACCTCAAATTAAGAGCCGTACTTCTGCCAGGCATGAATCCAGATTGGTCTGGGTGTATAAGTGCCGATAGGTGCGGCGTGAGCCGACTGGCCAACAATTTTGCAAGTATTTTGGCTTCCGCGTTTATTAGGGAGATGGGTCGGTATGAGGTACACCTATCCGCCGGCTTTCCAGGTTTCAAAATAGCCACTATTGTGGCAGTGCGTTGGTCCGGTGGAAGCTCACTCTTTTCAAGACTATCTATGAACATGTTTAATAGGTGAGGTGTAGTGGTGCCTGCCATTCTCTTATAAAAATCAATCAGAATGCCGTTTGGCCCCACTTCTTTGACCAACTGCAGCGCACTAATGGCTGCTTGCAGTTCGTCTATCGTGAGGTCATCCTCCTGTTCTTTTGCCGCTTCTGGGGTTAACTTGGGCATATTGAGATCTTGTATATAAGTTAGTGCCTCCTCTATGGACATCTCAGAGTCAGATGAATAAATAAGTCGAAAGTGTTGTGCTAGTCTTTCTACTATCGTGTGCGGGTCGGTTGTGATCTCTACCACCTCTGTGTAGAGCTGCGTAATCCACCTTTCATTTTTTTCTCTTCTATCTAGCCATGCAAGTAATTTTCCGGCCTTATTGCCCACTTCGTATATCTTATGTCGTGTGGCCTGTACTTGCCGTCTAGTCAAGGTCGTGAGGTGTTCTTTATGTTGGTGTTGTACAAGTCGGAGGTTGTTGGCTGTGTCAGGGGTGGGTTCCCCGGCGTGTTGGGCTTCTGCAGTATGCAATTCGGACTATATTTTGCAGTTCCATCTGCCCCTCCCTCTTAAACGCCGATATGAAGGAAATGGCCTGTCCTCTGACAACTGTCTTAAACGCTTCCCAGAGGGTGGTTGGCGAAGCCACCGATCCCATATTGTCTTGAAAGTATTGGTCTGTTCCTTCTTTGAGCGCCTTTCTTATTTTCAGAACCTGTAAGTAACCCGGGCGAATCGGGTAAACGCAGCGCCTTTTCTGCTGGCAATGAGTGTATTTCAGTAATATTGGGGAGCGATCCGAAATGCCCCGGGCCTGATTTCTATAGTTTCTAAATTTTTTAGACTACCCAATGAACCCCAGAAATAATCTATCCTGGTTAAACTGTTATGGACTCCTGAGTGATACGTAAATTGGCGTTCTGTTGGATGGTGTCTCCTCCACATATCTATCAGGCCCACTGTCTCTAAGAAACTCCCCAGACATAAACCTCTTGATGTACAATACGGGCAGGGTGCCTGTCTAAGGTGTTATCCAGGGTCGCGTTAAGTCCCTTCCAATAAGAAGCTCCCCCTCCGTAAGGTTGAGCAGAAACTCACCGAGGTCCGGTATCGCCACTGTATGTAACGCTGGGGAATATAAACAGACATTATATTTAGGGGCCGCCCCTCACACTGTGCGATTATAGCGTCAAATCTCCCCAGTATCAGATCTAGTATCTTTTACTATCAGTGGAAATTGCTTCTTCAGTAGTATGCCGACCCCCCCTGGATCCCGATGTGAATTCTGAGTGTATCACCAATTTGTATCCCCATCTGTCCATCGCCCTACTGGACGTGCCAGTAAGATGTGTCTCTTGCAGCAGCACCACTGCTGGGCCACCTCTTTTGATGCTTTGCAAAACTATGCCTCGTTTAATCTTATCACCAAGACCCCTTAAATTCCATGTGAGTAGGGAGAGAGTGGGCCGTTGCTTCACCCTGTGCCGTGCCCTTCAGTGTTATTTCTGACATGTCTAGTAAGGCCATTGAAATTTGTCAGGATAAAGCGAGAGCGTTTTGTAGTATGACGTGTTACATCATAACTGACTGTGTTTTGAACCATACTATAACTATCATGAAAACAACCATAGAATAAACCTTTCCCCCCTAATCCCCTCCCTGCCTCCCTGCCATGCGGACTCAGAACTGCCCGCCACCCCAACTCAGCATAGTGCTTATTACCCAACCCCTGAACCGTTACTTGCATGTATGGGAGCGGTAAGACCAAGGAGGTCCGTATCATCCCCACGTCCCAGAGTTCTCATTTATCAATAGTCTCAACGATGTCTTGTTAGCAAGGAGGGCTGTAGTCCACATCAGGTCGCACCGTCTCCCTGTTCCGTCTGTGACTGGCCACTTTCTTCTCTGTTCTGCTCAATGTCCTCAGGATATCCTGTTCTTTCAAGACGGCGTCTTCCCTTTTGCATTCTGCTTGGTTCGCCACCCTTCTAGCCAGTCATGTGCCTCTTCCGGCGTGTCAAAGAACCAAGTCTTGCCGTCTGCCACGACATGCAATTTTGCCTGGAACAGCATAGAGTATGGTAGTTCATGGGCTCTCATCGCCTTCTTGACCTCTAGGAAACTTCTGCGGCGTGCTGTAACCGCTGCCGTATAGTCCGGGAAGAAGGATATGACAGAGTTCTGAACCCGGATGGGCGGCGCCACCCGGGCTGTTTGTAATATCGCATCTCTATCCCGAAAGTTGAAAATACGGGCCAACACCGGTCTTGGGGGGGCTCTGGGTTTCGGGCACCCGCCCGGCACCCTATGTGCCCTCTCTACTGAAAAGAAGGTCGAGAGTCCCTTAGGTTGCAGGCGAGATTTTATGAGGTCTTCCACGTAAAGGTCCATTGCAGGGCCCCCTTCCATCTCCGGAAGCCCCGTGATTCTTATGTTATTGCGGCGGGAGCGCCCTTCCTGGTCGTCTATCTTTACCGCCATACGCCTATTCTCCTCCTCCAATCATGTCACTTTCTTGATCAGGAACGTAGAATCTTTGGAGAGAGCCGTTGTCACTTGTTCTACCTCTGCGACCCTGGCGGACATTTTCTGAAAGTCGGCGCGGAGGAATGTGACATCCGTTGATATGGAGCCTACCGTAGTTTGCACATTGTGGAGCGCAGCCATGATATCTTCTAACATTACCTTAGGGCCCGCGTCAGTCTCCTTGTCCTTGTTCATTTGTCCTTTAGTTTCCGGTAGAGGAGGGGAACCTTTAGTGTAGGCAAATTTGTCTAGTTTACTCTGTTGGTTTGCGCGGCCCCCTTCCATTCATTATCTATTCGTCATGGAGAATCCGTTGCACCGCACTGAAGTTGTGGATGGCGCTGCGGGGGGCTGCTATATTGATTCACTGGTGTTTCTCACCTCAACATCACGCTTCAATGTGTTTTATATCTCAGTCCTGTGCCACAGCCCTGGTGCCTCAATGGGGGGCTCGGGGGGGTGGTGGAGCACTGGATAGCTTCAGGTCTACTCTGCCGGTTATATTGTGCTCCAGGCACATCTGCCGTTAGCTTAGTAGGGCTCTGGCACCACTGTGCCCCTTCTTCCTGTGCCCATCAACCTCTGTTCAGCAAGATTCTTGGTGCGCTAAATACCCCTTTCAGTCACTGTGCACCAGACCACTGTATGCCCAACACCGATCTTTGAGTGGGCTTGTAATCAGTACAGCGCCCAGGTGCAATTACTTGGTGTGCAGTCTTCCTACAGCGCACTCACATAAGTATTGCTGGTGGCCCCTCAGGTGTGTCTCCCAGCCGGCCACACTCTCACCAGTGCTGAGGTGCTGTTCCTGTTCGAGCAGCTCTAAAATGGCGGCTCTTCCTCTTTGTTGCAGTCCGATCCGGCTGCCCCATGCTGCTCGCAGTTCCCGCATATGCGTGGGAGTTGCTCCGTCCAGTGCCTTTTGTGCCGGGGCGGCAGGTTGCTTCGTCACCTCTCGCACCCGGTGTCACTCGCCGAGGTGGTCTCTGCTCTCCCGGCCGTGGTATACTCTGCCGAACGTAGTGCAGGTACCCGGGCTCACCAACGCAATTGAGGCCCCTGCTTCTGTGCAGGTCTTAGGCCTTCACCCTCCGCCGCCTGTATCTCGTGATTGCCGGCACGCCGTGCCTTCAGCGCCGGATCGATTTTCGCCGCTCCTTCTCCGATTCCAATATATCGACTCTGGGCATACTATTTCTTCCGGATTAATGATCGGATGGCTGGGGACTCGGTCCTATCCCCGGAGCTCCGTCAGGCTGCGGCCATTCCTCTCGACTGCTAGCCACGCCCCCCAGAATATCTATTTTTCATGAAACCAGATTGGTCAGGATGGATAAGGGAATCCAATTCGGAGGTCAGTCTGGATGCAAGTATTTTAGCCTAAAGTTTACAATCCTGATTTATTAAGGAAATAGGGTGATAACTTGAAACAAGTGCCGGGTCTTTGTTAGGTTTAGGAATAACTACAATTAACGCTTAAGTAAAAAAAAAAAACTGAAGTTGATCCTGTAGCACTAAAAAAGATAAAAAGTTTTTAAAAATGGGGCAAAAGTTGCAAATTAAATTCTTTATAAAATTCTGCTGGAATTCCATCAGGACCTGGGGATTTATTTAGTTTAAGGGATTTAATAGCTAATTGAATTTCTTCCTCAGTAATAGTTATATCTAATTTAGCTTTGGTTAACTGAGGAATTTTTAGCTAATCCACATTTATATAAAAAGGAATCAATCAAGGAAGGATCATCAAGTTGCGGTTTATTATATAGGGTAGAGTAATAATTTAGAAAATCATTAACAATATCTATTTGACGGGTTATGGGGGAACATGGCGGCCACTGAGTAGGAGCGGTCGTGAGCTCTCGTAACTGTTGGAAGGGCCTTTACAGTAAAATCGTGGCTTGCATGTGAGCTCTTCGGCTCTTCAGCGGGGTCAAATAACAAGGAGTCTCGAGGCCCACGGGAGGGTTCTTTGCCCGACGCCAACCAGAACCAGATTTCAGTGTTTTCAGCGTTTGTTTTCCTCCCGGGAGTGGGCGTCCTTCCCAGCGCATACGACCCGGAAATCGTGGCCCAGAAACGGCGGCACCGGGAGGCATTTGGACTGAAGCGGCTGCCTGGCTCAGAAGGAGCTGCATAGCTGTGGCAAGAGTAGGGGTCTCTCCTCGAGGGGTCCCGAATAAGAGCACACTTGACCAATTTTGTATGGTGCTACCTGGAAAAACGAAATCAGGAGAATCACCCCGTCGGACCTTACCGGAGGAGTTGGTATCAGAGGCGCCTAGTCTCGGTGGAAAAGAGAATGCCAGAAGCGAACAAAGAAAAGAGAGATCCATGAGCCCGGTAAATAGGCAAAAGAGGGGAGAATCACAAGAAGCTGAAAAAGGGAGGGGGACTGAAACACTCAGGAAGACGCTAGGAGGAAAAGGGGAAGAGGCAAAAAGAAAGAAGAGAACATTCAGGGTAATTTACAAGAAGAATCAAAAAATAGGGTGGTGAAAGACCCAGCAATAAACAGATACATATTGAGGAGTAGAGGAATTTGGGGTGTGGAGGACCCTGTAGTAAGCATAAAAGGCTCAAGGGCAAAACCAGAGGTGCAGGTAATCTCCCCTAAAGAATCAAAGGAGCTTAGCATAGAGAAACCCCTTTCCTTCTCATCTATAGCAGTAGCACAAGCCGAATCAGGGCAGGATATTGGTCTAGGTTACGAGCAAAAAAATACAAAAAAAGCTACTGAAAGGACGGAAGGCAAGGAGAAAGCGAAAGGGAAGACAAAAAGGTAAAAATTACACCCTCTCTAATTTAAAAGTACAATCTCAAGAACTGACACCCAATTTTCCCCATACCCAAGCGAGCTCAGTGATACAAGTGATACAAGACAGTGACACCCCCTAACCACAGAGGTTGGTTTGTAGGAAAATGAGTTTGGCTTTAAAAACTGGATCTCATGAGGATATTATAGCACAAACACCAACTAAAAACAGTTTTGAGCCACTGCCTGGTATGGAAGATATTCCTGACTCAGATATACTCGGTCCAAGCACATCGACTGCGCAGAGCCCTCAAGGTGTGCAGACTTCCACGTTACACCCCCCCTCTTGCCCTTCTCGATAGGAGTGCTGCAGTTGAATCAATGTCTACACAGGAGGAGCCGCAAGACTTGGGAAAATTAATGCTAACAATGCTATCTGAGATCAGACATCGGTTTGTAACTTCTGAGGAGAACCAAAAACAAATTCAAAGTAATTGCGAGTCGTTGGAAGAGAAGATCAACGGGCTAGTGGAAAGGGTCGGTATCATGGAGCACGTGTATGGGCAGCTTGCAGCAAAAGTCGTGGTTAATCAGATGGGAATCACTAAACTCCAAAAAAATGAGCAAGAGCTGAGAGATAAAATTGAACATCTTGAAAATAATGCGAGACGTAACAACATCAGAATACTAAATGTTCCAGAAGGATTAGAAGAAGGAGATATTAAAGCTTTTGTGGTTATGCTCATCTTAGAACAGAATAGTGATCTTGATCAAATATCACTAGAGGAGGACCTACAGAGAGTCCATTGTGACCCCTTTGTGGCTCGCACTGGTAGAAAGACTGCTAGAAGAATTTTGCTGAATTTTAAATCCTACACTCTGAAAGAAAGGATACTTGCGGGTGCATTCAAAGCAGGCTCTTATAAAAAGGACGATTGGCAGTATTGTATAAGGTCAGAAATATCGCGAACCACACTTGATCGTCAATGGGAGCTGGGCA
The DNA here is from genome assembly GCF_964263255.1 of Lissotriton vulgaris. Classification (NCBI taxonomy): domain Eukaryota; kingdom Metazoa; phylum Chordata; class Amphibia; order Caudata; family Salamandridae; genus Lissotriton; species Lissotriton vulgaris. The sequence continues at coordinate 174,655,726 of NC_141686.1, read as the reverse complement.
AATTCATCTCAGAATTTAGAGATCTAGGTGCTACAGCAAAAATCAGATTCCCCGCATCTTTAAAAGTTATTTTGAACAATAAAATGCACAATATTCGAGACCCCAATGAAGTGAGAAGCTTCATAGATGAGATTAAAGCACAACCACATTAGAAAGAAAAGTGTCACTGAAGCCCATAAGGTAGGGAGAGCTCAAATAGAGGTGTAAAATTATACCTCAAGAAGACAGGGAGGGTGGGGTGGGTCACAGATAAAAAGTTAAAATGTGAAAAAATAGCAGAATTATAATTTTCACCATGGGTGGGGGAGCATGTGGGAAAAAACAAAAAAAAGTCCTCAATTGTAATAGCCTTGGTTTTGGTTATTCAAAGCTACCTATAAAGTCGCAGTTTTCTTTAATTTTAAGGAATGGCATCGCAAATTAGATTTAGTCGCCAGAAGATTATGACATGGAATGTCAACGGTTTACGGGTCTTATCAAGAAGACAAAAAATTCTAGAGTACCTGAAGCTTTGCGACTCAGATATCATTTTTATTCAAGAATCACATCTCATTAAAGAGGAATGGTCAGAAATAATAAAATCTCAGCCATGGTTAGATCACTGTATATGTACTTCGCAAATGGTTACAATAAAGGGTGTGGCAATACTGATCAAAAAATCCTGTCACTGTTTATTAGAGGAAACACAGGTCGACCCATCAGGTAGGTGGGTAACTGCAAGAATAAAAATGCAGGGTAGTTGGATAGCATTAGTGTGCTATTATGGTCCTAATTTAGACAACCAAGCACCATTAAAAACACTATTTTTACACTTAGTTAAATTCAATGTTCCCATCTTCCTGGGGGGAGATTTTAACACCCCCTTGAATCCAACACAAGATACTACATCCAAGAGGTCAACAGTGGTAGTCCCAAAAATTAGGGCAGTAGTAAAGCAATTGATGCAAGACCTAGGCTTAGTAGACATTTAGATCACAAAAGGGGTTAGAGCTGGACTAGATGCAGAAAGATATACTTTTCATAACAAAAAGCATGGTCACAGGTCGAGAATAGATTATTTTTTAGTATCAGCCTCGATCAGTGATCAAATCAGTAACGTTTGCCATATACCAGAACACCTCTCTGACCATTCCGCAGTATCATTGTATTTAGAAATAAGAAACAATGAAGACGAGAGAAGATGGACATTGAACAGGTCACTAATATCAGACAGTTCAATAATAGAAAATCTGAATAATTCAGCGAGTGAATTATTTTCTCTTAATCTCAATTCAGCTCCCCTAGACAAAGTCTGGGATGCATTCAAAGCATCTCTTAGAGGGACCTTAACAGGTATCAGCGCGTTTCAAAAGAAAAAGGAAAAGACAGAACTTCAGGCATTAGAAGAAGCAATTAAACAGGCACAGGGAAACCTAGATCAAGCTCAAAGCACACATAATGAAGTAGACCTAACAAAGGCAAAAAATAATGTATTTGACTATTTGGAGATTAAAGTAAGAAAAAGATGGGAAGCGAGCAAATTTGCGAATCATGAGTAGGGGGAAGGCTGCGGTAAAATGTTAGCATGGAAAATAAGGGCTGATCAAGCTAGAAATATAATTAAAGAAGTTAAATCTCAAGATACTGGACTAGGTGTTACTGATGAGCAAGGGATCAAACAAGCATTTACATAATTTTTTCAAGATCTCTACACAGAGGATTTGATCCCGGATGAGGAACAAATAGCAGCCTTTTTACAATCTCCCTTATCTTAGTGAAGAGCTTAAGGAAGACTTATCAGCCCCTTTCACGATAGAGGAGATTCATAAAGTCATCAGAAATCTAAAGAAAGGGAAAGCTGCAGGTCCTGATGCCCTTCCCAACGAAATTTATTCCATGCTGAAAGAAGAACTAATCCCTACTATGTTAGACCTGTTTAATTCTATCTATATTGAAGAAAAAGTTTATATGTGGACGATTTAATGATTTTTACGGGTCATCTGCAAGATTCAATAAAAGCCATTTGGGACATTTTACAAAGTTTTGGGGAGATATCGGGATATGCAGTAAACCAATCTAAAACAGAAGTGATGCAATGGAACAAACAATATAGTTGCGACCAGATTCGGCGGAGTATTAGATATTTGGGAATAGAAGTAGTGCAGAAAATAGAATTAATCACGAAGGTAAATTTCGACAAAATAACATTTAAAGTCAGGACACAATTACAGAAATGGGATTCACTGCCTCTATCCTTCCTAGGTAAATCGAACCTGCTAAAAATGGCAATTCACCCAAAGTATACTTTTTTATTTAACTTAATACCTCTGGAATTCAAGAAGGAATGGATAGTCAAGGTTCAAGGCCTTTTCCACAAGCTTTATATCTGCAAAAAAAAAGACCACGGATAGCCTGGCGAAAGCTTAGGGTAAGAAAAGAGAATGGAGGGATCGCTTCACCAGATCTCTTGCAGTACCAAAGGGCATTTCACTTAAAAATCTTCAGACAACTACTGGGCGACACTACCTGTTTTACACCTTTATTTCAAGCTTTGACATTAGGTTTTCAGTCTCAAGCCCGGTATTTTCTGTTCAAATTCGGGGACCCAAAATACTACAAGAAAGTGAGACCAAAAATCTTACTGGCAGCATGCAGAGGTTGGCATCAAATAAGAGTATCACAGCGCATCCACTATTATAGCACACTCGTTCCGATATGGAACTCACCTGGCACCCCAATTTGTTTACAAGATTCTCTAGAAGCCTCAATTCAAGCAAATGGGATTGAAAGATGGGGTGATCTGTTGGAGGGGGCTGAACTGATTTCTTGGCAAAAACCTCAGGACATCACAAGGGGGACCGTTTCCAAATTTAAATATTATCAACTAGCAAGCTGGGCTAAATCACTTAAAAACTTTGGGAACAGTAATGAACTTTTGAAACAAAAGTCAGCCACTACTCCTGCGGGGCGTAAAGAAATTGCTGTATGGTATTGGTTGTTAATCCAGCCTCATGAAAACTCCCAGCAGTGGTCTGATTCGATCTGGAGGAAAGAGCTGCTGAGCTACGTCATTAGGTTTTCAGTCACAAGCTCGGTATTTTCTGTTCAAATTCGGGGACCCAAAATACTACAAGAAATTGAGACTAGAGGTCTTACTGGCAGCATGCAGAGGTTGGCATAAAATAAGAGTATCACAGCGCATCCACTATTATAGCACACTCGCCCCTATATGGAACTCACCTGGCACCCCAATTTGTTTACAAGATTCTCTAGAAGCCTCAATTCAAGCAAATGGGATTGAAAGATCTGTTGGAGGGGGCTGTTTCCAAATTTAAATATTATCAACTAGCAAGCTGGGCTAAATCACTTAAAAACTTTGGGAACGGTAATGGACTTTTGGAACAAAAGGCAGCCACTACTCCCGCGGGGCGTAAAGAGATTGCTGTATGGTATTGGTTGTTAATCCAGCCTCATGAAGACTCCCAGCAGTAGTCTGATTCGATCTGGAGGAAAGAGCTGCCGAGCTACGACCGGGATATCTTATGGCTAGTATCTCTAGCGGTTTTATGGCAAAATGTTAAAGCTGCCTCAAATCATTTATTTACTCCCCATAAAGCGTAATGGACCCCAAGAAGATTATCCAAAATCGGTTCCAAAAGTGTGGGGAAGCAGACACAGATGATGTACATATGTTCTCGCGATGCTGGCAATACAAACCTTCTGGAAAAAAGTAGGTGTGACGATCTCCAGTATTGTGGGGTTTGAAGTTAAGGTGAGTCTTCCACAAGTAATCTTTGGTGTGACTCCGGATGAGGAAATCACGATCCAGATATCCAAAAATCATAAAATATTTATGTTTGTGCTTTTCTTATTGGCGTGCAGGGAACTGTGTATTAAGTGGATTTTGCCTGTTCCCCCATTAGAATGCGAATGGATCATTTTGATACATAGGGTTGCAAAATTAGATAGAGCTATATGTGTAACTATGAAAACAAAATGTTGGCATATATGGGATGAATGGTGTAAAAGTAGATAAAAGTAAAAATTCCCAAAGGTATTGTCTTCTGACAGTATAAATCTCTAACTTCTTTTCGATGGTAGCTAAATGTTTCTTTTGTGTGAAGAGTTTTTGACTATAGTTCTTTTTAGGCAAGGATAGTGCCTCTCCCTTTAATTCATGAAATAAGTCCTATGATTATGTTGGTAGCCGCACAGGCCAGGAAAAGCCTAAATGGTACGGACTGATAATCCTGGTGCAGAGTTTTCTGCGGGACCTGTTATATCGGAGAGGAAACAGGAGGGAGTTAGCAGAGAAGTGAGGTTTAAGGTTTAGGATGGATGAGGACCCGAATTGTGAAGCGCATGTCCTCTGTAAAAGGAGTGATCGGATATCCTCATTCTCGAGAACATTAGAGCGGGTACTGAGATGGCTCCGGCCATTGTCGCTTTCTCGCCTCTCTCCTGTTTAAACTCTCAAATATATAATGGCTAGATACAAATGAGGACAATAAAAAAAACCAATATCTATTTGAGACAATGCAATTTATTATTTCTATTTTTTGATATGTGAATAGTTAAAAAGTCGACCAAATCTGTTAGCATTAAAACAAAATTTGACTTTAGAATTAGAAAGTTGTATACCAGCTCTTTTACTTAAAATCGAGTTGATCTCATATTGCAGCTTTTGTAGTTTTATTTTAAGTTGGGGGTCATTAGGAGTAATAAAAAGCCTCTCAAATTTTGCAATTTGTTTGTCCGATTCTTACATTTTTACTTTGAAAGTTTTGTTTTCATGTTCCATAAGAGAAATGGAAGTCCCTCTAATATAGGATTTGAAAGCATCCCACCGATTCACCATAGACATAGAGCCCTCTGGGTTAAGTTGGCAGAATTCTGGAAGCGCAGGCAAAATGTTTGGCTTATTTTCTTCATTCAGACAATGTTAGTTTTCATGCACCATCTGGATTGAGCTTTAATGTTTGAGTTGAGGTGTAATACCATAGAAATCAAAGCATGATCAGAGATATCAAATTATAGATATTAGGAGTAACAGCTGAATACATTAATTGCAAAGAAGCTAATAAATAATCTAGTCTTCTTGAGTAAAAGTTGTGAGGGTTTGAGGAAAAAGTGACATTTTCAATAGGATAATGTAATCGCCGTAAAATATGCTCTAGGTGTTAAAAATTCGGTGTGAGAAGGTCTATCTAATAAATCTGCTTACTTTTTCAGTCAACCGATTTGGGGCGTTACAGGGCCCAATATGGGTAAGTGGAAATTGCAGGGGGACAAGGAGATTGCCCATAAGCCAACTCTCTGCACCATCTTTGACTCCTTCTTTGCTCGTGCGGTAGGGGAGATCACAAAAGAAATAAGTTTGGCACAGCAGTGTTTATCCTTGGATGTCGGGGAGGGCCTAGCACTTCGGCATCGGCTTTAGTAGTTCAACCAGCCCTACTCTCCAATTTAGGCCCTGCTGATTGTTCTGCTGACCCGTTTAATCCTCCCAGCATGTCCTCTGTAGTCCAGGATCACCTGACCATGAATGCCTCATCTGAAAATCTTAAATAACAATGTTTGTTCACCTTCGGCCAAGAGAAAGTGCCAACTTAAACCAATTGGGAACACTAAGCAACAGCCTAGCTCCTCGATTCACCGGGTACTTCTGGGGATCATCAGGATGATTTTGCATTTACCAATCCAGGCTGGAGTGGCATTTTGGACAGGCTCAAAGATGTTATCAAGCAGTGGTGGAGAGACTACATCAGTTAGAGACTGCTGTTTTAAATTTGACCAAGTCCTGTACTACCATAAACGCTGAAATCAATTCTCTTTACCCCTTAGGTTCTGTCAACGTAGTCCTTTCTGCTATTCCTGGTACACAAGGTGGCCTGAGTAGGCCCCCGGGACCTTATTCCTCCCTCTACCGCCCCTAGTCTACCTCCTCCTGTTGCAATCATTCAACAGCCCAACCTACCAACCTATGGAGGTGGCGGTGGCGCTTCCACCTAGCAGAGAGCAGTTCATTAGCTCTTCCTTTAGTTATCATGGTGGTGATCCCGATAGGGCTCCAGGAGAGGGCTACCAATCTGAAAAAGGCCTACAGTTGTAACCTGCCTGCTGCCGTTACATGGCGATCATGACCGGAGTTCCTCAACTTAACTCTAATGCCATGGAATCTACGCTCCAGCTGAAAAATAAAGTGTTGCACTGGTTGTGTCGAAATCATTAAAGAATACAGTGACATCCTTTTTGTGAGGAGGGTGGGGTGGGTAGGCCCGGCAACTAAAAGCAATGTGTGGTCTTTAGTTTCAAGTCCCCAAGTTTGGCTATGCGTTTGATCCACAGCACTGACATGCAACACCCTGGGGATAAGGGCATAAATAGTCTCCTGCTTGGTTTCTTTTATCACCATGTGCTGCATACCCACGTGCTAGTGCCACCCTTGCGCTCACAGACCCTGGAGAATACATTAGCCCACACAATAAACACATTTCTCCCTCTGTCGGATCTAGATTCTAGCAACTGAATCATAGTTCTTCCATCCTTACCACCAAGCCCTAGGACCTGCCACGCATCCCCTCCACTACGAGTCAGCAATGAGGCTTCTTTGTTTGAACATTGCAGTTATTAAAACTAAGCTCCTGGATCGTGAATGGCTTAGTTCATCTCCCAGTTTGATGTGATAATGATACAGGGAACCAGGGGTCAAGAGCTAGTGACATGGGACAGCTATAAATGCTTTGCCATCGCAGCTACTAGACCATAGAGCCTGAGGTGGGCTAGTAACCATGGTTCGCATCTCTAAACACCGTAGGGTTTCTCCAGTCCCATCTGGTCATTCTGGGATCCAGATCCTATGGGAAGTTGGCTCCTGTGAGTTTAACATCTTTCTAGTCAACTCAGTTTGTGATCTAGGTTGACAGATCAAGGCTGTGTTCTCAGCGCTGCCTATCCTTGAGGTCAGGTCACTACCAATTTTAGGTGTGTCAACCTGATTCTGGGCGGATATTTTAATGCTAAGCTGGGTTTGAATTCCACTGTTCTTTTTTTAACACACTTTATTGATGACCGCAGTACGACATGTGCAGTAGCAGAGTAATTTGTTAGATACAGTCCTTTTCCTGTCACAACAATCCCCTTAGCCATATTGCATAACAAGTCTGTTCTCAGCATTCTGTGCGATATAGAAGAATAACCAGATCACATCCTGTAACGACAACGCCACCAATCGAACAGTGGACATGTTACATCCTTAGCGTCACTTCAAAGTTGTGCATATTTACATTCAACTAGCGAGAACTTATACAAACCCCCTTCTCCCCCCCACCCTAACCGACCCCGCCCATCTCCTGGTCAGTCTTACTTCAACTTCCACGGTGATCGCAGGAGTTCTATACATATTCTTCCACTGTTCTTAACCCTATTCTGGCCGATGACTCTTTCTTTTGCCACATGACATCCGATTTTAGGGGAAGGAATTTATACAATGCGGCCCCTGGTTGTACTGGTTTATCCACAAAGATAAGAGTCTTAGGGTCAAGTGGTGCAATGTACCAATTCCTACTATTTTAAAAACCCTAGTTGGCTCAAACTTGGGCATTATTATGGGCCTTTAGTTAAACATTGAGGCATCCCCCATATCTGTTTTAGATGATTTTGACCGCCTTCACGCCTCCATTAGATCTATCATGCTGGAATTGTCTGGGCCTTGGAGGACCATACAAACTGGCTGGTTTGAAAAAGTGTGTAGGGCGTCTAACATGCAGCTCCGTGAGGCCCTCAGTGCTAGCAGCAAAATATCATGGTGGCTAGAGCGGCCTATAAGAAAGCCATTTTGGAAAGGACACTGACCCTAAACATGTGGAACGCCTACTATGCACCTGTTAAGTTGGAGGAGCCACGTGTTTTGGGGCAATTGCCAATAGGAAGCAGCTTTGTGCTGCTGCACACTATAACATAGGTACAACTACTACCCCTGACCAATGGGTGGTGCATTACAGTAAGATCTATGCACTTGAAAGAACTGAGTCTTCAAATGAAGTAGCGGAGTCCCAACTATTTTCACTGGGGGTCAGTTTTGACATTGACTAAATGAGATCAGCAATTTTAGCCAGCCCACCCAACAAAGTGCCTGGTACTGATGGAATACCTTTGCACCTTAAAAAGGTGGAGACTTCCCTCTAGGCTCACCTCTTAACTAATGCCTTAAATGCAGCTGTTCAGGGCAATATTCCCTCTTCTTGGAAATCTGCAATCATTGTGTCGGTATTTTAAGAAAGAAGGGGAACCAACAGGACTCTAGCTGTTATAGACCCATCTGCTTATTAGATTCAGTCTTTAAGGTGGTGGGGCATATCATTTTACAAGGTATCCAACATTGGGCCCAAATCAATAATATTTTTTGCCCGGTCCATTGCGGTTTTAGGGAAGGCAAAGGTACTATGGAGCAGAGTCTACATTTTAATCTGCTAATTGGGAAATGTGTAGTTGCTAAGCTGGGGCTATCTACTTAGCATTCATGGACTTACAGTGCCTTTGACTAGGTAAACAGATCAAAGATTTGGAGAAATTTAGCGGGTTTGGGGTTACCCCAGTCATTAGTCGATTTCCTTAGAGCCCTCCACACTGATGTGAATGCCTCGGTCAGGTATGGCATGGGAGAGGAATGTATGGATTCCTTTAGCCTCCATTGGGGGGGGGGGGTCATGCAAGGCTGCGTTTTAGCGTCCATTTTATTTTTGTTATACATCAACAGCCTTCATTCTTAACAGCAAGTGGTAGAGAACTGCCCAAAGTTAAATTCGTCCCCTCCCTGCTATATGCTGTGACACAGTTGTCTTGCGCGGCTAATGGTCTTAAGGGCCTTGTCGATCTTTCATGGATGATCTAGAACTGGACATTAACATCTCTAAAACACACTGTATGGCATGTGGTAAGCAGGCTTTAAAAACTAGACCCATTACCATCAAAGGGAAGGTGATCTCCAGTGTGGCTGCCTTCCCATATTTGGGGGTTACTTTCGATCAACAGAACAACTGGGTGCCCTGCCTTGCTAATCGCTGTACGCGCTTTAGTCAACTCTTTTTAGGTTTGTTTCTAAAGTGGGTGGTGACCCTATCTTACCGTTGCTGCAAGTCTACAGACTGAAATGTCTCTCTGCTTGTTATATGGAGCTACTATTTGGAAAATTGTGCGAGTACCCAGCAGGAGGAGGACCGGTTTTGAAGAAAACTGCTAGGTCTGTGCCCTGATAGTTCTACCCGTTTTCTTGGCGCCATTGCTCGCCGAGGGAGACGATAGCCACGCCCATCTCTTGCTGGCCACGCCCCCTCCACAGAGATAAATAGGGCGCGCTGAACGCTAGCGCTGCTCTATTGCTTGCGTTACTCCTGAGGCGAAAAGCCGGGAGGTGTTACTGCTGATTTTTAAAATTGTATGCTGTGTATTTGTTTTTATAATACCTGCCTATTTTGCACAATTGAATTTTACTCTGACGCTCACCCTTGACTCCCAGAGCAGTTGAATATTAGCTGTTGGGAAACGGAATTCACTCGTTTTCTTGGCGCCATTGCTCGCCGAGGGAGACGATAGCCACGCCCATCTCTTGCTGGCCACGCCCCCTCCCACGTCACTTGTTACCACTATAACTCATGTGTCAATACCGGAAGCGCAGCGGACGAGCGCAGCGGGCACGCCGATTTCGCGCCGAAGGCGCGCTTAAGGCAAGCTCGTCTGCGCTCGTCCGCGACGAGGACGCGCCTAGCGCCACCAACTCTGCCCAATCCAGACCACAATCCCCGCGCTACACCCGGGATGCACTGCTCAATCTACGAGGGTATGTGCACGAAGGTAAGCTCACCTTTGAAGAGACTGCTTCTCCCCTAACTGACTTCACCCACAAGGGCTTAATCGTAGGAGGCCTCTTGAACGTCAGATCCCTACCTAAGCATGCCACTGAAATCAATCTCCTCATAGATTCACACCATCTAGATGTCCTTTTTCTAACTGAGACTTGGACACATGCCGATTGTGATATCGATTTAGCATCTGCCTGTCCTCTAAACTTCAACATTTTGCATCTCCCCAGACCCAAAGGCCGCGGCGGCGGAGTTGGCATAATCTTCCGAGCCTCATGGCAAATAAACACCATTGACATAGATCCAGTACCTGGAATTGAGCTCTTTGGTTTGGCCATAAACTGCCACCCAGGAGTCACCTTTACGGTGATCATCTGTTACCGACCGCCAGGGGCATTTTCCATCCCGCAACAGCAAGCACTTCTCACGATCATCACAAACATGGCAACCTCCCATAACAAACTTATTATTCTAGGAGACTTCAATCTCTGGCCAAACGGCAGCCTAGATACAGGTGTTCAAATGGATAAAAAAAGTAAAAGAGAACAGTGATTGTTTTCCTGAATATACAAATGTGAATATAGAGATCACGAATGTTGTTCTGTGTGTACAGTCCATATTTTGTAATAATGTCATAACAATGCTAACGTCAGTATACAATAGGCCCCTGCTGATTATGTTTTTTTTAATCTTACCTTTTAGAGATTTTTTTAACTTAAAAACCTGTCCTGAAGAAGGTGTTATCATCGAAACAAGACACCGAAACGCCACGTCGACTCTTTGGTTTTTTAATATATGTTTGAATGTATAATTGTTTTATGAATGCGAATTTAAACTGTATTGCTTTTAATAAATTGTTGTTTACACTGGTAAAGATTATAGTTTCCTAATTAATGTGGTGCTTTGTAGACAGGGTTCCTATACTGACTGTTAGCCTGTATTCGTAAATTATTTGTAAATTATGTGTATGTTATGCTAAAGACTATCTTGTCCTTGACAACGTAGCTACCCTTAGAGCCTTTTGGTTGGGTCAGTCTACGCTGTAGGGTATATACCCCCACCAACTAGGGACTCTTTGTGTTTTTTTGCAGTTTGGCCATAAACTGCCACCCAGGAGTCACCTTTACGGTGATCATCTGTTACCGACCGCCAGGGGCATTTTCCATCCCGCAACAGCAAGCTCTTCTCACGATCATCACAAACATGGCAACCTCCCATAACAAACGTATTATTCTAGGAGACTTAAATCTCTGGCCAAACGGCAGCCTAGATACAGGTTTAGACAACCTCTTGCTGTCCTGTGACAGCGTGGGGCTTCACCAACTGATAAAGGACCCCACCCACTCCGCAGGCAATCGACTTGACCTTATTTTTTCGAGTCCTGACCTTACTCAAGTAGGCGACATTCTGCCTATGAGCTGGACGGACCACTCGCTCATTAAACTCTACCAACACCACAATAAGAAAGCCCAATAATAGCTCTCTACCACAATTTTCTTACCGAAATTGGAAAGCCCTAGAAAAACTCAGCGCCACCAACAAAGTCTTTGAGGTGCAGGATAGTTTCTCTCCTACCAGCTCGGTGGAAAACAACTACAGATCCTTCAGCTCGAGAATTACCTCCATCACGGACTCGGTTGCCCCATTAAAACACTGTAAACCCAAAGGTAGAGCACCTGCTCCCTGGTACAATGACTCCCTGAAAACCCTCAAATCGGCCTGTAAACAGGCCGAGAGAAAGTGGAGACACGGATATTGTGATAATAATAAAACCCTCTGGAAAAACTCACTCCGTGATTACAAATCTGCCATTGCTGAGAGTAAATCGAATTACTACTGCTCCACTATAGCTAACGCTGCTAACAGCCCAAAAAGCATATTTCAAATTCTGGATAATATTATACATCCTGACTGCGTCAAGAATTCTATTCCCCCATCTCAGACCCTCTGTGACAATCTCGCTCAGTTTTTCACGGACAAAATTGAGACCATCATCAACAACCTGGCAACGCCCCCTTCACATAACCACCCAACCCCCCCGGAGTTGGCTCCACCAACCCTGATCCTCTAAGGTCAGCGTGCCCTCCTATGGACAGTCTCCTGGCCTTCCCCCTGATCTCTGAAGCAGAATTTGAGAAATTGGCACTGGGCATTACCTCGGGATCTCCCCTTGACCCTCTGCCCCCGAAAACCTGGAAAGCATGCGGGCATGAGTTATTTCACACCCTCCGGATGATCTGCAATCAATCTCTCAGGTGTGGTCTCGTCCCCATCCACTGGAAGCAAGCACTCATTACCCCGCTACTGAAGAAACCTACGCTGAATCCAGAATGCCTTTCCAACTTCCGCCCCATATCACTTCTGCCATTTCCGGCGAAGGTGCTTGAACGTTGGGTCAGCAATTGCCTCTCAACCCACCTCGAGCAGCATCACGTTCTGGACGACTTCCAATTCGGCTTTCGTCCAGCCCATGGCACAGAAACAGCAGTGCTTACTGCCATGGAAGAACTTCGATTGCGTGCAGATAGGGGCCAAGCTGTGGCCTTGATCTTATTAGACCTGTCTGCCGCATTCGATACTGTCAACCACGTGACCCTGCTTGAGAGGCTGAGAGAGGCAGGGGTTGATGGTACGGCCCTGCTCTGGTTTCATTCCTATCTCAGAGATAGAAAACAGGCTGTATCCCTCCCTCCTTTCCAATCTGTCTTCTCCCCTGTCCCTCACGGTGTTCCCTAGGGCTCCTCTATCAGTCCGATCCTTTTCAATATTTACTTAAAACCACTGGTCACTTTAATTAAATCCCACAATATGACTACAGTAAACTATGCGGACGATACTCAGCTCCTTTTCTCTTGGGAGGGCGAAGATTCCATCTCTTTAGAAGCCTTCCATAATTGCCTAAGAGACACCGCAGGCTGGTTACACCGGAACTCCCTCCAATTCAACTCCTCGAAAACCGAGGTTCTGTTCTGTCCCGCGAGCCGCATACCTCGCCCTCTGCCTGCTGAGTTCTGGCCCCCGGAAAACTCAAACAACCCGCTACCTGTTATCAGCGTTCGCAATCTGGGCGTCATGCTAAATCACCAACTGAGCATGGAAACGCAGGTTTCAAGAACAGTCGCCACCTGCTCAGCCCTTATGCGTTCACTGTGCAAAATCCTGCCACTACTACCACCTTCAGCCCGAGCATTGATAGTCAGGTGCACTATTCTTAGTCGCCTTGACTATTGTAATGCCCTCCTGCTTGAATCCCCTGCGACACTGCTGGACAGACTCCAACGAGTTCAGTCGGCAGCAGCCAAACTGGCACTTGGATGGACCAGGAGATCCGCGGCCACCGCTGCCTTGGCCGAGTTGCACTGGCTTCCTTTGAAGCAACGTACTGCCTTCAAAGCCCTTTGCTTGGTCTTCAAGGCATTACACGGTGCAGGACCTAGACCTCTTCAACATCTGTTCTCGTGGTATATCCCCACCAGAACACTTAGATCCGCAACCGCCTGCCTTGTGAAAGTACCCAGATTCAAGAAGGCCAGGATTGGGGGAAGATCCTTCAGAGTAGCTGCTGCCAAGCTTTGGAACAGTCTGCCTGCCGATATTCGCCAAATTCCTCACCTCCTACCCTTCAGGAAGCGAATCAAAACATGGCTCTTCCCCCAGCCCTCTAACCCCGCCCGCCCCTAGTCAACCCCCCCGCCTAAAACCCAGGAGTAAGCTACCAGCGCCAGGATACCTGCCAGGTGACAGCCGCGCTCTATAAATGTTTTAAATAAATAAATAAATAAATTTGTTCCTGATGAACTGAGTCTTGATTATTGGAGGACCATGCAAAACTTGCTCCGTTGCTTCTGTGGATGGCTGTGTGGTCCGAGGAGCATACCGCTCTCCACAAGGATGCTATCAAAGATTACCTTGGGCCACCAGAACCCATGGCTCATCTCCATTAGGGTCTATTGCTTTATCCTTGGGTCGCCCAGAATTGTTCTCTAATACCAGGCTGTTGAAAAACGGTGCCAAGGAGAATAGAGGGAATAAGCCCATAGAGAAACCAGCTTCGATGTCTCTTTTGCTCCTGAAAGGCAATGCTGGCCTGTAACCTTATCTTTCTTTTGTAAGGCATCCTTGGGAGAGATCACTCCTTACTAAGTTCAGCAGGGGAACTATTCATCCATGTGGTCCTATTTTGCAGGTATTATGAATCCTTGCGCCGCCAGCATCTCTTACCTATTTTAAAGTCTAGGGGCTTTTATCAGTACAGGCCATCTTTTCTGTTTCTGCAGCTGCTAACTGATCACACTGTGTCTTTTGCGGCTTCTTCCTTTGTAAAAAAGCGCCCTGTACTGGAACAAAGCTATGAAGTTTGTATGTGTGGCAGTGTCTTTAAAGCGAGGGTTGATTTGTTTTTCTGAAGTAGGAAAGTTTTCATCTACTCTAAACTTAGGGTTGAGAAGTCTGAACCAGGTTGCTGCCAAATTTTATTTATTTGATCTTTTTTTTAGTTTCTTTTATTGTCTGTCTTATATTGTATGTGGATATCTTTTACATAGAATCAAGATCTTTTATTCATTCATTCATGACTTCAGGATGTGAGCCTTACAAAATCCTCTCCTGTGTTTGTTTTAATAAATTATAGTGTGGTTTATGTATAATAGGAACCCAGGCACATAACATCTGACTTAACTCTTAGTTCAATATTGGTAGTGTTTGTCATCAGGGTGGGGGGAGAAGGAATGTTTTTAAATTCATGTTTGAAAATTATCACTCTAAATAAAAAAAATACATCTCAATGCATTGATATAATCTGATGTGCTAAGGAGAAATGGTTCTGCATATTAATGAAATACCCTTTTTGTATTCTGAGACTTTATACAATGTTTACACTTTTGATGAAACGTGTTTTAAAAATGAAAATGTTCCTAAAGTTAACAGGTGAAGGACACCCTAGTTATTTCCTTTCTTTAACTTCACTTAACCTTTAAACAAAAGATTGCCTGTTTATTCAAAGTCTTTTTAATGTAAGTTCTGATTTGAGTAAACAGCAGTCCAGTACATGTAAAGGTCAGGAGGGCGGCTGCATGCAGCCCCCGGGCTGTACTTAGAGTATCACTGGCATAGAGTGTTCTTAGGAGAGCCCAAATCCAAGCAGAAATATTTTTGCAAATTCCAAAACATTTGGCTCATGTGAAAAAATGACCACATTTTGGATGTTTAAAGCAGATTGTGTTTGACAGTGCAGGAGACTCTATCTTTTTAACTTTCTCTAAAGCAGGGGCCTCTAAACCGGTCCTGGAGGGCCGGATCCATGCCAGATTTTTAAAATTACTACATGTATCTCAATGGGGATATCCAAAAAATCTGGCATGGATCCGGCCCTCCAGGACTGGTTTGGAGACCCCTGCTCTAAAGCCTTTGAAGAGAATTTGAACCATTGCCATCACTAGAAGTAAGCAATCAGCCAAAACACCTCGTGTAGGACTGCTAAGACAGCTTAGATAATGAATTTATATAGAACGATGTTACTTTGGATGGCGTCCTGGTGCAGAAGAGAGGCACAGCACTCATCAAGCTAGAAGAGAGGCACAGCACTCATCAAGCTAGAAGAGAGGCACAGCACTCATCAAGCTAGAAGAGAGGCACAGCACTCATCAAGCTAGAAGAGAGGCACAGCACTCATCAAGCTAGAAGAGAGGCACAGCACTCATCAAGCTAGAAGAGAGGCACAGCACTCATCAAGCTAGAAGAGAGGCACAGCACTAATCCAGCTCTACACCAACAGCCAGGTTCTTAGTGCTCTTCTGAACGCCATTATGTTGTGAAAGATCAAAGGCAGAATAGCAAAGAATTCCATAATTTTGGCGCGAGGATTGCATAGGGTCCCCATCAGCACCAGGAAAACCATGTCGCAGGCTCTTATCATCAGCCGTCTCGACTACGGCAATGTACTCTGACAGGCACCACAGCAAAGTCATGAGAAGGCTTCAGACAATACAGAACGGAGCAACCAGACTGACCCTCAACCTGGCAAAAAGGACCTACATGACCCAGCACCTGCGAGAGCTCCACTGGCTCCCCATCTAGAAAAGATGCCTTTTCAAACTCCTGGCCCACACCTTACAAAGCCCTTCAGGACCTAGGATCTGCACAAATGAACCACAATGTAAACTTCCACCACACTTCCAGGAACCTCTGCTTCGCCCACCTTGCCCTCACACTCCGCACATCCGCCGCTGCCACACCAGAGGATGCTCCTTCTCCCACCTCGCGACCAAGTCCATGAACGCACTACCCCTACGCCTCCTAACATCACCCTCGCTGACTTACTTCAGGAATAAGCTAAAGACCTGGCTCTTCGACTGAAAACTGCCGAACAGGACCTGGATACCCTCATTTGTGATAAGTTGGGCTCTACAAATACAGCATAATAGGCGGCTCGATCTCCAGCTCTAGTCTTACGTAACCTGGGTCAACAGGTTAGATAAGGAAGACCGTAGGAAACGTGGAGGGTGATATTAGATTGAGCGATGACGGTAGGAGGGACTAAGAACCCAGCAGGTGACAAGAACCGTATAGCTTTTCCTTTGACCCATCACTACTATCAGATTTCATTAGAGGTCATCATTTTGTATCAACCAAACTAATTTGTTCCACTTTAGTTGTGTCTTTAACATGAATTTTATACTATATTTGAAACTTGTGTGGATATTTCCAATTCTTTATTAGTTAATGAATTCACACCTTTTCCTCAGGCTACTGAAGGTGAGTGACGGTTACATTCAGTGTATGTATGTATTGGTAGTTTTATATCGCAATCCTAACTGGGAGACAACAGAGCAATAGGTTGGTCTCTGCAAGGTTACTCTGTGGGTGGTGTGGAAGTCTTATTTCCGCGCACAAGCCCACTTTCTGCCAGGGCTCTTCTTGATTGAGTTAGTAGGGCAGACAATGGAGCACATTACTAATATCAAAACACTGGAATGTTGGAAGTTACATTGAAGACAAAAGAGTGTCTCAGGACCAATAATGGATGGAATAGATCGTCTGCTTCAACATTCAGATTCTTGTCTTTCTGTTTCTCATTTTTCAATTTAGAACATTCTACCCTCAGTGGGTTGAATGTTCTGATATTATTATAGCCAGGGGCATAGCTTCGGGATAAGGGGGTATGGGTGATGCACCCCCCCTAAAAAATGTAATCTGTAGTAAATAGTTGGGTGCAGGTGCCCCCAGTCGGGTATGGTGAGGTCTCTGTCGGATTTCACCTTTGATTTGTACGTACCACACTTACAAAAACACATACACACACCTTCAAACTTGCTTAGTTTGAAAACTATTGTGCTTTAAGTACACCTAACAATCCACACTCCTTTCTCTTTACAATCCCTCTTGGGCCCCTGCCCTCATGCCTTGCTTCTCATTATGTATCTTAACAAGATATTCCAGCGTGATTGTTGCGAAATCTGAAGCTTACAACCACCAGTCTTACTGACCAAGATGTGCCACTGATTATAGCCCTTCTGCCTTGGGCTATAACAATTCTTAAAGGCCTTTGCCTTCATTGTATGTTCAAGTTTAAGTCTAAGAACCACTATAGCTTTCAGCAGCAATCCATAATAATATAACACCTCTCAGTTCACACGAGAACTGTTAGAACTGGGGGTCTCTAGTTGGCAGAGTTAGGTACCTTTATCCAAATAGGGACCCTTGCTTCTAGTCAGGGTAAGGGGGCTACACTCCTAAATAGCCCCTGTTCAACCCCCTTGGAAGCTTGACACGAGCAGGCAGGCTTATCTCAGGGGCAGTGTGCAAAGCATTTGTGAAAACATACAGCAATACAGTGAAAACACTACAAATGGACACCACACCAGTTTAGAAAAAAAAAGTAATCTTTACTAGACCTAACACAAGACCAAACAACATAAATCCACAATACTGTAATCAAAAATAGACTTTAGAAGGGTAGAAATTGGATTAGTTCGATGTAGATGATAAATGCGACACTTAACTCTCAAAGTACCTTAGATGTGTCACACAAAACAAAGAAAAGTGTCGCAGGGAAGTTGATGCGCCCTTCCTTATACTTAGGGGAATAGATGGGTCAGTTCCTTACTACTGCACAGGGGAGTTGAGGCTCGCTTCCTTACTGTGTGGGGAGTTGATGCGTCGTTTCTTACTGCGGCAAGATGGCACCTCGATGCGATGCGACGATCCGGTGCGATGCAACAAAGTGGTGTCTTTGATGCGATGCGACAACGTTGGAGGAGATGCGTGCACGCCCAATGGCTGTGCGGCAAACTCGGTAACTTCTAAACCGTGACAGGACCTGTGACATGCTTCTCCTGTGATGCGACGGCGTCCTCTGAGGCGGCAACGCACTTCTCCGGTGGTGCGACATGCTTCGTCGGTGATGCAACGGCGAACAGCTGCGGCGCTACATGCTTCTTCGGCAATGCGATGGCAACTGCTATGGCGACGACATGCTTCTTCTCGTTGCATCGCGCTTCCAGCTCCCAGCTACACGCAGTCTTCTCAGAGGGCCCAAACAACAGTAGGCACCTCTCTGCAGGTAGAATTCCCAGCAAGGGAGTTCAGGGGAGCTGGTGGTGAAGTCTTGTATCCCTGAGACTTCAGGCAGGAGGCAAGCACACTTCAAGTCCTTGGAGATTCTTCCTCAAGATTATGAAAAGTTCACAAAAGTCCTTTTCTCCTTTCCTTAACAGTATTGTAAGCACTACAGGCCAACCCCAGAAATAGCAAAACAGCACAGGGCAGTCTCCTCCTTCAGCTTCCTTGGTTCTTCTCCTTGGCAAAGGTTTGTCTTGATTCCCTGAAGTGATCTAAAGTTCAGGGGTTTCAGCTCTCATATTTATTTCCCAAAAGTCTTTGTTCTCTATGTGTGAGGGGTCCTGGACCCAGTCCAAACCAATTCTGGTTGCACTCTACCAGTGCACAACTTCTTCCAGGGTCATCGGACAGGAGGTGGAGCCAACATTGTGAAAGGCATGCACAGCCCTATTCATGCCCAGGTGCTACTCCTCCCTCCACTCCAAATGCAGATAGGTCTATTCAGCCTAGTGCTGACTCACCCAGGTTCCTGGAGTCACCCCAGCCCCTGTCACTCACAAACCAAACATGGAATACACAAAACTGGAGAGAATGGCAGTAAGGGATAATTAAAGCTGCACTAACCTTTTAATCACTAGATGTAACTTAAATAAATCTTTATCACAATGCGTGCCCACCTCTGAGGTCCGCTTCCACAAGACCTACTATATAAACATGAATAAAACAAAGCACAGAGAGGCACTAAGCAAGTGGCATATAATACGCCAAAAATGATAGATCTTCACAATCTTCAGTGTAGATTCTTCTTTATTTTTCAAAAGGATCAGCAACAGCCACAGCCAACGCATTTCACGTGAATGGGCTTCCTCAGGGCTAAAACATCAAAACGCAAGATAGATCACGGACTGGTTTCCGTTCTTCCATCCTCCAATCAACTCTTTTCTCCAAGGATATTCATCCAATATTAAGGCAAGTCAGTCATCTCATCAGTAAACAGAAATGTGTTGAAAGAGCTCGGATAGGCACAATCGTAAAGAGCTGTCATTCCAGGGTAGAAAAGCACTGAACTGAGGGGTGATCAGTTAATTCCAAAGTCGCGTACACAAACCTAGTAGAGGCTGTTAGACCTGGCAGCCCTTTGGGTGGTCCCTCCTCACTATTATTTATTTTATCCTTTTTCTTTTAGGCCTCTGATTTGTTTTCTTAGGTGTCCACTATAATCATTTGTTTTTTTAAACTGGTGTTGACCATTGGACTCTGGGCGCCTCCTCATTACTTAATAATGATGCAGCGCAGGTGCTCCTATAAAATGGAGGGAGAGTAGGGAAACATAAAATGGTGGCCTACACAATTCACCTCAGAATCTGGGGCCATAGGTTTGTATGAGGAGTTCTAGAACTTTCTGGACCCTTCTGGAGTCACCTGGCCTGGACTATAAAAGGTGGAGTGGGGCGGCCATTTTAGGTCTGTGGTTCTTTCGAAGGAGTGAGAGAGAGGTCAGGAGTTGAGGCTGCCTGTGGGGAGGACGGTGCACTGAGGAGGGGGGTTGTCTATTACTGGACTCTCTAGCCCTCTCAACTGACGCTACCCCCTACTGGTCGATTGAGCCCTGAACCTTTCAGACTTCTTGGGGTCACCTTTCCCCTTTGACTCTTGTGAGTAACCCTGTTTTTGGTTTAGCCAGTGAAGGACATCTGACCCGGGAGAAAAGGAGGGGGGGGGGGGAAGAAGCTGGGTTGCCGTTGGATAAAGGCCCATAATCCCCACCCGGGCTCACCTTAATTTTACTGTTGCCTGGAGTTAGAGTGCCCGGAGCCTGTCAGGTGGTTCCGCCCGCAATCCTACTTGAACCACTTCCACAGAACGTGGGGTCGGGTAAATCACCACCACACCCCCCAGAACTTTTGGCCATCTAATCGCTGGAAGAACCCCACCTTAGAGCGACTGGCCCGCTGAAGTCCCTGCCGCTGTTCTGCTGCCTCTTGTCCGGCGATGGTGATGTCCCCGCTGAGGAGATCCAGAGGTGAGGGAGGGGGCCCAGTTTAGTCAGCGGAGCGTAAGTTCCCCGGAGGCGGCATCGCGGAAGACAGTGAGCGCTGTCAAGTGAGCGCCGGAAGAAGGGGGCGGAATCAGAGGAGGCCGGCCCGTGTACAGTACCCTCCCTCTCTGACGAGCGAGAAGAGGGTGGGACACACAGCCGACAGGAACGCAGAGGGAGTCGCTGCGAAGTCCCGGCCCGGTCAGCTGTTGGGAGCCTGTAGCGTTGGGGCAGAAATCGCATTAGAGCCGCTGAAACACGATCCGGGCAGGGAGCGGATGAACGACCTGACGGGGACAAATCTGGCAGAGACCCGGTAAGATCGTTGAGGTGTTGTGTTGGGCCCCAGGTGCTTAGAGGGCCTCACTGCTGCCTCCAAAGCTTTAGTGGGGGTACTTGAGACAGTAGTATTTCCCCACACAGTTCCACAGGAGAGGGAAGACAAATGGCAGGAAGTGCGAGTTGACTGAGAACTGCCGAATCAACCCAGGCTTTGCCCACTATTTGGAAATAACTGTCAGCCTGACTTTACTGTTCCAGGATGTACTCTTTCTAGAACAATTCATTGCTGATTTGCCTGGTGACTCAATTTGATCCTTCGATGTGTGTGTAAATTTATGGATGCTAATGTTGGATGCCTAGTCGTGGTAACAGAATACAGCAGAACTGCCTAGAGCCTATCTCTCTTTTAGATGAGGGAGGGGGAAAGTTAATTGAGTTAAATTACACTGCTATCCTGCTTTAAAATGCTTTGACTAAGAAAGATTCGCTAGAGAAACAAAATATTATGTTACTGTGAATGTTTACAAGGGCAGGGAACTCAATTGTGATGTCAGAAATGTAAATGAGGTAATGGTTTTGCAACTGAAAGAAACGCTAGAAACTAACTAAAAGAAAATATAAAGATTTTCTACCTTTTCTAAATACGGTGTGGTGTAATTTTTGGTGGTGAAACGCTGGGGTACTGCATGGGTGGACTACAAGCACAGCACAGCATTCTGGGGGCGTAGCCGAGACCACTTGAGCCAAGCTACCACAAGTGGACCAGAAACTCTGAGTCTAACAGAGGCATGCTGGATAGTTAGGCAAGAAAATACCTACTTTCTAAAAGGGGCATTTTCAAAGATAGAATGTAAAAATCACCCTCACTAAATTATGTATTTAAACAGTCTGAGTTCAGGAATACTAAACTCGAATTTCTACCTAGTTCCCTGAGTCAGTTAGGATTATAAAATGTTATAATCCAACTGCCCATTCTGGCCTATGGGAACAGGTAGCCTTGCAATAGTGAAAAACGAAATGGGCTGTAATTCACTATCAGGACAAGCCACACACATCAGGGCATGTCCTACCTTTTAGATACAATGCACCCGGCCCTTGGGCATACCTTAGGGTGACTAGCATGTAGACAATGGAAGGTTTAGGGACTGGCAAGTGTGTGCACTTGCCTAGTTGAAATGGCAGCCCCAGCCTGCACACAGGCTCTGCAATGGCAGGCCTGAGCCATATTTTACAAGCTGCTTCTGTGGGAGGCACAATCAGTGCTGCAAGCCCACCAGCAGCATTTGATTTACAGGCCCTGGGCACACATGGTGCACTGTACTGGGGTCTGACAAGTAAATAAAAAAAACAATCATGGAGTCACTAATTCATTACAACAATTTACAATAGGAAGCACTTGCACTTTGCCACCGAATAACAGTTGTAAAGTGCCCAAAGCAGCTAGACCAATAAAAACGTAGCAAAAACACATGAGGCAACAGCACAAAATGGAAGGAAGACCCACACCAATGGTGCCAGGTCTAACATGTGTCCCTTCCAGCTGAAATGTGGGGAGAACTATTTTCCCCTTGGGAGTTCTTTTCATTAAGGCTGAAAAATCTGGGCAGACCATCAGCATTGGCGTGTTTTCTGTACCAGGACGGTGTTCCACCGTGAAGTCCATCCCCTGTAGGGTAAAGAACCACCTCAACATCTTTGGATTCTTACTCCTCATCTGCATCAACGATATGAGGGGCCTGTAGTCTGTCTGAACCCGGAAGGGAGTCCCAAAAAAGTATGGTCTCAACGTATTCAGTGCCCAGACCACAACAAATGCCTCATGATCAATTGCACTCCACCTCTGTTCCCGTGGAAGTAACTTCCTACTGATGAAGGCTAAAGGTTGGTCTAGGGCCACCAAATTTATCTGTGAAAGAACAGCTCCCACACCATGCTCTGAAGCATCTGTCTGCACAAGGAACTCTGTAGAGAAGTTGGGCGCCAGAAGCACGGGCGCTGTGCACATGGCAGTCTTCAGGGCATCAAAAGCTTTGTGTGTCAGGTGTCAGTCCAGTTCACTTTCTTGGGCTGCTTCCTGGAAGTCAGCTCTGTCAAGGGTGCAACAATGCTGCCATAGCCCTTGACAAACCTCCTGTAGTACAGAGTGATTCCTAAAAAGGCTCTCATTTCTGTCTGGGTCTCGGGGGGTTTCCAAGCAAGGATGGTCTCAATCTTGGGCTGTAGGGGTGCCAACTGGCCGCTCCCAACCTAGTACACCACAGACCCCTGCCCAATCTGGCACTTACGCGCCTTGATCATAAGGCCTGCTCTCTCCGCAGAGCCATCAACACTTCCCAGAGGTGGCGTAGATGTTCTTCCCAACTGGCGATGAACACTGCAATGTCATCTAAGTAGGCAGCACTGAAATCTTCCAGCCCAGCCAACACTTGGTTGACCAATCTCTGAAAAGTGGCAGGGGCATGCTTCATCCCAAAGGGCATAACCCGGAATTGGTAGTGCCCATCTGATGGGGAGAATACTGACCTCTCTTTTGCTCCATCAGTTAAGGCGATCTGCCAGTACTCAAACGTACTGAAGTACTGGGCAGCCCCTAACCGATCAATGAGCTCATCAGCTCTGGGGATGGGGTGCGCGTCAGTCCTGGTGACTCAATTGAGCCCTCGGTCGACAGAGAACCGCAGTTCTGGTGGGGCACGCGGTGCGGCAGCCTTTGGGACCAACACCACTGGGCTGGCCCAAGGACTGTTAGATGACTCAATCAACCCTAATGCAAGCATCTTGGAGACCTCCTCCTTGATGCAAGCTCTCACCCTTTCAGTCACTCTGTAAGTGTTATGCTTAACAGGAGGACTGCTCCCAGTGTCTACATCATGGACACATCAACCAGTGACACTTGGAATCAGGGAGAACAAATCAGAAAACTGTCCCAACAACTGTTGACAGTCATTCTGCTGCTCAGGGGTCAGGTTGGAAGAGAGGTTTACACTATCCACTGACCCCTGTTGCAGACAGGAGGTCAGGAAGAGGCTCAGTCTCCTCCTCCATTCCATCATCTGTTGCTAGGAGCATGCCCACTTCGGACCTCTCTAAGTGGGGCTTCAGGCGGTTGACATGTAGGACCCACAAAGGGTTCCTTGGAGACTGCAAGTCCACCAAGTAGGTGACATCACATCCAGGCACCAGTCTCTGATTCTGTTCTTTAGCCCACAATGCATTTTAGGCCCATAGAGTATCAAGTTAAGTCTCAGCTTACAGGAATAATAGTTTGTTAATTGTGGCTGTTCTCCCAAGGGCTGACACCCCTCTCAGGACACTACTACAGGGTATCTCATCGACCCCCCCCCCCGTGCGGAGGGCTTTTGGGGCCAGTGGTTGGTTTACTCATCCCATTTTCTGCACATCCCACCATGGCCCTCCAATGTGATTTCTAAGGGGTGCTTTGGGGTTCTCTTGAAGAACTGGTATAAAGCCTTTTCCAGGTCCTGTTGAGGTTCAGTGGAGCTTCTTATCATTCTGTCATTCTTATTATTCAGGGTGCGCATAAAGCACTTTGCTTCCTCATAGCCCTGCAGCCAGAGGGTGCTCAGTTAGTGGTAGATGCTCTTCTGCTCCATAGATGGATACCTTTTGAACCCCTGGAATGACATGATGCTGCTTGTCTGCAGTTTTAATTGGTCCCACATCAGTCGCTATGATTTTCTGATTTTAGTAGCATGACAGTGGTTCTGACCAGCTTGAATAGCAAGATTGTTCAAACTATCAACAGATATGGCTTCTATCTGGAAGTAAAAGTCAGCACTGGTGAGGTTCATAGAGGTTCCTCAATGATGGGGAACTGGTCTTTTCAGTACATCCTGATGGATGAGACAGATTCTGACTTGTTTCACTATCTGGTCCATGCTGAGAAACAATGTCATCTTCCAGAGTCATATGCAAAAGAAACAATTGATGGACCGGATGCTGGACAATGCAAACATTATCTCCCAGTCACAAGGATCTCGGTTTAATCCATTATTCTTTTGCTCACCACACCACCCCAGTTTGGACCCAGCTATATGCAAATCGGACTTGACCGCCAGGTTCTCCCTGGACCGGAAACAAGCATCCTGAGACCTGTTTCAGGGCATCACCCTTCATCAGCAAGGCTAGCTTGAATTCAGTGGTGTAGTGAGCACGGGACCCACGTCTGGGCATATCCTTCCCACTTAGGGCGACATATGCAAAAGAAACAATTGATGGACAGAATGCTAGACAATGCAAACATACCTAACCAGTCACAAGGATCTGGATTTATTCCATCATTCTTTTGCTCATCACACCACCCCAGTTTCGACCCAGCTATATGCAAATCGGACTTGACCGCCAGGTTCTCCCTGGACCGGAAACAAGCATCCTGAGACCTGTTTCAGGGCATCACCCTTCATCAGTTCTTGTGGGAACAGTCCAACCTGAACTGCCAAGCCAGACGTGGGCCCCTCGCTCACTTTGCCACCTGATTCACGGTAGCCTGGCTAAAGAGGGGTGTTACTCTGAAACCAGACCCAGGATGCTTGTTTACGGTTTAGGGAAGACCTGGCTTGGCAGTTCAGGCTCGACTGTTCCCATGAGGCACAGGGTCAAGACTGATTTGCATATAGCTCTGTTTGAACTGAGGTGGTGAAGTGAGTTAAAGAACGATGATGGATTCAACCCAGATCTGTGACTGGTGGTGAATGTCAGAAAAGTTTCAGCGCTCCATCAATCATTATCTTGTGTTTGCTTTGTTCACCCTAATTTGGCAGGGTATGCCCAAACGTGGGTCCCTTGCTCACGTTGCCACTGGATTCAAGCTAGCCTGGCTGAAAAGGGGTGTTACAGCAAAACCAGTCGCAGGATGCTTGTTTCCGGTTCAGGGAAGACCTGGCTTGGCAGTTTGGACTGGACTGTTCCCATGAGGCACAGGGTCAAGACTGATTTGCATGTAGCTGGGACTGAACTGATGTGGCGAAGTGAGCTAAAGAACGATGATGGATTCATCCCAGATCTGTGACCGGGGAGAGTGTCTGAAAAGTTTCAGCGCTCCGTCCATCATTTCCTTCTGTTTGCTTTGTTCGCCCTAAGTTGGCAGGGCAAGCCCAGACGTGGGTCCTTTGCTCACTTTGCCACTGGATTCAAACTAGCCTGGCTGAAAAGAGGTGTTACCCTGAAACTGGTCCCAGGATGCTTGCTTCCGGTTCAGGGAAGACTTGGCTCGGCAGTTCGGGCTGGACTGTTCCCATGAGCTAAAGATGATGATGGATTCAACCCAGATCTGTGACTGGGGGTGAGAGTCTGAAATGTTGCCACGCTCTGTCTATCATTTCCCTGCATTTGTTTTGTTTGCCCTAAGTTGGCACGGTATGCCCATACATGGGTCCCTTGCTCAGTTTCTCACAGGATTCAAGCTAGCCTGGCTGAAGAGGTGCCTGGGGTTTAGTGTCTGAAAAGTTTCAGCTTTCCGTTCATTATTTCTTAGTGTTTGCTTTGTTCGCCCTAAGTTGGCAGGGTATGCCCAAACGTGGGTCCCTTGCTCACTTTGCCACTGGATTCAAGCTAGCCTGGCTGAAGAGGGGTGTTACAGCTAAACCGGTTATAGGATGCTTGTTTCTGGTTCAGGGAAGACCTGGCTTAGCAGTTCGGGCAGGACTGTTTCCATGAGGCACAGGCTCAAGACTGATTTGCATATTGCTGGGTTTGAACTAAGGTGGCGAAGTGAGCTAAAGAATTATGATAGATTCAACCCAGATCTGTGACTGGGGGTGAGTATCTGAAAAGTTGCAGTGCTCCGTCCATCATTTCCTTGTGTTTGCTTTGTTTGCCCTAAGTTGGCAGGCCTTTGCTCACTTTGCCACTGGATTCATCTTGACTGGCTGAAGAGGGGTGTTACAGTGAAACCGGTGGCAGGATGCTTGTTTCCAGTTCAGGGAAGATCTGGCTTGGTAGTTCGGGTTGGACTGTTTCCATGAGGCATAGGGTCAAGACTGATTTGCATACAGCTGGATCTGAACTGAGGTGGCGAATTGAGCAAAAGAATGAAGATGGGTTAAACCCAGATCTGTGACTGGGGTGAGTGCCTGAAAAGTTTCAGCCCTGTCTATCATTTCCTTGTGTTTGCTTGTTTGTCCTAAGTTGGCAGGGTATGCCCAGACATGGGTCCCTTGCTCACTTTACCACTGGGTTCAAGCTAGCCTGGATGAAGAGGGGTGTTACCCCGAAACCTGTCCCAGGATGCTTGTTTCTGGTTAAAGGAAGACCTGGCTCAGCAGTTAGGGCTGGACTGTTCCCATGAGGCACAGGGTCAGGACTAATTTGCATATAGCTGGGTCTGAACTGCGATGGCGATGTGAACTAAAAAAACGATGATGGATTCAACTCAGATCTGTGACTAGGGGTAAATGTCTGAAAAGTTTCAGTGCTCCATCCATCATTTCCTTGTGTTTGCTTTATTCGCCCTAAGTTGGCAGGATATGCCCGGACGTGAGTCCCTTGCTCACTTTACTACTGGAATCAAGCTAGCCTGACTGAAGAGAGGTGTTACCCCGAAACTGGTCCCATGTTGCTTGTTTCCGGTTCAGGGAACACCTGGGTTGGCAGTTCGGCCGGAGTTTTATCATGAGGCACAGGGTCAAGACTGATTTGCATATAGCTTGGTCTGAACTGAAGTGGCGAAGTGAGCTAAGGAGTGATGATGGATTCAACTTCTCCCTAAGTTGGCAGGGTATGCCCAGACGTGTGTCCCTTACTCACTTTCCCACTGGATTCAAGCTAGATTGGCTGAAGAGGGGTGTTACAACAATACCGGTCACAGGATGCTTGTTTCCGGTTCAGGGAATACCTGGCTTGGCAGTTCAGGCTGGACTGTTTCAATGAGGCACATGGCCAAGATTGAATATATATATATAGCTGGGTCTGAACTGAGGTGGGGAACTGAGCTAAAGAACGATGATGGATTCATCCCAGATATGTGACTGGGGGTGAGTGTCTGAAAAGTTTCAGCACTCAGTCCATCATTTCCTTGTGTTTGCTATCTTCTAGAGTCAGGCATTAGTCTTAACAATAGCTGTGTGACTGGTGTGAGGTGGGTTTGAAGCTGCTCCTCAACAGATAGGTCGGTAGCCCCATTTTGTTTCCACTCAGTAGCAGACTCTCATCTGCGACAATATATCCTGGTGTTTATTAAGTAATACAGCCAGCTCGTGTTCCACATTTGGATTACGATGTTTTCAAGAACAGTTTT
Source organism: Lissotriton vulgaris (assembly GCF_964263255.1). Taxonomy (NCBI): domain Eukaryota; kingdom Metazoa; phylum Chordata; class Amphibia; order Caudata; family Salamandridae; genus Lissotriton; species Lissotriton vulgaris. The sequence goes on along the minus strand of NC_141686.1, from coordinate 174,627,753 downwards.
TGTGCCTTTTGTATTAGTTGAAAGATGGGGGTCGATGTTGTTTTCAGAGATCACCTCCATACTGCTACTTGCCAGGATTGTTGTGGCCATCATCATCCTTATGTGCACTCCCTTCATCTTCACCTCCAGCTGCTCCTGCCCTATGACTGGCCAGAGTTGTCAGGATAGGTTTCCAGCTGGATATCTCCCTTATGGTTGAGAGTCTGTGGCAAATTAACATTGCTGGGGTTGTAGTATCAATTCTGAATTGATGAATATGTGTGAAGGGCCTAGTGTTATGGGGTCAGTCTCTACCTGGAACATGTCCCATGTGAAAATGTCAGTATTTCCACTGAATTGGGACTATCCCCTTCTCTATTTAGGGGTATTGTTTCTCTATCTCTGTGAGGGTAGAGCTAGCATAAACAATGGGCAAATCATTCCAGTGCTATCCTTTGGTTTTGGAGGAATCCTAATTCAGGCACTGGCATCTAACAGAAGCCCAGTGTCTGGGGAACAACATATTGCATTTGTTAGAAATTGGGGTGTTGGTTTTCTAGGGTGTAACTCTCAGTCAAACAGCAGCCACAATCCTAGTCAAGGTAAGTGTCAGGCAACACTAAATTAACCTTTGCTCATCCTCTGGTAGCTTGGCACAGAGCAGTCAGGCTTAACTTAGCGGCAATTTGTAAAGTATTTGTGCAACACTATAAACAGTAAAACAGTGAAAACACCACAGAAAAAGATACTACACCAAGTTAGAAAAATAGTCCTAACTTTAATAAATAAAGCAAGACCAAAACAACAAAACTCCAATTAACTAGAACTTGTGATATTGATCTTTAAAAGAAAATAGTGCTAAGAAGTGTAAAGCGCTAAAATGGGATATCCGCTCATGCTTGATCGGGACAAAGTCAAGAGTTTAGGTTGATCGCGATGGAGTCTGGGCTAGATACAGGGGCCTAGTTAGGCCTGCTAAACAAAAGTACCTTAATTCGAGGCTGCTAAGCAATGCGTGTGTTCGAGGATGCGCCACGCAGTAGAGGTGATGCACCAGGTCTGAGATGCAGAGAGGTTGCGGTTCGAGATACTCATGCATTGACATTAAGGATCCTATCAACGGGGCATAGACTATTGTCGAGGATGCACTGTGTAGTTTAGGCGAAGCAACAGCTCCGATGAGTGGGAAAGCTGCGATGCAAAGTTTACAAAAGGGGGTGGTGATGGACGGAGCATCTGAATCAATCAAACACTCACACCCAGTCAAAAGATCTGGGTTTAATCCATCACCGTTCTTTAGCCCACTCTGCCACCCCAGTTCAGACATGGCTATATGCAAATCAGTCTGACCCTGTGCCTCATGGGAACAGTCCAGCTCGAACTGCCAAGCCATGTCTTCCCTGGACCGGAAACTAGCTTCCGAGGACCGGTTTCTGGCATTCCAGCCGTCTTCAGCCCGGCTTGCTTGAATCCAGTGGCAAAGTGAGCAAGGGACTCACGTCTGAGCACACTTATGGTGGCCAAAGCGGTACAAAAGGGGGTGGTGATGCGAAGTTTAGGCATCATTGTCAAGGTTGCCGTCGATGAGCATGCGAGGACTTTGCACCAGGAAAAGCATCATTGAGTGGTAGTTCCAAAAGCAATGTGCCGAGTCTGATGCAAGCAGCAGGGACAAACACATAATACACATAACAAATACACAATAATATACATATTAACATAAAAATATACAAAGAAAAAAATCACTTACCTTACGCTGCCACTCGATTTTCTGCAGTACGTCCTTGTTCTGAAGCAAGTCCTCTGAGCGTGAAGCCCACAGCCAACTCTTTCATCCAATCAAGACTCTGTTCTAATGCGTCTTGATTGGCTGAAGCGGGCTGGCTCCACACTCCAAAACTCACTGTAGGCTTGAGCCTGCTCTTCAACCCAACTGTCCAAGACAGCCGGGTTGGAGAGCTTTAAATTGCACCTGTCGGTTTGACCATAGCAAGGTAGCCGGCCAAACCAACATGCGACATGCAAACTTAAGTGGCCACACCTCACTGCTACCAATCATTGGCAGCAGTGATGCACTCGCCCTGCCCTCGCACTCCATTTGCTGACAGAGAGTGTCAAAAATAAAATGGCCCACTCCTCGGCTCCCACAGAGGAACTGCCGCTATGACAGAGAATACTTTGGTTCCGCTAGAGTAAGCACCTTAGCTCCACTTCCAAGGATCCAGGACTGGGTTGGTACCACTTGGCAGGACAGACTCACAGATGGCAAAGTCCAGATGCAGAAGCAGGGTGGTTAGAAGTCTTTTATGTCCCTGAGCCTTCAGATCAGGACGCCAGCCAGCTAGTCTTGAAGTCACCAGGGCTGGACTGGCCTTAGCGTGCACTGGGCATTTCTCCGGTGGGCCGCCTGGGTGGGGGCTGATTTTGGGTCCCTGGGTGTCCATTTTTGTTACAGGGCCGTTTTTTTAGCATAGCTGCAATATCGGCCCGGTAACAAAATTGTCAGAAACCGGCCCTAGCAAACAACTCAGCTGCACCCCGAACCCCTAGGGGGGCTGGCCGAGCACTTTGCCAGGGCCGGTTTTGGTTCCCAGTACGGTCCTGGAAGTCACTCTGGGTTCAAGCGATTTGGTCCAGTTCTTCGCACCCAGGCAGGATAACAGCAGGCAGCAGGGCTGCAAGGCAGAAGTTCAGCAAATCAGCAGTCCATCTGCCTGGCAGAGTTTGTCACAGGTCCAGAAGTGTACTGAAGTGGTGGTGTTTATATGCAGTTGTGCCTTTGAGGTGGGGGAGGCTTTAAACACATGTCTTTGAAGTGCACAGAGGTCCTCCCTTCCTGTACTGGCTCCCGACTTACTAAAAGGGGGTATGCAGCCCTTTGCGTGAGGACAGAACACAGCCTACTCAGGTATAAGTGAGGCTGGTTTTGCTCCTCCCTCCCATCCTGCCAGGATAACCCATCAGTTCACACCTGTTTCCCATTGTGTGTGTGTAACGGGGTGTACACGAGGTCCCCAGTCACCGGACTGACCCCACCTCCTACAACTACCAGAATGCATTGTACCCAGGGGGACTCCGGGGATGAGGACTGCAATGTACTTTTACCATACTCCCCTGTCTCTCTCCCCTCTCAGGACCCGGAAGCCGGTACGGTCGTTAATGCTGGAGAGGACTGGCCCTTTAACTCTTGGCAGGAGGCGGACTGGGAGGAGTCGGCATACTACTCATTTCCGACAAAAGGACTCCACCCCGAGGCACAGGTGTGCTTGATCACCCGGAGGACGGAGGAGGAAGGAGAGGAACGGACGGAGTGCGAAGAGGAGAATAAGGAGACCAGAGGAGAGGACGGCGAGAGAAGAAGGACAGCGGAGGAGAAAGTGGAGAGTAAGAGAGGAGGAGGACGAAGGCGGCGTGGAACATCAGAGGCCGGGGGAGAAGCGGCGAGTCACCTACCAGAAGCAGAGTCGGCGCCTGCTACGGACGGAGAGAAGCCAGGAGGCCACCGTTCCTGCGAGTCGCCCAGCCACTCACCCAGGGGAGGTGCGTGGCTTTCACAGGTGCGTGACCGATTGAGGGGCTGGGTAGATCTTAGAGGTACATTAGGTACCAGACCACGGGAAACCTAACCCCCCCGGGACCCCTATCCTGTGCACACGCCCTCCCATTCACATTAGTGCACCATTGTAATTACGAGCACCGGTGGTTTCCCTCACTCCCCTACCCTGACCTCGAGTTATTCTACAGTGAGCTGATACCTCCCTTGTTCTCTTTTTGCCTTCTGGGGAGCGAGAACCCGGCATTCGCAGCGACGGACTCCGACTCCGACGAATCCCCCCCTCGAAGCCCGGAAGGGGTCCGAGAAAAGGAGAAGATTACCCGACGACGGCGCAGCAGGAGTAGATCCCCACGGAGATTCAACCCGATAAGGAAGAGTAGTACAGATCACTGGTTTTCTGCAATAAAACCTTCTTTACCAAGAACTCGCCTGTTGCCTATATCTGAACCCCAGCCACCCCCCAGTGTCACAGTGTGGTTGTCTAGGGGGATTGGACAAAGCCCGACTGCCATCCACATCAGACATGCGACCAGAGATAGTCGGCAGGCACTAAATGGATAAAGTAATAAAATGCCAACTTTCCTAAAGTACTGGGGTGAATGGATGACATTGTTCTGTATTCTGTTCTTCAATTGTTCTGTTTGCATTTGTCACCCCGAGTGGGACGGATATGCTCAGGCGTGGGAACCGTGCTCTCCATGCCATTGGAGTCAAGCTAGCCTGGCTGATGAGGGGTGAAACTCCTAAACCGGTCCTAGGATGCCTGTTTCCAGGCCAGGGAGGACCTGGCTTGGCAGTAAGGGCTGGACTCTTCCCATAGGGAACAGGGTTAAGACTGATTTGCATATGGCTGAGTATAAACTGGAATGGCATGGGGAACAAAAAAAACGATGGATTTAGGCCCAGATCTCTGTACTCGGGTGAATGTATAACATTGTTCTGCAATCTGTTAATGTTAATGTTAATGCCATTTATAAAACGCTCTGTTACACATGGGTGTCCTGGCGCTGAAGATCAGATGTCCTGCAGAGGCCTAAGCAAGGATGAGATAGCAGTTTAACTGGATTGGAAAAGCCACGTCTTTAGGGCTTTCCTGAACTCAAGGTGATTAGCTATAGCTCTAAGCTGAAATGGTAGGGCATTCCATGGCTCCGACCACAAAACGTCTACCTCCCCAGTTGGATTTTCTTACCAAGGACACCAATACCTGTTTCGCTTCAGACGAGCGAAGGGTTCTCCTCGGAACATACCACTGGAGGTTCTGTCTAAGATGAAGGGGTCCATATCCATGAAGGGATTTATGGACTACACACAGAGCCTTGAAGCTAATGCGTTTCTTAATGGGCAACCAGTGAAGCTTTTTTATCTCTGCTGATATCGAAGCATGTTTAGGTGTTTTCATGAGCAGTCTGGCTGCCGTGCTCTGCAATAGCTGAAGCCTTTTCATGAGCCCTTCCTGGATGTTTAAGTATAGGCTGTTACAATAGTCCAGTTTGGACATGACTAGTGCAGTGATGAGGAAGAAGAAGCAGAATGTTTTGCAGGATCTTGAAGTAAAGGATGTTGTTGAGACCACTACATTGACCTGGTCCTTTAGACTGAGTTTATTATCAATATAAACTCCCAAGTTCTTTACTTTCCTGACAGGTTGAGGGAGGGGGCCCATTTTATCCGGCCACCAGCCAAGTGACCACAAATTCGGATTATTGCCAAACAAAACCACCTCCGTCTTACTGGAGTTAAGCTTGAGGCAGTTTTGGGACATCCAGCATCCTACCGCTGTTAAGCAGTCCTGAAAGCGAGTGGCTGTATCTTGTAACATGTGAGGTAGCAGTGACACTACAATTTGTGTGTCATCTGCATCAGAGGTTAAATCGAAATCAAAGGATTCGATCAGGGGCGCGAGTTGAGAGACATATACATTGAAAAGAGTCAATCTAATGGAGGATCCCTGTGGTACTCCACATGGTAACGTGAAGGGTTTTGCTGTGAACTCCCCCATGGACACTGTCTGAACCCTGTCAGAAAGAAATGATTTGAGCAGCTTTCAAGCTGTCCCTTTTATACCGATCTCTAGCAGCCTGTCCAAGAGGATACTGTGATGGACCGTACCAAAGGCTGCTGACAGGTCCAGCATGATCATAGCTACATTTCTGTCCATTAATGGTTCTTTTTTCAACTTCCTAAAAGGGGCATTTTCAGGACTGTAATTTAGAATCGGACTTCACCATAAATTAGGATTTTAAGTTAGGATTCCAGAGTCACCAAATTTGGAAAGTCTATCTCTTCAAAAACATCTGAACCAAAAAGTGCATGTCCTGCCTTTAAAATACATTGCACCCTGCCCGTGGGTTGTCCAGGGCCTACCTTAGGGGAGAGGATGTAGCCTTGCAGTTAGAGCTGTCGACCTTGAAGCGGGGGAACTGTGTTCGAGTCTCGGCATCGACGCTCAACATCTTGTGATTCTGGGCAAATCACTTAATCTTCCTGTGCCTAACAAAAATGAATGTGTCCGTCTGTAAGGAAACTGGTGCTCACGTAAAGCGCTCTAATACCCTGTAGAGGTGGACCCCAGCAAGGCCTACCGGTGCTAGGGGTTCGCCCTTCTCTGCACACAAGTCCTCAGACCAGTAAATAGAATTTGGCACGGAAACTAAAATAGCAAAGAGATATTTTATTAACCTCATGAGGTAGAACTACATTCACACAACACCCTTTGGTAGTGTATGAAGTAGCACAATGAGTAGAAGAACTGTGGGTCTTTTATACCCACACAGAAGCTCAAACGAAGGCGGTACAAGCACACATGGGAGAGTTACATAAATAATGGTCATACAGAAATGCACAGTCAATAAAGAAGAAGGAGCCAACAGTTGCTGACTTTAGTAGAAACATCCTGACAGTAACAAAACTAAACAGGTGCATGGGCAGGTACAAACTCTTCTGCACATGTGCAGAGTAGCAAAGGCTAAGTATAACCAGTTCTTTGAGCAAAGCACAAGGGCAAACAGAAGGAAAGAGCACATGGCAGACAAAATGGCTGCTGGAAACAAGATGGCTTCAGCTAAATGCTAACATCGATCTCTGCCAAATTTCCACAGATGACCCTTTTAGCATTAACTGAAGACATTTACAATTTAGAGGAGTCTAGGTATACATCATGTATATTAATTGTCTTCATGTCATCATTTTCTTTGTCTAGTATACGCTGGGCATTCATTTGTTTAACATCATGTCTGGTAGGTGTACAAGCAGTGATACAGATGGAGCAAAGCATTGGACCACATTGTATACATAAACAGCATGCCAGTAGAATTTTAAGTAATATACACAGGACTGTCAATAGTTCCCAGTCCCAGGTAGTGAACAATGTCCAAAACCAGCTGGTGAAAGTCCATGTGCCAGTATCAGGATCTCAGCAGCAATTTTGTGGAGTTTGGAGATCGCATCAAAAACTGAAGCGGCATGATCTGGAATATATACACAACAGCTACTTCCGATGATGCGACATGCACCAGCTCGATCAGCCAAAACCACATCTCGAACCATACGATTATGTAGCGCCACAATCCTTGCAATTTTCAGTTCCTCTGTGATTTTTTCAAGTGCCATAGCTGTCTGGTTGGTCACAGCTTCCACGACACGAGTCAAACGTCTGATTTTCCTACTGTTCAAGGCAGCACCAACAAAGAAGAACAGTCCCAAATTAAAATCAACGTATTGCTGTAGTGCTGTGTCAGTCTGGTCTACCTCATCATTACTTATTGTTCTTTTGTATCTGTTCTTAAAAATGTCACTAAACAATAGATAGTCCTTGTGATATGATGCAGGTGCCAGAATCACAGAAAGCAGCAAAAAGGACACGTAATAGACTCCGGACCATACAACAGGTAGATAGTAGTATCCCTTATTCCCACAGATGAAGTAGGTATTATGAGAAGATGTAAAACTACTATTATTGGTGCCCTCAATGGTCAAAACCGGAGTACATTCGATTCTTCCCACTGGAATTTTCCCAACACTACTCACACACAAATCTGCTCAAGCTCTAGTTACAGCAATTATAAATGGTCCATTACCCTTTGCAGTTCATGTATTTGGGTAAACATGATGTGTAGAAGCATTTCCTCGTCGGTACTCCTCCATCTCCCACTTAGTCCCTTTAGCTTGCAGATCACCTTCTTTATCAGGATAACACACTTTATTGAGATAGTAATTTATTCTCCCTACACCCATATCAGTAATATTAGCCACTGGAGAAGCCAATAGAAGTGTAAACCAGGCTTAACAAGAGCCATTATGGGAAAGGGGAAGAGGAATGAAAGGTGTTCTTCCCTTTTTCTGATGAGCTGGTATCATTCCACACACCCAACAGTCAGTAATGTTCGTAGCCTTGTGCGTGTGGTGCAACATCTGGATGAACGTGTTGTTCAGATAAGACTGTCTATTCTTCTGCTCATTATAAGGGAGAGTATAATAGTGGTGTTCAATGGGTGCTGGAGTAGTGGCAGTCAGTATTTGTCGAGCAGGAGCCACTTCCTCTACAACCCAAGTTATCACTGCCACAGTGACAATAAATCCAACAATGCACATTATGGTTTTATCACAGATCCTTGCAGCAGTTGATTTTTCCTCCACAGGCATATTCATCTTGTTGTTGAAGTAACAAAACCGTTGGAGCTCTAAAGTCCTGGGCAGCCGTTGGTTTCTTCACTGTGGGTTAAGACAGGTGTCACTACACAGAAGATCCACCCCTTTCAGCTAAGTTTTTACTAACCCAGGACGGTTGTTCAACCAGTCTTTTTCAACAATGAAGTTTCTTTCCGGGGCCGCAGTTGTTATCGGGATACACTAGGGGTCGTATGGTCCAGGAAGACTTCCTCAGGTTCTTCAGGTGATTTGGCTTGGCCTTTCTCCGTATCCAGGATGTCTCGATGGTCGTTCAGGGCAGCAGGTTCCACCAGGGTAGCCAGCACTTTCTTACAATGGGTAGAATGCACCCAGTTCCTCCTGTTCGTCACTCAGACTGCAGTTCTTATCGCCAGGAGGACTTGCTCTGGGCCGCGCCACGTAGGCTCCAAACTGCTCGACCTCTGGAAGGATCGAGCCATCACATGGTCTACGGGCCATAGTCCATGGCCTTCACACTCAGACCTATCAGGAAGAGCTTCTCGAACCTGTTGATGAATAGAAATCAAACTGTCAGTCAACTGTCATAGGTAGTCACTCATCAAGACACATGGTACATCATGTATGGGGCGGGGCTTAGGAATTCCCCAAATATTCATAGGCCTTCCAAATACTACCTCATATGGTGTAAGACCAGATCATGTATGTTGCACTGATCTAATGGGACAACAATGCCAAGGGTAATGCATCAGGCCATTTCAAGAACGTAGAAGACTGTATTTTAGCTAGCTTCAGCTTGAGAGAAGCATTGTATCTCTCCACTAGCCCTGCTGATTGTAGGTGGAAGGCAGCATGAAACGTCTGCTTAATCCCTAATCCTTTCAGGACATTCCTCCTCCTCTGCCCCATCGGTCACCATTATCAAGGTGACCTCGGACCTCTCATGGTGGGGCTTGAGGCGGTTGACATGGAGCACCCGATGGGGCTGCCTGGATGTCTTAAGATCCACCAAATAGGTGACCTTGCCCTTCTTTTCACCACTTCAAAGGGGCCTGTCCAACGATCCTGGAGGGCACTAAGCTCTCCAGGCTCCATGACCCACACTTTCTGTCCAGGCTCCAACTCCACGGGGTGAGCATTGTGGTCATACCACTCTTTCATGACTGCCTGGCTGGCCTCAACGTTGTCAGAACCTTGCTTCCACACCTTAGCCATTTGGCAACGGAAAGCCAGCATGTAACTCACCACATCCTGGGTAAGCCTCCTGGGAGTCTTTTCCCATCCATCTTTCACCAGGCCGAGAGGTCCTCTAACAGGGTGCCCATACAGAAGCTCAAAGGGGCTAAAGCCCACTCCTTTCTGTGGCACTTCCCTGTATGAGAACAACAAACAGGGTAGGAGGATGTCCCATGTCCTCCGCAGTCTCTCAGGCAGACTCCTGATCATGCTCTTCAGGGTTTTGTTAAACCTTTCCACCAGACCATTGGTCTGGGGGTGGTAAGGGGTGGAGAACCTGTAAGTGACTACACATTCCTTCCACATAGCCTGCATGTATGCTGACATGAAGTTGGCCCCCTGTCAGACACAACTTCCTTGGGGAAAACCACTCGGGTAAAGATCCCCATCAGGGCCCAGGCCACCGCAGGTGCAGCAATGGTCCTCAAAGGAATAGCCTCTGGGTACCGGGTGGCATGATCCACCAGTACCAGGATAAACCTGTGACCGGCTGAAGTGGGTGGATCTAGTGGCCCAACAATGTCAATGCCCACCCTTTCAACCAGGTAGTGTTTCCAGGGGAGCCTTCAGCTTAACCCCTGTTTTCCCACTGGCTTGACAGGACACACACGTCCTACAAAAAGTGTCGGACCCAACCCTCATCTGAGGCCAATAGAAATGTGGGACAAGCCGGGCAAAGGTCTTGTCCTGGCCCAGGTGTCCTGCCAAAGGAATTTCGTGAGCCAACTCCAAAAGAAAGGCTTGGTAACGCTGAGGAACTACTAAGGCCCGGGACAAACCGTGCACCGGAGCCTTGGGTTTACTGTAGAGGAGGCCATCCTCCCAGTAGATGTGAAACTTCCCTGAAATATTACCTGCTGCCTGGGCTTCGGTCTGTTGCCTCAGACCCTCAAGGGTAGGGCACTCCTTCTGCCCTTGACAAAACTCCTCCCTTGTAGGTCCTCCCTCCACTTGCCACTCTGCAGGGATAGGTAAGTCCTCCAGGGAGACAATAGCCCCCTCCGTGGACTCCAGGATCACCACCTCAAGTGCCTCATCCATCTCATGGAGTGTGGACGCCGAGGCAGGTTTTCCCCGTCCCCGGATCTTCCCCTTGTTGGCAGCTGGCTGTGCCTTTGTTCCAGGCTCCAGCACTTGCGAACTCCCCCTCCGGGCAGTTGCGGACCGCGTGCTTGCACAGGTCCAATCAGGTGATCCCGGCATTTCCGTATGTGTCTGGAACTCTACCTCTTTCCAAGCATTGTGCTCAAGGTCATTTCCCAACAAATAATCGACTGGCACGGCAGGGCTCACCGCAACTCGTAGAAGGCCCACGACCCCTCCCCACTCAAAGGAAACTTCAGCTATGGGATAGTGACCCATTCTGCCGTAAGCCATCACAACTGGGTGGAGTACCTGCTCTGGGGACACCAGCTGTCTCCTTACCATGGTCATACTGGCACCTGTGTCCCTCAGAGCCTCCCCTCTCTGGCCGTTGATGATGACCCATTGCCTATACTTTGTGGTATTTGGAGGCACATGGATCTTAGGAACCATCTCGCTGTCTCCCAGGGACACTAGGGTTAGCCCTGCACACTCACCCCCATTGTCTAGGGGCAGCTCCTCCCCGAGCACTACACTCGCCACCCCTGGGGTTTTTCCTCCAGTGGGAGGGTGCGCTCTCTTTGGACACTTGGAATCTCCTTTATAGTGTACAACCTCGACGCACTCATAGCATCGGACAATTCTGGGCTGCTGACTTCGTTCAGGATAAGTGAATTTCTGGTGGCCAGATTTGGCTGAGTTACCTGACTCCTTCCCTTGTAAACTATTTTGGAGGCCTTTGTAGAACCCCTTCTTTTTATCTCCCCCCTCTTTCTTCTGGCAGACCCCTGTCCAGCTCTTTGGGAGTCCCCCCCAGATTCCTTAGTGGACACTCTGGTACTAGCCCAGGTGTCTGCCTCCTCTGCAAGCTTCCTAGGGTTAGTCCGCTTGCTGTCCACCAGGTGTTGGCGCAGCTCCGGAAAACATTTCTCGAGGAGGTTCTCCTTTAGGAAAAGATCGTACAACCCCTCGTAATCAGTAACCTCACTGCCCTGCACCCAGCCCTCTAATGCCTTTCTAGCGTAGTTCAAAAAATCCACCCAGTTTTGTGTGGGAAGCTTGTGGCTACTCCAGAATTTCTGCCGGTATTTTTCAGGGGTCAGCCCAAACTTCCTGACTAAGGCAGTCTTCATTGTGGGGTAATTGGTCTTTTCCTCCTGTTCTAAAGCTAGAAGGGCATCCCTCCCCACCGGAGGCATGTATTATTCAGGCCACCCCACCAGTGACTTTCAGGAACCCCATGGACTCTCAATGAGACCTCATAGGCAGCCAACCACTTGCCAATGTCGTCCCCTACGCTAAAACAAGCGACTACATCTTTGGGCAGGTAGAGTCTAGGCTCCCATGTAACTTCTTTAGGTACGCTGCCACCAATTGGATTACTGGGGATCCCTATCTGTAGGGCTTTGAGATCCAGTTCTCTTAAAGTAAGCTCATGGATAAACCTCCAATCGTGCAAGCTCCAATTTTAGTTGTCTCTTCTCCCTCCTGTCCGCTAATTTTACTGAGGACAGGCTCTTCCCAGACGCACTACTGCCCGCCCTCAAAGGTGTCCCAGGACCTGGCAACAGATTGCCACCTTTGGTTTAGTACAGCAGGTCTAATTCTGCGATGGTGTCAAGCTCCATTCCTCATCCCTCCCTCCAACCGGGTGAGCTGCTACCCCTGCTCTCAAGTTGGTTTGAAGTTCTGCTTTCTTCGCACCACGCTTAAAGAACACCCCTTTTTCCTGACAAAGTTCTTTAAGCTGCGCCACTGAGTAAGTTTCCAACTCAGCCATCTCAAACTCCATCTTGCCAGATGGGCCCTCAGACATTTGTGTGGGATACTTGATAGAAAGGCGTCAAGTAGGAGCTACCTACAACCACCACCTCAAGAAAAGATTTTGGAAAAACCAAAAATGCCAATTGAAGAGACTAACTCTATGGAGAACAAGATTGCCAGACAGAGAAAGAACAATTAGGTGTAAGGTGCATGGTGCACACTAAGTTGCTGTAGGGTGTACGCAAGCACAAATCAGATCCCACCACTGAGCACCAACTGTTGGATCCGGGGCTGCCGGCCCACTTAAGGTAGCATGGCACTAGCTGGAAGACTAAATCTAGAAGGCATACGTGTTGTGCTTGCATCACCCACTCTACAACACCCCAGTGCAGACCCACGAGGAATGACACCACACCTTTCTAATTAAATAGAATATAGAATATGTGCCGGCCCATATGCCATATGAATCATAGGTTGTAAATAGGCTGTGGGCAGTTTCCATTTGGTCATGTCTTTATTTCGCCAACAGCCTTCATCATACAATGTTCCCTCTTTAGACCACTGCTCGAGTTCTTCTGCAGAAGCAAATCTCTCCATGTCCAACACTTCCTGCCTAACATCATGCCGACGTTCAGCCTGTGACTTCACTACATACATGGATGTAGTGCTTCTCTGCATTGCAGTTTCACAGCTTGTGTGATCTGTGAAGGCATGGCCTTGTCCTATTTTATTGGTTATTTTCTTGTGTGCGCTACATTTAACAATTGCTATTTTCTTCGGGTATGTCAAGGCAGTCGGAAGATTATGTACCAATTCTCCATGCATTATTTGCATCCCATGGGATGTAAGAAAGCCTCTTTCCTTACAGAGTAATCCACTCCGAAAGCATAGCGGCTGTCAGTATAAATGTTCACAGACAAGTCAGTACTAAGTGCACATGCGTCGTGTCAAAGCTATTAGTTCTGCTGCCTTAGCTGATTTCTGTGGAATACGAGCTGTCTCAAGTACTGTCTGAAGTGTTCTAATTGCATATGCAGCTGATGTCCTTCCTTCTGGTAATTTCAAACAGGACCCATCAACCCACAGCTCCACATCAACATTTAAAAGGAGCGTATCTTGCAAATCGACACGACCGTTTGTCTGTTCCTCAGTAAGGAATATACAATCATGAGGCTCTTGTGACTGGGACTGAGTCGCTGGGTATGGCAACAAGGTAGCTGGATTCAGAGTTGAACATCTTTTCAAGGTGATATGAGGGGCCAAGAGTGTCAATTCGTATTCTGTCAGCCTAGCACTAGTTACATCCTGCCTTTTAGTTTGGTTCAAAAGGGCATCAACTGCATGAGGTACTAACACCAACAGTCTATGTGACAAGACTATCCCTTCACTCTGACGTGTAGACACAGCTGCCGCTGCGACAGAACGGAAACACCCAGGCAATGCACGAGCAACTGGATCAAACACAGCTGAAAAATATCCACAAGGACGTTGCTTGTCATCGTGTGTCTGTACTAAAACTGAAAGTGCACACCCATCTCTCTCGTGTACATAGAGTGTAAAACTCTTAGTGTAATCTGGAGTGCCCAATACTGGTGCAGAACAAAGAGCTTGACGCAACTGGTGGAAAGCATTCTGACATTCATTCTTCCATGGAAGGGGTATTGGAGAGTCTTTAGTCAGAAGAGCCAACAAAGGTTTAATAATGTGTGAGAAGCCTAAAATCCATTGCCTACAAAAAGAAGTAGGACCAAGGAATGCACGGACATCTTTCTGAGTACGGGGCACTGGTGTGTCTAAGATAGCTTGAATGTGATCTGGTGTAAGTGCAAGTCCCTCCTTAGACAGGAGGTGACCTAAATAGGTAACCTGTCTACAATTCTGCAATTTCTTCAGTGAAACTTTGCGATGGTGTGATGCAAGAAATGAAAGAAATGACAGCGTTCCTTCTTTACACTGTTCAGGTGTATCAGCTGCCAACAGGATGTCATCGACATATTGTATGAGAGCCACCCCAGTCTGCACAGGAAAAGAATCAAGTTGTCTTTTCAATGCTTGGTTGTAAATACTAGGACTCTCTGTATACCCTTGGGGAACTCTACAGAATCTAAAGGATATGTTATTCAAAGTGAAGTCGAACAAATATCGGCTATCAGGATGAATAGGGATGGAAAAGAAAGCATTCTTCAAATCAATCACAGTAAAGGTAGTACCTGTCGGAGGAACCATGGTAAGGAGTGTTGTGATGTTAGAGACTACCGGGGATTGTGGCACTACAATCTTGTTAACTTCTCGTAAATCAATGATGAATCTGTATATTTCAGTATCAGTGTCTTTCTTCAGAATAGGAAGAATATGGCTATTGCAAATATTGTAAGGGACTTCTTCCACAACCCCCACCTCAATAAGATCATGAACAATGCATACAAGTGCCTCTTCACCTTCTCGAGAAATTTTGGATTGAGGCAATCGAGGCAAAGAAGCACCCTCCTTTACATGAATATGCACTGGTAGAATAACCATTTCCCCACATCAGTGTCTGACGTAGCCCACAAAGTGCTAGGAGTGAAGCCAAATCTGAAGGAGAAATATCATCATCAGAATCAATAGTAGGGGCAGAGGGAAAAGTATATGGAGGTGGGGAGCGACCTAACAAAATAGAATCGTACTGTGGTTTATTGAGTAGAGGATAAAGGGGGTGTCAGACAGGGTATAGGCCACTTACCTGTAACTAACGCTCCCTATCCTCTCTCTTTTATTTCCATTATTTCTTTGTTTTTTAGTTCCAATGCTTTCACGTGAATATTTTGGCGTTGTTCTTTTTCTATCAAAGCTTGCTCTGTTCTCACTCGTTCACGCGCTTCTTTTTCCAACATTCGTACACAATCAAACATATCTGGTCTACTTTTATGTTTAAACATACATTGCTCCACATATTGAATCTTTTTAAGATCAAATGACCCACTTAGAGCCCATCCCAACTCTGGATCCTTACTGGTATATTTATTCCATAATGTGCTGTACATTATGGAAGAAATACAATTTTTAATATACATGTCCCTATTTGGTGTCCCCTTCGGGGGAGCCTGCTGATTCCTTTCAAGTTCCATACTGGTACCTCCACAAAAGCCTGTTATACCCACACAGGAGCTCAAAAGAAGGCGATACAAGCACACATAGGAGAGTTACATACATAACTAGTCATACAGAAATGCACAGTCAACAAATAAGGAGGAGCCAAAGGTTGCTGACGTTAGTAGAAACATCCTGATAGTAACAAAACTAAACAGGTGCATGGGCAGCTACAAACTCTTCTGCGCATGTGCAGAGTAGCAGAGGCTAAGTATAGCCAATTCTTTGAGCAAAGCACAAGGGCAAACGACAGAGAAGAAGGAAAGAGCACATGGCAGACAAAGTGGCTGCCGGAAAAAAGATAACTTTAGCTAAATGCTAACATCGATCTCTGCCAAATTTCCTCAACCTGATGTCTCGGCCTAGTTCGCGCTAAACAAAACTCTTGTAAAAAATTAAATAAAAATAAATAAATAAATAAAAAGGGAAGGTATGGGCCCGGCAAGAGGTCTATTTTGCCTGGTCAAAATGATAGTATAAACTGCTCACACAGGCTCTGCAATGGCAGCGTGAGTCATCGTTAGAGAGCTACTTGAGTGGGTGCCACAATAAGTGTTGTGACCAACTAGTTTCATTTAAATTACAGGTCATGGGCACATGTAGTGCTCTTTACTAGGTATGAACCAATATTACTAGGTTTTAGAGAGAGCATATGCACTTTAGCACTGGTTAGAAGTAGTAAAGTGCTCAGAGTCCTAAGGCCAGCAAACACAAAGTCAGAAAGAAAGTGTAGGGCGAAGGCAAAAAGTTTGGGGTGACCCTGCAGAAAGGGTCATTTTCCAACAACATTATTGTATGGGAGCGGCTTTCTTTTTAAGTATTTCCTTTTGGACAGCTCTAAATATCCGCTCCAAGCTCTTCTTAATGAGGGCCCTTCAGTGACTGTGTCCAAGTTGTGGATAAACTGTCTGCAATAATTGCCCACTGTGAAAAAACTGTGCGGTTCGGACAGTCTGATGCTGTTATGTTCTTTATCCTCTACGGGTGGACCTACACATTTACTGAGAAGACATGTCCAAAGAATTCCACTTGGAATCGGGGAGCACAATTTTGAAGGTACTACAGAGTCCTCATCAGCCATATGGGGTGGTCATGCTTTATGATGAAATTGATCAAGATATTGTAACTTATGTTTAAGACTCATGGGAGTCCTGCTAACACTTCTTGCATGGGTTTCTAAATGTTTTGCACCACCTCAGTTGCAAACCGTACTCCAAATCTGAGTCATCAATGCCACTGAAACCCAAAGTGGCTATAAAATGTGGGGATGTTTCTCTAATATGGGGCATTTCAAACTGGTGGTACCTGGCACATAGTTTCACCTTTGAGTACGATGTGGCCTATTGCAATCTGCCTGGGTCTCATCCAACAGTAGAGTGACATGCATCTCCCTCCAGATGACTTAGTTAGGAGCTCTAAAATCCATGCAGATTTATTTTCACGTTTCTGTTTGCCATTCAGGTTAACAAATAGGGGAGGATCTGTGGAGTGTGGTGTTGGATCTTCTCAATTACTCTGGCCTCTTGAATTTATCGCACCTCATTCGACTTGTTGGTTAATGTAGAAATGTACTCTTTAATGCTAAAGCACCACGGGTTGCACAGTACTGTGGATCTGGCCAACTTAGCTCCTACCTAATGAATGCCCACCTTGCGGTAGCGGTTCATCTGCCATGATCAAGCTCAGCAGAATATCTGAGCAAGCTTTGTTGAAGAATATTAGTGCCTGGTGTTCCATTTGTTCTTGGCAGACAGTGATATGAAAACAGTTCTGTAGTGGGAAGGATGACAGTAGGCATATTTTTGGGTATCTGGCAGTTGTAGTTTGGGAAGCAGCATTACGGCACGAGCACCCTATTGCGCTCCAGCATCAATTAGAGTAATGACGCCTGGCCCTTAAACTCAAATTTTGTACTTACTATGTACTTTGATGGGCTTTTAGCTGCTCTTTACCAGCAAGCAGATTAGGATGTCCCCATCCTAATGGGAGCTCTCTGGATTTGAGCCCTCTTCTGATTTGACCAGCCTAGACCTTTGTACTCTACTATTCCTATGTGACTCTTTGAGTATATCCATTCATATACCTTCCTTATGTATATAGAGATAACTCTAATCACTAGTATATGCAGTAGACCACTGTACTCTCTACCATTCCTAAGTGACTCTTAGAGTATATCCATTCGTATCCCTTCCCTATGTATATAGAGATAACTCTAATCCCTAGTATATGCAGTAGGCCATTGTACTGTCTACCATTCCTATGTGACTCTTAGAGTATATCCATTCTTATCCCTTCCCTATGTATATAGAGATAACCATACTCACCAGTCTCTTCTTTGTGTGACTTTACATCTTGTACATCTGCATTTGTTTCTGTGTGTATCTTTTATGTAACACTTGTAATCCTAAATCCTTATGTTTTGCAACTGGTTCTTATGTAAAGCGCTCTGACACCTTCGGGTAAAGTTTGCGCTATATAAAATCACATTAAATAAATAAATAAATAAGGCATGCTGCCTTCTATGCCTCTGACCTTGTTCCACTCTTTCGGGTAATATGCCTTTGGCCTGGGGGACGGCAAGTCCTTCTGGTGTGTACCCATACCTGCCATCTGTGGAGGTCATTCTTTGATAGTAGATAATGCAGACCCCAGACCCCCTCCACGAGCATCGACTGGTGGGGGCCTCGGGCGTGGGGTCGCGGCTGAACCACCTGGATACTCTGGAGGCGACTCCCCCCGAAATACCAGAGGGTATTACCTAGAAGGAGGTGGAATCTGCCATAGAATGACTGCTCCCAAACAAAGCTCCGGGCCTTGATAGACTGCCCGGAGACTTGTTCCGCTCCCAGCCAAAAATCTGGGCACCTTACCTTGCTACCCTGTTCAATGAGGTCCTTAGGGGGTCTGACCTACCGGACACCTGGTTGGGAGCTGAGATCGCCCCCATTTATAAGAAGGGTTGTCCACTAACCCCATCAAATTATAGGCCCATTAGCCTTATAGACACAACTCAAAAACTAATGGGTAGGATCATATTGGACAGGATACAAGGGTGGATGGAGGAACGTGAAATACTGACTACTCCCCAGGCCGGATTCAGATCTGGCATCTCGACCCTAGACCAAATCTTCAGGCTCCAGGTCCTGTTCTGGAAAACTGCAAGAGTAGAGGGTGGCAGCCTCTACCTTATCTTTGTGGACCTGCGGGCCGCTTTCGACCTTGTGTCCAGGGAAAGATTGTGGAAAGTGCTGGGAGATTTGGGCCTCCCGCCCTATTTACTTAACGTCCTGATTAGATTTCACGCTGGAAACTATGCCCAGGTTAGGTGTGGGAGACATGGGGATCTCTCGGCCCATTTCCCTGTATCTAGGGGTGTCCGACAGGGGTGCGTCCTGGCCCCCACGCTTTTTAGTCTTTTCATCAATGGCATTGTGGACGCCTTAAATGATGTTAAGGATAATGATGCCACCTGGTTGGCTACTGGTCGGGTACCCGCTCTGATGTTCGCGGATGACACTCTGCTGTTATCCAGAACATCAACGGGCATCCAGCGGGTTTTGGATGGGTTTGCAGCATTCTGTGCCTCGGGGATTGGAGGTCAACCTGGAATAAAACAAGTTTATGATCTTCAATCCCCCGAGGCACACCCGTCCAAAACCCTGCCCTGCACAGCATCCCCCTGGAACGGGTCAAAACTTTTGTCTACCTTGGCGTCACTCTGACAGAAGATTTTGAATGGGGCCACCAAATTTCTAAATCTGCCTTTAGACTTTCACAGATAGCAGGTGGTATAGGTAAACTCCACAAATCATCGGATTTTAAACCTGTTGCTCCTGTCCTTGGGATCTATGGACTCCAGACCTGGACAGCAGCTATGTATGGCACTGAACTCTGGGGACACAAGAACACATCGAGCCTCCTAAGGGTTGAATAGTCCTTTAGGAGTAATTTGGTGGGCCTACCTCAAAGCACACCACTTACACCCTTGCGACTTGATCTGGGCCTCGAGTCCATTAAGGAACTGGTAGCTGCACGGCCCTTGCTCTACTGGAGAAGGTTCTGGTCTGTACCAGAGCTGTCAGCCTACAGAGCAGAAGTTTTGGAGGTCTGGGGACAAATAAAAAATAAAAACATTCCTTGGTTATCCCACATCAAGGCTCTTTCCATCTATGCAGGGTTGCCCCAGCAATGGGAGACTCCTGAGCTAAGCTGCCCGAGGATACCTAGCTCACAGTTGCTAACCTTGGTGAGACACCAAAACCTTCTTGCTCTACAATGCTCAACAACCGTGGGTAGGCTGTCCGCAGAGTTTCTGCTAGTAAAAATGGATCCTCGGAGGGAGGAATTCCTAGAACTAGTGCAACCTCCTCTTGCGAGAAAACTATACACTCAACTGAGGCATGGTTGCCTGCCTATCAGGGCATTCACTTCGAAATGGGCCAAAACAGAAAACGGAACCTGCCCAGCTTGTAATTGCAGCCGGGAAGATGTTGTCCATGTTATGTTTTTTTGCCCAGTGTATAGTAAAATACGAAAATGTTGGCTGATCCCATTATGTAGAAATTTGGGACTTAGGCAATGTGTGCAGGCGTGTAGAGTTTTAACTTATGACACCTCTCCCCTATTGTCTTCGTAGTTTCCTGTTTCCTACATGGTATGTGGCGTAGAAGGAAAGGTTTTCTTTAAGGTTAACGGAAGCATTCTCGATCAATTGTCCTTCTTTTTAAAATACTTTTATCAGATTTGTCTTTTGATAACTTACTGTTTTATAACTTTTTATCCTTAATATCAACTGCTCATATTTATTGCTTTTATTACTGTGCTTTGTATGTATTTTCCCTGCACTTTTATGGTCTATGACCGATATTAAGTTTTCAAATGAATGGATAATGCAGTGTTGCAGAGTTGACATCTTATGGGTTGCCCTGGCTTGACAAAGTTCTTACTTCTCATAGTCTGTGTTTTCTTGACCAATGCTTGGTGGTAAATGTAATCACCTGCACCAGGTAACGTTTTCTGGGCCTCCTCCTTCACCTAATGCGGCAATAAAGATCTCTTCACTATCCTGCCTGAGTCTGTGGAGGAGGGCAACAGCAGCCCAGCAGGATCCTGCATTATTAGCCATCTTCTGAACGGAATTGTCACACAATGAGCTGGGAAACTTTAGAGCCCCGTAGCCTTCAAGTATTATCATTGTTTTTTAATGGCCAGGATTTTTACGATCATTAAGAAACTCAGTAACGTTCAATTTGGACTACAGCATGATTTGCAGGGCATGATCGACTTTGATTACTATAGGCCTTTTGTGTTCCAGAACAAGGGATGGCATGTATTTTTATGGTACAAGAGCAGCCAATCTTCACTCTGATTGCTACTCCTCCAATATGTGCCATGCCATGTATTGGTGTTCTATTCACACCCTTGTCCCCATCCATGGCCTCCTTTATTACCATATTTTGGGCTCTAGTGGCTCGCACCATAGGCAGCCACAAGCAGGCAGCCATTAGCGGGCATGGTCATGGTGAAGGGTTGACATATCTGGAATCCCATGTGTGTAAAGAGGCTAACAACTGGATAGTGAAACTGAGGGTTGGTGACAGCTCACAAAACAAAACTGCTATGTCAGTGTTACCCTGCTTGGACAAGACAAGTTCAAGTTTTGTCTAATCTCTTTAGGTCAGATGTAGCTCTGCCTTGACCTTTAAAGTATTGGTTGCAAAACACCCTCAGCTGAAAGGTCCAATTCATATTTATCTACAGAGCTTTCAAGATTTGTTAGTCCCTGCGTAAGTGGCTCCTCCTTTCAAAGATTTTTGATTGCATCCTGAGATCTGCAAATCTAACAATTTAATGGGAGAAGAAACAAGACTATAAATCCCGGAATACAAAGGAAAAATCTGAAAGGAATTGCCACACATGGAGCTGGAAAACTTTAGAGCCCTGCAGCCTTCATGTATTATCATTGATTTTTAATGGCAGGATTTTTACAATCATCAAGAAACTTAGTAGCCTTCAATTTGGACTACAGCATAATTAGCAGGGCAGGATGGACTTTGATTACTATGGGCCTTTTGTGTTCGAGAACAAGGCATAGCATATATTTTTGTGGTACGAGAGCAGCCAAGCATGCTAATCCTATGATATTTAGCTCTCTCCAGCTTGGGTAGCTATTTTTAGGGCGAGCTATAGCGTCTGCTGTCAACACTATTCTGACTATTTCCCGCCTGCTACTTACCGCATTCTTACCATTGGTTCACTCCACTGCCCTTCTCCTTTGCTGCCTCCTAACTGGTTAGATTTGTTGATACATTACTTCCCTGCAAGGCTGTGGAGCACGAGTAAAGTACAGTTTCCCTGTGCTTTGGTTCTTAAACTGTTGTGTGGAATAACTCTTTTAAACGCTCCCGCTGCTTGTACGTGGTCCGTGCCGCTTTTTCTTCCCTCTGTTCCCCTCGCTGCCCTGTGTCTCTGTCCGGTTTTCCCTTCTGTTCCCCTCACTGCCCGTGCCTCTCTGCCCGTTCTGCCTTTTGTTCTTAGCTGCCCCAGTGTATCTGTACTCTGTATTTTGCCTATGTTCCACTTGTTTTTTTGTGCCCTTCTGCCCTCTGTGCCACTCGTTTTTCCCACATTTTTGTGCCTTTCTGCCCTCTGTTCCACTCGTTGTTCCCTCATTTTTTGTGCTTTTTTGCCCTCTGTTCCACTCGTTTTTTTGTGCCCTTCTGTCCTCTGTACCACTCGTTTTTCCCTCGTTTTTTGTACCCTTCTGCCCTCTGTTCCACTCGTTTTCCCTCGTTTTTTTGTGCCCTTCTGCCTTTCTGTTCCAGTCGTTTTTTTGTGCCCTTCTGCCCTCTGTGCCACTCGTTTTTCCCTCGTTTTTTGCCCTTCTGCCCTCTGTGCCACTCGTTTTTCCCTCGTTTTTTGTGCCTTTGTGCCCTCTGTTCCACTCATTTTTCCCTAGTTTTTTATGCCCTTCTGCCCTCTGTTCCACTCGTTTGTTTGTGCCCTTCTGCCCTCTGTGTGACTCGTTTTTGTGCGCTTCTGCCCTCTGTTCCACTCATTTTTTTGTGCACTTCTGCCTTCCGTGCCGCTTGTTTTTTCCTTGTTTTTGTGCCCCTTTTGCCTTTTATTCCACTCATTTCCCCCGCCGCTGAGCCCCCTGCAGCCCTGCCCCCCTGACTGCCCATTCGCTGTCCCCGCCTCCAAACTGCTCCTCCCTCCCACCTCCCCATATAGACCGGCCGCTGCGCGGTGAGGAGAGCGACCCTTGACCCTTGACCCCACCAGGTAGGTTGCTCCCCCCCCCACAGCACCGCCTGTTCCTCCCTGCCCCAGCTGCCGCTGCTGAGGAAGTCCAAGGCGCTACCACCTGCACCTCATCCCTGGTGGCCAGTGGTAGGCCGTAGGTAGGTTTGTTCACCCTCCGCTTTATTGCTTTTATTGTATTGCCTGTATTTTCATTGTTGTGTCTGTAACTGCTGTTGTCTGTCTTCCCCCGCCGCCTGTACGTGGTCCGTGCCCCTCTTTCTTCCCTCTGTACCCCTCGCTGTCCCTGTGCTCTCTCTGCCCGGTCTATCCTTCTGTACCCTTCGCTGCCCCCGTGTCTCTGCCTGGTTTTTCCTACTGTTCCCCTCGCTGCCTCCTTGCTTCTCTGCCCGTTCTGCCCTTCTGTTCTTTTAAGAGGAACAATGGTCCTTAGCAGACTGAAGAATGAAAAACTAAAATACAATATAGGCCACAATAGGTTACTATATGAATCCACAGACCAGCCGGACGAGGAGTTTTATTCAACAATACTTAAGAATATAGTCAGATAATTCTGAAACAACGGTTTCTATAATAAGGCAAAAGCCTGTACCCTATATAGGAAAAGGAGTGTGTAGAACATTACAGATTAATCAAACAAGACATATAAACATAAACACAGGCAAAAACTTTGAGCTGTAGTCACTCGCATGTATTATATTATGCAGCGAGTTTAACCAGAAATAGAAACCACACAGGTTAGGCACAATGGAAAACTGTGGTGCGATATATAAGTGTCGACGTTTCGATCCCATCGCTCATTAATTCTCGGGATCATCATCCGGACCAAATAAATTACATTTGCCTGGTAAAAGTAATAATAGCCTGTTGGGGTAAAGAACAGGGAGGAAAAATTACAGTGGTCTGTGAGAGACAGTTGCGCCGGGAAACCCACTGCAGGTAGCTGTTGCGCATTAAAAGTTCAAATAAATAAATAAAATAAATAAATAAAGGCATATTGAGATTCGTGCTTAATGTCCATACATATTGGTGCGGTGGCGGTTTGGGTGCTCGAAGCGACTTGTGGGCGTTCATAATTATCGGAATTGCCCGAGGCTGACGATTATAACTTACCACTACCGTTAACCCCAATCACCCACGAATCATAGCGATATTTCGATAATACAGCGTTGGCGTGTGGAATAAGGAATTGGAAATAATACAGTGCATCATGCGAGTGACTCAGTAGGAGCCAAGGAAGGCGCACGGAGTGTCAGGGGAGTGAGCTGAACCATTTTGGATCTAACCCGAAACAATTTTGGACGCTTGTTGCAGCCAAGGAAAACTGCGCCGTAGCCGCCAGATGGTTGCCGATTTTAAGAACCAACCCTATGGTGGGAAGGAATGAACCGGGTTAGTTACCGTACTGGTAACTGGGAGTGAGGCAAGCTAAGGGTGATATTAGTAGAAGACACATACCAAGTGCGGCAGGCAGGTAGAAAACCTTGCGGTCGAGGGGATTTATTCTCCCGTATTATCCAGATAGTTATGAGTTCCCGGGGATCAGGATTTCTGGTCTTTATGGTAAGCCTGCTGTGAGAAATTTATGGAAGGAATAAGGCGTCTAAATTAAGAACCGCTAATTCCTCATGGTGATCAAGACCCCACGGGGTCTGTTCTTACCTCAATTTTTGATGTGGAGGGCTGTAAACAGCAACGGTGTGCTGTAAACATCAATGGCACGATGGCTTGTGAAGACAAGCTGGATTGCACACGGAGCTCCTGAATAGGGAAGCCAAAATGGCCACCAATGCCGGGGGAGTCTAAATAAAGGAAGGACTCGTGCATGGTTTTACAAGGATAAGGTGTCGCCATCTTGGAGAGGCGTATAGTCCGTTTGAAAAGGTGCAAATGGACATGCCAGGGGCATACTGTGAGATGAGAAGCATGCAAAACAAACAATAAAATTGCAATAAGGAATATGCAAAGGCAGTGAATAATTAATAGTATCATTTAGCGTATAGAACTTGAAAAGTAAGGAATATAATTTCGAAAATTTAAAAAAAAAACGCAGCAGTTAGAGTTAATTAATGAAAATTTCCAGAACATTATAATTTTGGCAAAGTCATGCAGTTCAGTACATTCGAATATAAAAACGGATTGAAATTGTGTTTCTCCTATTGTTGACTAGAAGCAGAGTTTACAATAGAGAGGCCCAATCCTCATTTCTGTTAAGGCCACTCCTGATTGTGTCAAAGAAAATGATTGCCTTAAGTTCTTCACGGTTTACAAACTGTCCCATATTTCCTCCTCGTGGTGGGAATTTAAGTGCTTTCAAGACTGTCCATCGTATGTCATCTGCGTCATGGTTTTCCTCTGAGAAATGTTCAACCAATGGTGCGTTGGGTGTTTTACATCTTATTCGGCTCCTGTGCTGGCCAATTCTGGTTTTGACTTTCTGAGTCGTTTGTCCAATGTACAGTTTCTTGCATGGACAATGGATCAAATAAATGACATTTGTAGTGTTACAGTTGGAAAAAGTACTTAAATTGACTGTTACATTGTTGAAAGTAAAACTTTTTCCTTCTAAAGTAAACTGGCAAACATTACAATTCCCACATTTTGAATTTCCTATGACGGGAGCCATACCCCAAATTGAGTTGAGTGTGGCACTTGGTACACAAGAAGGGAGAGCTGCCCTGACAAGGTGATCTTTTAAATTCCTACTCTTCCGGAATGAGAATAGAGGCTTCTCTATGTTCAAAGAACCAGCGTTAATGACCGGCCAGTGTTTAGTTATCATTTTGCGCACTTCGTTGGACACTGGGGAAAAGATAGTGACACAAGCTATTCTTGTTAACTCAGTCTTAGGTTTGGGGGTCAACAGAACCTCTCTAGGGCAGTACCATGCGCGTTTACAAGCATTTTTCACGGTCCTTTTTGGGTATCCACGGTCTTTGAGTTTGGAGGAAAGAGTGGATGGTTCTCTGAAATAGTCCTCTCTAGTAGAACAATTTCGTCTGATTCTTAAAAATTGGGAATATGGAAGTGAGTCTCTAAGGGCCCTTGGGTGGTTGCTCGAGTAGCTTAAAAGTGTGTTCTGTAGGCTTTCTATAGAGACGTGTA
The DNA here is from genome assembly GCF_964263255.1 of Lissotriton vulgaris. Taxonomy (NCBI): domain Eukaryota; kingdom Metazoa; phylum Chordata; class Amphibia; order Caudata; family Salamandridae; genus Lissotriton; species Lissotriton vulgaris. Next base: position 174,602,009 of record NC_141686.1, on the reverse strand, counting down.
AGTAGCTCACCATTAGAATGAAAAATTGTGAGGTCCAGGAATGCTATCTCTGATTTATCAAAAGTAATGGTAAATGAGAGGCCCAAGCAATTATTGTTGAGCCAGTGGAGGAATTGTTGCAAAATCTCTGTGTCTTGTCTCCAAATAATAAAAATGTCGTCAATGTAACGACGTCAGACTTCAATGCCTGTGAAGAATGTGTTGTAATCTGTTAGAATGGACCCTGTCTCTAGTTGATCCATAAACAGAATGGCTAAATTTGGAGCAAAAATCGAACCCATTGAGGTGCCCTTGATTTGCTGATAGAATTGGTTGTCAAATGTAAAAAGGTTTTTCGTAAGGCAGAGCTCAAGGAGTTGAACAATAAACAGAGTGGGAACTGAATGTGGGCATGGACGTGCGTCAAGAGTTCTTTGTATGACTGAGAGTGCTGCAGTCTGTGGAATGTTTGTGTACAAAGACTCCACGTCCATGGTGCATAGTGTATCAGATGTTGGATTATAGGGATAGTGCTCAATCAGATTTATCAAGGCCATACTATCTCTCACATAGCAGGTCGTTGACGGGACAAAATCCTTAATGAAAATATCAACGTAAGACGCACGCGGTTCAAGAATTAGCCACACGCCGAAACAATTGGTCGGCCGGGCGGGTTAGTCGTATTTTTGTTGATTTTTGGGAGGGTGTAGATAACAGGTATCCGTGGTGATTTGACATTGAGGAAGTTAAATTCCTTTCTGCTCAGAAAGCCTTCAGTGACAGCTTCAGTGGTGAGTTTAAGAATGGTAGCCTAAATTTCCTTTGTAGGATTACCAGGCAGCCTTTGGTAATGGTCATGGTTACCAAGTTGGCGTATGATTTCAGCTTTGTAGGAATCAACTTCCTGAAGCACAATGCCTCCCCCCTTATCTGCACTTTTAATGACGAGCGAGACATTGGTTTTAAGCATATTGATTGCTTGTTTTTCTTGAAGGGAGATGTTATGTGGGATAAACTTCTTCTTTTTTTCTCAATGATCAATAGGTCCTTGAGAACCAGTTTCTCAAATGTTACTATCTCAGGGGGTAACATATTGGAAGTTGGAGAGAATTTAGATGGAGGTCGGAAGGGGTATTTGCTATGATAGCTGGGGAAGGGTGGATTTGGAAAAAAGCTTGGAGGCGGATACGTCTGAAAAATCTCAGCAGTTCCGTTTGTAACTCCATGAAGTTAGGTCTGACGGTAGGAACAAATGACAGTCCCTTCTTAAGTAGTGAGAGCTCTTGTTCTGCTCGGTTATGATTTGACAAGTTAAAGATAGGTATGGTGTTACTGAATGTCATGTTGTCAAATTGGGGTGCTACCATTGGTAGAAGTTGTTGCGTGTTTTGCGCTCCCCTGGTGGGTTGTACCACCGCTGTGTTTTCTTCACTCGGCCTCTCTGTGGTGTAGCTGGTTGGCCTCGCCCTAAAAAATTACTGGGATGAGAGCCACCCCGTCTTGTGTTGCTGGGGCCTTCACATGCGTCTGAGCTGTCTGTGGAGTCAGCAGATGTGTCAGAGAACCCTACTAGATTCTGTCATCTGTTAAACCTACCCCAGGGCCTAATATGCTGTGGGTTTGAGTAAGTTCTGTTGTTATAAAAGTCCTTTTGTAGGTAGGGGTATGTGTTTTGTATGCTGTAACTTTTGATGTCCTTCTTAATTTTGTTCGCTTTTTTATTTTGCTCTATTCTGTGAAAATCTGCTATTGTCTTTCGGATTTGATCCAAGAGTTTTTTACAGTCAGAAGGTGTATTAGAGTCGTGAAGTTGTTTCTCAATATCTTGGATCTCTAGTTCTAGTGCTTTCAGAGTTTCTGTGGCAATGTCGATGCCCAACACTAGCCAGTGTCGGGAACAGGTAGTCCCAATGTAGCTAAAGCTCGAGATATACTTAGGGTTATCGGTAAAAATACAAGGGACGGTTCTCACTTGCAGACCAACAGGGATAACTTCAGCCTTTTGGTAGTCTGTAAGCATTAGAATCATCAATTCTAAACGTGCTTGCTTTTTCTTGAGTTTTTCAAGCTGTTGTGGCAGGGAGGAATCGGTGACAGTGGGGGCATCAGAGGTGTCTGGCAGTTGTGAGCGACCTGAACAAACATTTTTAATATAGTCGTCTGTGTAAAGTGGAGCATGTCCTGCCATGCTGTAGTAGTGCAACAAAAGGTGTAGAAAATAAGACGGGTACTAGGATGGCCCAACCTGTCGACAAGTGGGGAAGGTAAGGAACTTCCAATACAGCGATTGTGCTAATTTATTTAGAAAGGACAAGGGGACCCGATAATTGGCTAGGGACCACGGGTAACAAATCTATTAAGAGGAACAATGGTCCTTAGCAGACTGAAGAATGAAAAACGAAAATACAATATAGGCCACAATAGTTTACTATATGAATCCACAGTCCAGCCGGACGAGGAGTTTTATTCAACAATACTTAAGAATATAGTCAGATAATTCTGAAACAACGGTTTCTATAATAGGGCACAAGCCTGTACCCTATATAGGAAAAGGAGTGTGTAGAACATTACAGATTAATCAAACAAAACATATAAACATAAATACAGGCAAAAACTTTGAGCTGTAGTCACTCGCATGTATTATATTATGCAGCGAGTTTAACCAGAAATAGAAACCACACAGGTTAGGCACAATGGAAAACTGTGGTGCTATTTACAAGTGTCGACGTTTCGATCCCATCGCTCATTAATTCTCGGGATCATCATCAGGACCAATCAAATTACATTTGCCTGGTAAAAGTAATAATAGCCTGTTGGGGTAAAGAACAGGGAGGGAAAATTACAGTGGTCTGTGAGAGACAGTTACGAAAATGAATACAACACTTAAGAAAACTTTTAAGAAAAAAGCATGGCAGCAAACTAATTAGTAACTTGAGTTAAATAGTGATGCCGAATTTTAGGCAAAAGGAATCGTGTGTGGTTAAAAAGTGTCTTGACTCAAACCTAAAACAACATACTGTTGCTTGGGTGCAAGGGATATTGAGATTCGTGCTTTCCATACATATTGGCGCAGTGGCGGTTTGGGTGCTCGAAGCGACTTGTGGGCGTTCATAATTATCGGAATTGCCCGAGGCTGACGAGTAAAGGTACCACTACCGTTAACCCCAATCACCCACAAATCATAGCGATATTTCGATAATACAGCGTTGGCGCGTGGAATATGGTATTCGAAATAATACAGTGCATCATGCGAGTGACTCAGTAGGAGCCAAGGAAAGCGCTCGGAGGGTCAGGGGAGTGAGCTGAACCATTTTGGATCTAACCCGAAACAATTTTGGACGCTTGTTGCAGCCAAGGAAAACTGCGCCGTAGCCGCCAGATGGTTGCCGCTTTTAAGAACCAACCCTATGGTGGGAAGGAATGAACCGGGTTAGTTACCATACTGGTAACTGGGAGTGAGGCAAGCTATGGGTGATATTAGTAGAAGACACATACCAAGTGCGGCAGGCAGGTAGAAAACCTTGCGGTCGAGGGGATTTAATCTCCCGTATTATCCAGATAGATATGAGCTACCGGGGATCAGGATTTCTGGTCTCTATGGCGAGCCTGCTGTGAGAAATTTAAGGAAGGAATAAGGCGTCTAAATTGAGAACCGCTAATTCCTCATGGTGATCAAGAGCCCACGGGGTCTGTTCTTACCTCAATTTTTGATGTGGAGGGCTGGAAACAGCAACGGTGTGCTGTCAACGTCAATGGCACAATGGCTTGTAAAGACAAGCTGGATTGCACACGGAGCTCCTAAATAGGGAAGCCAAAATGGCCGCCAATGCCGGGGGGGTCTAAATAAAGGAAGGACTTGTGCATGGTTTTACAAGGATAAGGTGTCGCCATCTTGGAGTGGTGTATAGTCCGTTTGAAAAGGTGCAAATGGACATGCAAGGGGCATACTGTGAGATGAGAAGCATGCAAAACAAACAATAAAATTGCAATAAGGAATATGCAACGGCAGAGAATAATTACTAGTATCATTTAGCGTATAGAACTTGAAAAGTGCGGAATATAATTTCGAACATTTTTAAAAAAATCTCAGCAGTTGGAGTTAATTAATTAAAATTTCCGGAACATTATCATTTTAGCAAAGTCATCTTTGAATATAAAAACGGATTGGAATTGTGTTACTCCTATTGTTGACTAGAAGCAAAGTTTACAATAGGGAGGCCCAATCCTCATTTCTGTTAAGGCCACTCCTGATTGTGTCAAAGAAAATGATTGCCTTAAGTTCTTCACGGTTTAGAAACTGTCCCATATTTCCTCCTCGTGGTGGGAATTTAGGTGCTTTCAAGACTGTCCATCGTATGTCATCTGCGTCATGGTTTTCATCTGAGAAATGTTCAACCAATGGTGCGTTGGGTGTTTTACATCTTATTCGGGTCGTGTGCTGGCCTATTCTGGTTTTGACTTTCGGAGTCGTTTGTCCAATGTACAGTTTCTTGCATAGACAATGGATCAAATAAATGACATTTGTAGTGTTACAGTTGGAAAAAGTACTTAAATTGACTGTTACATTGTTGAAAGTAAAACTTTTTCCTTCTAAAGTAAACTGGCAAACATTACAATACCCACATTTTGAATGTCCTATGACAGGAGCCATACCCCAAATAGAGTTGAGTGTGGCACTTGGTACACAAGAAGAGAGAGCTTCCCTGACAAGGTGATCTTTTAAATTCCTACTCTTCCGGAATGAGAATAGAGGCTTCTCTATGTTCAAAGAACCAGCGTTAATGACCGGCTAGGGTTTAGTTATCATTTTGAGCACTTCGTTGGACACTGGGTAAAAGGTAGTGACACAAGCTATTCTTGTTAACTCAGTCTTAGGTTTGGGGGTCAACAGTACCTCTCTAGGGCAGTACTATGCGCGTTTACACGCATTTTTCACGGTCCTTTTTGGGTATCCACGGTCTTTGAGTTTGGAGGAAAGAGTGGATGCTTCTCTGAAATAGTCCTCTCTAGTAAAACAATTTCGTCTGATTCTTAGGAATTGGGAATATGGAAGTGAGTCTCTAAGGGCCCTTGGGTGGTTGCTTGAGTAGCTTAAAAGTGTGTTACGTTCCGTAGGCTTTCTATAGAGACGTGCAAGTAGCTCAACATTAGAATGAAAAATTGTGAGGTCCAGGTCTTAGCAGCCCCTGAATTTCTGTATTCTGTAGTTTGCCTCTGTGCCACTTGTTTTTCCGGTATTTCTGTGCCCTTTTTGTCTCTGTGCCACTCGTTTTCCCGGTATTTCTCTGCCCTTTTTGCCTTCTGTGCCACTCGTTTTTCCCTCGTTTTTGTGCCCCTTTTGCCTTCTGTACCACTCGTTTTTTGTGCCTGTCGGCCTTCTGTGCCACTTGTTTTTCCCTCATTTCTGTTCCCCTTTTTGCCTTCTGTTCCACTCGTTTTTTGTGCCCTTTTGCCTTCTGTGCCACTCGTTTTACCCTCGATTTGGTGCCCCTTTTCCTTCTGTTACCTTCGTTGTCCCTCGCTGCTGCGTCCTCTGCGGCCCCGGCCCCCCTGACTGCCCACTGCCCATTCGCTGCCCCCGCCTCCCAGATGCTCCTCCCTCCCACCAAAGGCGTGCCTAAGGCGAGCCGGTCTGCACCCGTCCGCGACTCGACCGCGCCCAGCGCCAGAACCCTGGCCCCCGCACCCGCCACGACGACCGCCGCCACTACGACGCCAGCAATCTGCACCCTCTCAACTCCTGATGGAGCCACACCTGCTTCAAGGCCGCCTCCCTGAAACGCACACACAGCCCCTTCACCTGCCGGAACTTTAGCTACACCAGCCTCAGATCCGACGAACCACCCGCCAAGAAAGACCCCAACCACCTCCGATGCATACTACTGAACACCCGCTCCGCACGCAAGCATGCCGTCAAGCTCTGGGACCTGCTCGACACAACATCCCCGGACATCGCCTTCCTGACAGACACCTGGTTTAACGACTCCTCCGCACCCGACATCGCCGTACCCATCCCAGACAGCTACAAGATCACCTGCAGAGACCGCACCAACGGAGTCAGGGGAGGAATCGCCATCATCCACAAGAACAGCATCAGGGTCTCGACTAGCACCGACGACCTGCTCAGCACCGCCAAACACATGCATTTTCAGATCCACACAGACCCTAATTCCACCCTCAGAGGCACCCTCGTCTACCGACCCTTGGACCCCGCCCACAGTTCAGCGACTCCATCGCCGACTTGATCAGCACGCACGCCCTGACCTCCACCGACTACATCCTCCTCAAAGACCTGAACTTTCACCTTGAGAACAACAACGACAACAACTCCACAACACTGATCGATAACCTCGCCAACCTCGGACTGTAGCAACTCGTCACAACGTCACCCCACTTCACCGGCCACACGCTCAACCCCGTCTTCTCCTCAAGCCTGTACGTCTCCATCAGCCACACCACCTAACTCCTCTGGACTGACCACCGCTGCATCCACTTCGCCTTCCAGAAACCCACCACACACCACCGCACCCAACAGATCCCCCGCCGCTGCTGGAGCAAAATCACAGAAGACCAACTACATGCAAACCTCGCTCTCAGCCCACCCCCCGAACCCTCAAACACCGACGACGCTGCCCACAGCCTCAGGCGCTGGATCGAGGACTGCGCAACAGCCTCGTCCCGCTGAAGAAATCCCCCCACAGAGACACCAGAAAGAGGGCCAGCTGGTTCACGCCAGAACTCCTAGCCTCCAAGCAAGCCTGCCGGAAACTAGAGAAGAAATGGCACAACAAACAAACTCCGGACAGCCACACAGCACACAAGGAGGCCATCCGCAACCACCACCACCTCATCAGTGCGGCTAAGAGGACCTCCTTCAAAGACCGCCTCGACAACAACGCGTACAATAGCAAGGAGCTCTTCAACATCGTGAAGGAACTCTCCAACCCCAGCTCCAACACCAATGAAATCCCGCCGTCGCAGGCCCTGTGCGACTCCCTTGACACCTTCTTCCACCGCATGATAGCACAACAGTTTCAACACCCAAACAGCCCCAACAGACAGCAACACAACAGACCCTCTGTACACCATCGACCACGACCCCCTGCTAGCCTGGGCCAGCGTGAGCATCGATTACACTATCAAGACCATGCGCTCAATCCATCCGGCTCTCTGTCAGACCCATTCCCGCACCACGTCTTCAACAGAGCAAGCAGCTCCATCGCACCCCACCTGCGCAACATCATCAATCTCTCCCTCAAGACTGCGACCTTCCCAGAGATCTGGAAACACGCTGAGATCATCGCCCTACTCAAGAAATCTAAGGCAGACCCAAGAGACTTCAAGAACTTCAGGCCCATCTCTCTGCTCCCCTTACCGGCTAAAGTCATCGAGAAAACTGTCAAGAGACAGCTAACCGGATACCTAAAAAAAAACAGAATCCTGGACCCTTCCCAGTCAGGGTTCTGCAGCAACCACAGCACTGAGACTGCCCTCATCGCCGCCACCGACGACATCAGGACCCTGCTGGACAATGGCGAGACCGCAGCACTCATTCACCTAGACCTCTCTGCCGCCTTCGACACCATCTGCCACCTCACACTACGCGCACGCCTCCATGCCGCAGGGATCCAAGACAAGGCTCTGGATTGGACCACCTCCTTCCTCTCTGGCAGAACCCAGAGTGTCAGCCTCCCCCATTCTGTTCCAAAGCCTCCGATATCATCTGCAGCGTACCCCAGGGATCCTCCCTCAGTCCGACGCTGTTCAACATTTACATGGCCCCGCTCGCACATGTAGCCCGACAGCACAACCTCAACATAATCTCCTACGCTGATGACACTCAGCTGATCCTCTCCCTCACCAAGAACCCATCACCGCCAACGCCAACCTCCACAAAGGAATGAAGGCCGTTGCCGACTGGAAGAAGACCAGCCTTCTGAAGCTGAACTCGGACAAGACCGAGGTCCTCATCCTCGGCTCCAACCCTTCAGCCTGGGACGACTTCTGGTGGCCGACGGCACTGGGGGCAACCTCGAAACCCAATGACCATGCATGCAACCTGGGAATCATCCTCGACTCAACGCTCTCAATGACCAAGCAAGTCAATGCCGTCTCATCCTCCGGCTTCAACACCCTCCGCATGCTATGCAAGATCTACAGATGGATCCCGACAGATACAAGAAAGACAGTCACCCAGGCCCTCGTCAGCAGCAGACTCGACTACGGAAACGCCCTCTACGTGGGAGCCCTGGCCAAGCTCTTCAAACGACTACAACGAATCCAAAACGCCTCGGCACAACTGATCCTCGGCGTACCACGCCATGGCCACATCACCCCCCACTTGAGAAACCTGCACAAGAGGATATCCCAACAAGCTCCTCACCCACGCAAACATGGCACTCCACAAGTCTGGCCCAGCTTACCTCAACAGATGGCTCTCCTTCTACATCTCCAACCGCCAGCTCCACTCCGCCGACCTCTCACTCGCCACCATCCCGCGCATCTGAAGAACCACCACCGGTGGGAGATGCCTCTCCCACCTCGCCGCCAAGACATGGAACACCCTTCCACTGAGCCTACGACAGACCCAAGACCTGCTGACCTTCAGGAGGAGACTCAAGACCTGGCTGTTCGATCAGTAGCGACCCCCCCCCCCCAACGCCTTTGGACCCTTGCGGGTATGTAGTGCTCTTTACAAATGATTGATTGATTCACAAGGGCGGATATGCTTTTCTTTCTGTGACCGGCTCCATCCCATGATTCAATTTTACATATTGATGAGACGTCTCCCCTCAAGCCCCCACCTCGTCATGGTTGTGTGATTAAGCATACAACAATTACTGGCTAGTTTACTAGATTTTCCAGTCTCTTTTCCTTTCCCCCTCCTACGCTTACCTCCCAACCTTCACTGTGGAAAAAAACATGGGCTCGTTTTCATGTTTTTAATGTTTTATTTTACGAGTCTTTTCCTTTTCCCACTTTGAAAAGGTGTACAACCTTAGTAATGTGTTTTCTGGAAATGGTTGTTTATCATACCCCTTAGTCTACTGGCCTTGCAATACCCCCGGCAGTAGTTGTGACTAGTTAATAGCAGTAGAAGGCTGTCATTCTAGCCATAGACACCCTGCGGGGATCTACTGCCCCGGGATTAGATGGTTTTACCGGGTACTTCTATAAAGAGTTCAAGGAGATTTTGGCCCCCCAGTTAATTGAGGTGTATGCGGAGGCATTGGAAAAGCAAACTCTCCCCACCTCAATGCGTGAAGCTGGGATTATTCTCCTGCCGAAGCAAGGCAAAAAACACAAACAATGCGGCTCTTACTGGCCGCTGTCCTTATTGAACTTGAACTACAAAACCTTGGTGAAGGTACTAGCCAACAAGCTTTCACAACTGATGGAGTGTATCATTTCCCCAATGCAGTCTGGCTTTGTCCACAAATGCTCCACATCATTGAACCTCCGAACAATGTTCACTGTGCTGCACAGAATACAGCCTGAAGTGCCTGCAGCGGTGGTGTTACTTTTCGCAGAGAAGGCGTTTAACTCTTTGGAGTGGCTATTCCTGGTGGCGCTGATGCAGCGAATGAGTCTACCTTATGGCTTCATCGCAACCATTTCCTTGCTATACAGTGATTGAATGGCACTCTGTCAAAGCCATTTCAGTTACACCGTGGGACCAGACAGGGATGGCCCATGTCTGATCAGGGGGTCTGTAGTTGGCAATGGTGTTCACCTTTGTCCAAATAGGTACCCTTACTTCTACATCAGGATAAGGGGATTACACTCCTTAACAACGCCTGCTCACTCCCTTGATAGCTTGGCTTGAGCAGACAGGCTTATCTCAGAAGTACTGTGTTAAGCATTTGTGAATATACACAGTAATACAGTGAAAACACTACAGATGAACACAACACAGGCTTTATAAAAATAAGTATTCTTTATATAGACTTAACACAAGACTAAAAGCGACAAAAATCCACAATACTACACTTAAGATTGCTTTAAAGAGGATCAAAGTTACTTAGTTCAAGTTGATGATAAATGCGACAAAGTTTTCAACAAAGTACCTGGATGCGTAATGCAAAGTAAACAAAAGGCTCACAAAAGGGGAGATGTGTCGGTTCCGTGATCCGGGGGAGAAGTTGCGTTGTGCCTCAATGCTTGCGCAGAGTAGGGGAAGAGTGGTAATCCTCACAGGTGCGGAGGTGATGCGTAGATTCTCGGTCTGCGGGCACGTTTCGGTGCGCAAGATGGCGCCTTGATGCGACGATGCGATGCTGCTGCGATGATGATGCGTAGGTGCCCTGGCAGCCTTGCGACGACTCTGTTCTTTGGAACCGTGACAGGCCCTGCGACACACTTCTCCGGTAATGCAATGGCAACTCTCTCGATGGAGTCACGCCTCTCCGGTGATGCGACAGCAGGCAGCTTCGATAAACACACGCTTCCAGGGAGATGCGGCGAAGGCTCGCTTCTCCGGCGATGCAACGATTTCAGCTGCGGCGGTGACGCGATTCCTCTCGATGCGTCGCGCTTCCAGCTACCAGCGTCACGCACATGTCTGGAGTTGAGAATTCCCAGCAAGGAAAGAGGGGAGCTGGAGATGAAGTCTTTCATCCCTGAGACTTCAGCAGGAGGTAAGCACAGTTTACGCCCTTGGAGAATATTCTGTAGATAATGAAAGTCCTTTAAAAGTTCCTTCTCCTTTCCTTGGCAGGGAAGCAACCACTGCAGGCCAACCCAGCAAACAGCACACTGGCAGAGGGGTAGTAAAAGTCCTGCAGCTTCCTTGGTTCTTCTCCTTGGCAAAAGGTTTCTTGTTCCAGAAGTGATCTAAAGTTCTTGGGACTGGGTCCCAATATTTATACCCCAGAAATCCTTTGTTCTCTGAAGGCAGAGAGGACTCTGCCTAGTCCAAACCAGTTCGTGAGCATTTTGTTTACATGACTCTCTCCTTCCTTTCACCGTGCAGGGCAGGGACATCAGCCGCCCCACAGGAGGTGGAGCCAGCACAGGGGAGGGAAGACACAGCTCTGGAGCACTCTGTTGACATGATTCCTTCTCTCCTTGCAAAGTGCAGGGCAGAGACATCAGACAAGCCACAGGAGGTGGAGCCAGCATTGTAGAGGGAAGGCCCAGCCCTATTCAGGTCCCAGGTGCAACTCCTCCCTCCCATCTAGATGCAGATCTCTCTATTCACCACTGGGCTGCCCCAGCCTGTCTCCTGGAATCCCCAGCCCTGTCACTCACAAACCCAGACAAGGAATACACAACCTAGCAGAGGCAGGACTGGACATTTAGGCAAGAAAAGTGGTATTTTCAAACACAGAATATTAAAACCAACGTTACTAAAAGATGTATTTTATTATTCTGAGTTCAGGCATACTAAATTCGAATTTCTACCATGTTCCCTGAGTCAGTTAGGACTGTTAGAATGTAATAATCTAACTGCCCATTCTAGCCTATGGAAAACAGATAGCCTTGCAATAGTGAAACACAAAAATGGCTGTAATTCCCTATTATGACATACTACACACATCAGAGCATGTCCTACCTTATACTTACAATGCACCCTGCCCTTGGGCCTACCATAGGGGTGTCTAACATGAACCAAAGGGAAGGTTTAGGGACTGGCAAGTGGGTGCACTGGTAAAGTCGACATGGCAGTACTAGACTGCACACAGACCATGCAATTGCAGGCCTGAGACACACTTTACAAGTTGCTTCTGTGCGTGGCACAACCAGTGCTGCAAGCCCACCAGCAGCATTTGATTTACAAGCGCTGGTCACACATGGTGCACTGTAATAGGGTCTGACAAATAAATCAAATAACCCAATCATGGAATCACTTATTAGTACATCAATTTAAGGGAGCACTTAAACTGTGGCACTGATTAACAGTGGCACAGTGCCAAAAGCACATAACCAGCAAAAGCATATCAAAACAGAGGAGGCAATCCGTCAAAATGGAAGGGAGACTCACACCAATGATGCCAGGTCTAACACGTGTCCCCTGCAGCTGAAATGTTTGGAGAACTACTCTTCCCCTTGGGAGTTCTCTTCACTAAGGCGAAACAATCTGGACAGACCATCAGCATTGGCATGTGCTGTACAAGGGCGGTGTTCCACCGTAAAGTCTATACCCTGTAGGGAAATGGACCACCTCAACAACTTTGGGTTCTCACCCCTCATCTGCATTAGTCATCTGAGGGGCCTGTGGTCGGTCTGAACCAGGAAGTGAGTCCCAACAACTATGGTCTCAACTTTTTCACTGCCCAGACCACAGCAAATGCTTCACGCTCAATTGCACTCTACCTCTGTTCCAGTGGAAGTAACCTCCTACTGATGAAGGCTACAGGTTGGTCTAGGCCCTCTTCATTAATCTGTGATGGAAAAGCCCCCACACCATGCTCTGAAGCATCGGTCTGAACAATGAATTCTTTTGAGAAGTTTGGCACCGGAAGCACGGGTGCTGTGCACATGGCAGTCTTCAGGGCGTCAAAAGCCTTCTGACAGGTGTCAGTCCAGTTCACTTTCTTGGGCTGCTTCCTGGAAGTCAGCGCAGTCAATGGTGCAACAATGTTGCCATACCTCTTGACAAACCTCCTGTAGTACCCCATGAGTCCTAAAAAGGCTCTCACCTGTGTCTGAGCCTTTGGGGGTTCCCATGCCAGGATGGTATCAAACTTGGGTTGCAGGGGCGCCACCTGGCTGCTCCCTAACTGGTGGCCCAAGTACACCACAGAACCCTGTCAAATCTGGCACTTACTCACCTTGATCTTAAGGCCTGCCTTGCGCAGTGCCATCAACACTTCCCAGAGGTGGTGCAGATGCTCTTACCAACTGGCGCTGAACACTGCATTGTCATCCAGGTAGGCGGCACTGAAATCCTCCAGCCCAGCCAACACCCGGTTGACCAACCATCTGAAAGGTGGCTGGGGCATTCTTCACCCCAAAGGGCATAACCCGAATTGGTAGTGCCCATCTGGTGTGGAGAATGCTGATCTCTCCTAAGCCCCATCAGTCAAGGCGATCTGCCAGTACCCAGACGTCAAATCAAACGTGCTAAGGTACCGTGTAGCCCCTAACCGATCAATGAGCTCATCAGCTCTGGGGATGGGGTGTGCGTCAGTTCTGGTGACTGAATTGAGCCCTCTGTAGTCCACACAGAACCGGAGTTCAGGTGTGGCACCCATCGTGGCAGCCTTTGGGACCAAAACCACTGAGCTGGCCCAAGGATTGTTTGAGGACCCCCATTACCCCAATAGCAAACATCTTGGACATTTCCTCATTAATGTAAGCCCTGACCTTCTCAATCACTATGTAAGCCTTGTGCTTCACAGGAGGACTGTCTCCAGTGTCCGCATCATGGATGCACCATTCAGTGACACCAGGAATCAAGGAAAATACATCAGAGAATTGCCTCAACAGTTGGCGACAATGTTGCTGCTGATCAGGGGTCAGTGTGGCAGAGAGGCTGACACCATCCACTGACCCATTTTGCTCTGCTGCAGACAAGAGGTCAGGAAGAGGGTCAGTCTACTCCTCTATTCCATCATCTGTCGCTAGGAGCATACCCACTTCGGACCTTTCTAAGTGGGGCTTTAGGTGATTAACAAACAGGACCCTCAAGGGGTTCCTGGGAGACTGCAAGTTTACAAGATAGATGACGTCACTCTTGCGCTCCACCACCTCATATGGACCGGTCCACCTGTCCTGGAGCGCACAAGGCTCCAAAGGGGCCATGACCCAAACTTTCTGTCCAGGCTGAAGCTCAATCAGAGTGGCATTCTGATCGTACTACTGCTTCATTTCCTCCTGGCTGGCTTCCAGATTCACCTGAGCGAGATCTCTGAATCGCCGAGTCTGGTTCCTGAAGGCCAGCATGTAACTATATACATCCTGGGGAGGTTTCCTGGGAAATTGCTCCCAGTTTCCTTGATCAGACTCAAAAGTCCCCTTACCGAGTGACCATACAAAAGCTCAAAAGAGCTGAACCCTAGGGATTTTTGTGGCACCTAACGGTAGGCAAACAGAAGGAATGGCAATAGGACGTCCCACTTACGCCTCATTGGTTCCTCAAGACCTATGATCATGCCTTTGAGGGTCCGGTTGAATCTCTCAACCAGCCCATTACCTTGTGGGTGGTAAGGAGTGGTGAACGTATAGGTAACACCACACTCCTTCCACGGAGGCTTCATATAATTAGAAATGAAGTTGGCACCTCGGTCAGACACCACCTCTCTGGGGAACCCCACACGGGAGAAGATCCCCATCAGTACACGTCGCACCACGGGGGCCGTCACTTTCCTGAGCAGAATGGCTTTCCTGTACTGGATAGCATGGTCCACCAAGACCATGATAAACCTGCTGCCCATCGCTGTCTTGGGGTCCAGTGGCCCCACAATGTCAATGCCCACCCGTTCAGAGGGGGTACTGACTGCAGGGAAAGGTTGGAGAGGGGCCTTGTGCCTCTTCCCACTTTTCCCACTTGCCTGGCAAGTTTGACAGGTCCTACAATGAGTATCTGAACTCTTCCGCATCTGGGGCCAATAAAAGTGGGTGACAAGCCTTTCAAAGGTCTTGTTCTACCCCAGATGATCAGCTAAAGGAGCATCATGAGCCAAACCCAGTAGGAAGTCTCTAAAGCACTAGGGTACCACCAGCACACGGGCTGGCCCAGGCTCAGCAACCTTAGGCTCGCTATACAGGAGACCGTTCTCCCAGTAGATCCAATGTGATCCAGACTGATCACCTGCTGCCTGGTTCAGAATCTTGCTCCCCTGTAGGTTCCAGGGCATCCCCCTCAAGGTCTGCCTCCTCCTGGACCGTGGGAACAATGGGAGCTGGTTTCCCGCGCCCTCTACCTCTTCTCTTTAAGGCAGTTCCCTGGGCCAAACTTTCAGACTCCAGGGTCTCTTGAACACCCTTAGCTGCCAAAGACCGAGTGGTCACACACGCCCACTCAGGCAGATCCAACATCTATAAATAAGCCTTCTTCTCCACCTTAACCCAAGGGAAGCTTTCCAAATCATTGCCTAACAGACAATCAACAGGCATGGCTGGCCTCACAGCTACTTGAAGAGTAACAGAGACCCCCCCCCCCCACTCAAAGGGTACTTGAACCACTTTGCAACGGCTCTCTGTGTTGTCAGCGACAACAACTGGGAAGAATGCATTGGGGACCACCTGCTCTTCAGACACCAAGTGACAGTTGACAGCTGACACACTGGCTCCGATGTCTCTCAGAGCCTCCACTCTATGGCTATGGATGGTCACCGACTGCCTGTATTTTTTAGTGTTATCAGGCAGCTGAGTTCTAGGGACCATCTCTAAGTCTCCTAATGAGACAAGAGACATTTCTGCGGGAACTCACCCACCTTGGGCACCCATCTCCTCCCCACCCAGGGCTACACTGACCATCTGACGGGGTGGTGCACGGGTGGCACATACTGACCCTTTTGGGGACACTGGAGATCCTACCAACGGTGTCCCACATGCTTACACTGAAAGCAGGTAACTGGCCCACCACGAACAGTTTTACCTGCTGGGGGTCCTGACTTCTTCTCAGGGGGAGGCTGGGAACACTTACCTTGGTTCCCTTGGGAATTACTTTGGGGCACTTTTTAGAACTCCCTCTGTTTACCCTTGTCCCCCCCACTCTTCTGCTGGGGACCCTGCCCACCTTTGGTGGAGTCTCCCACAAGACCCTTGTGGACCCTAGTACGGACCCAGCGGTCCGCCTCTTCAGCAAGCTTCCTAAGGTTAGTCAACTTGCTATCAATAAGGTGCTGGCGTAGCTCTGAAAAACAACTAGCAGACAAGTGCTCCCTGGCATTCAAATCATAGAGCGCTTGAAAATTATCCACATTGCTACCCCTCACCCAACCATCCATAGCTCTGCAAAAGAAAGACACATATTCTACCCAAGTGGTTCCATACAACTTCTTACAATTTCTGAACCTCTGTCTACAGAGTTCTGGAGTTAAACCATACCTTGCTATCAGTGCTTCTTTCATGTCGCATAAGACATCCTATGATCACTGGGCAAGTCTAACAAAATATCCCTATCTTCAGTTAAAAAGCGGCCCCACAATCCCACTCGCCAATCCTTCCTCGGGACCCGGTGGGACAACATTGCTATTTCATAGGCTGCAAGCCCCTGCCCAATATCTTCACTTTTGTGGAAATCTTTGATGACATCCTTGGGAATTTGTACCCTGCAGACTGAAGGCACAGATGGTGCGCTGCCACCAGAGGGATTGATTTCTAAGCCCTTGGCCTTGATTTCTAACTCCCTCAACATCCTCTTACGTTCCATTCTCATTTTCTCCCTTACCAAGGACAACCTGTTATTCTCTGTTTCCCTCTGAATCTCCATCTTAAGCTTAGCCAACTCCAGCTTGAGTTCCATATTCCTCTCCATGTCTTCCAACTCTCTGGGGGATAGGTCTTTGGAAGAGATCCTGCTGCCAGATGGAGAGAGTCCCCCTCCTCTGGCAGAAAACACAGGGCTCTCAGTGGGTCCATCTGCATCCCAATCTGGCTCCACCACAAGATATGGGGCATTTCCTGCCTCTACCCAGGCCCTCAGCGCCTTTTGGTAGTCATCTTTTTAGAAATGCCTGGTGTAGCAACTTTCAATTTCCTGCACAGATGCTTGACTGTTTCACAGTGTAGGTTTCCAACCTCTCTTCCTCAAATTCAAGATCATTAGATGCAACAGATGCTGGTTTACTCATGGTAGTAACAATTGGGAGTTTTTAGGAAAAACTAACAGTCCAAGGAAAAAGATTCTAAACAAAAGTATGTGGTCGTGTTTGGTCTGCACTCACTAGTAGTGTACACCAATCACTGTATATGAAACACAAATGCAAAGTCCAAATCCTCACCGCTGACCACCAATGTTAGATCTGGGGGTCTCTAGTTGGTAATAGTATACACCTTTGTCCAAATAGGGACCCTTACTTCTAAGTCAGGATAAGGGGATTACACTCCTTAATAACCCCTGCTCACCCCCTTGGTAGCTTGGCACAAGCAGACAGGCTTATCTCTGAGGCAGTGTGTTAAGCATTTGTGAATATACACAGTAATACAGTGAAAACACTACAGATGGACACAACACAGGTTTTATAAAAATAAGTATTCTTTATATAGATTTAACACAAGACTACAAACAACAAAAATCCACAATACTACACTTAAGATTGCTTTAAAGATGATCAAAGCTACTTAGTTCAAGTTGATGATAAATGCGACAAAGTTCTCAACAAAGTACCTGGATGCGTACGGCAAAGTAAACAAAAAGGCTTGCAAAAGGGGAGATGCGTCGGTTCCATGATCCGTGGGAGATGATGCGTCGTGCCTCAATGCGTGCGCAGAGTAAGGGATGCGTCGTAATCCTTATCGATGCGGAGGTGATGCGTAGATTCTCGGCCTGCGGGCCCGCTGCGGTGCGCAAGATGGCACCTTGATGTGATGCGACGATCCGGTTGCAATGCGAGAAGATGGAGCCCTTGATGCGACAATGCGATGACGCTGCGATGATGATGCATAGGCGCCCTGGCAGCCTTACGACGACTCTGTACTTTGGCACCACGACAGGCTCTGCGACATGCTTCTCCGGTGATGCGATGGCAACTCTTTCGATGGTGTCACGCTTCTCTGGTGATGCGACAGCAGGCAGCTTCGATGAACACACGCTTCCAGGGAGATGCGGCGAAGGCTCACTTTTCCGGCGATGCGATGATTTCAGCTGCGGCGGTGACACTCTTCCTCTCGATGCGTCGCGCTTCCAGCTCCCAGCGACAAGCAAATGTCTGGAGTTGAGAATTCCCAGCAAGGAAATTCAGAGGGGAGCTGGAGATGAAGTCTTTTGTCCCTGAGACTTCAGCAGGAAGCAAGCACAGTTCAAGCCCTTGGAGAATATTCTGTAGATGATGAAAGTCCTTAAAAAGTTCCTTGGCAATGAAGCAACCACTGCAGGCCAACTCAGCAAACAGCACACTTGCAGAGGGGCAGTAAAACTCCTGCAGCTTCCTTGGTTCTTCTCCTTGGCAAAATGTTTCTTGTTCCAGAAGTGATCTAAAGTTCTTGGAACTGGGTCCCAATATTTATACCCCAAAAATCATTTATTCTCTGAAGGCAGAGAGGACTCTGCCTAGTCCAAACCAGTTCCTGAGCACTTTGTTTACATGACTCTCTCCTTCCTTTCACCGTGCAGGGTAGGGACATCAGCCGCCCCACAGGAGGTGGAGCCAGCACAGGGGAGGGAAGATACAGCTCTGGAACACTTTGTTGACATGATTCCTCCTCTCCTTTCACAGTGCAGGGCAGAGACATCAGACAAGCCACAGGAGGTGGAGCCAGATAGAGGGAAGGCCCAGCCCTATTCAGGTCCCAGGTGCAACTCCTCCCTCCCATCTAGATGCAGATCTCTCCAGCCCTGTCACTCACAAACCCAGACAAAGAATACACAAACTATCAGAGGCAGGCTTGGATAGTTAGGCAAGAAAATACCTACTTTCTAAAAGTGGTATTTTCAAACACAGAATATTAAAACCAACTTTACTAAAAGATGTATTTTATTATTCGGAGTTCAGGCATACTAAATTTGAATTTCTACCATGTTCCCTGAGTCAGTTAGGATTATAAGAATGTAATAATCTAACTGCCCATTTTAGCCAATGGAGAACAGATAGCCTTTCAATAGTGAAAAACGAAAATGGCTGTAATTCACTTTTAGGACATACTACACACATCAGAGCATGTCCTACCTTATACTTACAATGCACCCTGCCCTTGGGCCTATCATAGGGGTGTCTAACATGAAGCAAAGGGAAGGTTTAGGGACTGGCAAGTGGGTGCACTGGCCAAGTCGACATGGCAGTACTAGACTGCACACAGCCTTGCAATGGGAGGCCTGAGACACAGTTTACAAACTGCTTCTGTGGGTGACACAACCAGTGCTGCAAGCCCACCAGCAGCATTTGATTTACAAGCCCTGGGCACACATGGTGCACTGTACTAGGGTCTGACAAGTAAATCAAATAACCCAATCATGGAACCACTAATTAGTACATCAATTTAACATAGGGAGCACTTGCACTGTTTAGCAGTGGCACAGTGTCCAAAGCATATAACCAGCAAAAACATATCAAAACAGAGGAGGCAATCCATCAAAATGGAAGGGAGACTCACGCCAATGATGCCAGGTCTAACACCCCCTGTCCCCTCTATTGTTCATCCTAGCAATGGATCCACTAATTAGGCATTTTCAAGAACGCCATCTACATAGAGGGCTACAATTCAAAACGGGCCCCCTTTTAGCTTCCCTGTATGCGGACGATACCATCTTGTATGTCCGTGAGCCCCACTTAAACCTGGCTCCTCTGATTCGGGAAATTATCCGTTTTGGTAGATTTTCTGGACTGGGCATTAACTGGCATAAGTCCATCATATTCCTACTAACGGAGGGCAAAGTCAAATGGGATTGTGAATTCCCTCTCGAATGGTGCCCGGACTCTGTGACATATCTTGGCATCCATAACCACCTGGACACCACTCAGATCATACGATTAAACTATGGACAGGCCTTTTCAAAACTAGAAGAACAGGTAGACAGGTGGCTGAGGCTACCCTTGTCGTTAGCGGACAGGGTGGCCATATTAAAAATGGTGGTTCTCCCCAAGTTCTTATATCTCTTTAATATTATCCCTGTGCCCCTGTCGGACGGTTTCTTTTGCACTTTGCGGTCTCTCCTGACCCGACTGGTGTGGGGTGGTAAAGGCCTCGCGTGTGCTGGTCCATACTGATCCTGCCATATGACAGAGGGGGTTTTAATGTCCCAGACTTCCAATTCTACTACTTGGTAGCGCAATACCCCTATGCGCACGCTTGGTTTCACCCTGACGCCCGTATCCCATTTTTAAGGTGAACCTGGTTTTCCCGGACAAATTGAGTGAGATACTGCCGAGTGGTTTCCCACGGGATAGGGGGACATTCAGACAGTGTCAACTACTGCTTGGGACAAGCTGAGAAAGCGCATAGGTGCTACATCTCTATACTCCTCTACCCTACCATTACCCAATACTAGATGGTTCCCACTCGCTGGAGAAGGAATAGTACAGCGCACACTGGCAACAGCAGACATAGTTAAGATGGGCAATCTGTTCCCTGGTGGTCATATTCTCTCCATAGACGAAGATGACAGATTCTCTGACTACAGCTTTATGATCCGCTTCCTAATGAGCAGAATGAAATCCGCATTGCGTGTGGCGTTTCCCTCATACCCGGTTGAACCAGATTCTTTCCCCTGTTTGGTTTGGTCCTGGAGAGCACGAGTGGCGCATGCCTCATTTCTAAATTGTACAAGACCTGCGCCCAAATTCTCCCTGTAGATGACTCCAAGATTATACAGGCCTTGGAGGCAGATACGGGTGGAGCGATCACAGACGAACAATGGGAGAAGTGTTGTATGGTCACCAGGGCCGCCATAAGTTATTACATTTCAAGTTTCTCCGACGTGCCTTATTTACACCAGCCATGGTCCACAAGATTCATGCAACTAAGTCACACAATTGTTTAAAATGCGCTTCCCCACATGCTGACTTTCTGCATCTGGCCTGGAACTGTCCTCGTTTGCAGACCTACTGGGCAGCGGTGCATGAGACACGGGAAAATAATTGGGATTCCACCTGTCCCCCTTCCTGAAATTGCCCTCTTGGGCTATACAGTTCAGATTCCCAAGAAATTAAGGAGATTGGCGTCCCTAGGGGCTATTGCGAGCGAAGAGGGAGGTGGCCATTCACTGGGGCAGGAAGACAGCCCCCAAACTACGAGATTGGCTGAACAGCTTAGTATTTTGCAACACCAACGCAGAATTATATGCCAGTCTTATGCCACCGTCATCCCGCCCCAAAGACATATGGGGACCACTGAAGGAACACCTGGACACATCTAAGCAGACTTCCAGCACACAGGCAGATAACAGCATAGTGCCGGAGGGAGTGGGCTGAGGGAAAGGTGCTGGCCACACAGCTTACGACACGGCGTAGCAGGACCACGATGTGAGGCCTCCAATTAGCAATCCATGGACTGCCTAAGCATACAGCTCGGAGTGAGACTGTGGGTGGAGGTAGGGGGGAGGGTTGGGAACTGATAGTTGGTGGATGTTGCCACTGTACTGGTAGATGCATTGTTCATTATTGTACCACAAACTGTCAGGCACAATATTGTTTGAGTTGTGAAGAGACTATGTACAATGCAATGTGAATTTTCTCCTTTATTTTTTTTAAATAGCAGTAGAAGGCGGCATTGTCTTATCAGAGAAATGAGCATTCATGCCAACCACTCACTGATGCTGTTTTAGAACTGTACATTCAAAAGAATTGAAGTAAATAATACAGATCACACCTTTGTTGGGTTTATGTTTTGTGCTGCCATAACAAGATAGAAACGAAACTTTTCTTAATTTTCGTTATATAAATAATTCTGCAGCTTTGTTTTTGGGTTCAAAAGTGTTTTTATTGGTAATTCTGTAGCTCTGTTTTTGTGTTCAAGAGTGTTTTATTGGTAATTCTGCAGCTCTGGTTAATCCATAAACACCGGCTCGGCAGAATGCCTTGTAGGGTGTCACACTCATGACACACTACCGGCACGTCATTCCTGTTCATAAGTGCCTTCACAATGACGCCTGTTTTTCACTACTGCAAAGTGGCTTACGCCTGGGTCGTCTCTCTCCACAATAGGGTGACCAACTGGCATTGGTGCAAATTCAGGACGGTGAGTGTAAAAATTCAGGACAAAGGGTCAAAATTCAGGACACAAATTCAGGACAAAGGGTCAAAATTCAGGACACAAATTCAGGACAGGAGGTCAAAATTCAGGACAAAACTTCAGGACAATAGGTACGTTTTACAGACACATCAGAGGTCGCGCAATAGTATATAAGTAAGCCCAGCCATTTCCAAACATATTCAACCATTTGCAAACCTATCCATCATGTATCCTTCCATCTATCATTTCACTCATCCATCCCCTCATCCATCCTTTCACTCATCCTCCATTATCCATCCATCCATCCACCCTTTCACCCTATCCATCTGCACACTTATCCATCCACTCTTCATCCCATCCATCCATTCACACATCCATTCAGCCATTTACCCTTTCACCAATCCAGCCATCCTTTCACTTACTAATCCTTCCACCCATCCACTCTTTTAGTCATCCATCCATCCTCCCTTTCTCTCTCCATCGGCCCTTTCACTTAGCCTTCCTTCCATCCATCCATCCACCCACCCATCCATCCATCTACTCATCCACTCATGAAACCATCCATTGCCCCTATCACTCATCCATCTATCATTTCACTCCTTCACACATCTATTCATCCTTTTGTCCATCTACCCTCCCTTTCACTCACTCATCCATCCTTACACCCACCCTTTCACTCATATGTTCATTCATTCACCCTTGCACTTATCAATCCATCCATCATTTCACTCATCCACCTACCCCTATCATCCACCCACCCACTCATCCACCCACCCACTCATCCATCCTTTCACCCACCCACCATCCAATCCACTGATCCATCCTTTCACCCACCCACCATCCACCCACCCATCCATCCATCCTTTCACCCACCCACTCATCATCCATCCATCCATCCTTTCACCCACCCACTTATCCATCCATCCATCCTTTCACCCACTCTCCATCCATCCATACTTTCACCCAACCATCATCCATCCATCCATCCATCCATCTGTCCTTCCCCTCATCATCCATCCATCCATCCCCTCATCATCCATCCATCCTTCCCCTCATCATCCATCCATCCTTTTCCCTCATCATCCATCCATCCTTTTCCCTCATCATCCATCCATCCTTCCCCTCATCATCCATCCATCCTTTTCCCTCATCATCCATCCATCTGTCCTTCCCCTCATCATCCATCCATCCTTCCCCTCATCATCCATCCATCCTTTTCCCTCATCACCCATCCATCCTTCCCCTCATCATCCATCCATCCTTCCCCTCATCATCCATCCATCCATCCCCTCATCATCCATCCATCCTTTCACCCACCCCCTCATCATCCATCCATTCTCTCATCATCCATCCATCCATCCTTTCACCCACCCCCTCATCATCCATCCATCCTTCCCCTCATCATCCATCCTTTCACCCACCCCCTCATCATCCATCCATCCATCCTTCCCCTCATCATCCATCCATCCCTCCCCTCATCATCCATCCTTTCCCGTCATCCAACCATCCTTCCCCTCATCCATCCATCCTTCTCCTCATCCATCATCCTTCCCCGTCATCCATCCATCCATCCCATCCATTTATCCTTCCCCTCACCCATCCATCCATCCCATCCATTTATCCTGCCCCTCATCCATCCATCCTTCCCCTCCATCCATCCATCCATCCTTCCCCTCAACCATTTATCCTGCCCCTCATCCATCCACCCTTCCCCTCATCCATCCATCCCTCCTTCCCCTCATCCATTTATCCTTCCCCTCATCCATCCTTCCCCTCCATCCATTATCCTTCCCCTCATCCATCTTTCCCCTCATCAATCATCCAGCTACCCTTCCACCCATACATCCAGCTATTTACATTTTCTCTCCATCCTTCCCCCTTACTCATCAATCCATCTATGTTCTCTCATTATCCATTTATTCAATTTTTCATTCATCCATTCACCCTTTCACTAATTCATCCAGCCATTCACGCATCCCTTCACCTACTTACACGCCCACCTTTCCATATTAATTTTGAGCTGAGCCCTTTTGAGAAGAGGCCCAACAAGAACTTCACCTTCGCTGCAGGGGCCGTTCCAGGACTGGGACAGAAGCAACCCAGGGCGGAGACAGGATCCACCACAGGGGGGACAAGAGCCATCACAGGCGAGGGGGTGGGGGGGGGATGGCAGGAGCCACCACATGGGGGGACAAGAGCCATCACAGGCGGGGGTGGACTGGAGCCACAACATGGGGGGACAGGAGCAGGAGTAATCACAGGAGGGGGAACGTGATCCACCAGGGTGGGCACAGGGGTGGGCATGCAGTATTCTAGTATCATCTTGGGCTTCTCGCCCCCTCCTGCACAAGACAACGAGAAGACAGGCTCTCTGTACAAAATGCCATCCCCCACTGTGATATACAGCACTTACAGGAGATACTCCGAGAGAACTGATTGAACTGATTGTCCTCCATACTTTGTTAATCAGTGTGGGTGCGCGATTGTGCCATTTCTTTATTGTATTACATGGGGGGCTTGGGGGAGGGCAGCCGACCCCTGGGAGGTCTCCTCCCCCAGGCTGTTTGGGAGGTTTGGGTGGGGGTGCTTTTTCGAGCAGTTTCCATTTGGGCTTCTTTTGGGCTATTTTTTGGTTGCTTTTGGAGCCCAGCCTATAAATGGGCGGGGCTCCTCCTCCCGGGCACCATTTTAGGCTTAGGTGACCTGGTGGCCGGTTGGTTTTGCAGCTAGTTTTTGTCGGTGTTATTTGTAGGCTTTTTCAGTCTCGAATTTGTAGTGATTGTCTATTCAGGTTCGTGATGGCTGGCGAAGATTATCGAGTGCTTGAGGACCTTGTGCTGTTGCCTGCGCTCTTTGAAGTATCCAGGAGGACCTGCCCAGGGAGTAGAGTGCTCGTGACCAGGAGGACGGGACAGCGAGGACCAACAGGCTGTGCGTGCAACACCTAGCACACCTGCCGCCTCTTCCCGTGTCTCCGCCTCCCGCCCAGCGCTTCAAAGACTCCTCGCGGCCCCCGCTCCGCGGGTGCCGCTCGTGTAGGAGATTGGACCTTGTGCTGTTGCCTGCGCTCTTTGAAGTATCCAGGAGGACCTGCCCAGGGAGTAGAGTGCTCGTGACCAGGAGGACGGGACTGCGAGGACCAACAGGCTGTGCGTGCAACACCTAGCACACCTGCCGCCTCTTCCCGTGTCTCCGCCTCCTCTTCTACTGCTGATATAAGTACTGTAGCACAACGCGTTAGCGGGACGCGTGTGCGGGACATCATCCGGGACAAAGCCCGGACTAAGGGCGGACCCTCTGAGACCCTCCGAGAACCGAGGAGACCGGACTGGACATATAATCCTGGTATTTATCCTGTGACATTTTGCTTTTAAATTGTTGTGTCTCTGTGCCCTTGGATTTCACGTAGTGATTTAATATTCGTGGCAGATATGTCTGAAAAACTGGGAACCCTGTTAAACAAAACTCTTGATGATTATTTCTCTAAAGCTTCCCCAGACATGCCTTTGGAAATAGTCTTGGCAGAGCGTCGTGCAGAGCGTCGCCGCTCTGTGGAAAGCTTAAAAAGTCGGCAATTGTCGCCAGTATCTACACCTCTCGCGAATATCAATGCAAATTCCCAGCTAGCTGACGTCATAGTCCACACAATGGACAGCCAACATGTGGTATCAGTAGTTAGTACCCCCTGTACAACTAACTCTCCCCAACTGGATATGATTGGCCTTGAGGGCATTACACATACGAGTACCCCTAATGCCCCAAGACCGTCCACGCCTAAACCATCAAAAGTAGTGCATAGTAGAGCTAAGAAACCGTCGTTAGTTTCAAGGGTACATGGGCCACCCCCATGTAAAAAACGACGGAAAGGTGGGGCTCAAGTTCAATCAAAATTAAGCCACTCAGATTTTGGGAAAAAGGCCAAAGGCCCTGCTGTCAGCACCATCATTACACCTGTTACTACACCTGTTGACAATGAAGGGCCTATTACAATTGCCTCTCTGCCACCTACTGCTGTGGCCATAGACACGGAGGATATTATGGAAGTCTCTATGCAGTCTAAGGCGCCTATTATAGCCTGCGATTCTGCTACTTTAGATTCCATAGAAAACTTAATTAAAACCTACTCTGCATCTATCTTGGAGAGGTTGCTCGAAGTAGAATCTAGACTAAGCTCACTTGAACATGCACTGGGAAACAAGGGAGAACTGGTTGTAAAAACACCAAACATAATAAAGCACAAAACTTCTAACGTGACCAAGCCCAGCACAGTTGCCCCAGTTCCATCAGCTAGTCTTACACCGTTGGTGAACCCCCCTAATTTGGTGCCCAAAGGGAACACTATAACAACTGTTCAATTAATCCCACCGCCAAAAAATCCACAAAACAAATCTGCTCCTAAGTCAGCTACCGTCACAACCAACTCATCTAATGAAGTAGCTAGCATTCCAAATGAAAATCATCGGATGGAAGCAAGGGGACAAAAGCCAGGATGGGGAAGGCCTAAATCGATTCCAAACCCAGAACTACCACCAGAGGCAGTGCCCTTTGTGGTAGTTCTAACGGGGGTCCCAGTGCTACCAAATAACAAAAGGGAGGGCTTTGCACAACTCAAAAATAAGATCATGCATTGGCTAGGTCTATATAGGCCCATAGCACCTCATATAAATGGAGAAATTGTGCATGTCCGCCGCCTCCAATGGTTGGGAAGTCGATCGAAAAATATTGAGGGAGATGTGGTGGTTGTAAATTTCAGGGATCCCAATGCAGTACAATTTGTACTGAATTGGCCCCCGGGAATTACAAATAATTGCATAATACCCAGGCCATTGACATATTTCTACCCTAGGTCTGTGGTTTTTCCCTCTCAGCAACAACTAGCCTCCCATGTAGCACCCCAAATTACATCCTGCACTTATCCACCAGTTATGCAGAGGGCTGGTAACACACAACAAATGATGCAACCACTTATTAGACCTAACCCCATGGAGCCCTTTTTTCCCCCAAATCCTCTACCTGCACCTGGAGCTTTTGGTTGGAACTATGTCCCGCAAAGGCAAAATAACCCCAACAGAAGAATGGACCACCTAAAGCCCTTTACCCCTTTAGAAACCTTTAACAGATTTGACATTTTCAACGGTCTAGATGACTGTGATTGATGCCAGCAGTCTAAGGGGTTGGATGGAAATGAATTGTTGACTGTTAAACTGTTGGGGGGGGGGGAATAGGGAGTGAACCCTGTATTCAAAGAACTGATGTTACCACTATTGAAACTATTTTTCCGGAGGATGCAATCGTATTACCTGTGTTGGTCCCCATAACTGGGGACAGCTTAACAATAAGGGGAGGTGTTTTACCACAAAATGTTTTGTCTTTAGAATCTGATGTAACCAGTCAAGAATGTCATATCATAGTGCCTGAGGTGGTGGGAGATGTATTGATGCAACCAACTCAGGGACCATGGCAAACTATCAAACTGGTTTCCTGGAACATAGCCGGGATTACAAAAAACCTAAGGGACCCGGAATGGTCAAGTTTCATTGATACCTTTGATTTCTGTATGATGCAGGAGACCTGGTCAGTTGAAATTACTCACAGGCTAGGCTATAAATCCTATGGTATCAGTGCGATCCCCTCCAGAAGTGGAAGACCCTCGGGAGGGTTGTTGATTTGGGTAAAGGTTAATCTAAAAGTGAATATAGAAGTTGTGGACACCAATTCCCCTGATATACTAATCTTGAAAATTAATGCTTCCAGAGGGAAAAAACTTTATTTGGTGAACGTCTACAACAGACCAATTCCTAAATCAAAAGAATCTCCCTTACTAACCCATTTAGATCACCTATTGGGTAATCTAGACACTAGAGAGAATTATGTGATCATGGCAGGGGATTTTAATTGTAATTTTGAGCCTGTTGTGGGGTTCAGTGACATCTTTTTAGAAGAAGACGAGGCAAATGGTATCCCTGTATTAGATAACATTAAAACAGTTAAATGCTGCCCCCAGGCCCTCCAATTGAACAGGCTATGTGCGGAATATTGCACTAGAGCATGTAATGGGCGGTTACCTTCAGATGCCAAGAAAAAGTCTACCTTCTTTAGAGGGAACTATAAAAGCAACATAGATTTCATCATTGCCTCGGTGCCATCTTGGGAATTCCTCCTTGACATGGAGGTAATAGAAAGACTAGAAAGCGACCATTTCCCTCTAGCTCTCCAGATCAAGGACTCCCTATTAGGGGATTCAGTTTTTCCTTTGACTAGAGAAGCAACCAATTGTGACCAAAATGAGATACATATTAGCAACAATAGACGTTCCCTCAAATGGTCACTAATATTGGATAAGGGTGAAATTATTGTTGAAATCTATAAGCTTTTTGCAAGCATCTTTGAAGGATATTTAAATAACAGCCCAAAGGAGGGGAGTGGTGGTCTTTTCATGAAATTACACCAAAAAATGTTTGATGCCTTAAAACCCCTAGTCACTAAGATGCCCAAGAAGGGGCAGCAAAAATTACAAAATTTGCCCCATAGTAAACCCTGGTATAACAGGGACTGCAGGGAGTCCAAGAGGGCACTTTTAACCGCAATAAAATCAAAGGATCGTTTAGACATTCTGTCAGCCAGGAATAATTACAAACTGGTCCAAAGAATATGTAAAATGGCATGGGAAGAAGCCAAATGGGCAGATCTCCTGCATGCAGCAAAAACTAGAGATAACATAGCGTTCTGGAGGCTGATAGCTAATGGAAACCATCAAGGCAGAGTGGTCAAGGACGTCTACCTAGACGAACAGACATGGGTAAACCACTTTTCTAACCTTTATAAGGAATATGAGGCACCCATTTTAGATAGAACTCTAAGCAAGGCTATCCCGGGGGATACCCTGGATTTTACTTTAGGTGAGACAGAACTGGCAATAACCCAGATTAAGTCGGGTAAAGCCCCTGGGCTAGACAAGATTCCGGGAGACCTATACAAGCATGAAGTAGAAATTTGGGCTCCATACATCAACCATTTGTGCAACGAGCTATCCCGGAGTCTAGAATTCCCAGAGAGCTGGAAGGGGGCTGAAATAGTTTTAATATATAAGAAAGGCGACAGGATGGATCCCTCAAATTATCGCCCAATAAGCCTTATGGATATTTTACAAAAAATCTATTCTAGACATATCCTATTCCGAGTTAACGATTGGTTGGAGGAAAAGGCAATCTTGTCTAGATATCAAGCGGGATTTAGAGCCAAAGTGAGTACCATTGATCAAATTTTTCGCTTTTGCTGCCTTTATTGGAAGTATATCAAGATCAAAAAGGGACAACTATATGTCGCGTTTGTCGACTTAAGGGCGGCGTTCGATTTAGTCCCACGTAATTTACTGTGGGAAACATTAAGTCTAGTAGGGATGCCACCCACCCTGATAGCACAAATAAAAGAACTCCATAGAGGCAATTTTGCCAGAGTACGATGGGGCCCTAAAGGCGAACTAACTCCAAAAATCCCAATTGAACGTGGTGTGCGCCAGGGGTGTGTACTGGCCCCCACTTTGTTCTCGCTATTCGTAAATGACATCCCTACATACTTGGAGGGATGTAAAAATGATTCCCCTAAGCTGAATGGCGAAAAAGTTACTTCCCTATTGTTTGCGGACGATACTATTTTAATCTCCCAGACAAAAAAAGGTCTCCAAGCCCTTTTAAATTCCTTTAATGACTATTGTATCAAGAAAGGATTGGAGATAAATGGGAAGAAAACAAAATGTATGGTCTTAAATCCAACTAAAACTGATAAGGGCTGCCTAACTTTGAATGGACTAAAATTGGAATCAGTCCCACACTTTGGATATTTAGGCGTAACCCTGGACTCCAACTTTACTTGGAAAGCCCAATTGGAAAAATGCAAGATGATGTTTAACCAGAACGTAAAACCCATTCTTAGGGAGCAGGGCAAAAGTACAAGCAAGGCCGTGTCCCCTGCAGTTGAACTTTTTAAATTTAAGGTCCAACCTGCAGTGCTATATGGCTCGGAAATTTGGGGCCCAGGGTCTAAAGATACCTTTAGGGTCTTGGACAATAACTTCTTGCGAAGTTTGGTCAGAGTCCCTAGAAGTACTCCGTTGGTCCCACTCCAGCTCGACCTAAACTTTCGTAGAACGGACCATCATATCATTCTACGTCCTTTACTGTTATGGATTAGGTTGTGGTGTGTACCCGAGCTGAAAGCATATAAGGATGGGTTAGTAGAAATTATGGAGCTTGACATCTTTAAGGTGATACCCTGGTTTAAACATATTAAATTCTGGCTTACCTTATTAGGTTTGTCGCATTACTGGGAACATCCTGATTCACTTTCGTCCCAATCAAAAACCATGGTAAAAAAGTGTTTTTGGTCGTACATTATGGAAATGATCAAAAACGCTTCTTCAAATGGGTCACTCGTAACAAGGTTTCTTACCTTTAAAGATGATCCATCCTTCGAGACCTTCCTTGATGAAATAGAACCACCCTTAGCAAAGACCCTATTCATGAAGTTCAGATATGGAAATCTTCAGATTGGTTCTACACTAGTCCGTTGGTCTGGTGGTGTAAACTCGGAGAATTATGTAGAAGATGAACTGTGTACCATATGTGGATGTAACCAAAAAGAAAACGAATCACATATCCTCTTCTTCTGCCCAGCATATGTCCAGGCTAGAAAAAGATGGATTAAACCTATATGTTTAGCATTAGGTGTAAGATCGTGTTCCCAGGCTTTAAGGATTCTTTTGTCTAATACCAGCCAACCTATTGTATTTAGCGTAAGCAGATTTTTGCACAGTATTTTTTTCCTAAGAAGAAAGATGGGCTATAAACTGTAAAATGTGGCTATGTTAAAAGTGCTGTCCAGTATTAATTGAGGGTTAAATAATGAAATTCTATCCATGTTGCCCATAAATGTTCTCACCAAGTATTAGGCATGCTTTGAACATCTTGACTCATCTGTATGTAATCTTAATATCGACATGAAAATTGATTGTTTTTATTTAGTACGTTGTGCATTTTTAAAAGACATGTTTTATTGTATTGATGTGTTTGTTCTTTTATGGTATTCATGCCGAAATAAAGATTGAAAAGTGAAGTGAAAGTGAAGAGTGCTTGAGGCGATTCGTCTGCTTAGCGAGGCGGGCCGCTTGGATTTGGTTATAGGCGAGCAAGAGCAGGCCGAGCCCCAACGTCCCCAGCGTGTGGCATCGGCAAGGGTGTCGGCGGCCGTGGCGGCATGTTA
This sequence comes from Lissotriton vulgaris, assembly GCF_964263255.1. NCBI lineage: Eukaryota > Metazoa > Chordata > Amphibia > Caudata > Salamandridae > Lissotriton > Lissotriton vulgaris. Next base: position 174,570,995 of record NC_141686.1, on the reverse strand, counting down.
CTCCCCTAAACGGTGGCGGCAGGAGGCGGTAAGTGAAAGGGGCCGCTCCAGAACTAGGAGAGCGGGCGCGAGGGCGCGCCGGGGGAGTGGTTCAGGGCCTTCTGAACCGGCGGGTGTGTTGGGGCTTTCTGTTGGTGGACCTGGGTTGGTGGGTGAGTTTCAGCCGGTACCGGTTGAGGTATCAGCGGTAACTGTACATGACAGGGCTGCCTCAGCTCCTGTTTTGCGAGGTCGTCGTGCCTCTAGACAGCGTGGTTGCACGCGCCGCTCTGCCTCGGCGGTGGCGGTTACTGACGTCATCAGCGGGGGAGGGGCGGAGGCCATTTTGGAGCGCGAGGCAGTGGCGTCTCAACCGTTACAGGGCGGTCAGGTTAATACTGTGTCTGAGGTGTTCTCTCATCAGAGTGGGCTCAGGCAGGCTGATTTTTCGGCGCCTGGGGAAGTTCAAAATTACATTTTGCTTACACCTTCTCGCACGCAGCACGTTTCCTTACCTGCAGGTCCTGCACTTACTGATTTGTCTGGGTATGTTGGGGGTGCTGCCGCAGATATGGGTCAAGTTAGCCCCTTATTGTTTTCTCCTGCTGTCTCTATTAGGGGTGAAGTAGTCTCTGTTTGCAGTGGTTCGTTGGGTGAGGGTGAGTGGGCACAGATAGGAGGTTTTGAGGGTGTTGGGCGTGTGGAAGGGTCTTTTCCTGTGGGGGATCCTCTGAGTGAGCGTCACTCTGTAGCCAGGATTAGGTCTTTGGGCAGTTTGGATGTCTTACCTTCTTGGGGGGAGGGGCGTAGGGACGCCTCATTTCGGCAGAGGAGTGGGAGCCTTGGGGGTATGCCTGCTGTGTCTGGTGAGTTACAGTTTCCAGGTTTGCAAGTGGGTGGGAGGGATAGGGTCTCCGGTGCCTTGGGGGGGTCGGGGGTTCAGGGTTCCCTGGTTCAGGGCCCTGCTTCAGAGATTATTCAGGCTCTGTTGGATTGTAGCTCTGATGAAGAGGTATGTGCTCCTTCCCCTTCTCCCCCTCGGCTGGGCGCTGTTTTAAAAAGGAAAGGCCCTGTTGGTTCTGTTGTTTTTCAGGAGTGTGGTCAGGGTTTCGGTAGAGCGGTAGGTGATTTGTCTTCGGTTCCTGGTGTTTTATGTAGTAAGGGACCCGGCACATCAGTCCGGCCTTTTTCTTCGCAGGTTAGAGATCGGCCTGGAGCAGCTGACTTGGCAGGGCGGCAGGCAGCCCAGTCACGGCAAGGTGAAGTGCGGGTGGAGCCTTGCGCGGCACGTCCCATACCATCGAGGGATCCCGTCGTGGCCAACACAAGCAGGTTCAGCGCGACCTCGATGGCCCCAACGAGGGAAGTCAACACAGGCGGTGTAAGCAGGTCAAGCGCGACCTTACTAGCCTCATCGAGGGATTACAGCGCTGTTCATGAGAGCAGGTCATGCACGACTTCTCTTGTGCCACAAGTCCTTCGAGGTTCTAATTTGGTTTTGCCGGTTGGACAAGTGGTTGTAAGTGGTAATAGTGGAGGAGGGTACCGGCGCGTACAGTCGGCCTCCCCGCCACGGTCACAGTTGAGGGCTGGTAAGGCCCGTGGTCTTTCTCAAACTGTTGCAAATGTTCAGAGTAATGTGGTGTTGCCTGCTCCTCCCCAGTTAGAGGAGTCGTTAATTTTGGATTATGATGAAGAAAGCCCTGAGGAGGGTGAAGTGCGGGAAGTTGTGTCTGGGGGGGGGGGCATTCTCATGTCTCTCATAGTGTGTTACAGGCACCGGTGGTGCGGAGTCATGCGGAGTTGTCCAGACCACGAGTGCTCGGCCCCTCGGTGAGGGCTCCTCGGAGGGCGGATGACGGTTCACGTACGGCATGGAGGATGGAGCCAAGTCAGCCTCCTTTATTGCGCCCCGGTGAGAATGTGGAACATTCTGTGCAACCTAAAATGGTGTCTGTTGGGATTGGGGTGGACTTGGTTTCTGGTGATGCGGAGGGTAAGTTGTATAAAGGTCGCATTGTGAAGGACCAAAGTGTGGGTACAGCTGATGAAGATAAAGGAGTAAGTTACAAAGTGGACAGTGGTACTTCCACAGTTGGTTTGGACACGCCTAAAAACGTTTTGCATAGTAAAGAGTTGAAAATTAAAAAATTGCCCTATATGGGTGTTACTAAGCCCTTGGGGGCTCATTTAATGCTCAGCACTAAGGAACGGATGTGGAATGGTGAGTATGTGGAACTGTTGAAATTATTGCACAGGGAGGTCCGGGCCAAAGAAGGCTCTAAGGAAGAGGAATACGAGTTGGCCAAGCGCCCTAAAGTTCCGTTGAATATTGAAAATTGGACGGCGGCCTTTTTAATCTATGCCAGCGTCTATTGTGAAAAGTTCCCTGAGCGCTGTGTTTCCTTGTTTAAATATATGGATGTTATTCGGAAAGCGCAAATAACCAGAAATTATTTTGCATGGGCGCAGTATGATGAAGAGTTCAGGGCGCGCATGGATTGGGACCCGGAGGCGAAATGGGGGGAGTTGGACACGGACCTTTGGCAGCATACTATGGGTTCATCTGCTAGTGGTAAGACTATTTTTACTGCTAGTGGTTTTCCTTTGGTTTATCGCCCCTTTCAGGCGCGACCCACCCGGGGAGGGGTGGGGGCCAGTTCGCCAGCGCAGTCCAGTTCAGGCACATGTTGGGATTTCAATAAAGGGGCGTGTACTAGAGAATATTGCAAGTTCCGGCATGAATGTTCTCAATGTGGCAGAAAAAATCACCCTTTGTCGAGATGCTGGGGTCCTAGGCCTTCCGGGGGTCACCAGGGGCCACAGCAGGGGTCAGGATCTTATGTTGCACCACAGCCATCTCCGGCTCCCAGGGGAGGGAAATCTTCATCTGGCTCTGGGCCCAAAGGCTCGTACGCCGGTTAATGTTCTTTATTTGGCTACCGCATTGCAGGACTACGAGCCTGCGGAGCTGCGGTCGTTTTTATTATCCGGTTTTCAGAATGGTTTTTATCTGGGTTACGAGGGTCCTCGTTTGAGGCGTTGGTCTAAGAACTTGAAGTCGGCAAGTGAACATTCTGCTGTGGTGCAAGAGAAGTTAAATAAAGAAGTGTGTGAGGGCAGGATGGCAGGTCCTTTTGATGATTGGCCTTTGGAGAATCTGATTGTTTCCCCTATTGGAGTGGTCCCCAAAAAGGAGCCTGGGCAGTTTCGGCTCATCCAACATTTGTCCTGGCCAGAGGGTGGGTCGGTGAATGACTTTATCGACAATGAAGCTGCCTCTGTATCTTACTCTTCTGTTGACGTGGCTATGGCATTGGTGGTAACTGCAGGCCCTTCTGCTTTAATGGCAAAATGCAATATTAAATCAGCATTTAGACTGCTTCCAGTCCATCCTGAGGACTGGAGTCTTCTGGATATCCATTTCCTTGGTAAATGGTACGTGGACAAGGCATTGCCAATGGGTTGCTCTATGCCATGTGCTTTGTTTGAAACCTTCAGTACGTTTCTACAATGGTTCTTTACTCAACAAAGTGGACATACGTTGGTCACACATTACTTTGATGACTTCTTTTTTGTGGGTGCGGCAGATTCTTTGGACTGCCAGACTGCTCTGACAACGTTTCAGACGCTGATGACTCATTTGGGTATGCCACTGGCTCCTGAAAAGACCATGGGTCCTTGCGCGACCATGTCTTTTTTGGGAATCGAACTTGATTCACAGTCAATGCAGGCACGTCTACCACTGGACAAGAAACAGAAAATGTTGGAATTGGTGGGTGTGATGTTGTCTAAGGAGAAAGTTTTGGTGCGGGAGGTTCAAGTTTTGCTGGGTCACCTTAATTTTGCATGTAGGGTGGTCAGGGCGGGCAGGACTTTCTGTAGAAGGTTGGGGAGAGCTCTCTCTGGTCATTACTTGCCACATCACCGAGTTCGTTTGTCGGCAGGGGTCAAGGAAGATTTGCGTATGTGGGTCACTTTTTTACATTCTTTCAATGGTGTCCCTTTATGTAGGGAGGTGGACTGGTTGTGGGATGTGCAAATTTTCTCTGATGCGGCTGGCAGTGAGGGTTTCGGCTTGTACTGGCAGGGTAAGTGGTGTGCACAACAATGGCCGGAGAGTTGGAAGAATGGAGGCAGGAGCATTGCCTTTTTGGAATTGTTCCCGGTTGTGGTGGCAGTTACTTTGTGGGGCCAGGATTTGGCCCACAAAAAGGTGCTTTTTAGAATTGACAATATGGCTGTGGTGCAAGTGATCAATAAACAGTCTGCTAAGGACCTACAGCTCCTCAAATTCCTCAGAGTCTTTGTGCTAGGTTGCCTTAAATTTGACATTTGCTTTAGGGCCCTGCATGTTCCTGGAGTGGACAATGACATTGCGGATGCTTTGTCTCGTTCACAGTGGGAGAGATTCCGTGGGCTTGCTTTGGAGGCAGACGAGGAGCCGACTCCCATGCCGGAGCATCTGTGGACGGTAGGCAACACAGGGTTGTTCAATTGGTTTTAGGTTCTTTGGCCCCTTCTACTAAGTTGGCTTATGAGTTGGCCTGGAATGAGTTTTTGGCCTCGGGAGCTGGTAGGAGAGAGATCCTTTGGCAGAGGTCTGAAGATGTGGTTCAGTTCATTTTGTGGTTAATGGATAAGGGTTTATCCAGAGTTACAATTGCTGGTAAATTAGCGGGTGTTTCTTTCATGGGAAAGTTGTTATGGGGCTATGCTCCGTCGGCTGGGGAGTTGGGTAGGAGAATGTTGGAAGGGTGGTCCCGGGAGCGGGGCTGTGTTCGTGCTCTCAGGTCCCCTTTGTCTTGGCAGAAGTTGTTCAATATCATTTCTGTGTTGCCTGTGGTGTGTACGGATCGGGTGGAAGCTTGTCTTTTTGCCACATTGATGGTGTGGATGTTTTTTGGTGCGTTTCGGGTGTCTGAGTTGTTGGGCAATAAAGTTTTGAGAGGTATTTTGTGGGGGGATGTTCAGTTGTCGGTTCGGGGAGTTCATATTTGGCTCTCTCATTCTAAGACGGATCAGAGGAGTTCAGGCAAGGGTATTTGGCTGGAGGCGGTTTCCCCTCCGGAGACTTGCCCTTTACGGTGGGCTCATTGCTGGAGGGAGCTTTCGGGTGGGGTTTTGAAGCATCAGGTTTTTCGACATTTGGATGGTTCTTTGGTGACCAATTATCAATTGCGCATGGTACTGCGAAAAGCACTGCGTCATCTTGGCCTCGATGAGACTTTATATGGTACACACTCTTTCAGGATTGGGGCGGCAACCGAGGCCTTTAACAGGGGTTGGTCGAGGGAAGACATTATGGGCTTGGGGCGCTGGACTTCAAACTGCTTTCAGCGCTATGTCAGAAGGGAACCTAGGGGAGCGCTTGCGTCTGCTTCTGTTTTGCCTCTCTGATACTGTTTTCTTTTTCAGGTTCCGTGGCTGGTCCTCGCGCTGAGTTCTTAACTGTGTGGATCGTGGGCCATTCGTTCATAAAAAGAGCGCAACTTCAAGCTCGTCTGAGTTATTTTGGCGAAATGTTGGGATTTAATGAACGTTTATTTAATATTGTTTGGAAGGGAAAAGGGGGTATGTTGTGGAAAGACTTGATTCCAGCCCTTAATTCTTGGTTAATAGGGGGGGTTTGTCCGGATGTTTTAGTTATCCATCTAGGGGAGAATGATTTGGGTTTGGTGAAGGGTGTGGTTCTCCTTCGTGCGATGAAGAAGGATCTTTCTTTGTTACATCAGCATTGGTCAGGGTGCCACGTTTTGTGGACCGAGTTGATTCCTAGGAGGGTCTGGAGGAATGCTGTGAAGCCAAAGGCCATTGATAAATCTCCTAGGAAACTTAATCTTGAGGTTTCTCTGTTTTGTAGGGATTTAGGTTTCGGGCGTATTGTGCATAGTGATATTCGGTACGATGCGGTGGAATTTTTTAAAGGTGATGGAGTCCATTTGTCCAGGATGGGGATGGATTTATACCTCCTTGAGTTGTGAGAAGTATTGTCTCGCTGTTTGACGATTCAGAATTTTTTGGGTGAATAGAATACTCTGTTGGTGTTTCTGCTTCTTGTCTACTTCTCCCTCCCCCCCCCCGTGTTTTCCCCCGGTTATTTGGTTTCTTGTTGGGGGGCAGAAAGGTGGGGGTCTTTCCCCTTAGGCCTTTCCCCCCACTGCTTTCTGGGTGGCGGATTATTTTGGATTGTCAGTTTTTGGGCCATGATTGGACCCGTTAGTTTTGAAGTTGGATTTGTTGGGGGAATTTTGTACAGGTTGAGTTGGTGTTCGGAGATATGGGTTGGGGATCTGGATCGGTTTGGTTTGTAATTGGGGTTTGGAGTTATGGTTTGGGAAATGTTGATGTTATAATGTTGTTGTGGGATTGTGGAATGGTTTATTATGTGATTGGGTATGTACGGGTGGGGGCGGGTTTGAAAATATACAAACAAATTTGGTAAGGTTTTAGATTGTTAGGCTGTTGCCGAGGTTATGTTTTTGTAAATGTGCACCTGTTCCATTAAAGTGGCCTTTTTCACACTCTTTTGGTTTCTTGGTCTGCTCACTCTCCCCCACCCCTCCCTCCCAATATGCATGTTTGAAGAACCGAGGTTTGCTTACAAATTAGTGACAGTAATTAAGCTCGGTGAAGAGAAGCAGGTGCTGCCTCGGTGTAATCAGGGGTGTAATCTGGCAGAGTCTAGGATGTTTGGGGCCCTGGGTAGAAATGGAATGTGTGAGCCCCCCTCTAAATAGCAGATACAAGACGCATTCAGGGCTGTTTGCATGTGAATGGATGCCCCCTGCTCCTGAACCTGCAGCCCCTCCCTCTCAGTCACCTTCAAGCACCTTTTAACAGCTCATCAAGGGCTGGAGGTGTGAGGGTTGCCATCCCGCTGTGCCTCTACAGTGCTGCTGGGGGTCTGAGCTTTCATACAGCATCGGAGTCAAGAAGGGAGGTGGGGGCAAGCTGTGCCCGGTTAAAATTACGGACAAATGGCGTCCGTTAAAAAATCCTTCACGGACAACGGACAGACAGCCAAAATTACGGACTGTCCGTGAAATTTACGGACGTTTGGTCACCCTACTCCACAATTGTGACCGTCGCCATTACGTTTTTTTTGTCTCTGAAGTCAAAGGGGAGCAGCACCTTAAATTAACTAACTTGTTTGTAGGGAGAATGCGGGGTGTTGGGTCAATTTGGAGATAAATCAGAAACGGGAAATACTATTTTTAATCACTGTTATCAGTGCCTGCAGCTGTGATCAGAGGAAGAGAGCGCGCGTGACGGATGCGGTTTCATAAAGGCTGAAAGACTGCCTGACCTACTGACTTCAATCCTTCTGATTCCAATAATACAGACCACTATGTTAACGCACATACTACAGAGCTCAGCATTCAGCATGAAGCTCAGGGTTTGCAATGTTGTGGGGGCTAACTGAGCGTTTCATCCTTCTTAGGTCAATGGACTGCGCTTCGCCTCTTGTTTAGCTAGTGCGGCGGCATGAAGGGTCCCTACTATTTGCAGCAAATAAAAAGTTATTTTGTTCAGTCCTCATTGCTACAGGAAGATCTTCAACTGAGTCATAGAGGTAGAAAACAGGAAATCTGTCTGTGCTGTCAGATTATTTTTTGCAAGCTTTGTAAATTTTACAGTTAAACAAAAATTGCTTGTCTTCAGCACCTCTGCGACTTCCCCATTTTACATAACTTTACAATATAAGTGGACAATTCACCATCCATTAGCATGAAAGCCTGCCCTTTCTTTGTCTGAGATTTGCCACACCATGTATATACGAACTGCATAGCTAAACACTTAAAAGGTCCCAAAAGGAGAGACCATATAGGCTTTGCCAATGCTTGTTTTTGTTGCCGGTGTGACCAGTATGTTAATATCTTAGCCAGTACAAACACTCGGAAAACCACATTAAGCCAGTATTTCCCCCCCCCCTTGTTAGTCGGTACTTCCCCCCCTTGTTAGTCCATACTTTAAAATGTCAATCTAAGAAAAAAAGGACTTTAAAAAGTGTGCTAGACTGTCTTAATGATCCCTGGACTTAAAGTAAACAAGGACAGATAAGTCACACTGTTCATAATTAATACATATATGTGCTATGAAGTTCTGTTTTGTAGAATGTTGAAACGTGAACAAATAGCTGGAATTTTTCCCTGGCAAAAGCTACAAGGAACGTTCTATCTCCGAAGACTCCAGCAGCCTCGATTCAATATACATTTCCTCTTAAATAAGGTTACTTTTCGTGCTGTAATGTACTGCGCGCTACGTAAGGTTCCAATTACCTGTTTAGATTTTCGCCGTTTGATGTTTAAAAACATCATAGAATAAACATTTCTTGCACGCTTGTTTTTTTTCTATCTTCCTCTTTTGGGTTTGAGATTGCTAGGCGATTGTTGCATTTTCAATAGAAAAAGACATAAAAAAACACGGCTTGGATCAGAAGAGTCTTTCTACTATTTCCATGTTCTCGGGGAGCGGCGGAGTTGGTCTTTATTTTTTTATTTACTTCTTCAGTGTAGCTGTTTACTGATCATTTTTAAGAGAACATATCTATACTCAAACTTTCTCTTACCGTTCATGCTTTTCGTTTAGTTTCCGTTGTTATATCTATTTTGTTTACCTTGTTCCTTTTTTGCAGGTGAACCGTTAATTGAATGGTTAAACGTTGAAAATGCAGAAAAGGGTTTAAAAAATGCTTCATATGGCCTCTTTGCGTGTGGTTACCTATTTTAATGTTTAAATTACGCATATATTTCAATATTGCAAAAATCCTGAGTAGGCCCCAGCGAGATTTGAACTCGCGACCCCTGGTTTACAAGACCAGTGCTCTAACCCCTGAGCTATGGAGCCTTGCTTGATGATGCACCGCGCCATCTTCTTACATCATGTACTCAGTGCACATTTAATAAAACGGAAACGTTTAGCCTGTTTCGTAGTGCATACTCTACTCCGCTTCCCTAACACAGCTATGAAAAACATTCTATATATTAGTTTTCCTTTGTCTATACTTAGAAGACGCATTTATTTACATTACTGACTGACTACATGCCAACGTTTTGATTTGCTTGCCTTTTTTTTTGTTGCATATTTTATATAGCGTAAACTCGACATGAAGGTATTGGAGCGCCTTACATGAGCACCGCATTTACAGTACACATTCAGGCACGGGGAGATTAAGTGATTTGCCCAGAATTGCATATTCAGTGTTTATTTAGCACCATCAAAAATATTTCAGGAAAAAGTGGATGGGCATTTGGAGTATTGAGGCGAAAAGCTGTCTGTGATTTGTTACAATAGATTTGTTGAGGAAGGGTGCAAGCTTTTCCGGTTTATGTCAAGAAGCTTGCACGGTAATGAGAACAGAACACAGCCCCTTTCTTAGGGGTCATATCATTTAAACTGGATAGGGGAAAGCGGTCACTCGGAATTTGGATTTAAGTTTACTAGCTTTGGCTGGGTGGCGCCGGCGCACCGGGCGAGGCTTTACTTGGCCATTAAGACCAGCAGTTAGTTATGCCCGTGGTCACCTCATCCGCCCTCTAATCTTCGACCCGGATGTGACCTGAACACCTTGAGACAATTCTTTTTCTAGGGAGTGCTACACAAGCCACGCCGATACAATAACAGAACGGGTGACGATACAAGTTCAGCCAGAATGCTGAGTCTGTAAAGTGTTAATACTGCTTCCTTATTATATTGAAATGTCGCTGGGTATCTCCGAAAATGAATGCAAACTTTACATAGATCAGGGCTCCACTCGGTGTGGTAGTCCAGAGGGATACTGCGCCTGCTGTCGGGGTGGGTATGTTTCCCACAACTCCCCAAAAGTCTCACTCAGCTTATCCCATTTCAATCTTTATTTCGATCTATAGATCATCAAAGATATACAAACAATAAAATCATTTCGCAAATTAATAAAACATTGCTTTTAAAATTACACTGCTACACATTGGTCAATTCATCATCACAAGAAGGTAAAAAGTCAATAGTGGGGTTGAGTTTGTTTAAAAGGCCAGTTCCATTTTCAAAAGGCGATTGCGAGTGAACCACATTGCTGTTAGGTACTTTGCCACTGCGAACACAATTGGGGGGGGGGACACATCAGTTTTTACGCAGGAAGGAACTGTCTAAAACCCAGATTTTTAAAAAGGGGGATTAGCCAATGTCTCCTGATTCTTTTGTAGGCTTTGCAAAAGAAGACCACATGCCGGGCAGTGCTCGGTAATCGGGGGAGAAGACTAGGAGCTAATGAATGATCTAAGGGGAAGTGTGCCATATCTCCATTGCAGGAATAGCTTTCTGGTCAGCACAGGAGTTATACCATCCAGAACACATTCCAGTAAGTAGAAGTCTTTGCTTTGGATGAATAAATTCGTTAAAGAACCCTCACGCGTTGTGTTCAAGATGATGGCCAACTTTCGGTCATAGTAGACTTTTGACAATACCTTGCGTGGAATCCTGGTGCTTGCGTTTACTGGATCGGTCCAAAGTTCTGATAGGTCCAGGCTCTTGCAGGAACTTTTTATGTATCCAAGCCATGGAATGTTGGAGGTGTTTGGTAAAGTTAATAACTCCTGGAGCTCCATTCTGTAGTTGATGAGATCTTGGCTGCTCCATAAACGTCGCCAGAAATGTAATGGCTTAAGACCCAGTTCATCTGCAATTGGCCTAATACCCAAATCCATTCTCAATGGGAGTAACGGGGTACTTGGTGGAAGAGCTGCCAACTGAATTTATTTTCCGTGCTTGTTAAGTTTTTGGCAGAGGTGTGGCCCCACAACTCACCCCCATAAGTGACTGCCCCCCTTGCCTGGGATTTGTAGATCTGGATGACAGGGCCAAGTGGACGATATGATGATGTATTCGCCATCCTAGAGATTCCACCCGCTATCTGGACCAATTTCATATTTGCCCTAGTCTGTTGTGTGCCCCAGATCATGTGCTCATTGAGGGTTACTCCTAAGTACTCAAATGTAGATACCCTCTCTAGCCGCGCTAGACCTAGCGAGGGATTGGGACGTGATGATGGGGTGGGGTTTAAGATCATATATTTTGTTTTGATGACATTAATCTCGAGACCCCTCTCTATACAAAATTCCAGAAACCCATCCAGTACACGTTGTATTCCCATAGGGGATTTCGACAGCAGCAGGGTATCATCCGCAAACATAATTGCGGGTACCCTACTGCCGTTCAATTTGGGGGCATCAATGTCAATAATCCTGGTCAGATGGGTGATTACCCCGTTCACAAAGAGGCAGAACAGGGTCGGTGCGAGCACGCAGCCCTGTCTCACCCCTCTGTCAACGGGGAATCTTTCAGTTAAATTACCATTTCTACCACATCTTACACGGGCGAAGTTATTCTGATGCAATTTCATCAGAATAGCAAGAATGTCTAGCGGAACACCTAGGTCAGCCAGGACATTCCATAACTTGGATCTTGGGGCCAAATCGAAGGCGGCTCGCAAGTCCACAAAAACTGTGTACAAGCTGCCGCCCTCGATTAGTGCACTTCTCCAATAAATGAGATTCAGGCGGAATATCTGATCAGTTGTGGACACCCCCCTCCTGAATCCCGCCTGGTAAGGACTCAGAGTGGCAGTCTCCTCAAGCCAATTCTGGAGACGATCCAGGATGAGCCTACCGAAGAGCTTTTGGGAAACATCTATTAGGCTGATTGGCCTGTAGTTGGCTGGGAGCAGAGGCGAGCCCTTCTTAAATATCGGAACTACCTCTGCACCCAGCCAAGTATTAGGGACCTCTATGCCTTTTAAGATGGCATTACATATTGTCAACAAATAAGGGGCCCAGACGTCAGGCTCTTGTTTAAAGAGATCGCCAGGGAGGCCATCTAACCCTGGAGCCTTGCCTGACAATAGGCGTGCAATAGCAGCTCGTACCTCCTCTTCTGTAAAGGGGTAGCCCTCAGGATGAGTAGTGTTATCAAGGAAAGGATAGCATGTGGCTCCAGTTTCCTCTGTGTAGAGGGACTGAAAGTGCTCCTTCCATGCCCTGGGTGCAATATTTGGTTCTATTGCCGATGCTAGGTGCTCGGATCCCGTATTGACAATTCTCCAGAACTTGCGGTAGTCCCTGATCGCTAAAGCATTTGAGAGGTTTTCCCATTTATCCTGGTCCCATTCCATCTTGGCCTGGGTAGTAAGTTTCTTATATTCCCTTCTTTTGGCCTGTATCTCCTGTCTTCCTTTGCCCTTCTTAATACTGGTCAAGAGATCCCCCTTCGCCTTGCGGCATGTGGCATTATACCATGTGTTACGGCGAGGTCCACCACCTTTAGTGTGTCCCATGGAAAAAAGATCTGTAGCCAAAGTCTTAATAAGATCCTCATGTGCCAAACCTAGTAATTTTCGGGTTTCCAGTGTACTAAGGTTCTCACTTAGAACGCTCACTTTTTCCAGTATCGGAATAAGTCTAGCGTAGAGTTTAGGAAGATTCTCTCTGCGAGACGCTAACTTTTCCCACCTTATTCTTCTTCTGTTGTTTTCAAGTGAGAGCCTTACATTTATCGCTCTCGTAGATTGGCCCAAACCCTCCTTGCCAGGGAGGGTATAGACCAGCTCAAAGGCTTTGTGGTCGCTGTCCGTTTTATCTATCACCTTAAAATCATTGATATGCGACCACGAGGACAGTTGGACTAGAACATAATCCACTCTAGACTCCCTGCCTGGTCTATTGAAGGTGTATTTACTGGGGATATCAGATTTGGTACGCCTGTTGCACGCTCTGAGACCGTATTTAAGAGTCAGAGCGGTAATCTGTAAGGCGAGGGGTGTCCATGCTCTGGCCGGCGGAGCCACCGTGGGGGGTACTGACCACCTTGCGTCCTCTTCCAAGGAGAACCCACCCAAGTGGCCTGCTAGGGGCTCGAAATGTGAATTTAGGTCCCCTCCTACCACGTATGCAGTCCCCTTAGGAATTTCATTCAGGAAGTTTGACAATTCCTCGATGGTGGGTGATTCTCGTCCTATGTTTACGGGCCTAGAATATACTTTAATTACAGCTAATCTAAGGGAGTTTGGCCATTTTAGTAACACTGCTAATATGTCTTCAGAAAGCAAGGGAAGGCGAGTGGCTTGACAACCCAGGTGGGTAGCCACCAAGGTTGCAAGACCTCCGGAGGGGCGGCCCCTAACCCCCATTTCGCAGGGATGGAGAATGCCGCGAAACCCTGGCAAGAGTTCTCGTCCCTTGCCCAGGTTTCTTGCAGCAGACATCTATCTTTAGAATTGATAAAAGCAATCCATTCCTGCAGTTTGAGCTTGTTGCCCAGGCCGGCCACATTCCATGATATTATTTTCAGAGGTGGTGAACCTGGTTTGGAAGCTGTGGCGGGGGAGGGATCGCTATCGTTTTCACTGCCCTGGGACATTGTTTTTGTGTCCAAGTCTCCCTGTACTTCTCTTGGTACCATTACAGTGGGAAGAGGCAGGTCAGGATTGGCCTGGTTGTCTTCCGAGCTGTGCAATACAGCTTCGGGATGCCCGAGCTCTGTCATCAAAACAGTGGTGGATCTAGGAGGTATGATGTCTGATTCCTTGTCCTCCCGTGGGTGGGAGTACTGATTACTGCCAACACACATAAACTGTCAATCCACCATGTCTAAGCAAGAGTACCTATTTGATATGGGGAAGAATGTGGGGTGGTGGGCTCTAGGGCAGCGACAATCTCCTCTCTCTCTACCTCTCCAGTCACCCCCCCTCCCATAGCAAGTTTCCCAACCCTCCTCCCCGTTGTTTGCTGTAGAATGCGATTGGCACTGGGTTCTTGGGTAGTGAAAGTCTCCTCTCGCTCTTACATCCCACCTACCCACCCTCTCCTGTAGGCCATCCCATCTCTCTTCCTCCCATACATGTGTCAGTGGCGGGTAGAAGAAAGAAAGGGGTAGGGGCTGAATGTTGCTCTCTTGGTCGTCAGGAGACCAACCACAGATGTGGAAAACGGTCCTAGGGTCTCTGAAACTAATCAGGACACAGTCTTCATTGATGGATTTTCTAGTGCTTCCCACCCATGGGACCCTTCTTACCATGAGGACCTCGCTCGTTAAACCTTCTGGGAGAGGTCTGTAGATTGATAGCCAACTTACCACCTTATTCTTCATAGAGGCGGTCGATTCTTTGTAGGTTGCTTTTAACTCTGGGACCCCTGCTAAGATTACTGTATAAGGGCTTGCCTCCGGCGGCACGTTTACTACCCTTGCCTTATTAGCTTTGGATGGTGCCTCATCTGTTGGTACTACTACTTTCTGAGGCTGGTTGGAAATAGAGGATTTGTCCTTTGGCTGTTTGGGCTTCGATTGTGGTGGGGATGTGTGTGCGGGTCGGGCTGGGGGCTGTTTAGGGATGGGTATGTTGGCTCTGGGCTGCGTGGTAATGATTTTAGAGGGAGTTGGTTTGGCCTGTCGGGCCGGAGGTGCTGCACTGTTGAGCGCCTTGGTGGTAACTAAAGTGCCCCTTTTATTCTTTACCTCAGCCCCCCCTCTTTCACCATTGCTATCAGCTTTATTGTTTACTTTCAGGCTGTCGGCTAGTTGCACCATAGATTTCTCTATATTCACTAGCCTAGCTTCCATCTTGATTAGGCTAGCTTCCACGGGACTTAATAGAGAACTCAAAAGAATTCCTATGTCGGCCAGGGTGATATCTTCATCTGAGATCTCGAAGGGGTTCATGTTACCATGTTCTGTGTTCTCTACGTGTGGAGTCTCAGTGGGTAAGGCCTCATCTCTATCAATAGTCAAAGTCCCCGTTATACTCAATACAGGACTATCAGCCTCCTGGGTAGAGTTGGGTCTCTGGGTCTTTGCCTTCCTTCCCCCTTTGTTTTGGGCCCCTTTTTTCTGTTTTGGGATCGCTCCTTCCCTTGCACCCTGTAACACATGTCTATCTCCACCCATGATGTTACCCGCATCAGGAGCGCATTCAAGAGGGGACGGAAGGGTAGGGTGGGTTTGGGCCAATGGCAGATTTAACAAACTCAGATCGGCAAGTTCACTAAGGTCCTTCGTGCTAATGTGAGAGATAGAGTTGGTCAAATCTAGATCTAAATTCGGGGTATTCTCTATAACACTGCTTCCCCCGTTATTGCACTCAGTATCAATACGCTCATGCCTTGTATCTGGGGTCTTGGCCTGGGCCTAGGGGCCCATAGAAGATCTCCTCACCCAATCTATTTCTTGCGATAAACGCCTCTCTAATATAGTAATTTATCAATCAGTAATGACCCCGCTTTTACAAAGTAATTGTCCAAAGTACCTTTGGCCGCTCCCGTTGCTGCCAACGCGGTTTTGCTCCTTGTTTCCCTCGTGGACATCCTCAGAGATGGACCAAGGGGGGTGGCCCGGTCCCGGTCTCTCCCGTCCTCTAACGGCCTCAAATGGCCCGCCCTTTGCCCGGGCTTCACCCCGTGCTCCGTCCTGCGCGCGTCCCACGTCGCGGAGTGAGTAGGCTAGTTTTCATAGCCCCCAAGGCAAGTGGGCGTAGCCGCTGCGGGAAGAGGCTGCAGCTGTGTCCAATCCTTGCCTCGCAGTCCCGCAGCGGTGCTGGTGGAATCAGCGGCACGCCCATAGAGCGGGTGCCGTGCTTAACAAACTCTGTGAAAGTGCCCCAGCAGAAATGACAGACTGCAAGTGTCCCGGTGAGTAGCAGGCGTTGAGCGGCACCCGCAAAGCGGGTGCCACGAAAGGTTATACTCGAGCCAGGCAAGAGGGCGTAGCCGCTGCGGGAAGAGGCTGCAGGTGTGTCCAATCCTTGCCTCGCAGTCCCGCAGCGGTGCTGGTGGAATCAGCGGCACGCCCGTAGAGCGGGGGCCGCGCTTAACAAACTCCGTGAAAGTGCCCCAGCGGAACTGACAGACTGCAAATGTCCCGGTGAGTAGCAGGCGTTGAGTGGCACCCGCGAGGCGGGTTCCCGCCTTTAGTTATATTCGAGCCAGGCATGAGGGCATAGCCGCTGCGGGAAGAGGCTGCAGGTGTGTCCAATCCTTGACTCGCAGTCCCGCAGCGGTGCTGGTGGAATCAGCGGCACGTCCTTAGAGCAGGGGCCGCGCTTAACAAACTCAGTTAAAGTGCCCCAGCAGAAATGACAGACTGCAAAAGTCCCGGTGAGTAGAAGGTGTTGAGTGGCACCCGCAAAGCGGGTGCCGCGAAAGGTTATACTCAAGCCAGGCAAGAGGGCGTAGCCGCTGCGGGAAGCGGCTGCAGGTGTGTCCAATCCTTGCCTCGCAGTCCTGCAGCGGTGCTGGTGGAATCAGGGGCACGCCCGTAGAGCGGGCGCCGCGCTTAACAAACTCCGTGAAAGTGCCCCAGCAGAAATGACAGACTGCAAATGTCCCGGTGAGTAGCAGGCTTTGAGCTGAATAATAAGCTAACAATAACACATATTAATATGCGCCACAAAGCATTTCCGTTTTTGATAGTTTCTGCGTAGATTTTGTCAAGACTTTTTTTTTAACTAATCGCTGTCCAGCCTCCTTTATGTGTCTTAAGAAAAGATGTTGGTAAGTATTTTATTTAAAAATGCATGCTTACCTCTCCCTCTGCTTTCCTCTCCGCATTAGCTGCATACCTGCAATATATCTGGATGTAAGAGCATGCCATTCACAGGTAAATGGCGCCAATGGGGGGCAGTGCATCCCTCTGCATGTGTCAGCAGGGGGTGAAATGGGAGGAGTAACATCCTTTTCTAATACCAAGGATCAGGTTACATCCAGCTCATCAGGCAGGATTAATACACCCTGGGCTGTTTTATTGGGATTGGAGGTTGTGACCAGTAATTTAAGGCTCTCCAATACCTTCGGGTCGAGTCTCAACTCCATTCAAAACTGGTTATCAACTGATTCTGAATCTCTCCAAAACTGAATTTCTCCTCCTCTCTTTCTCCTCCCCCTGTTCAATCATGGATGGATCAGATGAATGTACTTAACAATAAACCCATCATTGTCGACAGCGCAAAATCCTTTGGTGTCATACTTGACAAAAAACTCAATCTAATCTCCCACATTAATTCCATTGCAAAGTCTGCTCGATACCAACCGTGCCTTCCTTGGGGAATGTGTCGCTTCTTCCCTGAGCAAGACCTTAAAACGAAGGTCCTCTCCAGACTGTACTACCGCAATTCTCTTCTTACTGGTCTCCCCAAATCCCACCTGTCCCCCTTTAAATCTGTTCTCCATTCAGCAGCCTGTTTCATTTATGGGGCCAAAAGAAGTGACCACATCACACCCATGTTATCCACCCTCCGCTGGCTTCCCATCGAGGCCAGAGCTATCTACAAGACTGCCTGTATCACCCACAAAGCCTTGCACTTCTCCTCTCCTCGCTACCTGGCGAATAAACTGAAACTCTCTGGAGGCTCTAGACCATCACATTAAGCATGGGCGAATTTTGCGAATCTCGCGTTCGCGAATTTTGCGGATTTGCGAACTCGCAATCCGCAAAATCCGCGAATTCTCGCGAATTTGCAGATTTTTTTTTTTTGTGTTTGCCACTCTCTGTCACCACTGCCACTCTCTGACTACTCATGCCACCCTCTGGCCCACCCATGCCACCCTCTGTTTCATCCAGCACCCTCTGGTTATCCAGTCAGTGTACATTATTGTGGCAAAGCAAAGCACACCTTCCCTGCCTCAAGTGACCTGAATTAATTTGGGGCTGATTAATGTGTCACAGAATATTTTTTTAGCTGGCACCTGCTTCCTTAGTGCTTCCTGATTAGTGATCTTTTGCACTTGCTAAGTGCTTTCATTGTTGCAAAATTAGTTACAACACCTGCCCTGCCCCAAATGACAATAATGAATTAGGGGCTGATTAATGGATTTGAACTTCCAGCCTGGCTCCTGCTTGTCTCCCTTAGCTGTAATTCAGGACCTTTGTGGCATATGTGTAACTATTCTGAGGTTCAGAGCAGGGTCACATAATAGTTGCAACTGGCAACTGAACTCTGGAGGGGCCCCTCAGGAAGCACTACAGGAAATGGCTACTAATGATGAGCCTGAACTTTTGAACCTGGTAAGTAGTTTCAGTTTTGCTAAGATCGTATTTCTGCAATTTAGCGCTTATTCGCGGGGCGCGAAGTTGTACTGGGAAGCCGCGAACTCACGCGAACAGTGCGAGCAAGCCATAAAATCCGCTGCTCGCGGATTTGCGGATTTTGCGGGAGATTCGCGAATCTCGCGGATTGCGAATTTACCGAAAATCCGCAAAATCCGCGAGCGAAACGGATTTTCCGCCCATGCTTACATCACATAAAGTAGAAAATTTACTGCTTGAACCTCCCAATTTCAAGAAAGAAATATCGATGGCCCAATCCTTCTCAGGCAACGCAGTGAGAATCTGGAACTCACTTCCGCCTCAGCTCCGGACCACCACCTCCTCCCAGGCCTTCAAAATTGATCTCAAAGTTCTCCTCCTGTTGGACTAGAACATAATCCACTCTAGACTCCCTGCCTGGTCTATTGAAGGTGTATTTACTGGGGATATCAGATTAGGTACGCCTGTTGCACGCTCTGAGACCGTATTTAAGAGTCAGAGCGGTAATCTGTAAGGCGAGGGGTGTCCATGCTCTGGCCGGCGGAGCCACCGTGGGGGGTACTGACCACCTTGCGTCCTCTTCCAAGGAGGACCCATCCAAGTGGCCTGCTAGGGGCTCGAAATGTGAATTTAGGTCCCCTCCTACCACGTATGCAGTCCCCTTAGGAATTTCATTCAGGAAGTTTGACAATTCCTCGATGGTGGGTGATTCTCGTCCTATGTTTACGGGCCTAGAATATACTTTAATTACAGCTAATCTAAGGGAGTTTGGCCATTTTAGTAACACTGCTAATATGTCTTCAGAAAGCAAGGGAAGGCGAGTGGCTTGACAACCCAGGTGGGTAGCCACCAAGGTTGCAAGACCTCCGGAGGGGCGGCCCCTAACCCCCATTTCGCAGGGATGGAGAATGCCGCGAAACCCTGGCAAGAGTTCTCGTCCCTTGCCCAGGTTTCTTGCAGCAGACATCTATCTTTAGAATTGATAAAAGCAATCCATTCCTGCAGTTTGAGCTTGTTGCCCAGGGAGGCCACATTCCATGATATTATTTTCAGAGGTGGTGAACCTGGTTTGGAAGCTGTGGCGGGGGAGGGATCGCTATCGTTTTCACTGCCCTGGGACATTGTTTTTGTGTCCAAGTCTCCCTGTACTTCTCTTGGTACCATTACAGTGGGAAGAGGCAGGTCAGGATTGGCCTGGTTGTCTTCCGAGCTGTGCAATACAGCTTCGGGATGCCCGAGCTCTGTCATCAAAACAGTGGTGGATCTAGGAGGTATGATGTCTGATTCCTTGTCCTCCCGTGGGTGGGAGTACTGATTACTGCCAACACACATAAACTGTCAATCCACCATGTCTAAGCAAGAGTACCTATTTGATATGGGGAAGAATGTGGGGTGGTGGGCTCTAGGGCAGCGACAATCTCCTCTCTCTCTACCTCTCCAGTCACCCCCCCTCCTATAGCAAGTTTCCCAACCCTCCTCCCCGTTGTTTGCTGTAGAATGCGATTGGCACTGGGTTCTTGGGTAGTGAAAGTCTCCTCTCGCTCTTACATCCCACCTACCCACCCTCTCCTGTAGGCCATCCCATCTCTCTTCCTCCCATACATGTGTCAGTGGCGGGTAGAAGAAAGAAAGGGGTAGGGGCTGAATGTTGCTCTCTTGGTCGTCAGGAGACCAACCACAGATGTGGAAAACGGTCCTAGGGTCTCTGAAACTAATCAGGACACAGTCTTCATTGATGGATTTTCTAGTGCTTCCCACCCATGGGACCCTTCTTACCATGAGGACCTCGCTCGTTAAACCTTCTGGGAGAGGTCTGTAGATTGATAGCCAACTTACCACCTTATTCTTCATAGAGGCGGTCGATTCTTTGTAGGTTGCTTTTAACTCTGGGACCCCTGCTAAGATTACTGTATAAGGGCTTGCCTCCGGCGGCAAGTTTACTACCCTTGCCTTATTAGCTTTGGATGGTGCCTCATCTGTTGGTACTACTACTTTCTGAGGCTGGTTGGAAATAGAGGATTTGTCCTTTGGCTGTTTGGGCTTCGATTGTGGTGGGGATGTGTGTGCGGGTCGGGCTGGGGGCTGTTTAGGGATGGGTATGTTGGCTCTGGGCTGCGTGGTAATGATTTTAGAGGGAGTTGGTTTGGCCTGTCGGGCCGGGGGTGCTGCACTGTTGAGCGCCTTGGTGGTAACTAAAGTGCCCCTTTTATTCTTTACCTCAGCCCCCCCTCTTTCACCATTGCTATCAGCTTTATTGTTTACTTTCAGGCAGTCGGCTAGTTGCACCGTAGATTTCTCTATATTCACTAGCCTAGCTTCCATCTTGATTAGGCTAGCTTCCACGGGACTTAATAGAGAACTCAAAAGAATTCCTATGTCGGCCAGGGTGATATCTTCATCTGAGATCTCGAAGGGGTTCATGTTACCATGTTCTGTGTTCTCTACGTGTGGAGTCTCAGTGGGTAAGGCCTCATCTCTATCAATAGTCAAAGTCCCCGTTATACTCAATACAGGACTATCAGCCTCCTGGGTAGAGTTGGGTCTCTGGGTCTTTGCCTTCCTTCCCCCTTTGTTTTGGGCCCCTTTTTTCTGTTTTGGGATCGCTCCTTCCCTTGCACCCTGTAACACATGTCTATCTCCACCCATGATGTTACCCGCATCAGGAGCGCATTCAAGAGGGGACGGAAGGGTAGGGTGGGTTTGGGCCAATGGCAGATTTAACAAACTCAGATCGGCAAGTTCACTAAGGTCCTTCGTGCTAATGTGAGAGATAGAGTTGGTCAAATCTAGATCTAAATTCGGGGTATTCTCTATAACACTGCTTCCCCCGTTATTGCACTCAGTATCAATACGCTCATGTCTTGTATCTGGGGTCTTGGCCTGGGCCTAGGGGCCCATAGAAGATCTCCTCACCCAATCTATTTCTTGCGATAAACGCCTCTCTAATATAGTAATTTATCAATCAGTAATGACCCCGCTTTTACAAAGTAATTGTCCAAAGTACCTTTGGCCGCTCCCGTTGCTGCCAACGCGGTTTTGCTCCTTGTTTCCCTCGTGGACATCCTCAGAGATGGACCAAGGGGGGTGGCCCGGTCCCGGTCTCTCCCGTCCTCTAACGGCCTCAAATGGCCCGCCCTTTGCCCGGGCTTCACCCCGTGCTCCGTCCTGCGCGCGTCCCACGTCGCGGAGTGAATAGGCTAGTTTTCATAGCCCCCAAGGCAAGTGGGCGTAGCCGCTGCGGGAAGAGGCTGCAGCTGTGTCCAATCCTTGCCTCGCAGTCCCGCAGCGGTGCTGGTGGAATCAGCGGCACGCCCATAGAGCGGGTGCCGTGCTTAACAAACTCTGTGAAAGTGCCCCAGCAGAAATGACAGACTGCAAGTGTCCCGGTGAGTAGCAGGCGTTGAGCGGCACCCGCAAAGCGGGTGCCACGAAAGGTTATACTCGAGCCAGGCAAGAGGGCGTAGCCGCTGCGGGAAGAGGCTGCAGGTGTGTCCAATCCTTGCCTCGCAGTCCCGCAGCGGTGCTGGTGGAATCAGCGGCACGCCCGTAGAGCGGGGGCCGCGCTTAACAAACTCCGTGAAAGTGCCCCAGCGGAACTGACAGACTGCAAATGTCCCGGTGAGTAGCAGGCGTTGAGTGGCACCCGCGAGGCGGGTTCCTGCCTTTAGTTATATTCGAGCCAGGCATGAGGGCATAGCCGCTGCGGGAAGAGGCTGCAGGTGTGTCCAATCCTTGACTCGCAGTCCCGCAGCTGTGCTGGTGGAATCAGCGGCACGTCCTTAGAGCAGGGGCCGCGCTTAACAAACTCAGTTAAAGTGCCCCAGCAGAAATGACAGACTGCAAAAGTCCCGGTGAGTAGAAGGTGTTGAGTGGCACCCGCAAAGCGGGTGCCGCGAAAGGTTATACTCAAGCCAGGCAAGAGGGCGTAGCCACTGCGGGAAGCGGCTGCAGGTGTGTCCAATCCTTGCCTCGCAGTCCTGCAGCGGTGCTGGTGGAATCAGGGGCACGCCCGTAGAGCGGGCGCCGCGCTTAACAAACTCCGTGAAAGTGCCCCAGCAGAAATGACAGACTGCAAATGTCCCGGTGAGTAGCAGGCTTTGAGCTGAATAATAAGCTAACAATAACACATATTAATATGCGCCACAAAGCATTTCCGTTTTTGATGGTTTCTGCGTAGATTTTGTCAAGACTTTTTTTTTAACTAATCGCTGTCCAGCCTCCTTTATGTGTCTTAAGAAAAGATGTTGGTAAGTATTTTATTTAAAAATGCATGCTTACCTCTCCCTCTGCTTTCCTCTCCGCATTAGCTGCATACCTGCAATATATCTGGATGTAAGAGCATGCCATTCACAGGTAAATGGCGCCAATGGGGGGCAGTGCATCCCTCTGCATGTGTCAGCAGGGGGTGAAATGGGAGGAGTAACATCCTTTTCTAATACCAAGGATCAGGTTACATCCAGCTCATCAGGCAGGATTAATACACCCTGGGCTGTTTTATTGGGATTGGAGGTTGTGACCAGTAATTTAAGGCTCTCCAATACCTTCGGGTCGAGTCTCAACTCCATTCAAAACTGGTTATCAACTGATTCTGAATCTCTCCAAAACTGAATTTCTCCTCCTCACTTTCTCCTCCCCCTGTTCAATCATGGATGGATCAGATGAATGTACTTAACAATAAACCCATCATTGTCGACAGCGCAAAATCCTTTGGTGTCATACTTGACAAAAAACTCAATCTAATCTCCCACATTAATTCCATTGCAAAGTCTGCTCGATACCAACCGTGCCTTCCTTGGGGAATGTGTCGCTTCTTCCCTGAGCAAGACCTTAAAACGAAGGTCCTCTCCAGACTGTACTACCGCAATTCTCTTCTTACTGGTCTCCCCAAATCCCACCTGTCCCCCTTTAAATCTGTTCTCCATTCAGCAGCCTGTTTCATTTATGGGGCCAAAAGAAGTGACCACATCACACCCATGTTATCCACCCTCCGCTGGCTTCCCATCGAGGCTAGAGCTATCTACAAGACTGCCTGTATCACCCACAAAGCCTTGCACTTCTCCTCTCCTCGCTACCTGGCGAATAAACTGAAACTCTCTGGAGGCTCTAGACCATCACATTAAGCATGGGCGAATTTTGCGAATCTCGCGTTCGCGAATTTTGCGGATTTGCGAACTCGCAATCCGCAAAATCCGCGAATTCTCGCGAATTTGCAGATTTTTTTTTTTTGTGTTTGCCACTCTCTGTCACCACTGCCACTCTCTGACTACTCATGCCACCCTCTGGCCCACCCATGCCACCCTCTGTTTCATCCAGCACCCTCTGGTTATCCAGTCAGTGTACATTATTGTGGCAAAGCACACCTTCCCTGCCTCAAGTGACCTGAATTAATTTGGGGCTGATTAATGTGTCACAGAATATTTTTTTAGCTGGCACCTGCTTCCTGATTAGTGATCTTTTGCACTTGCTAAGTGCTTTCATTGTTGCAAAATTAGTTACAACACCTGCCCTGCCCCAACTGACAATAATGAATTAGGGGCTGATTAATGGATTTGAACTTCCTGCCTGGCTCCTGCTTGTCTCCCTTAGCTGTAATTCAGGACCTTTGTGGCATATGTGTAACTATTCTGAGGTTCAGAGCAGGGTCACATAATAGTTGCAACTGGCAACTGAACTCTGGAGGGGCCCCTCAGGAAGCACTACAGGAAATGGCTACTAATGATGAGCCTGAACTTTTGAACCTGGTAAGTAGTTTCAGTTTTGCTAAGATCGTATTTCTGCAATTTAGCGCTTATTCGCGGGGCGCGAAGTTGTACTGGGAAGCCGCGAACTCACGCGAACAGTGCGAGCAAGCCATAAAATCCGCTGCTTGCGGATTTGCGGATTTTGCGGGAGATTCGCGAATCTCGCGGATTGCGAATTTACCGAAAATCCGCAAAATCCGCGAGCGAAACGGATTTTCCGCCCATGCTTACATCACATAAAGTAGAAAATTTACTGCTTGAACCTCCCAATTTCAAGAAAGAAATATCGATGGCCCAATCCTTCTCAGGCAACGCAGTGAGAATCTGGAACTCACTTCCGCCTCAGCTCCGGACCACCACCTCCTCCCCGGCCTTCAAAATTGATCTCAAAGTTCTCCTCCTTCAAAGACACTTCCAAATTTAATTCACGCCCTCTCTGTTATCTGAAGG
Organism: Lissotriton vulgaris; assembly: GCF_964263255.1. Lineage (NCBI taxonomy): Eukaryota > Metazoa > Chordata > Amphibia > Caudata > Salamandridae > Lissotriton > Lissotriton vulgaris. The sequence continues at coordinate 174,546,777 of NC_141686.1, read as the reverse complement.
AAGACCTTCCATTATAGAAATTCTATTCTCCATGACAATGGAATTGCCTTCTCAGTGTGTTCTTGTGGTTTGAGTGTCTGCCATTTATTGCAGTATTATCCTTCTAACTGTGTTTGGTACTCTTTTGTAACATGCACAAGTCACTTTTCACTTGTAACACACTGTTTGCTACCTCTTACTTTTTGTTTGCTTTAGATACTTGCACAAGTGCCACCATTGCCTACGTAACGTTTGTTCTTGTGTTTGAGTGCCTGCCATTTATTGCAGTATTATACTGTACTGGTACTTTGTACGCTTTTGTAACTTGCACACATGTCACTTTTTTCCTCCCGTAATGCACCGTTTGCTACCTCTTGTATTTTGTTTGCTCACAATTGTCACTTTTGCCTCATGTAATTTAACGTTTGCTTTTGTAATTTGTTCACTTGTAATTTTCTCCTCATGTATCATTACTGTTCCTATTGTGAAGCGCTCTGACACCTTCGGGTAAAGTCCGTGCTATATAAAAACGCATAAATAAATAAATAAAAATAAACAAATATAAAATATGCACACACACAAAAAACGTTGGAACACGTGACCCACAGGTTACTTCGGAATCTCTGTAGCCTGGGTATTTTCAAAGTTAGCGAAATCAATCAGTCAGTCCTGTAGAGTGTGACTTGCCTCCCTGGGAGGAGGAAAGGGGTCTCCAGGCGCTGAGGTTCTGTGAGCCTTGTTCGGAAAGTCATGTCTTGAGTCTACTCCTGAAATCTTTCATTATGGAGGAGGTGCGCAGATAGAGAGGAAGGTCTTTCCAAGATTTGGCAGCGAGTTAGTAGGGACCATGACAAGCAAGAAGGAGGACCAGAGACAAGATTTTGAAAGGCAAACACTGAAAGTGGTCAAACATATAAGTAGGACTAAATCCTTTAGTTTTACTTCTATGTTTGGCTTGTCCGTTTTTTGCGTAGTATTGTAATTATATGTATGTGTGTGTGTGTCACAATAGATATGCTCAGACAGACATTTACATGGCTATGTTTACATACCATAACTTTGCAGAAGCAGGACCTCTACCCTGCCCCCCTCTCCACTCTGTGCATCTAACCATTTGAGCTATCTAGCAGGGATTGAGCTATGTAAGTTGATTTTACCGGACTCTCCACAATAGGTACATTTATCCCCATGCTCTTTTGCGATCGAACCCTCGATCAGTAGGTTACAGTCTGCAGCACGGACATTAACACAGGGTCTGTCTGAATGGGATTTGTACATGTGAGCTGTACCTTACATGCAAATCTTTGCAGCAGACGCATGAATGCCATGGTCCGCTCCATGGAACACTCAGCCTCCTGGTTACACATGCTTTTCCATAGCCGGTGCATTAGCCTACTCAGATAGTTTACCTGTCTTCTGTGCCTGCACTCCTTCTCCAGCTTCTCCTTAATAAGTTCCTGCTGGAGTTCACATCACATACCCTGCTGTAATGCACCTTCAGGCAGCCTGTGAAGGGTTAAGATGCTTATGTCAGATAGGAGTAGCCGAACCAAGTTCTACAAGGCCTGGGCATCCTTTCACTGCTACCCAAGGGAAGATGCAGCAGCCACTGAGACTGAAACCTGTGCCAAATAGGGGAGCCTGGAGAGGATGACCGACAATCGAAAGTTTCCGAGACTTAGCGTAGGGACAGATGTCTCCTGCCCACTCACACCTACAAAGCATTAGAACATGGTGAGCAAATAGGGCAGTTCCCAGTAACAGCGTTGCTTCGAGATTTACTATGTGGAAGGGGAGGGAGCTTGCATACTCGTGTTGCGCCATATGCTTAACAAAAGAGTACAATACATCTGGGACCTCAAAGGTCCAAAAGCACCAGAAAGCAAAGAGTTCAAGAACGGGAGCCAACAGGCTGAATCCCACAGGGAAAAAAATGGTTTATTATGACTCAAAGGAAAGAAAAAAAGGCTTCAAGAACAGCAAGAACCAAACCCACCCATAACAGAAGTGCCATGTGCTTGACTGAAAAAAAAATGCAGTTTTTCCACATAAACCTGAAGAGGCTACAGCGATGTTCCCAGGAGTGCACTGTTTGAAGTTGGTAACACAGGACTGAAACTTTGTTCTGTTTCAGTGGTTGACGATTTGGCGAATAACTCGTCTCTCCCTGTGTGTACGACCCACTGGGCGCCAGGAGGGTCCTCCTCGGTTATCCACCAATCTCTCATGTAAAAGTCAAACCAAGTAGATAAAGTCCGAGCATGGGGTGGGGGTAGGCTCCCTGTCTCTTTTGCATTCGGGCTGGGCATCAAGATCTGTTTCTAGCGAAGAGCACTCTTAAAGAAATAAAAAAGTAGGCCCGAAACCATGCCCTACAATGGTCACTGACATGTTTAGGAATAGTTGGTCGCTGCTCTTAGATGAGCTAAACCCTGGGAGAGGCATGCATGCCATGAACAAATAGCGCAAAGGAATAATGGAGCAATGTGGGAACCAGCAAATGGCAAGCCTATGGGCGGGCTGAAACCCAAAAAGTAGATACAGCATGTCTCTTTTCAAGACAGAGCATGCCCGCTGTCTAGAGCGGGAAATCTAAAAATGACAGACTACTGTTGTGTCACCGATAGCACCCAAAAGAAATTACATAAAAAGTTACAAAAATAATTATAAATATTGTATCCAATTGTTCACTTCGAAATACATCGTATGTAGTTTTGATATTTTCAGAAAAGAGAGGTTCAGTAATTAGGATGCCTTTCAAAGAGTGCGGGGGAGCTCATTCGAGACTTTAACCTCCCTGACGAGAAGGTTCTGCCACCAGGTTCTCAGTATAGTAAACAAGAAGGCCTCTGTGGATCAAAAACTGCGTACCATAGCATAACTTAAACAATTTCTTCTCAGATAGTGCGGGCCCATGTGCTGAACTTCTTTAAAACGTGATGCAGAAAGAGATTTCTTGTCGCCACAAGCCGGTGTAAAGTCCCTCAGAGCCTTTGGCATACATGGCAACATTTAGAGCAGGCAAGTGTGAGATTAAAAAACAAATTTGATGTCAGAACATATTTTTCCTATTGACTTATTTTGAAATAGAAGGCATTGGAGGACTGTGGCTCAATGGTTAGAGCGGCAGACCTTGATGCAGAGTTCTGGTCAGTGGCCAGGGTTCGATTCCCACCTCGGCGTGTCTCTGGCTCATAAATTCCTCTGACCAGATATTCTCGCTTCAGTGCCTATTCTAATCATGTGTCCCACGCTGCAACTCTGGGCAATAGCTTGCTTAATCTCCACAACGGCACCAACAGCGAGAGGGATGCCTGGTTTCACCATGGAGGTGCCCAGGAGTGGACACTTCACAAGGAAAGGTTCCTGAGTGGTATGAGTACAAGCGCCGGGAGGCCCCGGTCTGGGGTAGCTGTGCGCTATACAAGTACAACACATTTACATCTACCTGAAGCAGGTCTATTGGTCTGCTTGGTGGCAGACAATCAGCATATCATTTTTGTCAGTTTAATAACATAGCACAAACAAAAATAGAGTTCTAAACTTCTTTGTATGCGCTATGTAAAACTGCCAAAAGTAAAATGTCGAGGCCTGTACTGCTCTAATCATCCCCTCCAAGAATGAATCACAAAGCATTAGCCTTTGATGTCGGATGTAATTCTTAGATGAGAGCATGGGGGACAGGCATCAACATTTCACTTTTTCTTGTTTCCAGCACATCATCAATCAATCAATCAAAGACATTTATAGAGCGCACTACCTACCCGTAGGGTCTCGAGGCGCTTTGAGGGTGGGTGGGGGGGGGGGGTGCCGCTACTGCTCGAACAGCCAGGTCTTGAGCTTCTTCCTGAAGGAGAGGTGGTCTTGGGTCAGGCGCAGGTCGGCCGGGAGGGAGTTCCAGGTCTTGGCGGCCAGGTAGGAGAAGGACCTTCCTCCTGTGGTGGCTCTGCGGATGCGTGGGACGGCGGCGAGGGCGTGGCTGGCGGATCGGAGGTGGCGTTTGGGAGCGTAGAAGTTGATTCGGTTGTTGAGGTAGCTCGGGCCTTGGTCGTGGAGAGCTTTGTGTGCGTGGGTAAGGAGGCGGAAGGTGATTCTCTTGTTGACCGGGAGCCAGTGCAGGTCTCTTAGGTGTCCGGAGATGTGGCTGTGTCGTGGGATGTCGAGGATGAGTCTGGCTGAGGCGTTCTGGATGCGCTGGAGTCTCTTCTGGATCTTGGCGGTGGTTCCGGCGTAGAGTGCGTTGCCGTAGTCCAGTCGGCTGGTGACGAGGGCCTGGGTGACGGTCTTCCTGGTCTCTGTGGGGATCCACCAGAAGATCTTCCGAAGCATGTGCAGGATGTTGAAGCACGACGAGGAGACGGCGTTGACTTGCTTGGTCATGGAGAGGGAGGAGTCCAAGATGAAACCCAGGTTGCGTGCGTGGTCCGTCGGTTTGGGTGCGGTGCCCAGGGCGGGGGGCCACCAGGAGTCGTCCCAGGCGGAGGGCGAGGGGCCCAGGATGACGACCTCCGTCTTATCTGTGTTCAGCTTCAGGTGGCTCATCGTCATCCACTCGGCTACCTCTCTCATCCCTTCGTGCAGGTTGGCTCTGGCGGCGGCGGGGTCGTTGGTCAGGGAGAGGATCAGCTGGGTGTCGTCGGCGTAGGAGATTATGTTGAGGTTGTGTTGGCGTGCGATGGCCGCGAGGGGGCTCATGTAGACGTTGAAGAGAGTCGGGCTCAGTGAGGATCCTTGAGGGACGCCGCAGATGACTTTGGTGGCCTCTGACTTGTACGGTGGTAGGCGGACTCTTTGTGTTCTTCCGTGGAGAAAGGAGACGATCCATTCCAGCGCCTTCTCCTGGATTCCGACGTTGCTGAGGCGCTGCACTAGGGTGCGGTGGCAGACCGTGTCGAAAGCCGCGGAGAGGTCTAGGAGGATGAGGGCCGCTGTTTCCCCGTTGTCCATCAGGGCTCGGATGTCGTCGGTGGCGGCGATGAGGGCGGTCTCGGTGCTGTGGTTGGCACGGAATCCGGACTGCGATGGGTCGAGGGATCCATTCGTCTCGAGGAAGGTGGCCAGCTGTTTGTTGACGGTCTTCTCGATGACTTTGGCTGGAAACGGGAGTAGCGAGATGGGGCGGTAATTCTTGAATTCGGTGGGGTCTGCTGTAGGTTTCTTCAGTAGAGCGCTGAGTTCGGCGTGCTTCCAGCTCTCGGGGAAGGTGGCGGTGTCGAATGAGGTGTTGATGATGTCCCGCAGGTGGGGTGCGATGACAGCGTCGGCTTTGTTGAAGACGTGGTGAGGGCAGGGGTCGGTTGGAGATCCGGAGTGGACAGAGTTCATCGTGTGGACGGTGTCTTCGGTGTTGACCGGGGTCCAGGCGCGGAGGGTGGTGGTGGGTGGAGGTCCTGCGGTCGTGGCGTGCGTCGGTTGAGTGCTGAAGCTGTCGTGTATGTCCGCGATCTTGTTGTGGAAGTAGGAAGCGAGGGAGTTGCAGAGGTCTTGCGAAGGGGTGATGTCGTTGTTTCCGGCGTTGGGGTTGGAGAGCTCTTTCACGATGTTGAAGAGTTCCTTGCAGTTGTGTGCGTTGTTGTCCAGTCGGTTTTTGAAAGCCGTTTTCTTGGCGATGCGGATCAGTTGGTGGTGTTTCCGGGTGGCGAGCTTGAGGGTGGTCCTGTTGTCCGGCGTGGGTTCCCTTCTCCAGGCTTTCTCGAGGGCTCGGCAGTTCTTCTTGGAGCTCTTGAGTTCGTCGGTGAACCATGGGGCTCTCTTACTGCCGGGTCTGCTGGGCGGGGTCCTCAGTGGGGCGAGTTCGTCTGCGCAGTTGCTGATCCACTTCGTGAGGTTGTCGGCGGCCTGGCTGGGGTTCGCTGAGCTGGCCGGAGGGTGCTGGCTCAGGGAGGTGGCGAGCTGGTCGGCTGTGATCTTGTTCCAGCTTCTTCGGGCAACCTGTTGCTGGTGGTGGTGGGTCGTCGTTCTTCTGAAGGTGAAGTGGATGCATCTGTGATCTGTCCAGTGGAGTTCTGTGGCGTGGCTGAAGGCGATGTCTTTGCTGGATGAGAAGATGGCGTCGAGTGTGTGTCCGGCGAGGTGGGTGGGGGTGGACACCAGCTGCTTGAGTCCAAGGTTGGCGAGGTTGTCGAGCAGGGTGCTGGTGTTGCAGTCGTTGTTGTTCTCCAGGTGGAAGTTGAAGTCCCCCAGGAGGATGTAGTCAGCGGAGGGGAGGGCGTGCGGGCTGACGAAGTCGGCAATGTCCTCGCTGAATTGAGTGCGTGGTCCCGGAGGTCGGTAGATCAGGGTGCCTCTGAGGGTGGTCTTCGGGTCGGTGTGGATCTGGAAGTGCAGGTGTTCAGCGGAGGGTGGGGTGTTGTCGGTGCTGGTCGTGATGCGGATGGTGTTCTTGTGGATGATGGCGATGCCTCCTCCCACCTGGTTGGCGTTGCGGTCCTTCCGGGTGATCTTGTATCCTTCTGGGATGGCGATGGCGATGTCGGGCGCTGAGGAGGCGTTCATCCAGGTCTCCGTGAATCATGAATCGGTAATCCTAATCTGGTTTCTGCATGCAGGAATCAGGAGTGCTGGAGACTATCCTTGAAATCTGTAGTCTCCCACCTGCATCAGGAGGGTTGGAATGGATGCATCAAGGAAGAGGAGAAGCATATGAAAGCCAGAGCCGGATTGGCTGCCTCGTTTTGGACCCTTTGCAGTTTTTTAATGACTCTGATGTCAAAACTCAAGCAAAGGGAGTTGTTGTAGCCAGCTGACTCAATATTAAGGCCTGGATCATTACCAAGTAAACCTTCTTGCAAAATAAAAAGGTAGAATCTTCCTGAGCACCTTCAAAAGGAAGAAGCAGATCAAAGCAGATGCTTCACCTGCCTTTTAGTGAGGCCTTCAGCTCAAGCAATACACCCAGGTTTTTTTTTATCGCTGAAGCAGCAACAGGCTGAATGGACAAGGATATGGGCCAAAAATCTTCTGAAAGTGGGCTGGGAGGGCAAAAGTGTTTTAACCATGGACGGCATTTAGGGGTCATTTAGCAGCTTCGGCCCCTGGCTTGCCTCTTGCGACCCCCGGCTTCCCTCTTTTTCTTTTCTGTCAAATATCAGCTGTAATAAAATTTAGAAAATTCAGCAATTTTTCTCCCCAAAAAAATCTTTAAAATGTTGGTTTCCATATATGAATTCAACTAAAGAAAAGCTTCTGAACTAGTAAGCTGGGCTGCACACAGGAGAGCTACCTATAGGTAGCCGGCGAGCTACCGGTGGTTCAGGAGCTACTCGTTGGAGAAGCCTGGGCACAGTGCACATCACTGCCGACGCGACTGATGCGGATGACGCCTCCTACCGTCGTGTTGGGATGCTGCTCAAGACAAATGTCTGGATCCAGTTTGATGCCTTGGGATCATTCCAAGGTAAGGGATCTGTGGCTAGGAAGTTTCTAACAGATGAGGCATTACCGAAGGTGAATATCTTGTTCGTCAAGTACAGTTCTCCACTGTTACGCACCTGCACATGCCTCCCTGAGAACCATGGGTCGCAAGAGGGAAGCCGGGGACTTTAAACCCACAGTCCAAATTCTTATACAGTAAATCAATCCTATAGTATGTATTAGCTCTCTCTACTGTTTAATATAGCCTTATAGCCCGCCGTAGAGGGCTATACCGGCTATTAAAGGCCCTCTCCAGCGTTAAAGGCCCCGAGCCGAAGGCGAGGGCCTTTAACCAGGGAGAGGGACTTTAATAGCGGTATAGCCCATCTACGAAGGGCTATAAGGCTATTAGAACATTCTGTCACCAGAGGACAGAATGTTCTAACAAAAAAACAAAGCCTTTTGAAAGCATGAGTGGATTGGAATCCCTTCAGGCTCCCTAAAGCCTTTGTTCACAGCCAGAGCTGTGAACAAAGAAACATTAGAATGTTGCAGCTCCAGGCTTATACCAGCCATTATAAGCCCAGAGCACTCCATTGTTTTCAATGGAGCTCCCAACATTCCAATGTTCTAATAAATAATATGGCATGTGTAACCAGGCCACTTCTTTGGGACACTCTGAATGTATAATACAAATCCGTTGTGCTCTTAACAGCTCCCTAAAAGTCACATTATTCTATTGATGAAATGGATGAGGTGAACTAGAGGGCTATTTACAGATGTGGATTTTACTCAGGATACCAGGCTCCTGCTCGACTGAAGAAAATGTCAGCTTTGCTGATTCAATAAGCATGGAGTCAATGGCATTCGAGGCTTTGTCGGTATCCCATGTTAAAGGATAACTTTGCTTGTAGAGCCGACATAGGCAGATCCTCTTGCCAACACAATAAGGAAACCAGTAACGACATATGCTTGTAACAGTTCAGATGGCGATAAATGGGAGAACATGTTCCTCAGGCTGAGTGGACAAGGATAGGTGCCAGAATACATGGGCAGCTCCACATTCTTTATTTTCAGCTCGTTTTTTCTTTATACTAATATGAATAATATTGTATCATTCACTAATTGTGTAATAAAAACCAGAGCACACTTAGATGGAACAGAACCTTTGGTAGAAGCTGTGGTAAGTAAAACATTTTTAAATGTATGTTGTGTGCATCCTTGCATAGGGCAGTGTGTTTAAATGAGAGAGAGAGTGTGTGTATATGTGAGCTTGTGTCTGTATGTGTAAGCATGTGTCTGTGAGTGAGAATCAGTGACAGGAAGTGAGTGCGACTGTGTCTGACTGAGGCCCAGACTTCCTATTCTTTAATGCAAGGCAAAACCACACCAAATATGCTGCTATGCCTTGTGTCAAAGGGAGGAAGACAAAATGCACCACATCTATTAAGATATGGTGCATTTTTCTCTCCATTTGCCCTGATGCACCTTTGGCAGCCACACGCCAATGCACAAACCCTTGCACCATAGTGTAAGGGTTTTGTTTTCTCTGAAGCATAGATTTTGTGCTGGAAGCGATCCTTTCCATTACAAGAACAACGCTTTAAATTTTTCCCAATTTGTATGTGTGCTGAACAATGCACAAACATGCAAAGTTGGAAAAACATGGAAAAATTAAAAAGAAATCTCCTTGTTATGCTTGCCTAGAGAAGTTGTAAGATTTTGGCACAAAATACTTTCCACCACTTTTTGTTGATAGGGATTTCAGTCAAAACCTATGAGTGGTTGCACGGGAGCAAATATGCCCCTCTCATGCAAAATAATGCAAAGCAGTTCATATTGAAATTTTGCGTTACTTTGGGATACTATCCAATGCAAATTAGGTTTGCGTTGGATAGTAAATCCCACACTATCACTTCGCACCGGGTTTGTATCAGAAAAAGTGACACAAACACGATATAAAAAATTTGTAAACCTGGACCTGAGTGTCAGTATTTTAAAGTAAATGCAAGTGAGTGAGAATGAATAAGAATGGGTAGAATAGCGTGCAAAAGAGTGTAAGTGTGATGTAAGGTTCATGTGAAATGCCTTCTTAGAAAACATCAGGCTCGATGGTCATATGCTGTCACTTTCTGTGATGTCATGAAGGTCAAAGGGCATGTGATGTCACTTCTGCCATCCGTGGCGTTTTGGTCAATCAACACCCATGGTTTTATACAGAGGTCCTCCATTTTGTCAAAGTTGATTTTAAGAGAGCCTCTCTTGAGCACTGCACATATATGTATATGGGCAACCAAACATCTCTGATTTAAAATTACATTTGAGGAAATATATTTACGAATGTAAATTAACTATTTCTGAATGCAAATCTTAAATGAATATATTTTTCCTGCTTAGGAAACTAATGTGAACAAATATATTTGTGACTAGCAATATGGTATGCAGACAAAATATCGAAATTTAAATATCGACATACAATAAAATCGATGTTTAAATATCGAAGGGACATAATATAAAAGGTAAGTAATATCAATAGATTTTAAGATCGATATTAGCAATATCGATGTTTTAAATATCGATGTTAGTAATAACGATGTTAATAATTTTGATGTTACTAATATCGATTTTTATATGATTTTTTTGTATATTATTATGTATTTATTATGTTTGTAATTTATTTTTATGTAATTTAATTACATTTTGTATTTTAGTACTGTAGCAGGTTGTGGGTTTATAGGGGAATAGTGTGGGAAGTAATTTAATTATATTATATTAATTATTAATTATTAGGAATTATAAATTACTTTTAATTAATTGGTACTTTTAATTTATTGGTAATTAATTTTAATTAATTGATTAACTGATAATTATGTTCTGTAGTGGGTTGTGGGTTTATAGGGGAATAGGGTTGGAAGTAATGTAATCATACTAAATTAATTATTAATTAGTAGGAATTATAAATTGATTTTGATTAATTGTTAATTCATTTTAATTAATTGTTAATTAATTTTTATTAATTGATTCATTGATAATTATGTTTTGTAGCGGGTTGTGGGTTTATAGGGGAATAGGGTGGGAAGTAATTTAATTATACTAAATTAATTATTAAATATTAGGAAATATAAATTAATTTAAATTAATTGGTAATTAATTTAAATTAACTGGCAAAAATATTTTTTTAATTGATGAATTGATAAATATGTTCTGTAGCGGGTTGTGGGTTTATAGGAGAATAGGGTGGGAAGTAATTAAAATGTAATTAAGTAATAATGTTTTTTAATTAATTGTTTTGTTAATTATATAATTGTTAATTAATTATTAATTGGCCATTAAATATTATTAAATGGTATTTTGTATTAATTTTTTTAGTTAATTATTTATTGCTAATCATGTTTTTAATAATTATGTATTGGTATTTGTAAATGGTTTATATTTATTTAATAGTTTTATTATTTAAAAAAATACATGTATTTATAAGTATACCTCTACGCTATCCAAATCTTTCCCGACTGTTGCACTCTCTGGAGTGGGAATAGTAATTTTTACCCCTACGCTATCCAACACTTTCCCTACTGTTGCACTCTCTGGAGTTGGAATAGTAATTTTAACCCCTACGCTATCCAACACTTTCCCTACTGTTGCACTCTCTGGAGTGGGAATAGTAATTGTTACGCCTACACCAGTGGTTCCCAAACTTTTTTGACCTGCGGCTCCCTTGACCTATTGGCCATTGGCCGCAGCTCCCATTATGCCAGTTTTTTTCGGGTGGGGGCATGTAAGTTGTTGAGTGTGCAACGAGCAGTTGGGGCATCGTAGATGGTGGCTGTTTTGGTGCAAAGAGCTGGTCATCGCTGGTCCTTTGCATAGGAGGTCATTGCAGGCAGTCACTGTCATCATGAAGTGCAAGTTTCTATGGAGCTTCCCATTGGCAGTCATTCTAGATGGTCATTGTTCAGAGTAAAGAATCTATATTGCGGGTGCGAGGAGCCCAAACATCTGTATTTTTTACCTGAAGTTAATCAGGAAAACACTCTAATGCCAGGCAAGGGTCCAGGACCTGAGGGACTAGTGAAGATTAGGACTCACTCCAGCAGAGGTCTAGTTGATGATGGTCATCTGGGCAGTTGCAAGGAAGCCTCTGGAATCGTGTAGTGTCCATTTAGCTCAAACAGGAGGACAGCCAATAGACGGTTGGAGTCATATCTGAGGAACCTGGGTTCAAGGCAAGTAGGCCCAATCGTTCTTCTTCAGACAGCAGGGCCATCCTTTTCCTGAATCGTCCACTGGTCCAGGTGTGCTCTGATGAGAGGGTCTGCCAGTGCCACTCTTAACTCTAGTGAAAAGCTGTGGGAGGGGGCTGCCCCCTTTGTCTAACCTTACCCCTTTCCCGGGTTTGGCTTCAAACTTTCTAGGCTAATAAAGGGAAGGCAGACCTAGATGTGAGTTGCATTTGTCAGTGGCAGGGGAGGGAGCTCTTTGGAGTCAGGAAGGGGGTGCAATACCTGAGTCTACCCTTTGAGGCTCGGGAAAGGCAGAGTCCAACTCCCAGGACATCCTGCTCAGGGAAGAAACACCCTGCACCCCACCCAAAGACCTTTTGTCCCCATGTCTCAAGGAATACGCGAAACACCACAGGACAGCCATTCACAGTCATGTAACCCTGAACACTGGCAGAAAGGCACAGTTCCTTTAGACAGAACAAAGGCAATTTTCTAAAAGTGGCATTCTCAGAACAGTACAACTTAAGTACACATGTCCTAATTTTTAAATACTGTGCACCCTGCCCTATAAGCCTGTAGGGCCAAAGGAAGCTTTAGGCCTGCAAATGTTTATTGTGCCAGGTTGAAATGGCAGTTTAAATCTACACTACAGGCTTTAGTGACAGGCCTGTGACATGTTTTACAAGGCATGGCACAATGAGTGCTCCATCACACTGGTAGCATTTAATTTACAGGCCCTAAGTACAGATAGTACCATTTACTAGGAAAATATAAGTACATTAAATGTTCCAATTAGGTGGGTTAATTTTACCATGATTTAGGAAGAGAGCACTGTACCATTGATGGGCAGGGAAAATGTGCACAAAGTCCTAAAAGCCCAAATAATCTGATTTAGCAAAGAAGGCAAAATTCTGGGGTGGCCCTGCAGAGATGGTGAGGTCCAACAGTCATCAATGATAAATGTCAAGTATGCTAACAAGATATACATATGTCTATGAAGACGTCTTAGCCTCCAACTGATGTACCTTATGCACAATTTCTGGTCTATGCCTCGAACAGTGTATTCTATGCATATATCTCTATTTATGGAATGCACTCTAAACATATACCATGCACTTAAACTTTTGTACGAAACTCATTCACCATAAATTAGTAGTGTGTTTGTACTGCTGAGTACACACAATAAAATCTGGGCTCTTAAGGAGGGAAAACAAGTTGGTTCATGAAAAGTGACCTGCAACAGACAGAACCCAGCGGCTTTGTTGTGCTTTTATTAAGCTAGAATTGAAGCACTAATGAGGAAGAGAACACATGTACCACTGGGACACCTTCTCAGTGGTAAAACGATTTATCAGCCCGTCTTCAAATGTATTGTTCCTTGTGTAAACAAAAGATCATTAGTCGGTCCTTCAAGCTTGGGAGTAAATCGTAAAATGAAGTCAACATAAACATTGTCATACTACTACATTCGGTAAATGTCTATGTTTTAGTTTGGTTACTGCTCAAATACATCGTAATTTTTTTGCTAATGTGACTATTTTCTGTGAGAATTAAGCTATCATTTAATTGGCTTGATCAGTGCTGTTAATGCGCAGACTCACTGTAGCGAATTGTCAATAACTCGGCGTTCCAGGCCTCTTGGGCCCTGGGCAAGCCATTTCAAATAGCAGCTGCTGAGGGGTGCAGGGGAGGGGCTGGTGCCGGTGGGATGTTGTTGGGTGATGTAAGGGGCCAGACTCTTCCTTACTGAGACGAGTTAAGATCTGGATCTCATTGGCAAGGGCCACCCTGCAGATCCAAGCCCCTGAGACCCGGAGGAAATTGTGTTTTTCAAGAAACCCTCCAAAATAGTTTATTTCTCTGGGGCAGAAAGTATCGAGGCTTTCAGGAGCACTGTGGCTCACACAGGGAATCTGCGAGGCGGGTCCTGCGGGGCACTAATCGGAGCTCCTCATGGTAAAGCACTTCAATAGTGAATGCGGGCCCATCCGTGCTCGGGCTCTTGTCCATGGGCAGCTATGTTATAGTATTAGAGGGCTGGGGAGGGTGGGTGGGGCAGTGTAGGCCTGCTGGGAGGCAGCCTCCGTAGAGCTGCAGTGTTTGTGGGTGAATGGGACACGGTGCTGTGCTTTTCACACTCGTGCATGGCTCATTAGTGCCTGCTGGGAGGCGGGCACACCAGAGCTGTGTGTGAGTGAGATGCTGACAGGGGGGCTTTCTTAACTCGCCCACAACAGTCCCAAGTGGGTTATTCGGCGCCACAAAGACAATCTACAAACTTTAAACTACTACCTTTTCCACTTTCCCAAGCTGTGCTTGGCGCCCCTGTCTACTTCTAATGGCGCACCAGGGTGCCACGGCGCAAAGTTTGGGAACCACTGCCCTACGCTATCCAACACTTTCCCTACTGTTGCACTCCCTGGAGTGGGAATATTAATTTTTACCTGTACGCTATCCAACATTTACTTACTTTTTTAAATTTGTTTTACATTTTTATTAATTGTTATTTATATTATTATTTTATGTATATACATTTGTTTGTAATTTATTATATTATCATTTATTAATAAGTTATTAATTTTTTTAGAGTTATTATTAACTAAGTATATACTATGTATTATATCTTTCTTTGTTTTTATTACATACTTTATTAATTTTAAATATTATAATATATTTTAAGTATGTTTATTACATTTATAAGTATTATTTTGTTAATATTAAAAAAAAATATTTAAAAAAACAATGTTTTTATAAAAACGATATTTTTGACATTGATATTTTTCCAATATTTTTGTACTTACCTTGTTAGAGATAGGATGTCGATATTGTTGTAATCGATATTTTTGTTGTGATATTTTTGTAGGTAGATATTTTTGTATTCGATATTTTGTCATAGATTCTAGCAATATACCACAAACCATTGGCCACCAACAACAGGACCCTTCTGCAGCCAACTACCACAAAAAATCAACCCACTCCACACATCCTAGCCCAGCATTCCATCACTTTCTGTAAACCATTAGAGGGCTTTGTTTCTTACAATTTCCAAGCTTTTAAACAATAAGGCACCCAATGAGGTAATCCATGATGAAATACACTGTAACATTTTTAAGGCGCTTTGTGGTTCCTTTATTGGCGGTGTCGTATTAACAAGTAGCAAATATTTGAGGAATTCCTTGCAAAAACATCAACATATTGAATTTGTGTCTTAATAAACCTGACTTGTGTTTAGGTGATGGAAATGTTGTATGGAAGTCTTACTTCAAAGATTGATCTCACACCCAACTAGGCATTCTACCAGACCAGTATTTTAGTGGCCTGGCTGGTATCTTCACGTCAAGACAGGTAAAAAAACTCATGTAAATCCTCAAAATTCAGTATCTTTCCACTTCAAATAAAAATTGAAAGCAACAAACACAACATGAAAGCCCATAACATTTTTACAGCTCTAAACTATTCAGAATGGACGTTTAAAGTAAATAGAAACTGAATTGTAGTATTAGAAAAGGATACAGGTTTTATTTTGCCCCTTCGGATCATGGCTCTGTCTAAGGGCCTGGGGGCAACCAGGTAGGTGGAAATTTGTAATAAGCCCTTTGCAACTGCAGCTCTCCAACCAAACTGGAAAGATACCTACATAATCCCTCTGCCCAAAAATCCATCCTTAGACCAGGAGAGGCCAGTGCAAGTAAGAGCGGTGGGGAGGGGGTAAACTCGACAGACGACGGAAAGTGTCATAAGTATGTCATTTTCCCTTGTCGTCGTCTGTCGACTCCCTCTCGACCCCGCCCCACTACTCTTACCTGCACAGGCTTCTCCTGCCTTAGACACAACCATTCTTGCTAAGTGTAGACCTTTTTTTCTGCTCCTGTATCAAAACATGCTATTCCAACTCCCAGCCCACATCTTACCTGGAAAAGAACCAGTTAGTGGTTGAAGACCTTTTCATAGTACAGAGACAGCCCTTCTTGCTGCAGTAGAGGACAACAGAACTGTTAGAAACTGGGTTGTTGGTTGAGTGTGCTGTTAACCCTTCTCAAGCAACAGCTGCAATCCCTGTCAGGATAAATCACTACAATCAACAAATTATCCTCTGCTTAACCCTCTGGTAGCTTGGCACAAAAGTGGTCAGGCTTAACTTAGAGGCAATGTGTAAAGTATTTAAGCAACGCACAAACAGTGTTAAAGTAAAAACACAACACAGGAAAACTCCCACACCAATGTAAGAAATGATATAGTACATTTTAATGAAATATTTGACACCAACATGACAAAAATCCCATCAGTAGAACTGGAGGTATGATTTTTTAAGTTTAAGGTAAAAACTAGCCCCTAAATGATCAAAGCATCAACCACGAACATCTAGTCATGCGGGACCAGGTCAAAGTAAAAAAATATTGCCAACCATGATGGAGTGCAAGTTGGATACATGAAGTGACTTGGGATGGCTCGGCGATAACCTTCGAACTTAGAAGACATTTCGACAAAAAGTATGAGAAGGTAAAAGTTCAGTGAAGCAAGGCTGAAGTTGGTGTCCGAGGAGGATGAGGATGCATCATCATGGGGGAGCCGATGGGCAAAGTCACAGTGAAGATTTCCTTTTTTTTTTTTTTAATTGACAATTTTTTTACACATTTTTTTACCCCCCCTACACCGGGGGTGAGGAACAAATTACTATATACATTCAATCATATTTTCCAAACCAAGCAAAACTACTACTACATTACAAACAGAGGAACATACACATCATATATAGGATTTTTTTAACTATATTTGACAATTAACCAAACACATCTATAGAGAGAGAATAATAGAAACCACAAAAGAAAAGGTAAGCAATAGGAGATGGGGAAAAAAAAACCATACAACACATTGTTTCTTACTAGACACTTAAGAGCCCTGCCTCCTAACACAATGAACATTACGAACCTATATATTATAATACATTATATTTCTTCCTTCCAGTTTGTTATCGGCTCCCATATTTTCAACCCTAGTTTCCTCCCCTTTTTTCCTTTTCTAGAATATATTGCTTTTTCCAAACTACAAATATTTAGGATCCTGGCTAACCATTGTTGAAATACTGGTGGTGACTGATCGAGCCATGCTGAGGCAATACATAATCTAAACACAGCCATTGCAACAAAAATAAAATAACAACCCTCTCCCTGGGTGTTGCCTGAGTTCACTCCCAATATCACAATCGTAGGGGTTAAGTTGACGGCTATTTTCAATGCTCTTTGTAAAAAAATCTGTATTTCATTTAATATTGTTGATAAGCATGGACATGTTGCAAATATATGAATTATATCGGCCTGCAAACTTCCGCATCTAGGACAATTAATCCCAGTAACCGCCCCCCATTGTGCGAGTTTTGCCGGAGTATAGTACAGCCGATATATAGTTTTATAATGCTGTGCCTGTAGTGTTGCAGAACACAGAATATTTTGACCCAATTCTAATGACAAGTTGAAGCATTCCAATTCTGTCTCCAACTTAGTCGACCAACTTTCCCCCCACTTATCCATGTCATCTGGTTTTGTTTCAATTAGCTCTGCATAAAACCTTTTAATAGTACAGTTTGCTCCATTATGTACCACCTCAAGTATAGAATTTTTCTCAAACCCACTCGAGCCCCCCCTTTTATTCGCCAAAAAACTTCTTACTTGGAGGTACTTAAAAAATGCTTTGTTGCCAAATCATATTTCCCCTGTATTTCTACAAATTGTTTCATCCCCTGCATACCCATCAGATCCCCCACTCTTGTAATTCCCTTCCTGTGCCATTCTATATAAACTGAATCCGAAAAAATATCCTCAGAAAATGCTAAATTGTTTTTTATTCTCGTGTATCTATTAATTTTCCCCAAACCATATTTCTTTGTAAAAGCTTTCCAGATATTATAGGCTCCCAAAATGGTCTTAAATCGTGTCCTTTTAAAGTAAGCTGTGTCAAAATGTTTCAAAAATATATTCTTTACTTCTTCCCCCATCAATAAACCATATATTGCTAATGTTCCTAAAGCATCCTCCCCCTCTACTTCTGCTCCACCTACCAATCCAACCATATATTGTAGGGCGGCCGCCCAATAGTAAAGTTTCAAATCCGGTAAAGCCCACCCTCCTCTCTCCCTTGGAAGTACCATAAATCTTGCTGCTCTCCTAGTTTTACCTTTAGACCAAATAAATCTATTGATCATACCTTCAATCTTTTTAAACCAAAGATTGTCAAACTATAAAGGGATTGTCCTAAAAATATATAAGAATTTCGGTAAAATTAACATCTTAATAATATTTACTCTACCAACTATTGTAAGGTGTAGATTATGAAGCCTATCTATATCTTTACCCACCTTCCTTATAATAGGGTCTATATTCAATTCTACTATCTTTCCCAGATCTGCGGTGATTGTTATACCCAGGTATGTTCCTGTCTGCACCACTCTTGGATCTTGACATATTGCCTTGTCATTTTTTATAATTTGTGTTTTACCAGTATTTAGAGAGTATCCTGAAACTTTTCCAAAATTTTTAGCCTCCAGTTCCAAATATCTAATAACCTCTGTGGGTACTGGTGTTACAACAGCCAAGTCATCGGCATATGCAAGTATCTTACAGTCCCCCCTAGGTGTAGTAACTGGAGGTATATTCCCATTCCTTTCCATTCTGCGTATTAATGGGTCCAGATACATAGCAAAGAGTAGAGGGGAGCACGGGCATCCCTGTCTAGTACCCCTACAAATTGGCACTTGTTCAGTTATACCCGAGTTTATTCTTATTGCGGCCACCGGATCTCTATAGAGTGACTTTATTGCTGTGAGAAAGCCATTCCCAAATCCTGCCCTTTTTAAAACACTCCACATATAGTCCCAGGATACTCGGTCGAATGCTTTCTCGGCATCTAAAAGCAATACCGCTATTGGTTCCCCTGCAACTTCCATTTTATCAAATAGAGTAATTAATTTCCGTGTGTGGTACGTGGTTCCTCGCCCAGGTATAAATCCATGCTGGCTGATGGTAACTAATGGAGTTATTACACTAGCGAATCTTGTTGCTAGTGCTTTTGAGTAGATTTTTGTATCAGTATTCATTAACGTTATTGGTCTATACGAACCTGGATCTGTAGGTGCCTTTCCTTTCTTTAGAATGACCACTATTTCTGCGCCGGACCAGGAGTTTGGTATTGATACACCCCTCTTTGCCTGTTGCATAGCACATACCATATCCTTCCCTAGTTCCTCCCAAAAAACCTTGTAAAATTCTAGCGGTATCTTATCTGGTCCAGCTGCTTAGCCAGATGGGAGAGTCTTAAGAGCCCTTTCAATCTCCTGTTGATCTAATAAGTTATCTAATCTTTTTCTCTCTGATTCATCCAACTCAATCATTCAAATATGCTGCTATTTCCCCTGGAACTTTTACATGGCTTTCTTGATATAGGTTCGTATAGAATTTTCTAAAGACTTCTCTAATTTGATGCATACCCGTTACCACTTTTCCACAGCTATCTTTAATTGTATTGATTTCCCCAAGTGATGCCTTTTGCCTTGCTCTGACTGCTAACATTCGGCCTACTCGGTCACTCAGCTCATAGCATTTCTCCCTATTGGTCACATATTGTTTTGCTGCCTTGGATGCTATATATTCTTCTGCCTCCATTCTCAACTTCGCTAATTTAATTATTGCAGGGTCTAATACACTCCCATTACTATTGGGTGTATTTATCTGATTTACTACACCCTCGCTTACTTCTTCCTCTGCTAATAATATCTCCCTTCTTAGAGCCTGATTTCTCTCTTGTTCCTGCTTCCTTCTCCTTACACCAAAACTTAGAGTCTCTCCCCTCACCCCAGCCTTAAAGCTATCCCAGACCATACCTTCAGTTGCTGTATCCCTATTTATTGTCAGGTATTCCACTATCCATTGTTTCATATGCTGGATATATACCTCATCTTCTAACAGCGCTCTTTTGAAGGTTGAGACCGAGCCCCCCTTTAACTCTGATATTCCTTTTAAGTTGATAATCAGGGGGTTATGGTCCGCCAATAATCTTGGCAATCTCTCAATATGTGCACCAGAAACACAATGGTTACTAACCAGGAAATAATCTAATCTTGCACTCACTCTGTGCGGTGCAGAATAATACGTATATCCATTCTCTCCTGGTTTAAGGGTGTCCCAGACATCTAATAAACCGTTATTCCTTGCTAGGGAGCAAACTGCTTGAAATACTCTTCTTTTCCTTCCTTGATATTTAACCGGAGGTCCTAGCCCTAATCCCAGGCCCCCTGCACCATTAATGTTAAAATCCCCTCCTAGTACTACATAAGGGGCCCAAGTTGCCAACTCTATATCTATCTGTTCAAAAATTTCCGCATCATCCCCAGTAGATCCATATATAGAGCCAAGAGTTATCCATTGCTCTCTTACCAGGCATTCTACCAAAGCCCATCTCCCCCAAACATCTTCCCATTTTTTCCTAGTGTTAATGCCCCGCTGTCTTGCTAATACTGCTACTCTCCTATTCCTAGACCCCTGTCTTGAATACGCTAAAACCGAGAGTCCCAGTTGTTCAAGCAAATGTATTTCAGACACCTGGATGTGCGTTTCTTGCAGTATTAGGAAATCTAATATAAGACTTTTTATTAGAATAGACACCTTTTGTCTCTTTTGTCTGTCGTTTAACCCACAGACATTCCATGTCATTATCCGAGTATTCATTCTAGATTATTAAGTAGATCGACATTTCTTATAGCATTGCACAACTCAAAACTTATACATAGTAAACTAACAGCCATATAAAAATAATACAGTTTTCTTTTATTAGTCATTGTCTTCTGACTTACTTGCTTTGTTCCTCTATAATATCTCCAAAACTTTTGTTCCTCACCCCCCCTCCACCCTCCCCCACCCCTGAGTTCCCACCCTGTTGATCCCTCCCCCCCTACTGGCAAATAGGTCCATAGGACCTATGTGTGGCAGCTGTGACTGTCTGGGAATCCCGCCGTCCCCCACTCCCCCTGTCGTAATACCAACCTATGCAGACAAAAGCAAACATGAGCAAAAAAATCCCCCCCCCATTATATACATTATATACATACATACACATGTACATACATACATACATCCTTACCTTACTTTGTTATAAAGTCATTGTACATTTTATTCATTTTGTGTGCTTTTATGCCTTTTTATTTCCTTACGACACCAGAGCTACCACTCGCTCTTTATCAGCCTGTGTCTGTGTCTTGCTCTCTTTCAGCCAGATCAGAAATTCTTGAGCCTTAATTTCAGACTGAAAATTTTTAAACTGTCCATCCCTTACCACTTTTAGCCTACTAGGAAACATCAGGTACGCCTCACATCCTATTTTTTGAAAAGGCACAATCAGCTCCCTCATTCTCCACCTCCTTTCTACTGTTGTATGGCAGAAGTCAGGCCTAGCAAAAAACTCAACATCCTTATATCTACACTTAGCCTGAGGTTTTGCCTTTGCCATAATCTCCTCTCTCAACAAGTAGTTACCCACATATATGAGTATCGCTCTAGGTTTATTTGATGTACCCCCCTTTCTCTGTGTAAATGGGAATCTATGCGCACGCTGTATCTCAGTTTCCCAATCCCAACCTTCTATGCCAGGGAGCGCACCTCTGAGTAACTCAATAACATATGATCTTGCATCCTGCCCCTCTTTTCCCTCCGCAATACCCAAAAGTCTGATGTTGTTTCTACGCTGCCTATTTTCAAAATCTTCCAATTTCCATAGGACATCTGATGTGGTCTTCTCCTGATCCTGCCTGAACTCCTGCCACTTCTTCATTTCATCCTCCAGCATACCGGTTCTTTCTTCCACCTCCGTAACTCTCCCTGACAAATCTGCATATAATTTATTCACTTTACGGAGAGATCCCTGTATCTTTTTACTTTCCTGCCTAGCTCTGCGGCTTTCCACTCTCGCCTCTGTCTGTATCTGCTTCAACATCGAGAACATCATTTCGAACCCCTTAAGTGGTGGTTGCCCTTGGGACTGGCTCTGACTCTGCCTCTGTGCTTGTTCTAAATCTTGCTCTGGTGTCTCCATAATGTCTATAGCTCTTACTCCTGCCTCCCCAACAGTCTCTTGATATAGCTGCGATGTCGCAGAATAATCCCAATCCAATCGCTTTGCTATATCAGTATGTATAGGACTTAAAACATTTTTTGATTTACTTCGTTTTTTTGTAAACAATTTTGACTTGAGCTTCGAGGATAATTTCTGAGCCGAACCCTCTCCTGATTCTGAAGTGGCTACTGCCTCTGTCGCTAACCCAGACATTGTTAAATTGTTCTCTGTTTCCGCAGAGCTTGAGGAAGATGCAGAGGATCTTGCCCCCCCCTCTTCTTCCCCGTCCACCTCCTCCTCCTCCTCCTCCTCCTCGCCCTCATTCACAGAGAAAAAACATTCATCGGAAGGTGAACCTGGATTTACCAAAGGATGCATGCTGTATTGCCCCCCTTTTTTTAAATAAAGATCATCAGAGTCTACAATACCCATTTCGCTCACTGTTAACACAGTTCCAGACTTAGTGAGCCCTTGAATAAACCCCGCCCCCAAATTATCTTCCAGAGTAAGAGCCACGTCTTCAGCCTGTACTTCAGCTCTTACTTCCCCTGCTGATGCCATATCCTTGTCCATGCATATCGATATTACTCCCTCTTCAACCACAAAGTTATCATTATTTACTCCCCCTTGCTCTTGTTCTAGCTCGTGACATCTTGTTGTTAGCGTCATTGGGGTTCCTGTGGTCACTGGGTTCACAAATGTTGTTGATTCAACCTGCTCCTTCCCTTCCAGCAGTGCACTCTCACTCCTCTTTGCATCCCCAGTCTGCGGTGTTGATTCTCCCGACTGCTTTGAAGCGTCTTGCCCCGCCCCTTGCTTGTTTGTTGTGTCCGTTACCTCCGAGCTTACCAGTACTGCCATGGCTGAGTCCTCTCTATTTTGCGGGTCTGCTGCAGACTTTACCGCGGCGCCGTCTTGGTCCGAGTGTCTTGGAACAGGGGCTGAGGTTAAGTCATCCGCAGCACACTCTCCGGGAGCCAACGCGTTTACTGATATCCCACGGGCGCCGACAGGTAAGAAAGCCTCGTAGACCGTAGGCTGCCTCATGGTTGCCTGCTCAGCCGCTTTAACTCCTGTGGTGCATTTCTTGCTAGACGTTGCCTTTTCCTTGTTTTTCTCCTTTTTCTTCTTCTTTTCTGTCATGCTGATAGCTGTAACATTTGTGACAGCACTTTTTTCTTGGTTGACGGCACGAAGATTATCGCGCTCCTCCTGATTCCGTAGCACTTTCTTCGCTCTAAGGTTAGCAGCCGGAGCATCCGAATCGCTCCAGGCAGCTTTCTCTCTCTCCTCTCTCAGGTTCCTCAATATCTTCGGAGCCATCATATCCCAGTAGTTACACGATGTTAGCAGTGCTTTCCGATAGTACAGCCGACTCCAACCGGTGAACTCAGCTATCAGCTGAGTTGAACGCGTCAGTGCCCGCTCCGCCGCCGTCCTCGCACTCTGAAAGGTTGATTTCTTTCCGAATAAAATTAACTTGTATTAGCTATGGATGAAAATGCTGGAATTGAGTCTTTATCATCCTTTTGCCCAAACAAATACACCATGTCCTTGTATATCCGGGAAATTCAGTTGTTGTAGTGCCGGTCTGCATTTCTATTTCATCTCTTCTTCAAAAAGCCAGGAAGAGCGGAAAGACACGTCCTCTCCCTACAGCCTGCCAGCGGCCATCTTGCCTACAGTGAAGATTTCCACATTCAGACTTATGTTGCGGCTGGAGGCTGTAGTAAACGAGGGTTCCACTTGGCTGGATACACCTACTGCGAAGGACCACTAAGCAGCATTTACTGCTGCGGAGAAGAGCATAGCAAGTGCTGGAGCAAAGTCAGCCCGACCGGCGAAGCACCTTGGGTGGCTACATGAACAGGTTGGTCCTGGTCTCCTGTCGGTTCTCGGAAACAATTTTTTGCCCAAAAATGTCAATGTGGCAAGTTTTGGATGTTGGCCATCTGGGCAACGTTAGCACCACGTTTAAGGGCCCAGGACTGTTAGGACACCACTTGGAGGGTTGGGATCCATACAGGCTGGGTCCTAGTGCGGGTGCAAGATGGTTGGAGATCGTTCTGTTCCTGAGGCTCTGATCAGGAGGCCAGCCAACAAGCCCTCGGAGTCACTCTGGTAGTTCTGGGTTCAAAAACTGGAAAGGAGCTTAAACAGCAGGGCAGGCCTCTGAGGGGTTCAAGGAAGGCTTCAGGCAGCAGAATAGTTGTTCCAGGTGCAGCAAAGCAGTCATCTGAAGTACACAGCAGGCCACAGTAGCAGGCAGTCATATGAGACTGCAGGTGCAGAAAATAAACTGAAGAGTGAGTCTGAGGGTCTTAATTTTTATACCTGAAGCCTTCTTTGAAGTAGGAGAACCTTCTACAAAATTCACTTTGAAGTGCTTGGAGTTTCCTGTCTCCTTTACCCTGGCTGTAGTGCGGCTGCTAAACAATGAAACTGTGTGTAGTCATTGCGTGAAGGCAAGGCAGAGCCTAGTGATTTGCAACTGGGGCTGTGCCCAGCTCCGCCCCCTTATCCTGCCAGTGATGGCCCATCCAGTCACACCTAACAGTTAGGGCAGGAAAATGCCAACTTTCTAAACGTGTCATTTTCAAAATTGTAACTCAAAATCTGACTTTACCATTAAAGAGGGTTTTAAATTACAATTTCTTGGACAGCAAAAATGAATTTCCAACTTCCTGCTAATCAAAGTTAGCACTTATATATAATAAGGCAACCTAATGTTATCCTAGGAAAGAGGTGGGCCTCACAGTAGTGAAAAACACATTTTTGAGATTTTGATTACCAGGACATGTGAAACTTAAAAGTACATGTCCCAATGATTTAATTAAAATGCACGCTGCCCTACCAGCTACCTAGGGCCTACCTTTGGGGTGTCTAATATATAACTAAAAGAGAGTTTAAGGCTTGGCAAGGGGACTTGGATTTTGGACACGTTTTAAGGGGCTACTTGAGTGGAAGGCACAATGAGTGTTGCAGGACCACATGAGAATTTACAGGCCCTAGGTATATTGTATACTACTTTGATAGAGACTTATAAGTATATTAAATATGCCAATCATGTGTAAGCCAATTTGACCATATGTTAGAGAGTGAGCACAAGCACTTTAGCACTGATTAGCAGTGGTAAAGTGCAAAGAGTTCTAAAGCCAGCAAAAACAAATTCAGAAACACAAGAGGGTGAAGGCAAAAAGTTGGGGGAAGACCTCCCTAAGGCTGATGGGTCTAACAAGAATCATCTTGGATCAGGGTGGTTTTAATCTTAATAGAGTTCTGCTGCTTTTCATAAGGTTGGTCATCCTGTGCCTGTGGAGAGGTTAGTGAGCATTGGCGTTTCAGATCTGGATTAAGTTCTTTCTTCCTGAAAGATCGAACTGTGTCTTTCTAGCCCATTCATATCCAATGACTTTAGTTTTCCCTGTGGGGTGCCTTAGGGATCCTTTCTGAGCCCCACATTATTAATTGTATACATGGCCATCCTGGCTATCAGATCATTTTTTGTCTCCTGTATGACATCTGCAGATGACATCCAGATTGCCATTTCCAACTCCAACAATCTCGGGGAAACCCAGAGCAGATTCTCTACTGGTATGTTGGTCATCTTTGAATGGATTAATTTAATCTTTCTGAACTTTATGCAAAGAACAGAGAGATTTTACTTTTTGGAAGGAATAAAGAACTTGGATCCCTACCATTTCCCATTCTCTCTGACAGAAATTTGAGCATGTTCTCTGATACTGACATTTCATTTGCAGCACACATCACTGCCATAGCTTTCTGGTGCTTTACCATGCTCCAGGTCATTCATAAAATCCTTCCATATATGCCAGTTTCTGTTTGTAATACGATGGTACATGCCCCTAATTCCTCCCGCCTGGTCTGTGCCAATGCTCTTCACCTGGTTGCCAGCTTACCTCATCAATAAACAAATCGTACAAAATGCGGCGGCCCATGTCATTCTTACTCTTTCCTGTAGGACCTCGGTTACGTCTCTTCTTCCCACATTTAATTAGCTACCCATTTGGCAGAGATTTACTTTTAGGCTCTCTGCCTACTTTTTAAAGCCATAAAGAGCATTGATCCTATATAGCTTTACGGAAAAATCTGTTTGTATATGCCTGTACGTATCCTTCACTCCTCCGGACCCAGCTTCAAAATTCTGGCATTGCTGCATGGGAGGGTGCTCTTTTTTCTATCACACTGCTGAGGTGTGATACTCGCTCTCTGTCACCTTGAGGCAGGCGTGTATCTATTCCTCCTTCAGAAAGTCTTTAAAAACTTGGCTGTTTCAGCAGTTGTAAGGTTTCCTCTTAATGAGTTTACCTCAGTGCCAGCACACCCCTCTTTAGGGGATACAGCGCTCTTTAGAATTATCATTTGTTCGTTCATTCATCCATCCATCCATTCATTCATTCAATCTTATTTAAGTATCATCTCCTGGCCTTTCTAGAATCTTATGATATATACACATGACTTGGATTCTTCTGTGAGAAAGGTGGCAATCAGACATCAGACTGTGCTTGAAAGACAGAAGGCATTTTTTGTATTTTGAATGTTTCAACATAGGAATTATGTACAAGTGCATCACTCAGAATTCTAGATACATCGTCTTCTTTCACAATAAATTTGTTCTATTTTCAAACCAGACATGTTCTTTGAGCCTGGTCAACATATATGTGTTATTTTATTAAAATAATAAATCAGTTTTATTTAATTGGTGATCAAACACAAAATCGCCTGGCATATGCATGCATTTAAAACATACGGTGTTTTCAGAATGCTTCTGCATGTATACATAGTTCAATCAATCAGTCAATCAGGGTTCTTATAAAGTGCGACTACTCAAGGTACTCGGAAGAGCCGGTATGGGGGTTCTGCAGATCAGTTGAAGAGCCAAGTCTTGAGGTCCTTTCTGAATTGAGGCAGTGATGGTGATTGCCTGAGGTGTAGAGACAAGGTGTTCCAGGTGTACGCCGTGAGGTAGGAGAAGGATCTTCCTCCAGCCGAGGTCTTTCGGATCCGTGGGATAGTGGCCAGATGGGCGGAGTTGAGGTGTCTGAGTCCTGAAAGTTCTTCAGTAGCCATCCAATGGTGTTTTGGAAATTATTTAATGATGTACAATATAGGTTAACTGTTATAGTTTCTATCTACGAATGAAGATTGCATAAACATCCTCCTAAATGGCGAAAGTCACAGGTAGTTTTCTGACCAACTTTAAAGACAGTGAAATGTTGCAGTTTGTTATTAGCTGAAAATGTGTGAATGTGTGACACGCCGGTTTTGAAATAGTAACGGCTCCTATTTTGACCGTAAAATGTGACATATGGCTACGCTGCCTTAGAAATAAGCTTTTAAAAAAGACATGAAATATTAAAATGGCAACACATTAAAATATAACATTGCTTTTTATTAATAGTATCTCATATTGAGCTGTAGAAGATGAAGATTTGCAAAGGCACAAGCATTTAGCCAGAATAGTGCATTTTACTCAAAGTACATAAGTAGATTTGCTTAAAAAAACACTTCTCTTGCCTTGTTTTGCTCTCTCATTTAAAGGCAATCTTTGCAATATCTGATGTGTTACTGTGTTAGCGGACAACCCCAAAAACCAAGTGTGTGAAAGCTAAGACCTACGTATTTGCACACACCTAATTAATATTCTAAATCTTGCAAATCAAAATCTTTTCTTTGTGTGTATATTGGACTCTCGTAATGGTCTGTTCATTATGATTAAAAAACCTTTCACGAATCCCAAACGGTAAAACATAAACATGTCAGATAAAGTTAACAAGTATCTTCCAAAGATGTTCAGAAGACACACGTATCAAGCTCTGGTTCATTTGTGGGTTCCAAGTGATGTCCTCCATGTGGTTTCCAGACAAATTGCAATTCCCTAAAATAGACTCTATTTGTAGATGAAGAAATTATTCTGAACTTTAGCTTGGGATTGTGAGTTATATAGTACCATTCCTTGTTACACATCCACATTTTCAGCCTTTTTCATAGTGTGACATCTGTGGATACCTGGTAGGTGGGTTATCACTGTGATACATATTTTTGTACTGTCCTTTATGATACATTATGTTGCCATATCTTAAAAAGTTTTGCATGAATAGAGACTTCAAACATACAGCCAACACACATATCGACCCTTTAAAAAGCTCCCTACAAACATTTTGTCTTAGACCCAATTCCACCATGGAGCACTTTCCTCCAAATATTCCGGAGTGAGATTTTGGCTAAATTTATACATTTTAAACTTGACAAAATTTATCTTGACAAAATTTATGTAGGGTGGTATTTATGCATTGCTGATATTGTGTCCTATTTTATTTTTGACGTCATATTTTTACAGTCTGTATAATTTTCTAGGTATACATTTTGACAACTCACTCATTAAAGCGGGGACTGCCACCACTCTCTCCCTACCCACAACCTTAACCATCTCCGCCCAAAATATCCCCAGGTTAGTGAAGGTAATAAAACAACAATTCCCATTTTTTATTTGTTTAAATTTAAAAAAATGTTTAATTGCATTACAGATGATTTGCACATTTCTTCTGTAGTGGACGCAAAATGTTTTTGCCGGTGAATGCCTTACAATGATAACATGGTTCGGTCATGGATCAAGCTCTCTTCTCGTAATGAATTTGTGAAAATGATGGGACTTGCTATTCTTCCTTATGGGGTCACATGATGTCAGCAGTGGCGGCTTGATCAGCAATTTCACATTGGTTGGCATTGCGTTTAACTTTTGCAAAGCCATTCTCACCCCAAACGGTCCCCCAGCTGTAAGCAGTAAGAGTAATGATATTAATAACTTACTACAATGTCATTTTGATTACAGCAAAACTTTTACAATAACAACATAAGGACATCTTAAAGATATGCTTGGATTGTATTCCGTCATTGAGATTTACATAGAGGATTACTTTGTTATACCACTGAAATTAGATCTCAAGCCTTGTTTTCCTTTTTTATAGCTTCCCCAAAATTAAAGTTGACCACAAGATCCATTGTCTAAAGCTTCAAATCATGTAATCCAGATAAAAGAAGCTTTTCTAGTCCCAGTGTTAAGACTTTACCAGAACACATATCTCGACTCGAAAATGTATATAGAAAATCTGTCATGGATCTGGTCCTCCTGGACTTACTGTGAATATCCAAGAATACCCTTGCTGTACACAGAGATAGGTATGCCAACTATAGTACAAATCAGTGTGCATCTAAACACAGACCAAAGGAAGATGAAGGGGCAGGAAAACTGCAAACTACAAAATTAATCTTTCAAAGCCTTCAGGAAGCCAGAACATTCTAGTGGCCAGTGCTGTGCTTCCCACCTACAGTTACCTCTGGAATTTAGTACCAGTGAGGAAAAACGGACTCTTTGACCTTCGGATGCCCCTGGATTAAAAATTACACTCTCGACCTTCAAAAACAAGCAACACAGCTGAAAGTGTACTCTGGCCTTTAAAGGCGGCCAGTTTACAAAGTAATTTTCAGTTGTTCTGAAAACAACACACTGTGGCAGTAAGCCACATGATGAACTACATTTAACATCCAACCCATGAGTTTCAATAGCAAGGCCCATAGCTGCTAGGTGCGCTTCTCCATTGCTCAGGATCTCTCTAGCTAGCAGAATTTAGTTCATGGAACCTGGGATAAGAAGGGATTCCAGCTAGCCTCGTTGATATGGATAGCCTGATCATGCAATGTCCAGGGATCACAATCATTTATCTTTTGCCTGTTTCTTCAAACTTTGAGACCTTCATACAGGTTTTTGGTGCAGCAGTTCATGCGACCGATCCACCACCCAAAGTAAGTGCCACAACTGTAATCACACTCCCATCTATCAAGAACCTGTTACAATGCTAGAGTGGAACAGGAGTTTAGCTGTGGAACTGGTCCAGTGAGAGGGAATCATCCTGGTTCAAGAGGCAAAAGATTTCAGTGCTACACAAGCTCACCTGTTCTTGATTATCCAATA
This sequence comes from Lissotriton vulgaris, assembly GCF_964263255.1. Classification (NCBI taxonomy): domain Eukaryota; kingdom Metazoa; phylum Chordata; class Amphibia; order Caudata; family Salamandridae; genus Lissotriton; species Lissotriton vulgaris. Next base: position 174,517,134 of record NC_141686.1, on the reverse strand, counting down.
ATCGTCACCATCGTCCGTTCCATAACCGATAATGATGATGGCATGGTTTGCTTCTGCTGCACAGTCTCCATCATATATTCCTACGAAAAACATGCTAGAAAGTTAGATGTCAACTAAACACAAACATTCAAAATAGCCTCTACTTCCACAACTCCCCTTTATTTACTCTGCGTGCCTAATCTGCACAACATATACTAACTGATCAATTTAAAGATAATTATCACCAATTAGTGGGTATATCATTCATGTATGCTTGAATCTGGTGGATATAAACATTCTGCAGTGTGCATGTTATTACTAACTTTTGTACCTGTGGTATTGTAAAAGTGGAGTTCTTATTTCCCTACTCAGAGTATATAATCATGTCATGTATTGTTGGCTCTCAAGAAAAGGGAATTTATTCTTTTGGAAAGGTCAATATTTCTGTTGAAATCAGGCACCCACATTTTAACCACAAACAGTATCTTATAGGGAGAATGACCACGAAGGGATTTTATAGGCAGATTGGCTAGGGCTTTCTGGACCGCATATAGGCGATGGACCCAACTGCGATCTGAGCCTAATACCCTAGCTGTTAAAGACTGCTTTAAGTTCTGGTTTTTCCTCTCCACTACCGTATTTCCCTCAGGATGATAGGGGGAAGAATACTGCACAGTCAGCCACAGTTTCCTTATGGTGTCTCTGTAAGCCTTAAAGGCGAACGCCGGACCCTGGTCAGAATGGAACGTGCCAACTGCGTGTGTCTCGATGAAGACTTGCAGATCTTGTATAACATTTCAGACATCAGCTAATCGCTGTAGTCAGACCCATAGGAATCCAGAGCAGGAATCCAGTGCCCCAAGGTGTATTTGTAAGCCTCATCTGATTGTAAGGGGCCGCAGTGATGCAAATGAATATAAGCAAGTGGCTTGTTGAAGATTAATAGAGGTCTCTCTGGTGGACATGCTATGGTTAATCCCTTCATCTGCTAGTAGACGTCACATTTAAAGACAAACTCCTTGTTCTGTTTGTATGAACCTGGCCACCAATATTGTTGCTGCAATAGTGACATTGTAGCCACCAATCAAGCAGGTGCAGATGCTAAGCCCTCATGTGCTGCTAGGATTAAACCTAACCTGCAGTTTGAATTAGATATTACTAGATCCTACTCTCCAGGAACCTTAGCAAATGAATGTTTTAAGCACTTAACTGGTATAAGTATTTAGTTGGAAATCCTTTCGGCAGGTAGGTGCCATCATGTGCTGCGTTGACAGCCACCATGATGTCTTCATTTATTTTCATACTGTTGCTTTTGCGGCTTCGTCAGCCATGGAATTCCCTGCAACGTGTACTCCTACACACTGGTGACTCAAAGTGTGAATCACATGAGTCTGTGGTAAGCATGCTTTTAGCTTAGCCACGTGACCACTTGTCCTCAAAGCATCTTGTGTTTTTTTGTGCATGTGAGAACGTTCCATCTCTCTTGCATTGGTATGCCCCCACTTTTCTACGAACTGCTGATTTGATTTGACTGAGTGTACCCTGGGTTCCTGCCAACCAGGTCCCCAGGGCCTGTGTTCCTTCCCTAAAACTATGTTGAAACTAAAACCCAATAGGCATCTCTAGCCACCTGTCAGCCCCTAATAAATGGTACCCAGGGCATGGTGACCAGAGAAGACCCCTGAGGACTGCAGCACTTATTGTGCCACCCTCAGGGGATCTGTACCCTGACACCCACAAACTGCCTTTGCAGGCTGAGTGTCTAAGTACAGAACTAAACAAAGAGTCAACATGGCACACATCTCTGTGTGCCATGCCCACATGCCCACAGAACCCACTGCCCTGGCATACTTCAGTCACCCCTCTAGCTGGGTGCCCTATGCCAGAGGTGTGGGCACAGGTGCATGAGCATGAGGCAAATCTGCCACCTGGTATACAAGCTCACTAAAAATAACTCTGGGAGAAGTGAGAGCGTCAGAGCGGAGATGGCGCCACCACTACAAGAGTAATGACCGGGAGACCTATAAAAAGGCCAGGAGGGATTATCATGCCTCAATTAAATGCGCTAAAGCAACTTACTTCACAAATCTGATTGAAGCTACTAAAAATAAGCAAAAAGAGATCTTTCAAATTGTCAACAGCTTTAGGATCCCCAAAATACTTTCCCAGGAAAGTCCGCCATCCCAGATTCTCTGTAATGAAATAGCAATGTTCTTTGAACAGAAAATGTCTAAGCTCACAAAAGACTTTCCTCAGATCCATCAAAAAGAATTAGACACAGCATATAAAGCCCAAAAGGAAAGGTCCTGCACTATAAGGTGGGAAACCTTCGCCCCGATTAGCCTGGAGGAGTCCTCCCAGGCTATTTCCAACCTCACTTCAGGTTCACCTTTTGACCCCTGTCCCCTGGCATCGTTAAAAGCCATAAGAGAGGAGGTCAATCTAGTGATTAACCCTATTCTTAATTCATCACTCCAAACAGGAGACATTCCAGCATGCTGGAAGGTTGCAGCTGTTAGACCCCTTCAGAAAAAAGCTCTCCAAGACCCCCCACTTTTATCTAATTTACGGCCCATTTCGCTCCTACCAGCCATATGTAAGGTTGCAGAGGCCTGTGTTAACAAACAGCTCACGGCATATCTGGAGGAGAAAAATGTTCTTCATTCGAATCAAGCTGGCTTCAGGGCCCACTATTCTACAGAGTCAGCTTTGCTGTTTTCCACGGAAAAAATCAGAGCCGCATTGGATCAGGGCAAAAGGGCAGTCTTGATCCTATTGGATCTATCTGCAGCATTTGACACGGTGTCTGATGCTATTCTATTACATCGCCTGACGAGTGCAGGCATAGCGGGCACCGTGTTAAAATGGTTTAACAACTTTCTGACGCAAAGACAGCAGATTACTATGCTGGGGCAGTTCTGTTCCGAAGAGAGGAGGGTTCAGTCAGGGGTGCCTCAGGGCTCTAGTCTGAGCCCCATTTTGTTCAATCTCTACATGGTCCCCCTGATTGAGCTCATCTCCTCATTTAACATCAGCACAATAGCATATGCCGATGACACCCAATTAGTCCTCACTTTGGATGAGGACCCGACAACTGCTGAGCAGACTCTGAGGGATTGCCTGAAGGCAGCTTTTGCCTGGATGAACAACAATCATTTGAAATGCAACTCTGCAAAAACAGAAATTCTACCGTTTGGTCAAAAAAATCCCTTCTCTCCCCAGATTTGTTGGCCGGAAGAGGTAGAGGCCCCACCCCACACAATCGTAGCGGCACAAAATCTGGGAATTAAATTCGATGACACCCTATCTTTTAAACAACAGGCAAGAGAAGTGGCTGGGTCATGTTTTAATATAATAAGGGGCCTCAGGTAATTTTTTGACCTCCTCCCTTTGTCTGCCAGGCGCACGGTGGCAGTGGCGCTAATTACATCCAGGTTGGACTATTGCAACAGCCTGTATGCGGGGGCAAACAAAGCAGCCCTGCACAGGCTGAGATGGTCCAACATGCTGCAGCAAGACTAGTTCTTGGATGGCCCAGAAAAACCTCAGCCTCTGCAGCACTGGATGTGCTTCATTGGCTTCCCATTCAAAAGCGCATCCTATTTAAGGTCCTGATAATTACCTTTAGGGCCTTTCACAAGCAGGGTCCACAATATCTGCTCAACAACTTTAATCGCTACCATCCCACTCGAGAACTTAGATCTTCAACAGCCAACTTGATGGTCGTCCCAAAGTTTAGACTTGCTACAAGAGGAGGAAAAACTCTAGCAGTAAGAGGGGCTAAGGCCTGGAACAAATTGCCTCATCAACACCACGCAATTACCTGCGAACAGAAGTTTAGAAAATCCCTTAAAACATGGATCTACAGTATGGCGGATGCTACCTGCAAAACACTTGTCTAGGATTCACAATGGCAATGTGAGAATAACAAACCTTACCATCTTTGAGTACACGAGTCAAAGCGCCAAGATGCTCCCTGGAATGGTAGTTGGCTATACAAATCTCTCTCACATCACATCACATCACACGAGAAAACCCATTGAGCTCAATGCTAAATTGTGTGTAGAATTGTCTTGCCTACTGCAACCCCTGTACCTATTGTGTTTACAAAGTTTATTGCATTTCTGCAAAGTACTCACCTGAGAACTCTCATATTGGACAGTATATTTTGATACCTGTTGGTTCTAGAAATAAAACAACTATATCTTTGATATAAAAACAATTGGCCTGGAGTTCAGTCTTTGAGTATGTGAAACCTTTTGCTGACTGAGTGTGAACAACAAATGCTTTACACTGTCCTCTGGTACTGCCTTACTGCTCGACCAAGCTACCACTTTAGAGAGTAAGGTCACACCTGGCTTTAACCTCTGTTATACCTCTGGGGTTTGTGGACTCTATACACACTGTACCTTATTCTGGTCCAGTATATATAGAACCACTTTCTCACAGTGCATTCTTTGGAATCTCTGAATCCATTCTGGCTCCAATAGTGTAAATACTTGTTGTAAGACTGGACACAATGATACAAATTACACACTATGAGTGTGGGGAATCCAGCATCAATGGGCCCGATTCACAGAATGAACTTAAGACTCAATCCTAAACGTACTACTATTTTGGTATTCACAGAATGCACTTACTACTTTAGGCATTCACAAAATGATCTTACTACTTTTGGTATTCACAGAAGTTAGGATTTTGTCTTAAGTCTGTCTCAAGTCTGTCTTAAGTTTGTCTTAAGACAAACTTAAGACAAAATCCTAACTTCTGTGAATACCAAAAGTAGTAAGTTCATTCTGTGAATGCCAAAAGTAGTAAGTTCATTCTGTGAATACCAAAATAGTAGTAAGTTTAGGATTGAGTCTTAAGTTCATTCTGTGAATCGGGCCCTGTATTTTTAAGTGCTAGAATTAGAGCTCGAAATTCAGCCAACTGTGCTGAGCAGTCACCGAGTGACTGCATGTAGGTTTCCGCAGGGTGGAATTCTCCATTCTGCATGCGACCCTTCATGGTTGTGCACAACAAGCTTGAACAACCTACAGCTAATACATAGGCATTACTTACCAAGCTGTGGAGGATTTATCTCTAACACCTAAGGCATCTTCGAGGATTAGTAGGTGGGTAGGGTTCTTTGGGTATACAAAAGAAAACTACTCAGGTGACCCAATAAATAAGAACCCAAGCTAGAATGTTGGCGGTGCCATGTCATAAAGCCTTACACTCCTGGTTTTGTTGGACAACATAAACATCAGGATGGTGCTAAACTGATCCTATGCACACCCTCAGGATATGTTGCCTGTAGTCCTGTTAGCTCACAGTGTACCGCAAACCCAATCGACTAAAAATTAGATTGTGCATCCTCAGATCATGTGGCCCCCTTTCCTTTTGTGCACTTTTCATCCCAGGGTGGGCTCCCTGGGGAAAATAACGGCTTTGGGATGGTAGGTAAAGTTAGGATCTCTTGTACGTAGGAAAAGCGTATTTTGCAGTGCTAATATTTTTAGCTCTCTTTGACAAATCTCCATGAAACTTTCCCAAAAGGAGCTACATTTTGATTAGTTTGGGCATGGAAAGTTTCAGGGTGATCCATCAAGCAGGAGTGAGATAAAAGTGGGGGTTCCAAAACACAAAATCCCCAGGTATTTTCAATTTGCTTCTAGATGACGGACTTCAGCAAAACCTGCTGTAAGGAATTACACCAAATTTGGCTGGAAGTTAGATGTTGGTCCGCAAATGTGCTTTTTGTGTTCTAGTGTAAATCCAGTAGTTTTTGAGAAATGAAAGCGTAGAAAATAATTGTATATTTTGGGAGTTGGGTTTGCAAGAGTCTCGCGGGTGTCCATCGACAGAGAAAAATAATTAATTTAGCCATGATTGATCGAGAGGCTCTTAATTCCAGTGTGGCTTCACATTCTCATGGAAGCGAGAGGTTCCAGCGAGTACCATGAGAGTGACCACTCTGATTGGCTGGCTGTTGTCATTTTAGCAATGAAATGGCCCCATTACTGTTCACTGTAAAAAATAGCAGTTTTTGTGGAAATGAAGTAAAAAAGATACATAAGCAGGCATAAGAAAGGCATCCTATCCCCCTAGATTTAGAGAGGAGATCTCTAAGAGATAACTATTATGTTAAAAATAAATGTATATTGTTTTTTAAAACTTTTTACGGACTCGAAGGACTCTCACTGGATTGTGAATAGTAAAAAGGAGTAGGTGTGTTCTTAATACAGTCTACTAGTAGGAATTCATATTGTACGCCTTGTTTTAAAAAAAAGTTACGATCTTGCAAGACCCTCACGGGATTGTGAACAATAGAAAAGAGTAGGTGATCTTTGAATACACTCTAGTACATAGATTTGTTATTGTAGGAAGGAGTTTTAATAGAGAAGGTGTTTACCAGAGTCTACTATTTATGCCCATCACCTTGGAAAGAGTTCTGAGTGGAGTGTTAACGCCCTTCTACGCACCGCTGTAATATAATAGAATGGTCTCAGCCGAGAGGCATGTTCCTCCACACACCCTACTACATACACCCATCATCTTAGAGAATGGTCTCAAATGAGAAGATGTGTTCATCAGTGGAGAAGCGTGGCTCAGTGGAGAAGCGTGGCTCAATGGTTAGAGCGGCAGACCCTGATGCAGAGGTCTGGCCCGGGACCAGGGTTCAATTCCTGCCTCGGCGACTCTTGGATTCAATCTCCCCGGACCTGATAATTCTCACCTCGGTGCCTAGTCTTATCATGGGTCCCACTCTGTGACTCTGGGCAATAGCTTGCTTAATCTCCACAACGACCCCAGCAGCGCTTGGATGCCTGGCTTCACCTTGCGGGTGCCCAGGAGTGGACATCTCACAGGAAAGCCAGGAAGGGTTCCACAGCGGTATGAATACAGCGCTACGAGACCTCTGGGTAGAAGGCGCTATATTAATACAAACACATTTACATTTACATCCACACACCTATATACCCACACCCATCCTCTGAGAGAGATGTCTGAAAGGAGAGGCAAGTCCATCCTCACACCCTACTATTCCCAGCCGTCATTTGAGAGAGAGTGGTGTAAGAGAGAGGTGTAAAAGGAGAGGCTATTCCCTCTCTATTCACTACTATGATGCACACCCGTCATTTGAAAAAGTGGTCTCAAAGAAGAGGCCAGTCCAGCCGCACACCTTATACACACACCCATCATCTGAGAGAGAGGTCTCAAAGGAGAGTTCAGTCACTCCTCATACACCCTACTACGCACACCTATCACCCGAGAGAGGTCTCAAAGGAGAAGCCAGACCATGCACACACCCTACTACGCACACCCATCATTCGAGAGAGAGGTCTCAAAGGAGATGCCTGTCCCTCCCCATACACCCTACTATGCTCACCCATCGTCTGAGATAGGTCTCAAAGGAGAGGGTTGTCACTCTCCATACACCTGTCATCTGAGATAGAGGTCTCGAAGGAAAGGCCAGTCCATCTACACTCCCTTCTATGCACACCGGTCATTTGTGAGAGAGGTCCCAAAGGAGAGGCCAGTTTTACATAACTATGTGAAGTGTTCCTTTCCACAAACTACGGATTGCGCCATATGTGAATGTCAAAAGGCTCACTGGTAACAGTAACTGTTAATAATTGTGAAACCATTAGGCCACTGAAAGGTTACGTACATTTTTAACAAAAAATAGTATCCCTTGTTTATAAAGGTCATGTGATACATAGAACTACATATATTACCTTCCCCGCTAAACAACTGAAAATCTTCGGTCACAGCGAATCCTACAGTTACCGGCCCCTCGAAGGCCACTGCGGCAGCAATGTTGGATTCTTCAGGCAGGACGTAAAATTTAGACATATTCAATTTTATCGTTTCTTTCTGTTTGTAGGCGCACTTCTCAGCCTGCCAGAAGGAATAAAAACTATTTTAGGGGATCAATAATCAATTAATTTTCTGTCATGTACAATGAAAGTTAATCGTTCTACTACTTTATCCATTATGAACTTCTCCGATCACAGTGAAAACAAGCAAAATGAAGAACATCTGACAATCCATTTGCTATTGACGCATTAGATTACTGCCTCATCTCTGCCCTCATCTCCCCAGACCTGATTTGTGAGGCGGTTCCGCCTCTAACAGAGCTTTTCACCACTCTAATTGGTTGCCTATTGCTTCCATCTCTAGTTGCTGTTACCAAAGCTCCTGTGTGTCCTTTGTCCTAGCAGAGGAGAGGTAAGCTGTGCTTTTTAATAATAAAAGTTGAGTACTGCATTGTTCCTGTTACCTTGTCGCTGGGCGCAATGTATTGATTTACACAAGTATTTAAAAATTGCCTTTTACTGGCGAGAAGCTGTTTGGTACTGAATTGGATCAAATGACTCAAAAGGCGGCAGATGAGGTAAAAAATCATCAGCCTTTTCAATTCATAACTGGAAAGAAATCCTTTATTTCAAAATGACCAAGCCAATCCTTGCAGAATAAACGTCCCTTTCGCAGCCTGGCCCAAGGCAAGGGGGTTAGGAGGGGGGCACGATCAATACAGGCTTCTCAAGATCGACTACAGAAATGACTATCCCAGGGTAGGAGCAAGCATGAGACAATTTTATCCATCCACAGAGGTAGAATTCTGTCACAGATGGGTCCTGGATTAAGTCAAAAGAGGCTATACGATTCCCTTCATCAGGAGTCTTTCAAAGGATCATCTCCTTGCTACTCCATTGCCAAAAGAAGGATCATGAATTCAAGCAAAGCTGTAAGCTATACAAGCTTTACTGGACAAAGACGCCCTACTTCCAATAGCATTGAGCAGAGAGGCAAAGGATTTTCTGGTGCCGTGTTCCCAAACATGATGGAAGGTTTTGTCCGACGTTATACTTGAAAGCCTTGAACCAATGTGTACTGGTGGTTAACTTCAAGATGATCTCAGCTCATACAATAATCTCTTTGCTGGGACAGAACGACTTTCTTGTCACATTGAATTTGTAGGACACATATTTTCACTTCCTTATCCATCCGTCGAGCCAAAACATTTTGGGGCAGATCTACAAGAAACTAATGCAGAGCGATGCAGCAAGTTATTTTGCTGCGCCGTGCTGCCTTAGTTTCGAAGCAAAGGGACGCAACATATTTACAACAATATGTAGCATCTCTGTGCTTCCCCCTGTGCTGGCGCACAGATTGCAGTCATGCGCCAGTGCAGGCACCTTTGCACCATGGTTCAAGGATTCCGTGCGTCGTGGGGAGATTGTTTTTGTGAAGGAAGGGGCACAATTGAGGTGATTTCCTCTTCCAATGCATGTTATAGAACGCACCTCGCTATGCCACCCCTAGGGTAACGTAGCTTTCTGACACATTTCCAGATTAACAATTTCTCCTAAATCTGGAGGTTAGGTGGGGGGACCTTTGCAATAGCAAATAGAAATGGAAGAAATATGCAACCAATTGAAATTCTTGATCTCTAGTGTGGCGCAAACCTCTTTCAGAGGTGAAACTGCCTCACAATTCAAGTCTGGTACGAGGAGGACATGGAATCAGGGTAATGAACATTAACGTAAAGTAACTGAGTCATTATTCTCAACAAACTATCTACCTATACCTATGTACCTCTCTTTACATTTTATCATATGCAAATAAAGTAATGTTGATAATATTGGTATTCAATGAAAATGTACCTCTGTGGTAAAAGGTGAATTCTGATCCATTCTTCATTTTCGTCCATTGCAAACCTCAACCCTTAAGAAACCCATACAAAACTCTACCTGGTTACAGGCTTTAAAATCAATTGCTGGAAAAAACTGTGGTATAGACACACGGAAATTGGGAGACTCCACAAATTATGTAAAGGCTAGTAATCAGGAATTGTGGTCAAAATTTCTTGTGTGATTAAAAGTTCACACCAACCTAGTCTATAACCATCTGCAAATCAAATGCCAAAGCATGCTTGGTCCTGAGGAAGAGAAGCAGAGTAAGCCAACAAGTAAGGAGACTTATTTTGGCTACTGTCTGTACAATACCAATATTCACTTAAGAGTTTGAACACCCATTCATAATTGGTCATCTCAGACCATTACATTTCATTTAGGGATAAATGTGCAGGTCAATTGAATTTAGATTTATAACACCACTCTACAATCAGATGTACCGCAAAAATTCTTGCCGTGGATAGATTGTTGCAAGAAAGGAGACATCTCTTAGAGAGAGGTGGCAGGCATCACTTTGTTCATTAAGAATAATTGGTAAGCAGCCCCAATAATTCACTCTGTTTGGATAACTACTGATGCAGCTCCTAGAAGTCTCCAGCCAATTAGCAATAGGTTCAGGAGTTGACTCTTTTAACCACTTTTGCCAAATGTTGCCTGTGTGAAGCCAACACCAGATACCCACTATGTCATCAGGCAACATGAGATTGATCTTTTGTGATAGGATGAGCAATAGTCTGTTACTCCCTCCTCAACTATGATGAGGAGGTATAGGGAAGCGATCGCATCTCTGAGGTTTGCAGAATTCAGAGCACAATAAACCTAAGATAATTACTAAGGGCTTGACTTCTGATGGGCTGCTCCTTCATAAATGTGACAGATCTCATCTGCCTTATTACTACTGCATTATATGCTTGAAATAAAGTGGATGGGATAACCATAATATTTGTTACAAAGTACCCATCTGCTAAACTCTAAATCAGACTGTAAGTATGCACAGTGTCATGCAATAGATCCTTACTCAGAACACAAAATCAGAGACTCAGGCGAGAGGAAAATTAATTCCTGTGGGTAGGAGTTTAAAAAGTTTAAAAAGTTGACTGAGGACATTTTGATCCATTCCAAATTCAATGTAACTTCATCAGATAGGCTTAACACAGGTTTTCACTTGCTATCCTCTGGAGGAATATCACCCTATGCCTCTTAAAGCCTAGTACTCTCCCTACCTAGCCTGGGCGCAGTGTTTGGCTCTATTAAAACTCCTATAAATAGACTGTGTAATTCTTAGATGCCCTTTGAGTCACTCTACAAAACAATCAAGTCAGGGCTACTTCAAAGTGGCTATTTCATCTCTGACTGTCCATAGCTGTACCAGGTGAGCTTCGAGCTTTCCTCCTTGAATACAGAGCAGTAAGTCTATACTTGCTTTTCCCACTATTCAGCTTGTGTTACCACAAGAAGCCTCAGTCCTGATAATGCAATCAGTTGCCGTTCTTAAGCAAAGGCCTAGCAAGACACAAGCAACCCACAGTGCTCCATTAGTGGTAGCAGCCGGCTCACTTGTATCTTTAGTGCATACTCATCATTGATCTGAGCTGGGATCTCTTTGGATTTCACCGCCAGGGCAACATTAGCGGGGATTGGCATCTCAACAAACATCAACTTGTTCTTTGATGCTATCAGGGATGGAGGCTATGATAGCTCAACCAACCACTGCACATTCACAATATCTATTTAGGTTAGAATAAACTCAGACTATTTGCAGTGTGGTATCTGCCTGTAGAGAAGCTGAATGAATCTTTTGTTCATGGGCTTGGACAGAACCCTATTAAGTTTCCCAGACACTTTACCTCTTGATAGGTGATTTTACTTCCAAATTGTAGGAAATCCACTTTTTCGTCTTGGTCACCCCTGAGTTTTAACCTTTTGCTGGGTCATAAATGTAGTTTTGCTAGCTTTTGAGTGCTGTGCACTTTACACCTGCTAACCATAAGCAAAGTGCCTCTGCTTTCCTTTAAAAATTGTTAAATTGGCTTATTCTTAATTGGAACCATTAGCCTACCTATCAGTCCCTATTATATAGTGTAGAAAGGACACCCAGGGCCTGGAAGTTAAAATGTCACTTGTGACATCAGCTACAGTGACAGGACAAACTTGGCTTCAGGCCAACCCTGGTTGCATGACTGCTGCAGTGTGACCTGCAGCACGACATGTTGAAATAACCCTTTTTGACAGCCAACAACATCCCTTTGAAATATTATGAGGTCACCAAATATAACTCTTGTAGCCCACAAGATAGGATGCCAGTGCGGCATGTAGAAAAATAATATTACCATGTCCCTACAATGACAAGGCCCAAAAAGCTATTTTCACATTAGGAAGTCTGACTGGCCCATAGAGAAACACTGGGTTTGATAATGAATACCAATACAGTAGCTCAGGAATTATACCAGCTAGAAAAATAATGAAACAACTTTTAGTTGTTATTAAAATCCAATTCAAAGATTACGTCGGATTTTGTTTTATAAATATTTAGAAAAACAAACTTTTAGAAAGTTATCTTTTACCTGTCTGAAGTTCCAGAAGGCTGATTTGCATTGTTTCTCTAGCTTTCTGAACCAATGATTAGCCTTGAATATTTCTGAAGTTTGGCAGTTTGTGCTGTTTGGTGCTATTGTTACTAAAAGCTCATACCTCTGGTTCCCCTTACTGCAGTTATGTCATTTTAGTGTCATTTTGTTTGACATTTTACTGTATCCTATTTGGGATTTTTATTGTTTTGATGATTTGATTTTGTTACTGTCATTGCGTAAATACTTTACACATTACCCCAAATTAAGCCTGTCTGTTCTGAGCCATACTTGCCAAAGAGGTTGAGCTCAGGTTAATTTAGTGACTTGGTGGGTTCACCCTGACAAAGGGCTGTGATTAGTCGCCCACCCCATGTAATAATCCAATTTCTTACACATGTACATTACCATGTTAAAAAAAGTAAGTCACAATTTTAATGGTTTTTTCATTTGACCAATTTACACAACATAATTCAATTGGCAAGTGTCCCTTCATTTCCCTATAAAGCAACACACTACATTTCAATCTACCTAGTACCGTGCAGTTACATTTCTCATATGACTTTGCTCTTTACAGAAAGCTGGATATCATTGCTTTAGCAACGGCAGGGTCTGTTTATCAGGGAAAGAATGCTTTTAAAAAAGTAGTGTCATATGTAGCCAAAACTGAATATATAAAAGAACCCATGGGTGAACAGGTTTTATTAATTTCCAGCACCATGACGTGCTCAAAAGCTCAAACGTCTACTGGTCAGCTTCAATGTCCACCAAGGATGTGTGTATATATATATATATATATATATATATATATATATATATATATATATATATACTAGCAGCTCGTCCCGATGTTGTCCGGGTATGAATTGCTACCGGCCAGTAGTATATTGTTTTGTAGGATTTCGTTTTGATAGCATTTATTATCTGTGACAGGCCTGTGAAACGCTCCGATTCACAGTGCACTGCTGATGCACTTAAGAGTGCGCGTTCAGTAGTGGGTGAACTCGAGTTTCCCTACTTTATTTTTCCTTGCAATATTATATAGCACGAACTCGACAACATGGCATGAGCACAATTTACATTACAGAAGAACACATTCATTTGTGGTAGGCACGGGGAGACAAAGCGATTTGCCTGGAATCACAGGATGTTGAGCTGATGCCGAGATTCGAACGTAGCTCCCAAGCTCTAAAGTTCGCAATTCTAGAACTTGTGGCAGGAGGTGTGTCTAAAAGTGTATGTCTGTGCTGGACACCAATGAGAGAGACCTGTGCATTTTTCAAATGGGTGGTGAAAAAATATGAGTATGTTGCTGGAGATGTGGGCCGCCGTACCACCAATGTACTTACCGGGGGAGGGTAAACACCCATTATTCCGCAACTTTCTTTCCGCATACCATCACTCCGCATACTTTCATTACGAAAGTACCATGACTCCGCAAAGCCATTATAACGCATGGCATTACATTTTATATGCTTTTACCACGCATACATTTACAACGAAATTCGTTGTAAATGCATGAATGGTAAAAGCATGTTTTTTTTAATGTTTGGATAAGGTAAGTATGGGTTTAGGGGTATATGTTTTGGGGTACTGAGGAATATATTTTGGGGTGTTTGGGTATTTCAAGGGTTCAGATATAGTTTTGGGTTATGGGGTACAGGGGTAGTTTTAGGGTTTAGGGATAGGTATGGGTTTTGGGGTACAAGGGTATTTTTAGGGTTCAGGGCTAGGTTTGGGTTTGGGGTATAGGGGTATTCTTAGGGTTCAGGGGTAGGTTTGGGTTTTGGGGTACAGGAGTATTTTAAAGGTTCAGGGCTAGGTTTGGGCATATGGGTATTTTAGGATTCAGGGGTAGGTTTGGGTTTTGGGGTAAAGGGTTATTTTTAGGGTTCAGGGCTAGGTTTGGGTTTTTGGGGTACAGGGGTATTTTTAGGGTTCAGGGGTAGGTTTGGGTTTTGGGGTACAGGAGTTTTCTAGGGTTCAGGGGTAGGTATGGGTTTTGGGGTACAGTGGTATTTTTAGGGTTCAGGCTAGGTTTGGGTTTTGGGGTACAGGGGTATTTATAGGGTTCAGGGCTAGGTTTGGGTTTTGGGGTACAGGGGTATTTTTAGGGTTTAGGGGTAGGTTTGGGTTTTGGGGTACAGTGGTATTTTTAGGGTTCAGGCTAGGTTTGGGTTTTGGGGTACAGGGGTATTTATAGGGTTCAGGGCTAGGTTTGGGTTTTGGGGTACAGGGGTATTTTTAGGGTTATGGGGTAGGTTTGAGTTTTGGGGTACAGGGTATATTTATAGGGTTAAGATGGGTTAGTGTTTAAGGGTGTTGGGGTATTTTTAGGAGTAAGGGTGGGTTATGATTATGGGGTGCAGGGGTATTTAAAGGGAGCAGACTGGAATTAGCACACGATATGAGACATGGCATGAAGTGCGGAACGTACCACACTCACCCAGCGTTTGTCACGCCCCCAGCACACGCCCACAGCACAACGCAGACACGCCCACAATGGACTACTTTGCTGGCACAGTTCTTTTACCTTTTACCTTTTAAATGTATATGGTGGGCGTCTGCATAGCCTATGTCCTTCTGCTGCAACTGCCCTTTACAACGCTGTATTGGGTGTTGTGATTGGTGCTGTGGTTCCTGAGAGTACCCGCCTCAAAGGTTTGGGCTCTCTCTTTATTATATTAGTATGGATATATATGAAAGCTGTGTGGTGGTCCGTACTTTTCTGTGGTTACAGCCTGGGAAGCAGAAATTAACCCATATATATATATATATATATATATATATATATATATATATATATATATATATATATATATATATATATATATATATATATATATATATATATATATATATATATATATATATGTATTGCTATATTAATTAATGACTGATGCGCACATTGCTCTTTTGGAACATAGTTTTAACAAATAACTCAGAAGGCCTACATCATTATTGTAAATGAAAGACTTACACGTTCAACATATTTGTATTCCTCGCTCTTCATAATTCCGTTTTCACTGATATATTCCAAAGCCTTTGATGGGAAGCCTCCACAGCAGGCTTCGTTTCGCGAGTCGCAGTCCACAAGTTGCTGCTCGCTCAGGGTAAGGAGCTCTTTATGTTTAATGCAATAACGAGACTCTATGACTCCAACCTGTGTGAAAGAAACATTAGTACCATCTTCATTGGTGGAAACAATAACCAATTCATTGAGTATGTGCATAAACATCAGTGAGAATTAGTGGTGCCACTGTTTGCGCCTTCCTGGAGTAATCCAACCTAGAATCAATCGTTCTTTGTTTAGGACCACCCTATAGATGGTTTTAGTCGAGTTATTCACAAAAACTCATTAAATCATTTATAATATGCAATTTAGTTTCTGGTAGAGTCATGAGATGGACACAGCATTGCTCACACGGGCCATGGCTGTCACGCCATTCTCATGTGATCAACAGTTGTTTCTCCTCTCTGAATATATTAGAGCAGTCAACAGCCTTCAACACTGTTACTCATGACCTGATCTGGTCAACTACATTGAAGAACCCAGAGCAGCCTTTAATGCCTCCCTGCAAAGGTAAATGCTCCCGTGGAAACTGACATCAGTTGGTGAAATGGGACCTCCTCTTCTGTATTCTAATTAAATTAATCTAAGCCTTTCGCATGCCCTGTTTCCTATTTATTTATTGCATTTAATATGTACATGCTCCATATCAAGTAACAGCCTTTGAATTGTAAGCTGATCACATGCAGAATCCCTTGGAACAAGGGCCCAGATGCATAAAAGGGTTTTGCCCATTCTGTGTCTATGGGATAATGTGTTGATGCATATGGCCCAATGAGACATCCTGTCCAAAGCACCAAGGGCCAGATGTAGGTAATCCCCGATTACCGATTCTTAAATACCGAATCATACCGATTCGGTATTTAAGAACTGGCAATCGGGATGTAGGTATATTTACCGAATCAATTACCGAATTGGTAAGATTCGGCAATTACCGAATCGGTATTTACCGATTCGGTAATTGCCATTGATTCCTATGGGTCTTGATACTGATTCGGTAAAATTACCAAATTTACAAGGGGGACAGGGTGTCACTTTGACACCCTGTTGCACCCCTGATTCTGGCTTGTGCGCAATGTGACACACATACATGCCACATGGCTCAGGTGTACAGGCACGGATGTGCATGTACACAGGAATTAGTTATTTACCATGAGATAGTATTTCATGGTAAATAACGAATTCTTAAGGGCCTGTGGCACTACTTTAAGTGCCATCTACATCTGGAATTACCTATTCAGTAAATATACAGAGTCGTTTTTTTACCGAATCTGTAAATTTACAGATTCTGTAAAATTCGGGCCCCCTACATCTCAAAAACCAATTACCGGTCGGTAACGGCCGAAATCGGCCGTTACCGACCGGTAATTGGCGACCTACATCTGGCCCTCAGAATGTCTTAGAGGAGAGGATGAGTGAGAGTCGCATTTATTGAAACAGATCAACAACCCTCCTAGGCCATATTACTTCTGCAAAACAGCCTTCCACATCAGGTCCCCACACACTTTCTTTAGTCACACCCCCCAACTTTTCAAAATATGTTACAAGCGTAGGTTCTTCCAAGACCACAAGCTCGGCATGATGTTATATATTAAATGTAAACATAGCTCTTCCAGCTGAGGCAAGTGTGAATTGTGCTGCAGATCCACCGCAACCAGATTTTAAAAGGTGGTAGAGCTACACCAAGGCACGTTACATCACATGCCAAATAACTAACCAAAACAAAGAACAAAAACAAATTGCCAGCCTTAATATAGGACCCATCACAGCTCTACTACAGAATAACTATAGAATTCATGAGAGTGCAAGAACATAGTCAATCATGATGCACTATATTTCCTTGTTTTAGTGAGCTACCCTGACACATCCCACCTCCAGATCACACAGCAACTCATCCTGTATGCTCTTATGAACTACACTGCCCTGTGCCCAGGGAATAATGACACAGCACATGTTTCACAACCTAGAATATCAATACTTACAGTGGCAAATGCCCAGCAAGATCCACAGTAGGAGCCTTGATCTTTAGGTTCTGTGACACAGTTTTCTTTTCTCCAGTCAACCTCTTTGGGAAGGTCGATGGCAGGCCGGTATGTTTGGACTTTCATGGGTCTCTCTGCAGCTCGTGGAGCCTTGAAGCATCCCCTTGAGTTTCGTTCATGTGTTGTCTGAATATGAGAAATGCAATTAAACATTTCCTATGTAGCTATTGCTTCAGCCATATCAGTAGAAATTGCAGCAATGTATGCAAATCTCCAACGATGACATCAGTTCACCAAGATACCACTTTAGACCTGACATCCTTAGTGTTGTCTTCTCTCCCAACTGTTTGCCTTCACCCAGTGGTGGTTGGTGACATTTCAAAGTGGTGTGGTGTAAAAGTTGTGGATGAGTTTAAAGCAGCTAGGAAGCAAAGCAAGCGAGCACGAGTGAGAAAAGGATGTATGACATCACAACGCATGCTTTTACATCGCATGCTTTTACATCGCAACTTTTACAACGCATGCCTTTACAACGCATAGTGTTGAGGGGTGCTGGATAGTGAATAGTTTAATTTACTATTCCAACTCCTGTCCCCGTGGACAGTAGGGAAGGTGTTGGATAGTAAATTAAATCTATTCCCTATCCTAAAGCGCCCCCCAGCGTTGCGTTGGTTTGCGTTGTAAAAGTTGCGATGTAAAAGCACTGCGTGGTAAAAGTTGAGTGGTAATGAATTTAGTGACAAAGCAAGATTGTTTATAATGATGTTGTGAACATGTAGTTTTGAAATATTGAAACACATTGAAAACTGCCCCATATCTTATCGCATTAACTATATACAACAGTTACTGTAGCGTGACAACTTCATGCCCTTTAAAGTGAGTGCTTGTCCAGTGTCTTGCAGTGCGTGCAGCACACACTTGAGGCGGCACTGCATGCTGCATTGACTGCATGTGCACTGTGTGCGGCGTGGAGAAGCATCCTCAGCTGAGGGCTGCAAGCAGTCGCAAAGAAATATGTGCAGACAGGGCTTTAAGTAATATGAAAAAAGTGGTGCTGTGGGGCTCAAAAAGGGGTGTGGCTTAAACATGTAAACTAAAGATTCCCATAGTGCGCCAATAGCCCGGAATTTTGCTTTCTCGCTGAATTTTCATTTATTGCATCCAGATATATAACACAACACTAAAAAAGTTTGAAAAGAACTGGGGTCAGTTTTTTGAGTAATCCTATATTTATATATGTTTCTCTATTAAGAATGTGAATGTATAGCTGTGACAAATTACACTTTTTTTCATTTTTTGTGTGTATTTGATTTCAAAGACTGCAAATAACTTTAATAAAAATGTTTAAAAAAAACAAGCAAACAACAACTGCCATATACCTAAAACCAGCCAGGCTTTGAGCTTTGTCAATGGTTGTTAGATGTTGATGGTAAATGGGTAACAGTAATGATTTTGGCGAAATAATTTATATTGAAAATGTTACAATTCTGAAATTGTGAGACTGTGAATTAACTAGTACCTGAGACCTGTGGAAGGAGCACTGGTCTTCAGAGTGTCTTAGTCACATCTAGTATGTTCACTATGTGTTAGACATTTACTCCCTTTTTCATCTCACCCGCCTGCGTATCTTACACCATATGTCTTTCCATTTCAGCATCCACTTTTCACTCTCTCTTTCTTGCATTTCTTTGCATCTTATTCATTTCACCTTAAACACCCAAAGCACCTACTTACCTGTAAGCACTGCATTTTCTTTTACTTTAGATGTGTCAATATTTTGACAACTTCCTTCACACATATTTGCACTGAATCAAAATTGCAACTGGAGTACATAACCATTGCTCTGCGTGCTCTGCGGAGAGGCAAAGGATTGGATGGCATGTATTTTGAGCACCTTTTTGACCCACTGGCAGGCATTGTGAGGCCTTTAGCTTCAACTCCAGAGCACTGATTCCTGTCCCGTTATGAACACCTGGAGGTTATTCTAATAACACCCAAAAAAATATTTTCAATTGTGGCACCCTCATAAACACTGGAGGTGATGCATTCTATGAGAGTAATATGTGACACAAAAAATACAGGAACACAAGGGGGAACATGCATCAAACAATTTTGCATTCGCAAACGGTGCGGACCGATAATTTCAGCCATTTGCGAATGCAAAATAGCCTTTGAAGATGTATGAAAGGCTTTGTATTCACAATCTTAAGTAATCACAAAAATAACGATTACTTAAAGTTGTGACTACAAATAGGGAATCGCAATTTGCAATTCCCTCAGCACATGTACCAAGCATTTTCTAAATGCAAACTGCGCATTTAGGAAAATGCTATTACCATCAACTCCAAGTGGATGGCAACCATATGCAAATTTAGAAAAATGCACAAAAATGCATTTTTCAAAGTGCCATGTTGCGCACACCTAAGGTCAGCCAATGAGAGAAGGCGACAGTCCCAACCCTCCTACCTTCAGCAGGTAAGTGTAAAGTTTTTTAATGTTTGGCGCATGGGTGTAAGTATATATGAATATTTGGGAGTAAGTGTAAGTGAATAGGTGCATGTGTGTGAGTGAGTGTGGATATGTGTGTGTGTGGCTCACCCCCCTCCCTGCTAAAATTACCAGCTGCCACAGCTGTTGTGTAATCCAACATTCTGAATTGATGTCAGTTATGGAGATGGATACCTTAATGTCTATTTACATAGTACTTTTGGGGAAAATATATGAAATAGTCATATCTACATGCAAATGACACTTTAGAACTTATATTGGCCTGTGGGCAGGGCCACTGGAATTATGCCATTATGAAGCTGGGCGATTTTCACATAGTTGTAGATTTGCCACACTTGTCGCATAATCCATCATCTGATGCATATTCTACAGACTTTAACCCCGACATTTTTTGTTCCTAGCTCGAATGGCTCATAAGTTACTAAGAGGTGCAGCGACACAAGTTGCCATCGCTGGGATGCCTCCGGGTAACCATGCGCTTTATAAATACTACTTCGTTTCATTCACTTCATTTTCATTTTCATGTAGTGGATGGCTCTTTCCAAAGGTTTACTTGAAGGTTCTGTAGCTTATTGCTATATTTGGGTGCTAAACTGGTACTAATGAGGTGCAACTAATGCCTAGACAGTGTTGAGTTTAAAAACAACAAAATAATTAAGTAATACCATCACAAAATCTGCCACATAACGCCGCATAATTTGACTTTTCTTGTTGCATACTTTACTCAACCCTGCTGCAAAATGTGCTCCCCCTGTCACATAATTCGAGTGACCCTGCCTGTAGGGACATATCTCTTGATTGGGGTGGTTCTAACCCTCTGATCTGAATAGATGGAAGATGAGGGAGTGGGCTGGTGCACGGCCCGTAAAAGAAGGTCTGGCTTTATCATAGAGGTTTAAACATGTGCCCCTAGAGAGGCACCTGATTGCAACATATTATCGGGAACTGTACCGGGGACCTCTGATTAGAGATTTGCAAGGTGTGGAAAGGGATATTGTATTCTGATGCTGTACTGGACGTCATGTGTCATAAGACACACCACTCTCAAATCCTTTCCTTATTCTTGAAATCTTCTTCCGCTCCATCAACTTAATAGAAGTCCCCAAAACTTCCTCAGCTTTCCTCCTCCTCACTGTTCCTTCAGATGACCTGGCACGACTAAAAAGATGCTCTTTTGCCTACCAGACAGCCAAGAATATTGCCGAACTTGGTATCTGCTATCAAGTATTAATTTTTCAAAGCTCAGGAAACAAAACGTGACTTTTTAGCTCTTAGATTTCGTTGTGTAGCACATGGTGAATAATTTAAAGTAGATCCTGATATTCTAGGGATGTACGTCAGTACAACGCGATCATTTTGATCGCTGTGCTTTACGATGCAGCCATTACAACGTAAGTCGTTAAAACGACTATCGTTGGAGGACGCTGGATTGTGGATTAATTTAATTTTCTATTCCAACTCCAGCCCACGTAACAGTAGGGAAGGTGTTGGAATAGAAAATCAAACTATTCCTTAAGCAAGAGCGCCCTCCAGCGCAAGTCGTAGTAACGACTTGCGTTGTAATGGCTGTGTCGTAAAGTTTGCGCGTTGTAAAGGATGTTTCCCCTTTCTAGAATCCAGCGCCAAGACACCTCGACCACTATTTGCACTCTGAAATACATTCAGAAATAAATGCATTGAATTATATTCAATATGGGTCCCTAATAAGACTTTGCACACTACTGTTTAATTTTGCTGACTCCTCAAATGCTTTTCTGGTTGACTTCCACCTTACAAGAACGTGGTTGTGTTGCTGAGATCTGCCTGTAATGTGTTGACGTGCTCGAAAGAGAGAATAATAGCAACAAAATACGTTTTTAAAAAGTTGAAAAGGAACAATGCACCCATGGGTGTCTTGCAGTCACTCATTCACTCTGTCCCACGTGCTCCTAGTAAATACAATATTTTGGCTCCTCTGATATGTAAAAGGAAGGAACCTCATCGTCTGGAGATTCGACCTGCAATGTTTAAATGCCCTCAAACAAATCCTCTCAGTAGAATTTACATTGGATCAAAAGTTGTTCTTTTAGGCCATGATGTCTATCAGCAGATACTGATCAAGGTCTTCCATAAACTGTTCGATCAGACAGCCATCGGCCATAGACAGTCAGGCGTCTCCCTCTTTGTCACACATGGTTGTTTCCTCTGCATCATTCACTCTTCCTTTCCATTTAGATGTGCCTTTGAGGTTACTCAGCCATGCTATCATCTTCCTAGCTGGATGCATCCCTGTCTGCTGCAACACCAGTAGTTTCAAGCTCTCTGATTATCTGAATGCTCTGTTAGTTACTAGGGGCAATGCTGGTCATCTCAAAGTAGAATCAGGTTGTTGAAGACAACTGGTCAGTGAAGGTATGTATGGCTGCAAAGGCCTAATATGCTTAACCGTCATACCTTCCTCATCCACCTATGGTGCTCCTCAACAGTTTAACAATAATGATTGTCAAGGCACCTGAATGTTCATATGAATCAAAATGAACTTGAGATTGCTATGGAGGAAGCAGCTCATGAAAGCTTTGGAGTTGACATTTCTCACACTTTTTAAAGTTTATGCAGTTAGAAGGAACCAGGACAATGGGAATGTGACGGGGTAAAGAAAGGAGTACAAATATAGGCTCCTGGAGTGCTCTTTTAATGATCAAAGATAGATGGCTGTAGACAACAAATAGGAGATCAATTTTGTATTCTGAATTATATCACTTAAGTTGCTGATACAAAATCAGCTACGGACATGCAGAGCGGCAGTCATACAATGTCTTGGAGGCCACTCCATCGAACTTTCTTGCAAAGCCATTATGCTTTGGAAAATGGCAGCCAAAGAATTAGACAACAAATAAGAATGAACTGGAGTGGTTCAGTTAAGACCGCTTGGACCCTTGTTCTTCTCCTGCATCAACATAAATTCAGTCCCCGGTGTACAGTACCGCCTCTTTCTGTTCAAAACTTTTTTTTTAACATGAAAGTTTTATCTAATGTATTATCTATGGACGATTATCCAGGTCGTGACAGCATTGTGTTTTTATTTTTTTCTGTTAGCTCTTTTCAACCCTCAACAATTTATCTAATTATGTTTTTTTTTTTAACATGTTTGTATCATTGAACTTCTTCCACTCTTTTATGATTTTTAACGAGATCAAATAAAAGTATTTCTGACATAGTTGACATATATCACTTAACTACTGATCGCAGTGGTATTTCTCCTATCTGCCCATACGTTTGTACCTTGAATTGGTAAGCATGTGATATACAATATATAAAGGACAGGAAAGGTCAGTTCTTACCATGTCTGCAAAATGGTTCATTTCCAATCGGTAGCTCTTGTTGCCGCGGTCCGCCAGCAGGTTGTGATCCCTCACTTTGTGCCACGTGGCTTCCCATGCGTTCCTTCGGAACTCCTCAACATCATCAGTTAAGTATTTCTTTCCTGTACAGAAGATGAAGTGCAGATATGAACATCCCTTGGTGTTCACAGCATTGATCTTTGCCAATTGTTTTCCATATGATCACTTTTATGATTTTTTTTGTGAGTTAAAGAAAGTGCTACTTTTTAAGAACAGATACAATTTTAGGATAGAAAGCCCTTTCAAAGTTCCATCTCTCCTGACCTCCATGTACCACAGAAGTGCTAATTGTCCAGACCAGTGCTGCACGTTTCTGGGTGGTATATCCGTCTACACCACCATTACCTTGAGCATGCAACTGGGACTCACACCTGAAGCAAGGGGTTTAGTTTTTCAGAGAGTTCCAGAGAATGAATGTAGACAAAGAGGAGTGTGACCATGAAATACCAGCTAGTCAATCTACTGAGCTCAGAAACCTAGAGAGACACTGGCTGAAGTTTAATCCTGCTGATATTCTAACATAACCTATAATAATGATTTACTGTGAGGTTTGTTGATCAGAAATTTGAGAACTGATGTCACTAAGAACAATGGTGCTTGGGCTACTGAAAACAGTCTTATCCAACACTGTCCTCTGGGTCCAAAACGGTCATGTTTCCACAGTACCCAGTACGGGTATACCTTTATGTATGCTGATTCTTATTAATTTTAGATATGCTTTCGCCTGGCTTTCAAGCAGACGTAAGGCATGTATGATCCACATAGAGGTGGAAATGCAGTGGTTGTTGCTCTGGCCACCACTGCATTCAGGGCGTAGCGCTAACATAGCTGCACTGGAATAGACATTTCATTGACTTTCAGGTTTTTGAATGGTGACTGCACTGCCTAGTGGTCTCCCAAGGGGGCAGGAAGGAGTGTGGTGAACTTACGAGGATGATGGGTATAGGTCACAATGTGCATGAATGCACATACATTCACACATACATATATACACACTTCACCTAGAGACAACCTGTCATTGAGGAGGAAGGAATGAAGGAACACCCACTTCTCTCTCTCACACACTCACACACACACACACTTGACAGAGAGATATTATGAGTTATTGAAGAGGACAGGAAAGAGGACCACACACACATCTACACACCCCTTCTTCAACTACAGGCACACTATATCATTGATGATGGAGGAATGCGGGAATATATTTGCAACTTATATCCGCCTTTTCGTGCTGCCTCCTGGTTTACTTAGTCGTGGTTCCTCCAGGATTCAAACCTGTAAACATTGGCTTATAAACAGACATCTGTAGTACATGTACTAATCCCACCTCGATGGACAGCACCATTTTTGATCCTTCTAAGAATTGAAATTGCATGTTCAAACACTTCACAAAGGGCCTGAGTGCATTATCTTTACTTCACATTTTAGGAAAACTGCTTTAATTTTTTCAGATTTAGAAAAGAAGGGTCTGGGTAAGTATTACACGTAACTAGTACACTTTACAGATATAGCGTCATGATCTTCAACTTTCCTACATGCATGCCTTTTTAGACATTCTTTTTCAGTGTTGTAAATTAGTGTATTGATTACTATGACGTACAGGACGGGATATATGATATAATCATTACATATTTATAGACAAAGCAACATGCGCATGAGCATGCTTGTGTAAGTCCATGTGTTAGTTTGATGGTTTTCTTAAATTAGATCATTGATAACTGGGACATTCTTAAATATAAATTCGAAGAAATAATCACTTACCAGTAGTCAAAAAATAGTTTGCATTGCCTGAGCTTGTACCTATTTATCAGA
This sequence comes from Lissotriton vulgaris, assembly GCF_964263255.1. NCBI lineage: Eukaryota > Metazoa > Chordata > Amphibia > Caudata > Salamandridae > Lissotriton > Lissotriton vulgaris. The sequence continues at coordinate 174,492,150 of NC_141686.1, read as the reverse complement.
ATTGATATAAACAGTGAATGGGATCACCATATGGAAGGTGTGCCCAGCACTAGTCAGAAGGAGTGAAGCCATGACAGGTTAATCGGTGACTATGGAAATGATTCCCATCTAGATTAATTATATCCAAATATATCTCTTGTGGCTATCCTATAGATCTGGTATGGATACCGCCCTTCCCAATCTTGCCACAGGGTTTTGCTGATCTGTGTCTCCTTTCATTTAAATAGTGTGTTTAACGTCATCTTTTTCAATATGGTTGACTTGTACGTTTTCACAAATGGATGTCAATGTGATAATTGAAGAGCGTCCTTCTTACCGTACTTGGATTTCCACATCTCCCAATCCTGGTCAAGATGTTTGGAAGCAATGGAAAAGGCCAGCAGGGCTGGCAGGAGGATAACTGCTTGCATCACCTGCATCCTATAAGGAAGGAAATAGGCACTGTAAAGTTTCAATTTAATTTTCGTTTTAATTTATTTCAGCTTTGCATCCTATTCTACCCTCTGACTGCTTCTGGGGGGCCCTTCACTGGCCTCAAAGTGCACCCATATAGGGAACTCTTGACAGACGTTACTAATTAATGATATACCTAATAATTCCTTGCAGCCCTTACGCTCAGCAGGAAGTTGCATGCTTTGATCCAGTCTACCAATGAGAACCTGAACGTGAACTGTGAGATACCTGGACTTTGTCTATGAACATGCATCCATGAGGGCCATGAATGAAAGCAGTAAAAGTTGTCATGCCAGGTACTTGTTACATGAACACTTTAACCAGACTCATCCAAGTGTCTAAGCCCCAGGGCACTAGATATTGTTACACTGCAGTTGACTACCATAGACTACCTTTGTGTGCTTGACTCTCCAATATTAGGTGGACAAGCAGTCAAGGTTCATTTTAGGAGGCCGTAGGTGTGAGGTCCAGACACAGTCTAACACAAGGAATAACAAGCAATAAAAACTCGAGGAATCAGTCTAAAAAAGTCTTAAATCAGCATCTTCTGTTCACTATTTCACTTCGGTCCAGATTTATGACTTTTTGGAATTCTCAAATGTTTATCAAGTTATTCCTTCAAATTGTGCTCACAAGAGCTATATACTCAATCCTAGAGAATATTGTGTTTCATTTTTACACGAAATAATATATTCACAGATATTTTCACATAAAAATGAAAAGAAATAGCAAATTCAAATGGATTTGCTATTTTTTCTCCCCTCAAAAAAATACCTTTTCGTCCTTCTGAGACCCCGTTATAGACAAACGCTCCTTAAGACTAGCTAGATATTCAGTGGGACCGAGAAGCTATCCAGCGTCCCTTTACCCTCAAATAAGCCACGGTCTTACCTGATCACATGAAATCATTGCTGAAAGCATGGGAAAAGCCCACTAGATACCCAAAATGGGAAGGGATTCCAACATATAAACTCCGCTGTAGCGATACATTAGAAATTAGTAAACTAGGGGATGTCTAAAGAGTAGCAGGACCCATTTCCCTTGAAGGGTTGAGAATCCCAACTACTAGACACCTAAACATATACATACATACATACAACACCAACATGCTTTAGTTCCCCAATTCCACAAGAGCATTTTACCCCATACTATTTGAGCTACTGCCCTGTAAAGCAATATCCCTCATATACATAAAGCTAATTTATGATTCACCTGACTCACTTGCAAAGCTGAAACTGACTTGGGACAAAAATGTTGGATTATCACAAGATGGAGAATGGGAAGAGGAGATCCGCTCATCAAGTGAGCTGTCGATAAGTTCGAGATTCAGACTAGTGTAGATGAAAATACTTGATTGAGCAAACCTCATCAGGGAGTGCCTGGCTCAAATATAATGAAAGGAAGCCAGTACCTGCACCGGGGGAGGCGGACAGGGTGGCAGGTTCATGCACACTTTGTGGCAATGTCTTCCACCTCAATATACAAAGGGTATGCAGTTCCTTTGAAAGAGACAGAAGGGGTCTATTGATTTGCAAAGAGGAGCATGTATGTTGGACCTGTAGAAGCTCCTAGTTCCTTTTTTGTGAATGTTTTCCACTTTCCACCCTTTGTGGAAGAGGGTAGAGCAAGATCTGACTAGGCTCAAAGAGTTTGATGGAGATCTCAATCCCAAATTGTATTTACCGGATATCTGGGGAGATATCTCCTTCCAGGAGCAACAGAACATATTCTGTAGAAGGGGGCTTATGGTGGCAGGGCGACCCACGACAAGACTATGGGGGTGTCCCGGGATCCAAATTTGGAAATGTGGTAAATAGAAAATGGACTGGAGTATGCTTAAACAGAAGTTCATATGCAAATGCAGAGGATGTCCGAAGATATAGAGAAAAATCTGAACCCTTGTGGGGAACTTACCTAGGTATAGGATATGCAGGGTGAGCTTCATCAATATGTTCAAAGCAGTAAAAATATTTTTATTTTTTAAATAAAAAAAAGAAAACCTGCTTCTCTCACTATTGAAACAGGCTTAGTCCTGTCCTCAACAGGAGTAAATCTCTGACCACCATACAACAGAAGCAGATGTATTCAGTTTGAGTAAATCTATTTACAAGAGTTTTGTTCACTTGCAAATTAAGCTATTTGCGCATGGAGGAAATATTTACATGAGCAGAAACGTAAGAGCGAGGCCTGGACGGTCCAATTCCAGTCAATGTGTTTGAAAAAGATGGAACAGCTTACTTACAGCAAAAAATGTACTGCAATACTAGGACACTTGTCATAGTAAGTGCAAAACATCGAAGTATCAAGGTATTAGGTATTAGGTATCAATCTAAAAAATTATTTATCAGTTCCACACAATACTTACACAATGCATTGCTATAAGCATCTTATTTGCAAGAAATGATTATGACCCAAAACGTATTCTCTTGAAAAAGCGATCTTTTTTTTAATCAGTGTATAAATATTTGCATCATACACATTGATTAATTAATGTGCACGCGTTGTCTAAGTATTGTGCTTAACTGATACATTATTTTGAATGTGGAAACCTAATCGGACGTTGTAGTTTTGCAATGACACAGACCCCCTATCCTACAGGCTGCTCCTGTACTAGGGAGTTATTTATCATAGGGAAACCGAATCTGGAACCTCCTGGCCTGGAATGAAATCCAAAAGGCTTAGACCTACAGACACGACAGCTGCTCTGCCACTGTCTTTTACTTCATCTGATCCTCAAGCCTGGACCCATGCTCTGCCCTGGCCTCAGTCACATCCGCCTGAGTTCTGCCCATCCTTCAAAACACTGCACAGGAGCTTCAGCTGGACCCAGGCACCTTCTCAACTCATGGCCGGCTCTTGAACCCCTGTCTCTTCTGCTATGCATCATTATCGACGAAAAACTCGACTTCGGGGACCAAATGAATGCAGGGGCATCTCCCGTTTATTTTCTAATTAGAATTAAGAAAATACTTCCCTTTCTGCCCAGTGGGCGGAAAGGCTGGTGTTAATGGCCAAAATGGGCGCCGCCCTGCCCCTGCCACTTTGAGGGGAGAGGCAGAAAGAGAATTGAAACTCATCAAGAGAGGGGGCGGGCTGGAGGAGGGGTGCAGCTAGAAGATTCTCTCACCATTCCTCGTGTGCTTTCACTTTTGGAAGCTGAGCCCGAGTCCTTTCTCTGTGGACACCTCTCTCATCGACGCAGCACAGGCCCAAAATAATACAGGTTGGTACATATGTTCCCTTTACACGAGCCCAGCTCTGGCTACATTAGAGAGTTCAGCAGCTATTTATAGGTACGCACCAGAGGCGCAAATACAGCCAAATTTCGGATGGGGGTCTAAGAAAAATTTCGGGGGGGGGGGGGTTCGGGAGCTGAACCTTTAATCAGTAGGCAGAGTGGAGCTGCAGGGGCTCACAGAAGGGGGTGAAACAACTGCAAGGCCTAATTAACATTCAAATGGTCTTTTAAAGACCAGTGAAACGTTAGTCCAATGGGTGTTGCGCGCCTGGTACGCACCATGTTAAGTGATTTGACCAGAATCTCATCACAGGAAATAGAGTCGGCGACAAATCTCGAACAGCGCATAGCGCTTTTTTTTCTCTATCAAAACTCTGTTTTACCTCGTGCACAGCCTGTGTTTTTTCCTTTTGGAAGTGCACATCGTATGCCTGAGTCTTGTAGTGTTGTTCGCCCCGTCTGTCTCTGCAGAGTACATGACGCAGCTTTCTGTAGCGTGGCAGCCAGTCGCCTTCCTCTTGGCAGCACTCGACCTGCGTCTGCCTCTTGCCGTAACTCTCATCCTTCGTGTACTGTACTGCGTCGAGCTGGTGTGTCTTGTACTGTGTCGAGCTGGTGTGTCTTGCTGTAGTGCTCATCCTGTGTCTTTCCCTGCAGTGTACAGCCTGTGTCTCTCTTTTGGTAGGGCACTCCTGTGTCTTGCTCTACTGTAAGTGCAGGAGCGCTCGATGACACTGCATAAAAGGAATATCGGACATTGCATAGCTAATTTTGCACACACGGTACAGCAAAGATGTCCCGTAATGGTGACTTTGAGGTATTGATTTTCTCCACTGATGTAATCACACAGTTTTTGCCACTGTCCCGTTACGTCACCTTTCTCTTTTCGTTTTTGTACATTGCTAGTTTCTATCACAGAATGTTCATGAGGTCTATTCATACTGAAGTACACTTACTTCACAGTCTAGAGCGCAGTCGAATAGACAATAATTTGTCTATTCGAGTCTCTAAAGTCTAATTGTTGATGACAGGCAGGCAGAGGAGCTAGAGCGCTGCAGCTAATGCGAGCAGTTTGGAGGCAAAATATGACTTTATTTAAAGTAAATTAGTGATTTATAAGGATGTCTGTTTTTCACAGTTTTTTTATATCATAAAGTAGAATGCTTCATTGAGCCACCCCTTTGCTCTATCTATCCACTTCCCCTTCATATCTGAGTAAAACCAAAGCACTCATGAGCAGATTCCACCATTTCGTCCCACATTTAGTTCACGTTTTACATGGGAAATGTAAATGACAGATTTAAAAGACTTAAAAGTCATAGAATCTGACTTGTAAGTCATTTTTCCTCTCCTTCCATTCTTTCCTCTTAATTACTCCAAAGTATCTCCAGTGGCTACACCTCCTTTACATTCAGTCATCCACCCAATACCTCCATATATAAGGAATCTGTGCATCTTTCAGAGGCAACTTAATTTCTTGATCAATTCAAGAATCTTCGTAAATTAAGGATAACCTTCTGCTCACTGAGTTAGACATGCTAAGTTAAAGGTGAGGATGTGGCAAGAAGGGAAAATAAGTCATTAAACATAAATTACCTTCCCTGCTCATTACGTAAGCAGCTACCTACCTAGTTCAAGTTCAAGTTCAGGAATTTATATAGCGCACTACTCACCCAGAGGGTCTCAATGCGCTTGAGGGAGGGAAGGCGAATTATTTGTCGAAAAGCCAGGTTTTTAGCTGCTTTCTGAAGGAGAGGTGGTTCTGTGTAAGGTGGAGGTGAGTGAGGAGAGAATTCCAGGTCTTGGCCGCTAAGTAGGAGAAGGATCTTCCCCCCATGGTGGATCTGTGAATGCGCTTCGGCGAGTGTTTGATTGGATGATCGTAGTTGGCGGGTGGGTGTGTAGAAGGACAGTCTTATGTTGAGGCATTCGGGTCCTAGGTCATTATCAAATGAAATCTCTTTATTGTTGCCATAACTGCACTTTCCCATTTCTTTATAAACTATCTTGCTTCCTCAAATTTACTTAAAAATGCACCATTTGCCCCCTCTTATTGGGGTTGGGCTCACTTGCTACGCTTACGACTGAGCACTCATACAGAACTCTTACGCTCACCACTTTCAAATGTCACCAGCCGCCGCTGCCCACAATTTGTCAGCGGACCGTAGTCACTGCTCTCATTTTGTCCACACTCGACTACTGCAACAGCCTGTATTTAAATATACAGGAACGCTTCATGAACAAGTTGCAAATGCTACAAAATGCAGCTGCAAGGCTGATGACGGGCACTCCCAAATATGCCTCCATTGCTAAGGAACTGAGAAAACTACACTGGTTGCCAGTCAAGAATCGAGTGCTTTATGAAACTCTTAGTACCGTGTTCAAGGCACTCCACAGGAAAGGCCCAGATTTCCTAAAACGGAAATTGCAGTGGTATATACCCGGTAGAACCCTGCGCTCCGGAGGAGCTTAGCTGGTGACTGTGCAACTCATCAAAAAATCTTCATGAGGAGGGAGAAGCTTTATGGTACGCACAGCTAAAGCGTGAAATGAGCTTCCCCCCAGTTTAAGAAATGCCCCGAACCTAATCACCTTTCGGAGAGGACTGAAATCCTGGTCTCTTGATTTGTTCTCAGAGAAATAGTGGTTCAGCGCTAGAACACCTTCGGGTAATTGACACGCTTTATAAATAGTGATAACATAACATAACATGTCTTGTGACCATTGGGAGGAATCCCTTGGTAATGCCCACAACCCTATTTTCACATGGTCTGGCAGGGTGGAAGGGTTGTAATTAGATGGCGGTAGACCCCCTATCTCCACCTCGATAGGAATCAAGGGTCAAGGATTCCTCCCAGACTCCCACATATGCCCTGGAATGGGAGAAACCGATCCCAATATCTCTTTCCAAGCCAGCCTGGTAATCCCTTGGAGATCCCAGGGTGGAGTGAGAAAGCCACCCCAACACAAGGGAAGTTGCAGGGATTGCTTTACCGCCACCGTGGTCCTAGGGCTTGGAGGTCTTCACCATCTTCTGTTTATAGCAGGTGCCCAGCAAAGCCTCAGGCAGAAAAGTGATGTAAGCATCCATTCCCTGCTATGGCCCAACCACCTTGAAATGTAGGGTAATTACTGCCAGGGAGTGCTAGTGTGGTGTCTGTGCAAGATGGTGTCAGGGTTTAAGTCTGGGTCGAGGCACCTCTTCCTGAAGCAAAACCCAGGCCCTGCGGTCATCTATGAGGTGTGGCACTAGGTTAGTGGTACATTTTTACATTACCTAACGGGACATATTACAATTTTGTGAAATATATGAAATTTTGTTTCACACCAAATTCATACTTTGCGAGATTCTGCCTTTATAATCAAAATGTTGCCCAGGCCTACTTACTACACAAACATGCACAGTGACAAGTGAGAGGTTTTTGAACGTCCTCATGTGACTTCTTCATTAATTCCACACCACTTAAACAGGCGCTCTAACCACGAGCTGCATTTTTGAGCAAAGAATGTTTTCATTTTATAATTTTCAGGCGGGAGACTCCCTATTTTTGAATCCAAAATTGTTTTATTGTAGGTGTCTAGTGACAACGCTGCTCTAGTACCAGGCTCTCTGCCCCCTCCCCCCTCCGAACCCTGCGCAGCCCCCTAGCCCAATTTTAATCAATGGTGGGGAACCATCCTACAATTGCTAAAGGCCACTAAATACATTTTTATAAACTTATGATGTATTTTTTATTAAGCATGAACTGTGTTTGACTTGTACACTTTTATAATTTTTATTTAAAAATCGAACCAAATTTGACTTGCTTTGTCTTGTCATTGCCATGTTTGCGCTGTATTAACAACGCAATACAAATTCCAGCAATAGCAGGGAAATCGCCGTTTTGCAGGGAACATCTCAAAACGGTGATATGCTTGATGATACGACCCTACGTTCGTGACACAATAATCCTCCTCCCATGTTACACATACATTAGTCATGATTTTAGCAGACGTTAGGTTTTGGCGAAAACCACGGTTTTCACCAAAAACTAATGTCTGCTAAAATGCTGTGGGCCGCCTTGTAAATATTGCGATGTGCACTTAGCGATATTTTACAAGTCCCCCTGTGTGAGGTACGTCCAGTGACGCCCACTTTGCATCTCATTAGAGATGCAGAGCGGGGCGTCTGGGAAAAGGCTGCTAACATGCGCTAATGCATGTTAGCATCCCCTTGTAGATAGGGCGATAATATTATCTACGCTTTTTTGGCTTTTAAAGCCAAAAAAATGGAGATAAGGCCCTTCTTGATATGCCCCTACTTGATGTGTAATCAAATCCAAGTGGGACCAGAAATGGAACAAAGTAGCCATTCTCAAACTGCCATGGGCTTGTTGGACAGCCCTTGCAAACCATGGCAAAAAAGAATTGTAGAAGAGACAAGTATATAAAAAGCTCAAACTGCCTGTAACCAGACCTAAAAATGACTTCACAAATAAGGCTAAACTAAGCACAAAAAGTTTAACCCCACCTCATTGAATATGTTTAGGCTGAATTAAAAAGTACAGCTAGTATCAATAAATTTGTTTCTTCATATTTTCTGAAGTGGATTCTAATATCTCTGCTCATGCTCCATATCTGTGCTTGTTGATTTTATTTTCTAATTATTGCTGTGTTGCTATACTAAAATCCTCATTCGTGTCACTTGCTTGTAACACTGAATCACTGCAGCCTCAGAAAGCATGAATCTCAAATTATATGGGTGTGCTTTATTCCGTATAATTTATTGAAAAGTTGCTAGCAATTCGATCTTACACTTCCAGGCTCACTGTCTTGTCTTCTGAAATATTCTTAAATCTCTTCATCCTAATTAACTCTCATTTCCTTACTTCCCCTATTTTGTTTGTTGAGCCCTCTTTTCATCCTAATTTAAAATCTGGCAAAGCTCTTAAATAACAAGTGAGACACATTCAAATAATAGCATTCTTTAACATCTCTAGCACACAAGTATCCACTGCCATCACTGTGAGAAAACATTTAAAAAAGATCATAGATTTACAATAGCAATTCGCAAGTCATCTTTCTTCAGATGAGCCTTCTAATAAGTTACCTGACTGGTAGGCTTGGCCGGGCTTTGATCTTAGTCGCGCTCTCAGTGGTCCCTTCTGGAGAAGGATGCCCAAGTCTTTTGCGCCGCCATTTTATAGAGGACCCTGAATCTGACAAGAGCCCTGATTTCCTGTCACCATGTCCTCAGCCGGTGGGCGGGCTGTGGGAAGATGATGACCAGTGCAGATGAGGCCTTATCACAACGGTCCCCTCAAACGTCTGTCAGTATCTCCAGTTCAGATCCGTTCATGTTCATAATCTCCATCCAGCGCCAGCCACCCAGTGACCACAGCTTTCATAACTGCTGGCGACGAGCACATCACGATGGAGGGGTCGCCGGCCTGTCCACTCATGACCTTAGATTACATCATAGGGGCTTTGTGCTCCCAATATTGGGTCTAGGTTTCTGTAGAGAAGTCATGTTAGGGTCAGGAGTGGGGATAAACCAACAAGAGGTACTCAGACTTCAGCCAAAGGCGTATTGAGGGCCACCTCGAAGCCACACACGGGTGCATTAATCAGGGAACGGGCAGCGTGCACGAGACATGTGAAATCTAAAAGAGTTTATAACACACAATGTCAGAATCGAAAGGGTTGGCTACCTTGTGTTAGTTTTTGTTGTGTGTTGCTGTGTTACTCTCGTGTTGTGATATTGCAGTTGTTTTTGTACTGTTTTGGGTGTCGTGCTGTGTTGCTAAGTGGCCCTGTGGCATACTGCTTTTTGCAGTTTCGAACTCATTTCTCCTGATACTCGCTATCAAGGCAGATTTACACATATTTGTCCATCTTTTTTTGCTATGAATTTTAAGCAAAAATTTAAAAGGCAATCTCGCACAGTCATGTTGAGAAACCTTTTCACACCATGAAGCATTAAACAGCAGGCACCCCTCCCCCATGGGGAGGGGCAATGTGCAAAATAATCTGGCGCAGGGCAATTAAAAGGGAAATCTAAGTAATCCATGCTGTATTACGGCCTGACTGGAGCAAAGCCACTGAATCCAAACCAGGTGTATGATGGAGCCGACCACTGGATATTCCTCTCAGTTACTTTCATCCAGACACGTCTAGTAAGGCCGCAGGCATGTACCGACCAGGCAGGGCATGTACCAAACAGGCAAAGCATGTACGGACTAGGCCGGGTGTTAGACCTGGCATAATTGGTGTGGGTCTCCCTTCCTCTGTTTGCTTCCTATCTTTTATGTTGGCTGGATATAGATGCTCTGGGGGCTGTGCCACTGCTAATCAGTGCCACAGCGCGAATGCTCTCTGTGTAAAGATAACTGTATGAATTGGGATAACCATAATGCCTAGGTCTGTATAGCATGTTCTAATAGCGAGTTACCCTCCATTCCACTGTTTACTATTGTGAAGTTATTCGTTCTCATAGGCCACAATGGGCAGGATGAGGATTACCTTTCATAATCCTATCTGACCCCAGGAACCTGATAGGAAATTCAAATATGATATGTTTAAGCTCAGGACATTGAGCTACACCTTTTAGTAAGACCCTTTCTATATCCCATGTTCGAAAATGCCTCTTCTGGAAACGGGGTATTTTCTTACCTAAGCTTTCCTGTAGGCTTTGCTAGTATGTGTATTGGCCATCTGGTTTTGGAGCAGCAGGGCCAGCTGGGTCAGACCTGGCTGGGGAGAGAGATTGGCATTCAGCGCATGGGAAGGGGTGACTCTTTGATCTGAGCAGGGCCGTGCCTGGCAAAGTGAATGATGGCTCCACCTCCCACTGGCGTCTGATAGTAGACCCCCTGTGACTGTGGGACGGTGGCGGGCTGGAAAATCAGGCAAGGAGGTCGGATATAGTGGGCAATGGCGTTTCCTTTTATTATGCAAGAACTGAGTTAGTACAATGTTGGGAATTTGTAGGTCAGAAGTGAAGCTCCGGGAGATGTCGTCTCGGTCTTCTTTAGGGCCTCGGTGGGTATAGGTTCTCCTGGGAGGTTGAGTGCTGGGGCGGTCCTCGGAGGTAAAGGAGACAACAAAAAAGGAGCGGTTAGTCCAGCTGGACCTGTTATGGTACAATCCGTAACCAACACTGGGAATACAGTGGAGGGACTCGAGGAAAACGACCATGAGGGAGGGAAGGCGGAACGGAATCAGGAAGGGAGGGAGAAAAAGAGAGAGAGTGTCCTGTGAGGGTTCGTGATGGGGTAGCCTATACACTAAGTGCTGTACCAGTGGTGACGTGCTGTACAAGGATTTTACAGTGACGGCCAGGCCAAGTGACACTAAAGAGAAACGGATATTTACAATGCACCTAGTGTGCTACAGAGGTGGATTCGCTAGTACTCACATGCTCCGCCGCAACTCTCCGAAGAGTTGCGGCCGCTCTTCAGCCACCTCCTCTGGACTCCACCAGTCCTCGCTCCACACGTCTTCTCCTTCGTTCGCCTGTTCTGCGTCAGCTCCAGTGCGAGTCTCCTGCCACGAGATCGCTGCTCCGACGGCGTCTCTCTCTCGGCTTCTGCTTTTTCCTGGTTCCGGCGGTGGTTCGAAGGAGGGACTTCCGGGGTCATGGGGTTGTGGTTCCTGGAAACGGCTGCTCCGTATTGGTTCCTGAAAGACAGAGAGGGGAGGGGTGCTGGTTGTCAGGGTTGTATCCAGGGACGTCTCACTGCCGGTTGCCGCGAAGGGTGAGTGTCCGAAACCAGGAGGTCCGGGCGGGGTCTGGGACGGAACCGCATCACACCCCCTCATTCTGAAAGGACAGGATCTTGCCTCGTAAACCACATGCTCCTCGACCCCACCAAAATGGTTCTGGCTGGATTTGTGGCTTTAGAGAACAAAGACTTTTCAGGTTTAAAATGCTGCGCTGGAACCTTGTTCAAGTGTGTTCCTTCTGGATGTCAAGACGAAACTCTATCTGAGTGAACAGAGGAAAGGACTTTGTTAACTTTCACCAAGCTTGCTGAAGAAACTACCCCAGGGCCTGAATCAAGAGCGTCTCCTGCTGAAGTCTCAGGGACATTAAACTTCACCCTGTCACACGTCAGAATCCCTGTGTGAGAAATTCTACTTGCAGGTGAAGCCTCCGTCGAGTAATCCGGAGCCTCTAGTTCTGCTGTGAGGAGCGCACACTGGTAACCCTTGTTAACTCTATGTGTGGGTCGCTGCAGCTAAGAGACAGTTGCCACCGCTGAGAGCCCGCCTTAATTTGAACGTTCAGAACCTTAGCTGAATCTGTGTAAGCTGCTGCAGCTAAGAGAGAGTTGCCGCCGCTGAGAGCCTGCCTTAATTTGAACCTTCAGAACCTTCACTGAATCCGTGTGGGCCGCTGCAGCTGAGAAAGAGTTGCGGCCGCTGAGAGCCCGCCTTGATTTGAACCATCGGAACCTTCGCTGAATCTGTGTGGGCCGCTGCAGCTAAGAGAGAGCTGTAGCCTGAGTGCCCACCGTTGTGCCAGCCTGGTCGAGATCATCCTTTGTCCTGTGGGCCGCCCAGCTAAGAGAGAGCCGCTGCTGCTGAGTGCCCGCACCTTTGCCAACTTTGCATCATCGTGATTTGTCCTGTGGGCCGCCGCAGCTAAGAGAGAGCTGCTGTTGATGAGTGCCTGCACCTTTGCCAAATGTACATCATCGTGATTTGTCCTGTGCACCACCGCAGCTAAGAGAGAGAACTGCTGCCGCTGAGTGCCCGCACCTATGCCAACTTTGCATCATCGTGATCTGTCCTGTGGACCGCCACAGCTAAGAGAGAGCTGCATCCGCTGAGTGCCCGTAACTTTGCCAATGGTGCATCATCGTGATTTGTCCTGTGGCCCGCCGCAGCTAGGAGAGAGCCGCTGCCGCTGAGTGCCTGCACCTTTGCCAACTTTTCACTATCGTGATTTATCCTATGGGCCGCCGCAGCAAATGGAGAGCTGCTGCTGCTGAGTGCCCGCACCTTTGCCAACTTTACCTCATCGTCATTTGTTCTGTGGGCTGTTGCAGCTAAGGGAGATCTGCCGCCGCTGGGTGCCCGGATCTTGTTCACCATTGTTGCAGATTGTCGCTATCGTCTCATGGGCCGCTGTAGCTAAGAGAGATGTACTGCCGCTGTGAGCCCACCACGAAGCTGCACAACAAGAGTCATCCCATCCCTTGAGAGCCTGCCTATCCCCGAGTGCCCGAATCATTGTGGGTGCACGCTGCCGACCACTGTAGCCAAGACTTGTGGTCGTTGGGAGTCCGCCTGTCACCGTCTCTGCTTCTTTGAGAAGCTGCGTGCTGAGTCCCCTTCCAACGGCAGGTATCTGGTGTGCAACGGGTCGCGTAGGCCCCGGCCTTGAACTCAGTCAGTGCCACATTCTGGTGACTACGTTATTGCATTTTTGAGTCTCTACTGATTTACGTGCATTGTAGCTTGTTAAAACGCTTTGAGAGTCTTGAGTTAAACTTTAGATAAAGATACTATTTTTCTACACCTACTTGAGTTGTGTCCTTTTGTGGTGTCGTTACTTCCTTATCGTGCATGGTCATAAAGGGTTCACAAACTGCCTCTGACATTGGCCTAACTGCTCGTGCTATTTTACCACAGGGTTGAGCAGGGGTTGTCAAAGGGGTAGCTCACTTGCCCTGACTTAGGAACAAGGGTCCCTATTTGGACACTGGCACCAGCCATTGCCAACCAGAGACCCCCCATTTCTAACACCGGGCATGTACCGACCAGGCAGGGTATTTACTGACCAGGCAGGGCATTTGCCGACAAGGCAAGGCATGTACCAACCAGACAGGTTATGTACCGACCAGGCAGGGCATGTTCTGACCAGACAGGGTATGTACGGTCCAGGCAGGGTATGTACCGACCAGGCAGAGCATGTACTGACCAGGCAGGGCATGTACCGACCAGGCAGGACATGTTATGACCATGTAGGGCATGTACTGACCAGGCAGGGTATGTACCGACCAAGCCGAGCATGTACCTACCAGGCAGTGTATGTACCGACCATGCAGGGCATGTACCGACCAGGCAGAGTATGTACCAACCAGGCAGGGATGTTCTGACCAGGCAGGGCATGTACTGACCAGGCAGGGTATGTACCGACCAGTCAGGGCATGTTCTGACCTGGCAGAGCATGTACTGACCAGACAGGGAATGTTCTGACCGGGCAGGGCACGTACCGACCAGGCAGGGCATGTACCGACCAGGCAGGGCATGTACCGACCAGCCAGCCCTGCGAAGTACCACGCCTTGTGGCATTTCAGTGCTGGGCACAGCTTACTTCCAATGAGGTGCCATATCACACAATTCAAGTTCATCTGTCAGTGCATTATTTATGTCTTGAGGTGCTCTCATCGCGCTGGCATTAGAGCCAGCACAAGCTATAAGCCCCAGTCCATCTTCGAGTACATGCGAGGTTGCCATGGATATGGCACAACTAGGACTTGGTTGGCAGATACCACTGCCCCACTAGTGGTCTCATCAGCATGTGTGTTTGTGTGTGTGTGTGCTCTGTTGCTTGTCTAGGCTGAAGCTGTCTACATGTACCAAAGGGGTGTCGAGCCATGGCGTGGATCAGACTGCAATATTCACTCTCACTGATGCTCACTTGACTTTGCATCTTGTGGGAAAACAGCAAATACCATGACTGCCGAACAATGTATTGCCTTTGCAATGCAGGCGGAACAACAAATGCGTCTGAACAATGCACTCCATTTACAACATAGTTGTTTCAACGATGTTAGGTAAAGCGGCATTGGATTTTAAAGTCCAATGCTTTCCTTACTGTTGTGGGGACTGGAATTGGAATAGTAAATTATAGTATTGCAAAGACTAGCACCCACCTAAGTAAGGCAAGTTGTTGCAACGAGTTAAATCGTAAATGGAATGTGTGCTTCAGGCACATTTTTTGTTCCACCTGTGTTGCTAAAGAATACCAGGGAAAAGAAAGCGTGATTGTGTCATACAACATATCAGCAGCTGTCACACACTACTGTGAAGCAGCCAGCCTGCTGCGGCAAGCAGTGGCGTAGCAAGCAGGGGTGGTCATCCCTCGGCGGTGTGAGTTTGAGGGCGGCGGCTGACGCCTTCTGCTTTTACCTGAGGGCGTCACGGGGCAGCAGCCAGGGAATCGCCAACCAGCTGCAGTAAGCAGTGGCGTGACAAGGTGGGTTGTCCACCCCAGGCGGCACGCGTTTGATGGAGGCGCCCCCACTCTTAACTGTGGGCATCGCGGAGCGGCGGCCGCAGGAATTGCCACCACCCCTCCCCCGCTTTTAGATTGGGCAGCCGCAGGCGGCAAACCCGGGCCACCCTGCGGCCTTACACCTAGCTATGCCACAGGCAACAAAAGTGTATCATTGTCTGCAGCACCGAATATTCTCCCGTTCAGCTGCAAAGTATCAGCACATCTCCCTTAAAGACCCTTTAAGATGTCAAATGAAAAGGTCTCTGATCAATAAACTGAGATTATTATATACTCAATATTAAAGGTGGTCAACATTGGCACTCATCTCAATTAATAAAACAGAAACCTCACATAACTTTGGTAAAACAACAAGTAACTCTATCTTTACATGCTAAAATGCATATGGTCATTTCACAAAAGTGAAAATAAAAATACAACCAGAATTGAGAGAGTTGATGATTTTGGAGTCCTCCTTAACCTAGGAAGAGAACCAAGCAGATGCCTTGAACACAAAGAGCACATCATGCTGAACGATTCGGTGGTTGTCCCACCCCACTAGGAAGACCCCAAACACAGGGGCCGATTCACAGAACTAACTTAGGACAAAATCCTAAACTTACTACTTTTGGTATTCACAGAAGTTAGGATTTTGTCTTAAGTTTGTCTTAAGACAAACATAAGACAGACTTAAGACAGACTTAAGACAAAATCCTAACTTAAGTCTGTCTTAAGTTTGTCTTAAGACAAACTTAAGACAAAATCCTAACTTCTGTGAATACCAAAAGTAGTACTTTTAGGATTTTGTCTTAAGTTAGTTCTGTGAATCGGGCCCACAGTTATGGGCAAAAATACAATCCCAACTAAAGGCCCTGCAAAGCATTATGGGACGAGATTCTAGAGTACAGTGAATTTAGGACCAGTTTTTCTCAGAACTTAACTTTTCCCTGCATCATGCAAGTCAACGTAAGGCAAAGCAAGTGCTTAAGTGGGATTTACAAAGCTATGTAAATCGTTAGTTGCACGACCTTGTGGCACTTTCTACCTGCAAAGTAACAACCACATAAACTTAGCTCGCTATATGGATGGAGCTAGGCATTCCCATGCATCCACCCATGTATTTTGATGCAAACCCAGATTTACTAAAGTCTGTAAACCTGGGTTTGCTCTTTTCCTACCTTGGTGTAATGAGGAGAAATATCTATATTTCTCCTTGTTACTTCTGTACATGTGTGCTGCATCTGCAGCACTCATACAAAGAGGTATATGCCTCTAAGGATAGTTTTTGTGCAGGAAGGTACAAAACTATCCTGACCACAATGCAGACAGCAAGTTCCCTTGCTATGTAGCATTACATGAAAGCAGTGGTGGCCACTTCGGAACGGAAGTGGTGGGGTGGGGGAAGAAAAATAAATTAAAGAAACGTACTTTTGGTCGCCACCTCCTATCCTCTGTCCTCAATCGGCACTGCAGCAGGAATAGAAGCACCGAGGCTCTCCCAGCCAACTACAACGCTGCATGACCAGCGTTGTGATTAGTCAGAGCTGCCTGTTTGGCTGTTCAGGCAGTGCCTGGGGGCCTGGGCATGCTCTCCACCGGGCAGTGCAACACAACCAGGTGGAGAACATGGTAAGTGCACATGACTGTTTGGTTGGCTCAAGTTAGGAGTGCAAACCACTCCTCAGTCTGGCTAGCTCAGACCAGCCTCTCCGCACCTGACCTGACTCCTAGTCCCTCAAGAAAAAATAAAATGATGATAACTTTTTGTTATTATCATTTTTTTTGCACTGCTCAAAGAGAAGAGGGGGGACTCTCTTCTGCGTTAGCGGAGGAGCTGCCACTGCATGAAAGTTTAGTAAATCTGGGCCTTAATGTGTATGTGAGATCCTTGCATGTTCATGTCAGGATAGAAGCTGAACGATTGTGTTGGTCAAATCAGGGCTTTATGATTTCCCTCCTGCCTTGTGTGTGCAGCAGTTGTAAGAGGTTGCTGCTTAACACCGTTAATGATGGCGTTTATCTCTGTTATCGGACGTTTCACACTGAAAAGTATATGATACAATGTAAGCACATGATTGAGTACATGATTGGCACTTAAAATGGGACATCTTGAAATCTCTGCAATTTTTCTAAGATTGGTGTTGGACTTGACCCTTTCTGCAGGGTCACCCCCAAACTTGTTGCATTCACCCTCCAGTTTTCTGAACCTGTTTTTGTGGCTTTTAGGACTCTGCACACTTTACCACTGCTAGTCAGTGCTAAAGTGCTTGTGCTCTCTCCTGTAAATGTAGTAAAATTGGCTTACACCCAATTGGCGTATTTAATTTACTTATAAGCCCCTAGTAAAGTGGTACTACACGTACCCAGTGCCATTAAATTGAATGCTACTGGTGGGCTTGCAGCACTGATTGTGCTGCCCACTTAAGTAGGCTTTTAACCATGTCTCAGGCCTGCTATTGCAGCCTGTGTGTGCAGTTTTAAAGTCCGATTTCGACCTCACAAAATAAAGCTTTTGCCAGGCCCAAACCTTCCTTTTAAAGATATATGTCACACCTAGGGTAGACCCTACACAGCCCTGAGGGCCGAGTGCATTGTATCTAAAATATTGGACATGTACTTTTGAGTTTTATGTGTCCTGGTAGTGAAAAACTCCTACATTCGTTTTGACTACTGCAAGGCCTACCTCTCCAATAGGATAAGATTGGAGTTACCTTACATTTATTGACATGTAGCTTCCAATTGTTAATAGGTAGATAGGTCATGTTTGGTATATAAAGAATTGTAATTAAAAGTTCTCTTTAATGGTATCATTATATTTTAGTCACAATTCTGAAAATGCTACTTTTAAAAAGATGGAATTTTCGTGTCCTAACCATTTGGTGCCTGCAGCCTAATCTTGGGGCACATGACTAGCTGTATCTGGCAGTTGGTCTTTGTGTATTACTCCCAGGCAACGAGACAAAGGGAAGATAGTTGTTGGCAGGATAGGCCACTCTGAGTTAACAAGGGGGAGGAGCTGTCACATACCATACTTGCACATCACAAAGGCTCTACATGAGCACTCTTACAAGGGGTTTGATACTGATTTGTTTGTGACCCCTGGGGCCAGGACAGAGAGCCTGACACCTCAGGAGGGTAGAACCCTCTAGACACTTCCTCTACTTCAAAGTGGGCACCAGGTATAAATAATTGATCCATAGACCCAATTCTTCAGTGTGCTTCTGGACCTGTGGACTCTGCTAGGAAGAAGGACTGCTGTGCTGCATAAAGGACTGCTACACTGCTGGACTGCTGCTTTGAAAAACTGCTGCCCTCTTGCCTGGGTAAGAAGGACTGGACCTGCATCTTTGAATCCAGGATCCCCGAGTGATTCTAAGGGCTAGTTGGCTTGGTTCTTGAATAGAAGCCTCAGGAACATAACAAGCTTCAAACAACCTTGAACCCAGCACCTGGACTCTGCCATCTGTGAGTCCTGCACCCCCAAGTCGTGCCATTCTAGTGTGGAGCTTCGGAAGTGGGTCTGAAGCTGCTCTGCCAGCCCATAGTGGATCCAGCAGAACCAGTGCATCTCCTCCCCGTAGCCAGCCCGTGCTCCAGTGATGTAGGCCTGAACTTGTGACTTTGTCCCAGTCTGGCGCTTTGTGCTTTTTGGTGCTATTTTCACTGAAATATTTAAACTTGCATATCTCCAGTTCTACTCAATGGATGATTCTTGGCTTTTTGGTGTTGATTTGTTTATTTAAATGTAGTCTATTATTCTAAACCGCTGGGATTTTTCTTGTGTTGTGTTTTCACTTTATTACTTTATGAAGTGCTACAGAAATACTTTACACATTGTCTCTGTGCATGCCAAGCTACCAGAGGGTGGAGCACAGGTTAATTTGGAGTTTGCTGTGACTTCACTCTTATAAGGATTGTGGTTTATGCTTGAGCAAGTTTTCACCCCCACTTCTATTCAGTAACCCAATTTCTTATGATTGGTTACACTGAATGTTAGAGCTGGCATCATTGGCGTGAGTCTCCCTTCCATTTTGACGGATTGCCTCCTCTGTTTTGATATATTTTTGCTGGTTTTATGGTTTGGGCACTGTGCCACTGCTAATCAGTGCCACAGTGCAAGTGCTCCCTATGTTAATGTACTTATTGGTTATTCCATAATTGGGTTGTTTGATTTATCTGTCAGCCCCTAGTACAGTGCACCATGTGTGCCCAGGGCTTGTAAATCAAACGCTGCTGGTGGGCTTGCAGCACTAGTTGTGCCATGCACAGAAGCAACATGTAAAGTGTGTCTCAGGCCTGCCATTGCAAGGCCTGTGTGCAGTCTAGCACTGCCATGTCGACTTGGCCAAGTGCACCCACTTGCCAGTCCCTAAACTGTCCCTTTGTTCATATTAGACACCCCTATTGTAGGCCCAAGGGCAGGGTGCATTGTAAGTATCAGGTAGGACATGCTCTGATGTGTGTAGCATGTTCTAATAGCGAATTCCAGCCATTTTCGTTTTTCACTATTGAAGGCTACCTGTTCCCATAGGCCAGAATGGGCAGTTAGATTATTACTTGCTTATAATCCTAACTGCCTCAGGGAACATGGTAGACATTCAAATTTAGTATGCCTGAACTCAGAATAATAAAATACATCTTTCAGTAAAGTTTATTTTAATATTCTGTGTTTGCAAATACCACTTTTAGAAAGTAGGTATTTGCTTGCCAAACCATTTGAGCCTGCCTCTGCTAGGTTGTGTATTCCTTGTCTGGATTGTTGAGTGACAGGGCTGGGAGATTCCAGGAGACAGGCTGCGGCAGCCCAGTGGTGAATAGAGAGATCTGCATCTAGATGGGAGGGAGGAGTTGCACCTGGGACCTGAATAGGGCTGGGCCTTCCCTCTACAGTGCTGGCTCCACCCCCTGTGGCTTGTGTGATGTCTCTGCCCTGCACTGTGAAAGGAGAGGAGGAATCATGTCAACACAGTGCTCCAGAGCTGTATCGTCCCTCCCTTGTGCTGGCTCCACCTCCTGTGGGGCGGCTGATGCCTCTGCCCTGCACAGTGAAAGGAAGAAGAGAGTCATGTATTCAAAGTGCTCAGGAACTGGTTTGGACTAGGCAGAGGCCTATCTGCCTTCAAAGAACAAAGGATTTTGGGGTATAAATATTGGGACCCTGATCCCAAGAAATTAGATCACTTCTGGAACAAGAAACCTTTCTGCCAGGGAGAAGAACCAAGGAAGCTGCAGGAGTTGTACTGCCCCTCTGCCAGTGTGCTGTTTGCTGGGTTGGCCTGAAGTGGTTGCTTCATTGCCAAGGGAAAAGAGAAGGAACTTTGTAATGACTTTCATCTACAGAATATTTTCCAAGGGCTTAAACTGTGCTTGCCTCTTGCTGAAGTCTCAGGGACAAAAAACTTCACCTCCAGCTCCCTCCTAAATTTCCTTGCTGGGAATTCTGACTCCAGTCACTTGCATGCCGCTGGGAGCTGGAAGCGAGATGCATCGAGAAGAAGCGGGTCGCCGCTGCAGCTGAAATCATCGCAACGCCGGAGAAGCGAGCCCTCGTCGTATCTCCCTGGAAGCGTGTGTTCATCGAAGCTGCCTGCTGTCGCATCACCAGAGAAGCATGGTAACATTGAGAGAGTCGTCTTCGCGTCACCAGAGAAGCGTGTCGCAGGGCCTGTCGCGGCTCCAAAGTACAGAATAGTTGCAAGGCTGTCAGGGCGTCATCGTAACGTCATCACATCGCCACATCAAGGGCGCCATCTTCTCGCATCGCAACCGAATCATCGCATCGTATCAAGGCACCATCTAGCACACCGCAACGGGCCTGCAGGCCGAGAATCTACGTATCACTTCCGCACCAGTAAGGCTCACGACGAGTCCCCTACTCTGCGCAAGTAATGAGGAAGGACGCAACCGTTCCCTTGGGTCATGGAACCAACGCATCTCCCCTTTTGCAAGCCTTTTGTTCACTTTGCGTTATGCATCCCGGTACTTTGTTGAGAACTTTGTCGCATTTCCCAACAACTTGAACTAAGAGACTTTAATCACCTTTTAAGTAATCTTAAGTGTAGTATTGTGGATTTTTGTCATTTGTGGTCTTGTGTTTAAGTCTATATAAAGCATACTTATTTTTATAAAACCTGTGTTGTGTCCATCTGTAGTGTTTTCACTGTATTACTGTGTATATTCACAAATGGTTAACACACTGCCTCTGAGATAAGCCTGTCTGCTTGTGCCAAGATACCAAAGGGGTGAGCACAGGTTATTAAGGAGTGTAATCCCCTTATCCTGACTTAGAAGTAAGGGTCCCTATTTGGACAAAGGTGAATACCATTGCCAACTAGAGACCCCCAGATCTAACACTGATTGTTAGAGAAAAGCTATTAGTCTCAAATGTATACATTCAGATAGATCGAAGCACCTTTGATGACATCCTCCTAGACCCATATGAGGTCCTGAACCCTGTAATCACAGTACCAACCACCTATACCAGGTGCAACATCACAATTGATATAAGGGGATGTCATTATAAATAAGACAGGTCATGGTGTAAAAGCAGATACATGCTATATTGAACCTTGCTCCACCGTTAAAACCAAGAGGAACAATATCAATATTCAAAGACATTAATTATAATGGAAAATATTGAATTGTCCGTATCAACATTTTAATAAAGCTAATGCTTTAAAACATGTGTCTCTGAATCTTTCTTTCACTTGTATCTGACTGCTGCTACAGCCATAGGACCTACCATAAGGGGCCCCTACACGCCAGAACCAAAGAGCACAGTCACCAGCATCTGCACCAGGAGTGCTTTGAAATTAATGCAAGCATCTCCTGGGGTTATAAATGCAGGTGATTGTTAATAAAATATCCTGGAGGGCTGCTTCATTCCGTGTAGCCCCCAAAACAATTTTTTTAAACCGTCCCTCAGCACATCAATTCTCCCAGCTGAGCCTCATGTCCAGTGCCTTCTTATCTGTTTCTCCCTTGTCCAGGGTTTTTAAATGGGGATTGAAAGTTCTGGAAGCCAGGCACCCCTGGCCAATCCTAGGTGCTACATCATCACTCTATCCCGTCTCAACCCTCCTGCACATCCTTCTGGGACAATACAAAATGGCGACTTTAAGTTGTCTGTTGAAAGAGCTTCCATGAGAGCTACAGCTCTGCCCCGAGTTAACATAGCTGCCTTATCCCTACCCCCACCAAAATGTCAAAGGCGAGCTCCTCCTGCATTGGCCTTCTTTCTTTGTCTCTGTGGGGCTGGGTTGTTTCAATCCAGTTGCAGTGAGACAAACTATTTAACAGATGCATATTTCTTCTCCATTCTTTTCTTTCCCAGGAACTGTTACTGGACCACGGAATGTTAATGGCATATGTGTGTCTGTGTGAGTGTGTGTGTGTGTCTTTCATTGCTCTACTAGGAAGCAAAGTACTAACAGCCAGATTCATGAAGCAAAATTGCGATCGCAATAGCTGCGAATCAGCAATTGCGATCGCAATTTGAAGAAAAGGAATTCATGATAGTGAAAAGTTTAAAATTGCGAATTCGCTAAAGAAAAATTGTGAGTTTGCAAACTAATTCGCAGAATCCTGGAAGAAGCCCTTTAGCGAATCGGAAATTGCGAGAAACCATGGATTCTGCAAATTAATTTGCGAAATCGCTAAATAATCGCAATCGCTATTCAAGAAAAGTCGCAAAATGCGAAAAACCCGAAAATCGCTATTAGCGACACGCAATTTAAGGAGAACCCTAACCAGGTGGTAACCATTAAGGAAAAAAAACAAAAAACTTTAACAAACTACCCACAGGTGCAGGCCTGACCAAACACACTTAAGGATACACAGCTGGAGCATCAGGACTCTCACAATGCCTGGACTCTACATGGTGGTCAGGCGGCGAAGGCTTCAGCGAGCAGCACGGAACAGACGCAGGATACAGGAGCGAATATTTCGCCAGCGGATCACCCTACTGGGCCAAACTGCGGAGCAAATCTACTCCAAGTACCGCCTGAATGGGGCAATGATCACTAAGCTGATCCGGGACCTAGACCCCCTGATGCAGCACCCAACAAGGAGGACCAATGCCGTGCCCACCCATGTACAGGTCTTGTGCAGCCTGCACCTCCTGGCTTCCGGAAGCTTCCAGGGGGTGGTTGCCGTTGCAAGGGGGATCTCCCAGAGCACCATGTCCCGCTGCCTAAGGAGTTTCCTGGAGGCAATGCTGACCCGGCTAAACCATTACATCAGATTCCCAACCACCCAACAGGACTTGAATCAAACCAAGCTGGATTTCTACAACATTGCACAATTCCCCCATGTAATTGGATGCATAGACTGTACCCACATTCACATCTGCCCTCCTGCACAAACAGAATACATGTACCGGAACCGCAAGTCCTACCACTCCCTGAATATTCAGATGGAGTGCAACGCTAAGACAATCATCACGGACATAGTGGCACAATACCCGGGGAGCACACATGACTCATTCATATTCCGGCACAGCGGCATGCACACACGACTGGCCAGGGGAGACTTTGGCGAAGGACACCTTCTAGGTAAATGCACATGCCACTAAATGGTACATTGTCACCATGTTGCTGCGCATAACAGGCACTCACCCTCTGCTCCTTTCATTCAGGTGAGAGCGCCTACGGTCTCCCTGAGTACCTCCTCACCCCATACCTCAACCCTGCCACACCACAGCAACGGCGTTACAGTGCTGCACACATCCGCACTAGAAATTGCATTGAGAGGACATTTGGCCTTTTGAAGAGCCTCTTCCGCACACTGCACAAGACTAGTAGGGCCATCAAATACGAGCCTGAGGTCTGCTGCCGCATCGTGGCCGTGTGTGCAATACTCCACAACATTGCTACCAAGCGCAGGATACCTGTAGAGATATCTGGCAGTGAGTCGGAAGGGGACAACCGCCCACCTGCACATGGGCGTCATGCATGCGGGTAAAATCCAGCTGAAGGACACAGACGCCGCAACCAAATCACAATTAACTGCTTCTAGTGCACCCACTCCCCTCACCCAACACTGCACTCATGCATGACAATTGAAATAATGACATGAGTCTGATGTATTGTTATTGAATAAATATTATTGTTGTTTTCACAATAATATTGCATTATTTTCAAAAGATACATTTGAGGTGTATTGCGTCATACATCTCCTAATTTGATAGAGGGCATGCTTTTCTCATCAGCATGTCCCTGCATGATGAGCAAAAATGTCAATGGCGCCTCTGGCCCGAAGCTCCGAGTCGCCTCTCCACCTCTTCCTCAGGATTCGCCCGTGATGCCGCAGTGGGCTGCTGCAGCGGCGGGGAACTCTAACCGGTGGCAAAGAAAGGCTGCTGTGGCTAGATGTTCCCTCACTAGCGTCATCCCCTCCTGCCTGGCCGTGGCCAGTTGCCTGCAGAGCCTGAACTGCAGTGGTTGCCTGATCAAGTGCCCGTGCCACGTCCTGGCAGCATTGGACCATTTGGATTTGCATGGCCAATGATCTTCGGGACAGCTGGGATGTTGCGTTGCCAATTATATAATTGGAGCGTGTGTACGCCGAGGGGCGTGTTAGGAGCTGGCGGTGGCGGCGCCGGGTGAGGTCCCGCTGGGTCAGCATGGCCTCAGTGTTTGCCTCCACAGCTGTGGTCATTCGCTCCATCCGGTCGGACAGCTGGCCAACATTCCTGGCTGTATTGTGCAGCTGCAGATGTATTGCTGCAAGGAGCCGTGCCTGTTGTTGGTGGACGTGCAGCATGCGGCGCTCTATTGAGAGACCCGGTAGACGCACAGTCAACCCGCTCCTGCCGGCGCGTGGTGTAGTTTGGCGCTGCTCCCTGACCTGTCCCCTGGACTGGGTGGGCACAGTAGGTGTGCGTTGTGTTGGTGGCCTGGCGGCTGCTGGTGTTGCCGATGCAACTGGCATGGGTCTCACAGTTGGCGGTTGTGGTGCGCCTGTTGTCGCTGGCGTTGCAGGTGGTGGTAAGGCTGCTGGCGCTGGTGCTTGCCCTGATGGACCTGGTTGTGTGGATGAGTGCGTCACCCTCAGAATCCTCAGGATTCTCGTCAATTTGCAGCCCCTCACTGTCGCTGCTGGTATCTTCAGCGCCACCTGTGATGTAAAGTGGACGTTGATTAATAACATGTATCTTGCACATGGAAGGTTGCTACATGCATGCAGGCTAGCATTCCCTGACTGGCTGTTGGATTGACTCTATTAGGACATATCTGGCTGTATGCTGTAAGCGCTTAGAGACCCCTGGGTGATAAGGCGCTATATAAATCCAAATACAAATACAAGTATGGGGCTGAATGTAAATTGTGGTCAGACTACATGTCCCACAATGCAATATGGATTTTCTGGTGTGCATGGGCTGCATGACTGGGGTTTCTAATGGGTGGCTCTAGGGTCATGGCCATTGTTAGGGGACAGGGTCGCAGTCGCATGGCACTTACTTTGGCTTTCTTGGGTGCGTCGGGAGGAGTCCAGCCGGGTTACCCCCACGCATGCCTCAGGTTGCAAGGTGTCCTCAACGAGGTTCTCCAATGGGGTGTTGGGAGGGACTGTTGGCTCTCCCCCTCCTGTTGCAACACGCTCACCCAGCCTCTCGGCGATCCTCTCCTTGGCACGACCTCGGAGGTCGTACCACCTCTTCTTGAGATCGTCGATTGATCGCTGGGTGACTCCAACTGAATTGACTTTTGCGCGGATGCGCAACCAAATTCGCAGTTTGTCGGCCTCTGGCACCCTCCTGGAGTCCTTCCCAAACAGTCTGTCATGATCTCTACTGACTCCCTCAATCAGATGTTCAAGCTCCTATTCAGAGAATTTAATTTTTCTCTTTCTCCCTGTGGAACTGGTCTCTGCTGCTTCCTGTAACATTGCTGCAGTGGGGTGTATCCTGATTCAAAGCTGGAGGTGTTTTAGAGTGGAGCTCTGGGCAGTGCTGCTTCCAAATCAGCCTCAGTATTCAGAATGAGGGAGGGAACTGCCTGCTTCCTGGTTGTGATGTCATCACTGTGCTCGAAATGCGACTTCCGGTTTTTGTGATCTCGCAATTAGCAAGATCGCAATTTGCCATTTCGCTAATTGCGAGATCGCAATTTCAACACGGTAACGGTCCGATTTAGCGATTATTCTGCGATTCGGGGAAAATCGCAATCGGCTTTTGCGGCCGAATGCGAATCGCTATTTTTTTTTCGCAGAATTTTATGAATCCCATTATGCGAATTCTAAATTGCGATTCGGTATTTCTCGCAATTTAGAATTCGCAGAAAATGGGTTTCATGAATCTGGGGGATAGCTAAGTCCAGTACAGGGAAAAAGATCTTGAATCAGATTCTGAGCTGGGCCAGGGAAATTTGTCAAATTTTAAAGTGTTATATGGAGTGCACATCTGATGGTAGGGGCTGTAATTCTACACTTATGTGCATGTTTACCTCTAAATTAGTTCCTCGGATAGGAAGGAGAGATATGGTCCACCTCATGCAGATTCAGATGTACGCAGGTGGCTTCATTCTTGTCTCTTAATTTAAATAAATTCTGTGCATCAACAATGCTGCATTACTAATGCAAGTCTTGTTCATTTTTGCATTGCCTTCCTTGACAGAGGGTGCTCAGCTAAGGTATTTATTATGGGAAGAGATGACATAAAGAACTTCTTTGTTTAAGAAGCCCTTCTGTACATCATCTTACCTGACAGATACAAATAGATTGCAGGAAGGCGCTAGCAGGACTTAAAAGGATTATTTGTGGGGCTTTGGAAAGTAGGAACAACATCTTAGCCGTTAGCCAGCTTGCCTTCCCTAATTAAATGTACATGTATCACATGATCATTATGTGACTGCAAAAGGGTCTCTGATAATAAAATAACAGAACTACTATGCAGAGGCACTCCATGTTGTCCTGGTTAGAAATGAAGTTTTTGTACAAACCAGAGAGTCAGAAACAACCTCCTGGACCTTAGTCCTTTTGTCTTTACTAATTGGAAGTGCTCGAGACATTCTTACTTAAGAAGTAAGAGGGGAGATATTTAAAATTTGAACAGTGGAGATCCTTAGCTAGAAGTCTTTTTAGATGGACTATATAGTCTTGTGTATTTCATACAATAGGCCTGGTAAGGGCCTGGGAAGACAAAATCTGTGTGAAAATACCCTTAGTGATTATTAGCATAGTGCTAAGGGTATCTGTGGATTTAAAAATTCAGGCATCACAACATTCTTTTCTAATGAACTGTTTACAATTCTTGTGTGGGTGTCTCATCGATCATTGGACAGATACAATTTTTCTCAACTTGAATTTCTATTGCTGGCTAAAATACTACCTGATAATTAAAAGTGGGACATTCAGAAAATTTATTTTACTATGTCCCTAGAATGACAAAGCCCAAAAAGCCATTTTAACTGTGGCAAGCCTAGCTGTCCGATGTACAAAACAAGAGTGCGCATTAAAATATAAATACTGCTAACTTACCAAGGAGACCAGCTAGAAAAATAATTAAACCACTATTTTTAACGGCTATTAAAACTCCAATTCAATGATGAAGTTGAACTTTCAATAAATATTAAGGAAAGTAACTTTTCAAAAGTTATCTTTTACTTTTCAGAGTTGCCTGGAGGCTTGCTAACATAAACGTTGGTCAACTACAAGCCTGTGCTCAAGTCCTGGTATAGGTGTGAAACAAGTGTGAAATGCCTGCCAGGAGCAAAGAGTAGACTGACATTAATAGGTAGAGATGACTCCTCTGAGCTCAACAGAATATGCAGGGTGGCCATTGTGGGCACCCGTTTGATACCACAGTTCAAAATCCTGCTTGACAGGACTATTGAGTGACATTTCACCCCTCGATGCACTTGAAGGATAGAGAACAAAATGCCAAGACAATTGTGTATGCTTTGTCTGGTTGCTGATCGGCCCAGCTTTTGTTCTTTCTGACTTCAGACTCCTGTTTCTGGGTTTACTGTGGATACAGTGCCTGCGTCAAATTGGATTTTAGTGCTAGGTGCTTGAGGACACAGGTGACTTCCCTATGACACTCCCACATACACCCTAGCCCTCAGAGCACAGGCTTAGTGTGGTTGAAGACTTTTTCCATCTTGAAAATGCCCTGGTACATGGCATTTTGGGCCCGTTTACAGCAAAGCAGAAATCAATCAGAACATTTCAATCAGATCATTTATAGAGCGCGCTACTCACCCGTGAGGGTTTCAAGGCGCTAGAGGGGGAGGGGGGAGCAGCAGCTACTGATCGCACAACCAGGTCTTAAGGAGTCTCCTGAAGGTCAACAGGTCTTGGGTCTGACGCAGGTGGATGGGGCCAAAATACTGTTTCCAAAGCAGCTGGAAGCTCATGCGGACAGGGACCTTCACACACTCTCTCACTCACTGAGTATCATCCCCACCTGCATGGCATCTGCTTCTTTCTGGCAGGCAGAACCAGATGAGTAAAAGTTTAGCCTGTCAATCAATATGGATGTGTAGTTGGCAAGTGACCCTTTTTTATTAACTGAGTATCAGCGCGCATGCGTTGTCTGCAAGACCTGCTGGAATCACTCTATGGTGTGTAATTACAGCTCCTGCTTTCATTTGGTCACAACACTATCACTCTGATTTCCTGGATACTTATTGGCGAGTGCTCCTGATACATCACTTCAGTTTTTAACCTCTTCGCTGCTGATGACGAGCTCAGCTCGTCATCAGCCACGGTGGTCGTGTGCGGATGACGAGCCTGAGCTCGTCATGCAATGCAGCTTTTTTAAATTTGCCGCACACAGTGGGAAAAGCCGCCGCAGCGATGCGGTTAAGCCAGGAGCACAGGCCAACTACAGTTTTGCTACGCTGTAAGTCTTTTTCTATTTCTGTAGGGACTACTTATTCTTTTATTACAAATGCCTCATTTCGCGCTTTTTCTTTAATGGCGGACATGGCACTTTCTTTAGACGCCGCCCATCTACAGAAGTGTGCGGCGCCGCTTTTAAAGTGAAAGCGGCATGGGGCACTTTTACAAAAAAAGCATTTGTTTATCAAATTGTAAAACAACTGCTTTTTTCAACTTGTAAAACAACTGCTTTTTTTTGTAAAAGTGCCCCATTCCTTGCATGTGGAGAAGGTTATCCAATTATATTAAAATGTATTTGCGTTTCCGTGTATATATTGGGTTGCAGAGGCTTTCGTTTGTTCTCATTTTTGCATTTCATTAACATTTAAGCTCCTCCGGTCACTGCGATTTGTTTTTACTGTTAACGTGGCTCCAGCTACAAGATTGCTGTGCTTTATCTACTTTTATTTACTTTGCTGAGGATGAGCACTTCCTAGTAGTGTTTGTATTTTAATTTTTAACGCTCTCCCGCTCCACGATCGTCTTATTTATTTTAATGGTAAGGATGGAGCAGGTTATCCATTTTTCAAACATATTGGCGTTATGAACCCTCCCAGTAATTTTGACAACATATGAAAAGACAAACAAATGCATACTAGTATTTTTAATGTTGGCACGCTTTTCTGTGGTGCAGGTAAGTTAGCAACATTCTGAAAACTGCTCTTTGGCGTTACTTAGCGTGCTTCCTTTATTCAGCTGGTCATATCACTGTGCTTGCGAATGAGGCTTCAAATACCCCAGCAGGATGACTAAATAAATGGGACTGGCTATGTCACACACCGCACGCTCCGCTGTTGCAAATTAGGGGCCAGATGTATCAAGGCTTTTGCGACTCGCAAACGGCCTTTTAGCATGATTTGGCATGTAAGAAAAATTGCAATTTAAGGAATCGCAAAAAATTGTGATTCCTTATTTTGCCATAGCATTTCAGGAATCGCAATTTTTGCGATTCCTTAAATCCGTGGTTCCCAAACTGTGCGCCGCGGCACCCCGGTGCGCCGTAACGATGAGCCAGGGGCGCCGCGACCACAATTGGGAAAAGTGAAGCAGCCTCTGCCAAAATACCTCCCACCTGCAAAAACCGGGGACATGGTTTGTCCCAAGAACGCACTGCTGCCATTGCCTGCCATACGTGCGTACATATACGTGTCTTACGTGTGTTTTGCAGCCGTCGGAGGTAGTCTCCATTATGGGCCATACAATTGCCAAACGCAGCTCTAGCAGAGGGAAAGTTACTTGTGCCGTCCTCTGCCGTAGGACCCTCTTCCCACGAAAGGTAAATTAAAAGGGCAGTTGGTGTTGATTTGTAACGTTTTTACAACACGTTGCTTACGTTTTCTGGGTTCAGTGTTGCCATTTGTCTATGCGTCTCTTTGCTGCGGAGAATGTGACAGGTCTCTTTATTTATTTTACCTGTTTCGTGATGATTCATGGTGTTTTAGCTGGCAGTGCGTTTACCAGGAGATCTTGACCCTTCAAGATTTTTTAAATTAAGTTCTCCGGTATTTATTTTCTTATGTTTCGCTCTTCATTTTCGAGCTGTGTGCCAATAGCACGCTTTTAGCATTGGGCTGTGCCAGGATAATTTAAATACTAACCACAAACAGGGCGGCAGTTTGGAAGGGCAAAAACTGAACAGAAGCGTTTGTTACTTTTGGGCCTGGTCCAACCAAGTCTCCAGGCGATCTCTAAACCTCTGCACTTCCTACTTCAAAGTTGGCATAAGCTTGCTATGTATGGCCTCCAGGTCGCTGATGCTTTGAGGCTGTTCATTCTGTGCCGTACTTTACAGAATTTCAAGCCCAGATTATTTATCGAATCATCTCTTTCGAGCTTCCAAACAGAATGATGGACAGATAGGTAGATAGATTGATAAATAGGTAGGTAAGTAGGTAGATAGAGAAATAAATAGATAGATCTACTTTTTTTGCAGAATTAATATGTCTGGTCGAAGCCACTGTTATGTGTTGCAAATGCTTCCATGCCATTCTTTAAAACTCTGGGCACTGGATATCGATTAAGGAAGCAGCATATTTTGCCTCACCTGGAAATGAATGTCTGACAAGAGACTCTAGAATATTTTCACACCTTGCCATATGATTGTCTTGTTGATTGTATGTTTTCTGTTTAAGATTATTTGGATACTGTTTTCCAAAAATGCCATAAGCAGAGTGTTTATTAGGAAAAATATATATATCTATAAATCAGAGAGGAAAGACACGGGGATTCCCAGCACCACAACTTTGCATAAGCTGTGCAAGCAGAGACAGGCCACACATTTCTAGCAGTTCATTCCCAGGGCTTCAATGGAGATCATCTGATAAAACTGAAACAAAGACAAATTCTGAGGCCAGAAAGTGCAAGAGTGACCTGCAAAAATGTAAACTAACATCACTGAGCGAGCTGATCAGACCTTTGTAGCCTCATGTGCCAGACCCAGAAGCAAGACATTACACATCATAGGCAGGCACAGGCTGAATGCATGGCTATTGAGAGCACAAGGGTGGTTAATTCCCTGTATTCATATGAAGGGCAGTACAGCCAGCTCCAAGATTCAATTAGAATCAAGCTGGGTGCTATATAAAAGTTTAAAGCCACACACTCAAATGAGAGCGATATTGAAATAAAAGTTCTACATTTGTGGGTACTAAAAGCAGAGGTTTGTCTTACTAACAGCCATGCCAATCCCCCGCCCAACACTTGCATCAGCAGCATTATTTTTACTGTAAAAACGAGCACGATAGAAATCAGACATAAAATATAAGCCAAGCCAAGGCCTTCTTCTCTCTGAGAGAAGGTCTTGGCTTGGCTTATATTTTATGTCTGATTTCTAATGTGCTCCATTTTTACAGTAAAAATAATGCTGGTGAAATGCTGATCACAGTTTGGGAACCACAGCCTTAAAGATGATAAAAGGGGCAAAAGGGTGAAAGTGGCGAGAGGAAAAGCCAAAAGCACAGAAAGGCAAAACTGAAAAGAGGTGAAAGAAAGGCAAATCGCAAGAGACAGAGGTGAAAAATAAGTCTAAAAGAGAGAAGCAGATGTGGATCTCAGATTTTTTTTATTAAACAACTGTTCTCTTATTTTTTTTACAAATATGACTATAATACCTTCATTGCATCCCAATTAATTTAAGGAAGACAACAGGAAGTACTCCCGAGGTCGGGCTTACATCCTCCCCCACCCGCCCCCCCCCCCCCCCCGGGTAAAAAAATGGTGGGGAGCCACGGCCAATTGCCAATTAGGTCAAGGGAGCCATGGGTCAAAAAAGTTTAGGAACCACTGCCTTAAATGCTATGTATGTAGCAATTTCAATTTGCGAATTTGGGTTAAGAAATCGCAAATTACCACCAACTTGTAGTTGGTGGTAATTTGCGATTTCTTTTAAAAATGCCCTATTTGGCATTTGTAAGGGTGGCATGTGAGGCACATACATGCCCATAGGGCATGTATGTGCGCCACATGCACACACATGTACATTTCAGGGGTGCAGCAGGGTGTCTTTGAGACACCCCTGCACACTTGAAATAATTCTCAAATTGCGATTAGCAAATTGCGAATTCGCAATTTGAGAATGATTGCACTATCATTCCTATGGGCCTCCTGGCCCATAGGAATGCATTGGAAATTATTCCTTATTTGCGAATTCGCAAACTGCGAATTCGCAAATAAAGAATATTAAGGAATCGCTAAAAAATAGCGAATTTGTACATAGATTACATTTTGCGAATTCTAAATAGCGATTCGCAAAAAATCGCTATTTAGAATTCGCAAATCGGAATCTTGATACATCTGCCCCTTAGTGTGTTGTGGTTAGGAAATTAGAGCTACAATGCCCCTTGAACAAACTGTTTATCATCAGCCTCATCTTTCAAGCAGGGGCTTGTCACATTCATTCTCGACAAATGTTAAGTGACCGAGGAACAGCTTTCATGTTGTCAATTACAAATGTGCACATGTAACTATAGCTGTAGGAAAATGCTGGCAGTATAAATTACTTAGTTTTTGGTTGGTCTCAATATACATATTTTTTTTATCTTGGCATCACCATTCGTTAACTAGAGATTATTTTTATTTTTTTTATCTGCTTTTTGGAAACGCTGCCAACGGAAGCACTATGATCATCATTGCTGTGTCGAGCAATGGGAGGTTCAAGCAGTGTACAATCTTGAACAGTTTTTGGGCTTCTTGGTTATGGATGCTGTTGCAATTTAGGCTGTGCTACAAGGTGTCAGAATGTACTTATATAAATTATATTCATTAGAGTTTTGCGTACAGAATGCCAGTTGTGTAATACAAAATGGTCTTGTCAACAACATATATTATTTCCATTAATGTAATTTGATTTCCTATTGGCATATTTCTTCCAGGCCTACCCTTTACATTATCTTACGATTTAAGAGAGAACAAATTTACAACTTTTCATTTAGTAGTTCGTACTATGTCAGTTGTTGCTGTTGGGGCACCACGGAGCCAGCCAATCAGCATAGTTTCACTCAACGCCACACAGTTCCGCGCCACACAAGTATCCTCCACACGTTTCCAATACACACCACATAATTCCACACCAAAGCACATATTTCAAATTTACGAAGTAATTACACAACACACTACATACCTCCAAACCACACCACAAGTTTCCACATCAAGCCACAAAATGTAACATCACACCACATAATTCAGCTCCACAACATGCCCCTCCAGAACACCATTCCACATATTTAACTCCATAACACACAATCTCACTCTACATAATTCCTGTACAGTTAATACCATTGAATTACTATACACATAATTCCACAGCACACCATGCCACATATTTTCACTCCACAACTCAACACTACAATACACAATTCCATACCGTATATAATTATGCGGATGACCTCCAACTTGTCTTTAATCTGTCTTCTTCCCCTGCTTCTGTCCTTAATTTCCAATCTATTATGATTCATATCTGGGACTGGATGAACCACAACCACCTTAAACTCAACCCAGACAAGACTGAGCTGGTGTTGACGGATGGTTCATCCAGTCCCTGGTCTTCTTTGTTTTGGCCCCCTTCACTAGGCTCTCCACCTGTCCCTTCTACCTCAGTAAAAACACTAGGCATCAAACTCAATTCTCAGCTCACCCTTCACTCCCAGGTTAGTTCTGTGGTGTCTTCTTCTTTTCTCTCACTGCGCACTATACGCAAGGTGTCCCGTTTCTTTTCTTTTGACGCTCTGAAACTGATCACCCTGGCAATGGTCATCTCCCGCCTGGATTACGGCAACACCCTATATGCAAGTATACCTGCATATAGCTTAAGGCGTCTGCAGCAGATCCAGAACCAGGCGGCGCGCCTGGTATTTAAACTGCCAAAGTTCCACCACGTCACCCCCCTCCTCAAGTCTTTACATTGGCTCCCAGTCCGTGAACGTGTCCAGTTCAAGCTTGCCTCTATCACCTTTCAAGCTCGACTGGGCACGGCACCGGCTTTTATCTCAGCTGAGATTATCCCTTATGTTCCTACTAGGGAACTGCGTTCATCCACTCAATCCCTTCTCACAGTCCCGCGGTTCCGGAGGAAGAAACGGGGAGGATCGAAATTTGCGACTCTTGCTCCACTCTTTTGGAATTGCCTGCCCCTAGAGCTTAGAGCCTTAACTCTCTATCCGCAATTTCGGAAACAGCTCAAAGCTCACTTGTTTACTAAATCTTTTAATTAGTCTACTAGCAGTTCTGTTTTTCTCTTTTAATTTAGCTCCCGCCATTCCCGCCCAGATACCTGTCAGTTGCAGCGCCATGAAACCGCTGGTGAACGTGCGCCATATAAATAATTTTAAATTCAAATTCAAATTCATACCATACAATTCCACAACAAACAATTCCAAAATAATCCATTCCTAACTCCCACTTTCATCAACTTTGTCATCTCTCCCCCACACACTCACTGCCCCTCTCATCTCTCCCTCACACTTCCACTACACCCTCTCATCTCGCAATTTCACTACCTCCTCATCCCACCCTCCACTTCCTGTCTCCTCTCTATACTGCCTGCTCACACATGCTACCTTCCTATACCTCCTTACACCGTGCACTGGTCCACCTCTCTCCTCAACCCCCTCCCCAGTTCTGTTCTCACACATCCCTCTCTCTCGTACTCTCTAACACTTTTCTCTCGCTCTCTCACGCACTCTTCCCGCCTCTCTCATGTGGTTCACTTCAGGTCTTCAAGCAGAGTGTCTTCCCCAACCCTTTTCAAGATTTCCGACCCTCGAACCCAGGCTTTCCTCCTCTTCTTTGGGTGTCTTCTGTGTGCACAGGCGCTCCTTCTTTATGAGACTGTAGCCTGCTCTCCACTTCTTTCTCTCTTTCTCACATACACTTTCTGATCCTCAGACTGGAGTTCATTCACCATTTCCAGCACAAACTACCTATCCCTCTCTATCTTCCTTTCTATCTATTCGGCGCGGCTCTCACCCCTATCTATTCACAATGCCACATAATTCCACCATACAAATACACTGCACACCACACAATTCCACCCCATTCAACTTCACAACTAACTATTTCAATTGAACCCACATTATTCAATTCCACACTACATACATCCACTCCACTCCAAACCAAAAACACATGGGTAAAATACATTTTTATGTTTAAAGCATTTTATTGAAAGAGTACAAAGAAAGAGAAAACATTCAAGCAGTGGTTACAGTGCTGTGTGCCGTGGGACCAGCTCTAAAGGAGCATGTAATATCCCAAGTTCTTTTAACAGGGGCCCATTCGGCTTCGCTCTTGTATGCTCAGTCAAAGATCAATATACAAAAATAGAGTTATCCCTCCGTACCCTTTCTACTTTTATTAAACTACCCCCCCAACTCCCTCACCCTCCCTTTCCCCTCCCAACCCTTCCCCGCCCCATCCAGTGCCTGCTTGCCTCTCATTTCGTCTCCCCACCACCGCCCACCATCACTGACCATGCCCGGTCAGCCGACCATTAAACTGTGTGATCCATCGGTGGTGTTAGTCTCAGTAATCTCAGGTACCTTGGACAAGTGAGCTCTTTGAATTCCGTGGTTAGCAGCGCTTGGAATGGTTGCCACAGCTCCTCAAATTGTTCCACCTCCCCGGCCACCATGAGTGATAATTTTTCCATGCCCAGTACATGCCACACTCTGTGCAGCCAACCTTTAGTGGAGGGGGTAACAGTCGTGCGCCAGTGTATTAGGATGTTTTGAACTGCTGAGCCCAATGCTATAGCAATTTGCCTACCTCTACGGGATTTCAGTGGATACATTAAACGGTTTGGAAGACCCAGCAGGATGTATGCAGGGAGGCGGGGCAGCTCTATTTCGAAGTGTGCATCGATCTCGTCAATCACCTCTTTCCAGTAAGATTGTAGCAGCGGGCAGTCCCATAAAACATGTGTAAGTGTGCCTATCTGCCCACACTCCCTCAAACAGGTATTCTCGACATGTCGATTCATCTCGTGCAGCCGTTCTGGGGTGTTATACCAGTATGTGGACACTTTAGTAAATGTTTCGGTAAGTCCTATGTGATATGCAGAATGCCTTGCGCGATACGAAATCTGGTCCCACTCTTTATGGCTTAACGTCCTGCCCAGTTCCCGGTTCCATCGTTCTCTGCCAGGGTTATAAAAGTGGAAGGGGGGAGGCTGCAACAGGTTGTATAGATCCGTGATTAGTTTCGCGTCTGAGGTGCGGGTTACCAACCATCGTTCGTATGGCAGCAGCTTCCTGTCAGCCGATTCTCTCACCTGTGGCTGCAGCGCCCAATGCCGCACCTGCCAATAGCGCATCCTGTCTGTCTCGGACAACTGATAATCCTCCTTGATACTCCGAAAGGGGAGAATCCCTTCCGCATCATACATTTGGAAGAGCGCCCTACATCCGGCTGTCCGCCAGTGCGTGAAGGCTCCCGGCTCCGTCCCTGGCGTAAAGTCCGGGTTGTCCACTATTGGTGTGAATGGTGAGGGGAACGTGGTATGGTTGTAGACCTTGTTGGTGGCATCCCATACCCTCAACGGGACCCGTGTGACAAAGGACGCGTAAAGGTTAGGAGGGCGATGTGCCCTACGCAGGAAGGGCACCTCCTGTAAGGGACGGCCCGCCACCGCTTGGTCCTGGAATAGCCAGTGCTTGTCCGACTCCCACTTGCTCCATTCCACCAGGTACCGTAGCTGCGCTGCTTGGAAATATTTGCGTATGTCCGGAATACCTAGTCCCCCCGATTCAGGAGCTAGCGTAGAGAGAACTCTCTTCAGCCTCGGCTTGCGGTCTTGCCAGATGAAGCGGTCTAGGTCCGCCTGCGTCTGTTGGATCCACCCCTTAGGTGGTTGAAGCGGCAGTGCCCGGAACAGGTACAGAACCTGGGGTAAGATCGTCATCTTAACCGCCGCTATCCTGCCAAGCCAGGATATCATGCTCTTGCCCCATCTCCCCAGTTCCTCTTTGATCTTCTTACCCAGAGCTGCATAATTGGCGGTCACCATTGCCGGCAACGTGGGCGCCAGCAGGATACCCAGGTACGGCACGTGCTGCGACGACCAATGCATGTGGAAGAGCCCCTGCAACTCCGATCTCGTGGCAGCTGTTAGGGAGACATCCAATGCAACTGACTTTCCCATGTTCATTCTAAATCCCGCCACCGTCGAGAAAGCCTCTAATTCTGCGATGCACGCGGGGAGTGCCCGTTTCGGGTCTTCTAGGGTCAGTATCACATCGTCCGCATAAAGGCTAACCGTGTGGTCATATCCTCCCATCTTTACTCCGGTCGCTCCTGGGTTCTGACATATTCTCTGGGCGAACGGCTCCATATACAGAGCGAAGAGTAGCGGGGATAACGGACAGCCCTGTCTGGTGCCTCTCTCGATAGTGAACCTCTGGGAGCTACAACCGTTCACCCGTACCACCGCTGATGGGAACCTATAGCAGTTGAACACTAAAGAGCAAAATTTCTCTCCTATACCCATTTTCTCCAACACCCGTTCTAAATAAGGCCAGTGCACCTGGTCAAATGCCTTCTCAGCATCGACTGATAACAGCATTCTCTCCCCAGGAATCCGGGAGGCCTTCTCCAAGATGTGTACCACTCGTTTGGTGTTATCCACCGTTTGCCTACCAGGCACAAAGCCGGCCTGGTCCGGTTCCACTAGTCCCGGCAAGTGGAGCGCCAGTCTAGCTGCAAGAATCCCCGTGTACAGTTTGAGGTCGACATTTAGGAGGGTAGACAGTCAAAATATCGAGTAGGAAATATCGACCTACCATAATATCGAGTCTGAAATATCGAAGGTGCATAATATCGAAGGCAAGAATATCGTAGGACAGAATATCGACCCAAGGTAAGTAATATCGAAATACTTAATATCGATGTAAGTAATATCGAAGTTAGTAATATCGATAGCATATATATCGATGTTACTAATTTCGATGACACTAATATCGATATTTGTATTATTGTATAGTTTTTTATTATGTATGTGTTATATGTTTAATTTAAGTATTTATAAAAATTACTATTATATGTGTATAAATTTAATATAATAATAAATACATTTATAAGTAAATTTTATGTTTTTGTACCGGAGCGGGTTGTGGGTTTATAGGGGAATAGGGTGGGAAGTAATTTAATTATGGTAAATTGATTAGTAATTAGTAGGATTTATTAATAAATTATAATTAATTGGTAATTATGTGAAAATAATAGGAAAATAATTTTAATTAATTTATTATTTGCTATATATGTTCTGTAGCGGGTTGTGGGTTTATAGGGGAATAGGGTGGGAAGTAATTTAATTATGGTAAGTTGATTAATAATTAGTAGGATTAATTAATTAATTATAATTATTTGCTAATTAATATTGATTAATTTGGAAAAAAATTAATTGATTAATTGATATATATTTTCTGTAGCGGGATGTGGGTTTATAGGGGAATGGGGTGGGGAGTAATTTAATAATAATTAATTAATTAATATATGTTTTTAAAAATTTATATTTAATTTATTGGGAAGTAATTAATATTAATTAGTTAATTAATTATTATAATTTTGTACATATTTAACATTATTAATTAATTGGTAATTAAATAATATTATTTAGTTACATTAATTAGAGTAATTTATTTATATATAATTTTTAGTTACTGTTAATTAATTAATTGGGGGAAAATAATATTAATTATTAAATTATATTAATTACAGCTAATGTGCTAATATATTTACTTTGTTTGTTATTGTTCATTAATAATTAATTGCTAATTAAATAATATTAATTAGTTACATTAATTAGAGTAATTTATTTATATATAATTTTTTGTTACTGTTAATTAATTAATTGGGGGAAAATAATATTAATGATTAAATTATATTAATTACAGCTAATGTGCTAATATATTTACTTTGTTTGTTATTGTTCATTAATAATGAATTGCTAATTAAATAATATTAATTAAGTTTGGGTAAAGGAGTATTTTTAGGGTTTAGGGTCAGTTTTGGGTTTTTGGGTAAAGGGGTATTTTTAGTGTTCAGGGTCAGTTTTCAGTTTTTGGGTAAAGGGGTATTTTGAGGGTTTAGGGTCAGTTTTCAGTTTTTGGGTAAAGGGGTATTTTTTAGGGTTCAGGGTCAGTTTTCAGTTTTTGGGTAAAGGGGTATTTTTAGGGTTGAGGGTCAGTTTTCAGTTCTTGGGTAAAGGGGTATTATTTGGGTTGAGGGTCAGTTTTCAGTTCTTGGGTAAAGGGGTATTTTTTGGGTTCAGGGTCAGTTTTCAGTTTTTGAGTGAAGGGGTATTTTTTGGGTTCAGGGTCAGTTTTCAGTTTTTGGGTTAAGGGGTATTTTTAGGGTTCTGGGTCAGTTTTCAGTTCTTGGGTAAAGGGGTATTTTTAGGGTTCAGGGTCAGTTTTCAGTTTTTGGGTAAAGGGGCATTTTGAGGGTTTAGGGTCAGTTTTCAGTTTTTGGGTAAAGGGTTATTTTTAGGGTTCAGGGTCAGTTTTCAGTTCTTGGGTAAAGGGGTATTTTTTGGATCAGGGTCAGTTTTCAGTTTTTGGGTAAAGGGGTATTTTTTGGGTTCAGGGTCAGTTTTCAGTTTTTGGGTAAAGGGTTTTTTTTAGGGTTCAGGGTCAGTTTCAGTTCTTGGGTAAAGGGGTGTTTTTTGAGTTCAGGGTCAGTTTTCCCTACTGTTGCACTCTCTGGAGTAGGAATAGAAATTTTTACCCTTACGCTATCCAACGTTTTATTTAATTAATTGTTAAAATATCAAATGTTTATTTTATTTTTTATATGACTTACATTTTATTTATGTTACTCTTTTATGTTTGTAAATGTGTTAGTAAATTAGAATATATTTCATTAATTTATAAATTCGTAAAATAATTATTAATACTTATTGTTCAGTGCATATATATTACATATTTACTGTATATATTTAATTAATGTATTCTTAATATATATGTATTATTTATTACTTTTAAACATTATTAGATCATTTTAAATATGTTTATTTTATTTATTAGTCTAATAGACTTAATTTTACATTTATATATTTAAAAAAAAAACGATATTTTTAACATCGATATTTTTGACATCAATATATTATTTTCGATATTTTTGTACTTACCATGTTGTAGATAGGATGTCGATATTTTTGCCCTCGCTATTGTTGACTCGATATTCTTGTAGGTCGATATTTCTGTAGTCGAAATTCTGTCAGTGATTCATTTAGGAGGGAGATCGGTCGATACGAACTACATTGGGTCCGGTCTTTCCCCGGTTTGGGTATGACCGACACTGTGGCTTGTAAGAGATCAGGCGAAATAGCTCCCGGGGTTGAAAACGAGTTAAAAAGTCTAGCGAGAATGGGTGCCAGCGTGGTACTGAACGTTCTATAAAAGAGTGTGGTGTAGCCGTCTGGGCCTGGGGCCTTCCCTTGCTTGAGTCTGGAGATGGCTGCAATCACCTCCTCGACTCGAATCTCTCTTTCTAAATACTCTGCTTGCGCCGGTGCCAGAGACGAAAGGGTGACCTCATTCAGATAATCCTCTGTTTCCCGCGTCGCTGGATGGTCCCCTGCGTACAACTCGGCATAGAATCGGCGGAAGGCCTCAGCTATCTGGGCATCGTCTGTAACCGTCACTCCATCCCTAACCATAATCTCTTGTACCCGGTGACGTTGGTGTGCCACCCTGAGTTTGTTCGCTAAGAGTCGACCACACCTATCGCCTCCCGTATAATATGCGTGCTTCAGACGTAGCGCCGCATATTCCGCTCTGTCCATGTCTAAAGCCGACAGTAGTTTCCTTGCTGCCTTCAGTTGCCTCCAGATCCTGGGGGCCCCTGTGTGGTGATGTACCTGTTCAAGTTCCCGGACCTTTTGCGTGAGTTCGTCTCGCTTTTGTCGCCGTTCCCTATGCTCTGCCGACGAGATTGCAATGAATTCTCCTCTCAGGACTGCCTTAAGTGCTGCCCACTGAATCGCCAGCGAGGTGTCAGCGGTGTCGTTGTGAGACTGGTATTCCCTTATCGACTCCATAATGTGTTTCACCACTGTTTTTTTGTGCAAGAGAGTGTCTCTAAGACGCCATACCCCGCGAGGAGCCTGAACCGGTGGTAGAGTAAAG
The DNA here is from genome assembly GCF_964263255.1 of Lissotriton vulgaris. Classification (NCBI taxonomy): domain Eukaryota; kingdom Metazoa; phylum Chordata; class Amphibia; order Caudata; family Salamandridae; genus Lissotriton; species Lissotriton vulgaris. Next base: position 174,450,755 of record NC_141686.1, on the reverse strand, counting down.
ACCCCCGAGACCGGCGCGTGGTCTGACAGAGAAAGGACTCCAATCTCAGACGCCGTAGCCAGGTCGCGAACCGGTCCGGTGACTAGAATATGGTCTAGTCTTGCGTATGTCTTGTGCATGTGAGTAGTAAGAGTAGTCCCTATCTGTGGGGTGAAGTCGGCGCCAAAGATCGTGGAGATCCAGGTCCGCCAATTGGGTCTTCCCTGCCTGCGACAGTTCCCCAGTCTGTGGGTAACGTTGCGTTGATCTGTCCATAGATGAATCGAGCACCATGTTCAGGTCTCCACCTAAAATGATGTGTCTGACTGGGGACGCTGTTATATCCAGTGCAGAGTTAAGGAAGCGTTCCTGATGCTCGTTCGGGCTGTATATCGTCCCAATGGTGAACACCAGGGTCCCCAATTTGAATCTATATGCCAAAAGTCTCCCCTTTTGCTCTGCGAATTTGTGTAGAATCTCCCCCCTGAAGGACCCAGATACCAGGACTGCCACTCCTGCTGTTTTAGAAGTGTTCGAGGAAAAGAACTGTGTGGGGAACTTGCGCGATCGCATCCTATGGCAATCACGCATTAGTAAGTGAGTCTCCTGTAGGAGACAGATATCCGCTTGCGTGCCCTCCAACAGGGACAGGACCGCCCTCCTCTTAACTGGGTTGTTGAGCCCTTTGACATTAAGGGTCACTACTTTAAGGGTCGCCATAAGTGTGTGAACCAATGTGGTAGAAGCAATGGGTCAGTATCAGTGAGTGATAGTTCGTGGGCAAAACGGACATGGATGCCCTCGTTGGGGCAGCGTGAATGTACCAAGAGCACTGGACGGACCCCCCCTCCCCTTCCCACAACCAACTTCCAACCCCACCTCCCTGCAACTCCTCAAGAAACCCCCTCCCTCCCCTCCAACCACCCCACCAAACTCCCCCTTCTCCTCCCCTCCCCAATCCTCCGAAACCCCAAAACTTATAGTCCCAGTCATGCCCCAAGTGGACAAGTCTGTGGTATAGTACCTGAGTGGACGTCCGGCCACGTACTTCTCCCCTCAGCTCCCTCCCCCCTCCCGCCCCCAAGCCTGCAACAACAGCAATGCTATGCCGTTCTCCCCCCGGAGCAATCTCACGCTGTCAGCGCGATGTCACCATTAGCAGCTGAGTCTCTGGACGCTTCCAGAATGGCGCTAGCCATGTCGGCCCTGATGGTGGGCGAGTCCGGTCTCTGGGACGCAGCCGACGGTCTGTGCCTCGACACCCTATGCCAGCCGTCTCCGGTGGCGCGCCATCGTCGTGGTGTGGCGGAATCTTCCTCCTCCGCGGTGACCCCTAGTACTTCGCATGTCTCCTGTAGCGATCGCAGTTGGTGCATCGTGCCGTTCCATTTGAAGATGAGGCGGAAAGGGTGGCCCCATGAGTAGGCTGTTTCGTGCTCTCTCAGAAAATCCGTCACTATTTTAAATGCTTTACATTTCTGAAGAGTGATAGCGGACAGGTCCTGATATAGCGCCACAGGATGACCACGAAAAGCTAGCGATTGCTTCTTCCGTGCCTCGGCCATAATCCGTTCCTTCAACGGGAAGTCCGGGAGAAAGGCCAGAATGTCCGGTGGCGGGGCCGATGTGCGCCTCGGGGGTCCCACTCTGTGCGCTCTATCAATTCGTATGGGGAAGTCCGCAGCTTCTCCCAATATGTCTCTGAATAGGTCCCGTAAATAGCCAGCCACATCTGTGCCCTCCTCCGTTGATGGAATTCCTCGAACCCTTATGTTGTTTCGCCGAGACCTATTTTCCAAGTCTTCATTGTGTGCTTGAAGATCCAATTGTTGGTCTCTAAGGCGCAGTACTTCTTGTTGTAATTGCACAAGTTCCTCGTCTTGCCGCTGCGTAGTGCTTTCCACCGTGGCCACTCTCTCCCCCAGGCCGTCCACTTCTCTACGCACCTCGCGCACTTCTCCTGCCACCTCCTGTTTCAGTGCCTGAAAATCGTCCCTAAGAGTGCCAAAAAGGGATTCCAAGAAGGACCTGGTGACCGGAGGCTCCCCGCCACCTGCTGATTGTGTGCCTCCCGCAGAGCTCGGCGAAGACTGAGTCCTTTCTCCTCTGGTTTGATTTCTGCTGAGCATCTCAGGGAGCGTACGTTCCCCCCTCTTATTGCCTTTCTGTCCCACCTTCCCGGCTGCAGGGCTACTACACCTCTCCTGTGCCACCTAAGAATTCAGTCCGCAGGACAAATGCACCTCTGAAGGCGTCCGCTCTGCTCCCTTCGTCCCAATCGGAACCGGTGTGCTCCAGCCGTGCCGATCCGCTCTGTCCTCCACTCTACTAGGCCGCAGCCGCGTTCGTACTTCAGTCTTTGCTGGGGCCGCTAGGTTGCTCTGGCTATTTCGTTGCCCCCGGGTTGTCCAACCTTCCTCGCTGTGAGTCCCAGGTGTGGAGGAATCTCCGTGTAACCCCTCCTCCTCCGCTATGTCCGAGGGAGGTCCCTTCGGCCCCCTGTTCCGCTGGGCCTTCACAGTACGTGGGTCCACCGGGGCTCCGCTGCGAGGCGGTCTGTGTGTTCCCCAGCGCTATATCTCCACGTGCTATCCCCTCCTGACTCCGGTGGTTCTCTTAGGCAGCGTCTTCTTCAGGTCCCTTGTTCTACCCCCGTTCTTTGCTCCGGGGGGGGGGGGGGGGCTACTTATGAGCTCTCTGGCCCTGTCTGTTGCGGGAGGTATCCGGTAGTGGCCCCTTGGTGCTTTGTCATCTCTCGGGCTCTACCGGGTGGCGCCCTCTTCAGCGTGCCTATAGGTCCCCAGGCACTGCCTCTCGATGCCCGGTAGTCCTAGCTGCCCTCTGGCTCTGCAGCGGCTATTAAGAGAGTCCGGGCTCCTACCTTCGTGCCGTATGACCCGGCTCTACTTTGTCGCCGAATCCCAGCCTCCCAGCCGGTCTCTCCTGCTGTAGGCCGCAGCCGCGGCCTCGATTTAGACTGCTACCGGCCTCCTGGAGTGGCACTTCCCGCCAGGTCGCAAGGTGTCTTCCGGGGGGTCCCGGTCCGCTTCCGCGTCTCCAGAGCCACCTCTTCACCTCTCGGAGCACTACTGGCAGAGGGCGGCACCACTCCGGGTTCCCACGTCGCTCTCGGCTGTATCTCGGCTCCGGTCTCACGCCGTTCCCGGCCCCGGAGCTCGCCGCACACCGCACCTGGATAGATGTGTCCGGGGTGTCTCCTGGGTCAGTTCCGGCCCCAAGATCAGCTGCAGTGGCCCATCAGTCTCTCCCTTCACATCGTCGTCGCTTCCTCGCACTCCTGTTGATTCCCCTCTGGTGTAGGCCGCAGCCGCGGCCTCGAGTTGGGTCGTGTCCGACTTCCAGGGGGGAGGCCTCCCGTAGGCTCTCGGGCTGTCCCCAGCTGCATCCACGGGTCCCGGACCACTTCTCCTCCTCACAGAGCGTCTCAGCAAGAGGACCTCTCCGTCCCAGGGTCCCGCCACGCTCTTGGCCGTATCCCGTCTGCAGACCCTCGCCGCTCCCGACTCCGGGGCCCGCTCTACACCGCACCTGTCCGCTGTGTCCGGGGTGTTTCCGGGGCCAATTCCAGCTCCGGGTTCAGCTCGGCGGATTCTGTCACCTCTCCCGTCGCTGTCCAGCACCAGCGGGGGGAGAACAAGCTGTTTCTATGGGCTGGTGCCTGGCCGGGTTCGGGAGCCTCGGGCAGAAGCGTCTTCCTACTCCGCCATCTTGGCCACGCCCCTAAAATACATTTTTATTTACAATAGCAATAGCACTAACTCTCACAAACATGAGACCTATTGCATTGCAAATGCTTGTTAATGTTGTCTCACAGTGGAAGACACGCATGAAGTCAGCAGTGCTCAGAAGTCAATGGAGAGTTTCATCTGTAAGGAGCTGAAGGGGCCGACAGGTACCCTGTAAGAGTGCCCACTGTAATTCCTTGCTGGACCAAAGCAAAAACAAACAATAACACATCCAACATTTTTGTCTGAAACATGTCCATATTACAGTAAAGCAAACAAGAACTGTTAAAAATGTGAGTACGGTTGTACCTGGGAACTTTTACCACATTAGTTAGGGATGCTCAGGAGTCAAACACAAACACACTATCTTCACGTTCTTCACAAACAATTATAAAGTCTTGCACAATCAAGTCTCTCTTATTTTAACAGCTGCATCAATTTCCAATCCCTGATCACAAATCTATCTTCAACCGGCCTTCTACTCACTGACATGCTGTGCACCCACAGAGTCAGAGCCGTGACGACACCCTCTCGTACCTCACACCCCACCAAAGTGTACATCAGAGCCATCTCCTCAGTCCCTGGATTTCATAATGAACTGAATACATGGCCATTACCTAGACCTCAGACTTGGCCAGCCCAGTGCCTTCTCATTTAATGACTGTATACCCTCCAGAGTGAGATGTGGACTCTACAAAGAGTCAAAACATAACATTTGAAGATATAGTTCAAAAAGATTTGTTTATATCTTTTCTAGCCCTGACAACACTTTTAGGACAATCACCAATGGACAAAACATGCTAGCATTCATGTATTCACTAAGGCCCACATGCATCAACATTGCCATTTGCGATTCCTTATTAGCGAAAAATAAGGAATCGCTAATAAGGAATCGCAAATGGCTATGCATGAAGAAATTGCTAAATAAATTGCGATTTGTTATTGGCCCACACGCATCAACATTGCCATTTGTGATTCCTTATTAGCGAAAAATAAGGATTCGCAAATGGCTATGCATGAAGAAATTGCTAAATAAATTGCGATTTCTTATTATTCCTTAATTGCGACTCGCAAATTGCCAATCGCAATTAAGGAATACCTCCCCATTCATTCCTAAGGGCCTAAAGGTCCATAGGAATGAATGGGAAGACATTCTCAATTTGCGATTCGCAATTAGCGAATCACAAATTGAGAATGCGATTTCCAGGGTGCAGGGGTGTCCAAAGGACACCCTGTTGCACCCCTGAAATCAATCTGTGCACATATTTTGTGCACACACATGCCCTAAGGGATGAAAGGTGGCTGAGACAGTGAGCAATTTGAGTGGGCAGGGGTTATCTTTCTCTGACATCTGCAGAACGTTTCTGATATGAAATGTATCTATCTCTGTGCTGCAGTGTTATCTGAAGTAGGATTGGTAGCTGTGCAGAGGGTCAGTAGGTGTTGATATGATCATGGAGTTGAACATAGACTGCTTTTGCAATGATGATGAAGGGTAGGTTAGTAATATGCCATAGGCTGGCGGGGTCTTCAGGGTATAGTGAAGATTTCCTTAAAAGGAAGAGGGTCTGGTATGTCTGGAGAGCCAGAAATATGCCTTGTGTGCAGAAGGCATTGACAATTGTGAGTAGGGGTGAGAGAGCATCTCCAGAGAGGACGTTGATGAAGGATGAGGGCTAAGACATCATACTCGGAGTGACTCAGAGGGAGTGAGTATGCCAGCAAGATCTGTGAGAAACTCACCCTCTGTTTTTCATCAATCATTTCTCAGACACCTCCTCCCAGACTTCCTCCCCCGTTATTCTTTATCACATATCAGAATCAACTCTCTTCAGTACCTTTTACTCATCCTTTCACAATCCAATCCCTGTCCTCTTTCAATTTTTCCTCAAATCTACTCCACAACACCCATCAGACTAGCTGCACTCTACCTCACCCTTCAAATTGGAAGTTAACATTCTCTGGATTTATGACTCTCCTCCCCCCTATCCCCAACATCTCCCAGGCTGCTTAGCTAGTGCATCTTTGTAATGATTGAACTGACTTAGTACCAAGGATCCTCCACAGTCCTAATCAGACAGAACCTTAAGAAAAAATGTCAGGAATTTGAAACAACGGAGGAAGAGACACATGACGGGTTCTGTGATAGTGGAAGATGAAGGGTCTATATCCCAGTGGCTGTTGAGTCTGCATTGTACTATAAATGAGCCAATAACCTTCAGCTGCATTCTACACATGGATGAAAACATTTTCCTGTGTCCTGATCCAATGAAAGCACCTTCTTCTATCTATTTACTGTGGCCCCTCACTTACCTTTATGGCAGGTTGATGATGTCTGCTTTATTTCTGCTCTCTATTGGTCCAGTGTCAATGCCACGGAGGCTGTCTGAGTTGTCAGAAGACATAAAGTTGCTATCGTTCTCTGACTAATCACTCTAATTGCAATCTCAGCACAACCACCATGGCTAAGATGGTGGTGCAGAGGGGGAGGAAATGTGTCAGAGTAGTAAACATTTCTGATGACCCAACTTCAGCACATTCTTATGGCTTGCCAGGGTTCTAAATCAGACCCCCAGTGTGAAGTGATTAGGATGCTACATGGTCACTTCTAATGCCCTAATTCTTAAGTTTGAGTTAATTACAATTTGAGGGGAAACTCTTCAGACTGGGACTGCTTGTGTGCAAATTAACATTGATCATGCTCCAATAGAACAGGCCAGTCCAAAATGCCAGCCCATATTCCTTCTGAACAACAGCACAAGTAACATTACTCCAGTATCCTAGATGCACCTCTTCAGTGAGGTATAGATTGAGTTCAGTTGCACAAGGAGCATAGGATACACGCCCCTGCATAGCTGTAGCACTTTGTATATCACACTGAAGAAAGCACAAAGGTGACGTAGGAATGCTTGCAAATATCCATTGTCAGTCACTCGGTCCTCATTCCAGTCCATCATTTTTCACCTACTATTCAACAGCAAACTGTATGAAGATGTAAGTCTGCTTACAGTCATGTGGGGTTTCACATTTTTACTCACCTGTATGAGAGGCGTCTTTTGAATGTAAGATGTTGAAAACTAATCAGTGTCTCTGTAGGGACCAAAATATGAATAGGTGTTCAGACGGGTTAGAATGTAAAAATGGCACCAGTGTATCTGGAATTCACACTGAGCAGGAACCATCTTCATTAAACACTGACTCATTTGGCATATATGTGGCTTGTCAGGAATCAAACTTTATCAAAAAGTGAAATTTGTGATTACAATTTCTGTCTCATCATATGTAAACATAAAGCTATAGACATACGTCGCTTGTTTGCTATTTAAGTCCTAGGTTCCTGAGCCTCTAAAAAATGTCTAATCCGAGGGATACTATCATGTATAAACCCCATATTTCCATGCTCTGTGTAACTTAATTTTTCCATCTTTCCCCTTTCAAGTAGAGTAATATTGAAGTCCTAAGTCAATTGGATGCCTTGCATTAACTCCTGTTCTTTGTCTGCAATCTGTATAAAGATAATGCCTTAAAAAAGACATGAAGCATGTATGACTGCAGTGGGGGAAACTGGGGCTCACTTGAACAAGTCTCCTCCTACTGCCAGATGTCACCACCACACAACTATTATTTCTCCTCAACATCCCCCCTTTACTCCAGACCATAATTGTTTCACAAACAGTTTCCACCCTCTAACTTAATGTTAACACCCTCAATAGAGAGCAATATCACTTAACTATGTGACTGGTGATGTACAAGGGGTAGGCAGGGTAGGAAAAAAGGATGTATGAGGCTGCATGAAACGTAGCATGAAGACACTTTCTTCCAGAAGTAACTTTTTTCTGTGCGCTGAATATACATGACATGTCGTTCGTTCATTCATTCTTCATATATTTTAAGAACTGGCAAATACACATTATGTTTTGGTCTCTGTGTTTGGGATACCATGTAGTGAAAGACTCTAACTGGGACCAATGTTTTTCTCTCCCATGGAAGTAAACCTCCAAACACTCTGAATAGAGTTGAGTTTTCTTGATTGTTTGGAATATTCCATTCACGTTATATTATTATTGCCTGGAAATCACATGTTTAGTCAATTTATTTGTGTAGTTGTGAAGTAAAATGCACAATTTGGCTAATATTTTTCTTTGTTCTAACATTTTCTCAGGTAGAGTGCCCCAAGCCATATTCGCTTTATCTGATGTCCCTCACTAGAAACATACAACTGTGTCATTTGTTTGCCCCCCCTACATTCGTTTAAAAATTCCCCACCTGCCACTGCCCCAAGCAACTGAAACCAGCCTTCTTCTTAACACCCACTCTCATACACACAGTAACATTCACATACTTGAAGCCAAAACGAATATGACACACAGGTTGTGAAAATGAAGTGACGCACTGCAAAGCTGTCAAGTCCAGCTGACTGTTGTATAACATAATCTCCATGATTTTTCATTGCAGTACCATGCCTTTGAAGGAGAGACTGGAGAAGCTTCAGTGTCACTTCACCTGGAGTCTTGAGGAGCAAGACAAAACTGATATAGGACACGTGAAGCAAGTTCTCAACATCAGAATTCAACACACGCCTTACAACAACCATTCCACCTTTTACGCACTCCAGGCCTATATACATCAGCGGGAAGGAAGATACCAGGAGGCCCTTGAAAGTCTTAGGACTGCCGAAGAGCTTTTGGGAGAAGGTCAACAAATCAACATGATAGGGACTAAGTTGGTCATCTCTGGTAACTACGCCTGGATCTACTATCATTTGTGTAACTATGAAATGGCGGAGCAGTACCTGGATAGATCTGACATGATCAGTCAGTTTCTTTCTCATCCCTCTCAATCTACACCAACTATTCCTGATATTAGTGTAATGATTGGTTGGTCCCTAATAGCAATTGGTTTTCGATACGGAGAGCGGGCAGCAAGCTGTTTCCAGGCAGCATTGTCAGAAGACCCCAAAAATGTGGAATTCTGTGCTGGGCTGGCTATTGCACTTTATGCAGTGGCCACACGCTATGGTGCAGGCAGAGAATTGAAAGAAGAAGCAATTTCCAAACTTGAGGAAGTCATCCACCAAGAGCCAATCAATTATGAGTGTAAGGCCTACCTGGCTATACTGCTTAAGCATTCAGACTTAGGTCAAGCACAAGAACATGCAGAAGATGTGGTGCAGAACAGTCGCGATCCTGAGGTCCTGAGGAATGTGGCATACGTTTTCCTACCAAAAAACTTTAAAAGATACCATGACATTCTAGAGCAAGCCATTTCCATTAACAGAGATTATTCTCTTCTTCATAGAGACCTGGGCTACTTCTACCAGAAACAACTAATATGGAATATACATGCACAAATTTTGCCATCAAAAAATGTTATAGCAGCAGGGATCCAGGCTTTCAAACGTGCCATTCAATTGGCTCCACTTTGTATTTATGCAAAAATTGGCTTAGCAGAAATGTATGGAGCGAATAACCAACAGACCTACCAGCAAGAGATATATGATAATCTAGAGAGGGAACTCCCTATTGCCAGTGAAAAATGTCAACAAGCTTTTTATGCCAACTTCGGGCAATTTCTACTCTATAAGAAACATTTGCTAAATGATGCAGTCAATGTATTTGCAAAGGGCTTCAAAATGTCTAGAGAAACAAAGTATGGAAAGAAATGTGAATCTGAGCTGTCAAAGATAGTCGGTTGGTTTGAGCGAGACGGCAGAACAGAAGAGGCCAGGGACCTATCACAACTTCTCCAGCGGATCTAGAAAGGAAGAGATATTTTATAGAAACAAAAAGTAGTGAGCATGCAGTCATTAGAGTTAGCTATGGCCACATCAGATCAGAGTGCATGGAATCGAATTCTAAATGCAAGCTTCCTAGGATAAGAAAACCAAAACCTTGAATAAATAGAGCAGAACAAATGTTCTTTGAAATACTAAACCAATGAGATTTGGTCTGATGGAGAAGGTGATCTAGTGTGATCTAGTAGCACAGGGCCCAATACACAATGTAATTGTGCACCTAAGTTGTGCTTTGGCGTGCTAACAGGTTGATTTATGAGTGCAAATCCTCATTACAGGTTCACAGTATGTGATTTCGCACAAGTAAATATATTTGTTATTGCAGACAATTTCCAGCAAGCCAGTGTGCTAGAATTTCTGCATCAACTAATTCATTTACAGGGGTTTGTTGGTGGGCTAGTCTTTGAAGACACACCTGCATAAGACAGTGACCATCCACAAAGGTATGGGTTTCTGCTAATCACAACCTTTTTAAAAGTGCTATGCTGGTAGCTCCCCTTCCTGAATATTGAATAGGTTTTCCGGGTGGAAAGGGAAGGGAACATCCCAAAATTGGCAGGCGTGTACAAGAAATCTCATCTCATCTCCACAGGAAATATTACGTTCCCTTTAGAGATACATAAATAAATAAATAAGTAAAATTTGACATTTTCAGAATAACGTGTCTATATGTGAAAAGTTTGCCCGTGTAAAAACTTGAGCAAATCTGGGACAGTCACAGGTTAGCAGAAGTAATCTTTGAATTCTTTGAAAATTGTCAATAAAGTCAGAAATGCAATCACTATATCAGCTTAATACAATCTGAGTATATTGCCAGGTTCTTTTAAGTATGGGAACCGCAGCTACAACATAAAACATACAGAAATTATAAAATATAAAACATATGAATAGGTTATAGGAGGAACAATACTTACCATTGAAAGATATGCAGCACGAATTATATTATTATACAAGGGGATGCATTGAAAACATTACAGTGTGGAAACTCAAAGTAATTCAATCAATTTCTGAGAACAAAAAAAGTTGTACTGAGACAATGGAAGTTTTGAAACTCCACAGCTATGAGAGGATGTATTTGATTGTTGTGTATTTTCCTGACGTGTGATTTTTAATTTTATACGTACACAATGTTTTAGAATGGTGATCTAACAGATTTAGCATAAAGGAGGTCTAATATCGTTAACAAAATTGTATTAGAAGTTTAAGTTAATATATCTGCTATTAGGACTCACAATTAAACAGACACAACATAAAAAAGTTAATCCATAACTGAAGCATGTTGGATTAATAAACTACACACAACTACAATAAGACATTTCCCGATTATAGTCCACTTATTTCAAAGCATGTTAAAACAGCAAATGTTTTCTGTTACTTTCCTATTTGACTGTTTTATTTCTCCCCAGTAGAGAGTGCTGTAATCATGCGGGGAGTCCATATTGTCTTTTGGTATTACCTCAGCAAGTGAGGGCAATGTAGTAGTAATTGATTAATTAAAATCTTTACAAAAGGTAAATGCTCAGTTATGTACATTTGAATTATAATACCTCATTAAAAGTTCTTTTTAAATAGCAGCAAATTTAAAAATTATAAACACACATTATTAAAACTGTTAAATAAAACAAGTTCATATGTTTAAAAGTTAGTGGAGAATCTAGTCATTATAAAGATCATTGTTATTTTGTTCTAATTTTTTCGATACAATTGTTGAAAATTTTGTGAAAGCAGAATTAATGGATACATCATCTGGGCAAAGACATCGAATAAATGCTTGTCTGCAAGTCCTTATTGCTCTTTCATTAAATAACCTTTTTAATGAAATTAGTCTTTTGTGTTTTAGCTCTGGACAGAGGCACAGGAGATGTATAATATTTTCCTTTCCTGCTTTGCACAGCCGACACGATATGTTGTTTTCGAGTTTTTTCCAAGGTAGAGCATGTGATTCTCCTGGCCATATTCCAAATCGTGCTTTAATGAAGATTTATTTATTTATTTATTTGCAGTATTTGTAGAGCACGACACTCATCCCAAGGGATATCAAGGCGCTTATACCTGGACTGAGACTACCGCCAGTTAGCACTAAGGGAAAGAGGAAGGTTTTTAGTTTTTTTCGAAACAGGAGGTAGTTAGTGGTAAGGTCTTAGGTCTTGAGGGAGCTCATTCCATTTCTTTGCTGCCAGGTAAGAGAATGAGCGACCCCCGGTCCTTGTTTTATATATGCATTTAGTTCTGGCGAGGGCAGACTGGAGTGAACTCTGATTTCTTGTGGGGCCGTAAAATTCAATCTTCCCCTGGAGAATCGTAGGACCTGTCTTATGGAGGGTCTTGTGGGCATGACCAAGTAGTTTGAAGACCGCTCTCTGGTGCATCGGCAGCCAGTGCAGTTTCTTCAGGCACTCCGAGGCAGAGTCGAACTTGCCTTTATTGCAGATACGTTTAGCCGCCGAGTTCTGTAGTACTTGTAAGCATGAGAACAGATACTCGTTCATGCCCACAAACAGCGCGTTGCCGTAGTCCAGACGGCTAACTAACAAGGCTTGAGTGACGGAACATCTACAATCCAGAGGTATCCAGTGAAATAGTCTGGCAAGAAGCTTCAAAATGGAGAAGCCTTTGCCACAAAGGTATCGCACATGGTCTTTCATGGACAATGCGTCATCCATAATGACGCCCAGATTCCTTGCGTGTTTTTTATGGATAGGCCATACCACGCGAGGGTGGCCACCACGTCACATCCCACACACGTTTGGCGTTGCCAAACAGAAGGATCTCGGATTTTCCGGCTTTCAGTTTCAGGCAATGTTTGTGCATCCACTGGGCCATATCCGAAAGACAATTATGCAGTTTGGATTTAATAATATCTGGTTTTTCATCCAGGGCCACCAACAGCTGTGTGTCATCTGCATAGGAGCAGATGCCAATGCCCCACTTCCTTCCAATTTCAGCAAGAGATGACATATAGACATTGAAGAGGGTGGGGCTTAATGAGGCTTCCTGAGGGACTCCACAGCTGATGGAGCTAGATTTAGAATGGAATTGTCCCCTGTGTACTGCCTGGGTACGGTTACTCAAAAAGGAGTGCAACCAGCTTAACGCGGTGGAGCGGTCTCCTTTGCTGTAAAGGATGTTCAGCGGGCAATCGTGGGAAACCGTATCAAACACCGCTGACAGGTCGAGCAGTATCAGAGCCACCGCCCCACCTTGGTCGGTGGAAGCTCTGATACCGTCCGTCACTGCCAGCAGCGTCGCCTCCGTACTGTTATTAGCCCGGAATCCCGTCTGGGAGGGATCCAGGAGGAGGTTTGTTTCCAAGTACCTGGTCAGCTGTCCATTGACCAGCTTCTCTAGGACTTTGGAGAGGTAAGGAAGCTGGGAGATGGGACGATGATTTTCGGGGTTAAGAATGTCTGATCCGGCTTTTTTCAAGAGGGGGATCACAGAAGCATGCTTCCAGGCGTCCGGAAAGGTTGCGGTTCTTAAAGATTTATTGAAGAGCTGTGTAATCAGGGGACCAAGTGTAGGGGCAATTTTTGAGAACACAAAATTAGGACAGGGATCCGATGGAGAGCCAGATTTTACTGTGCTCATGGCTGTCAGAACCCCGTCCACTGTAAATGGCTCAAAGCCATCCAAGGTGGGTGTGGTTTCTGAGTCTGGTGAGGCTGTTGCAGTTCTTGCGGAGATCACTGTGATGGAGGGCTTTACTGTGTCCCTTGTGTTAAGAGAGTGTTGGGCAGTGAATGTGGAGTAGATTTTCCTAATTTTTTCAGTAAAGAAGGTGCTAATTCGTTCCCAAGCCTCAGCTGAGGGGGTAAGTGTTTGGGAAATGCTTAATGGTTTGCTGAGCTCTTTCACTATTCTGAAAAGCTCTTTGGCAGAGTTGCAATTTTCGAGGATGCGTTGGGAAAAATAATTTCTTTTAGCATTTTTTATGGTACGATTGTACAGTTTTCGTTTAAGCACATAGCTTGACTTGGATGCACTGTCTTTGGACTGCCTCCATAGATGTTCTAGTTTTTGACACTCCTTTTTAAGACTTTTTAGTTGAGGGGTGAACCATTTTTCCGTGTGAGATCGTTTTCTGGATGTCCGTCTGGGGGCTAGATTATCTAATGTTTGAAGTATTCCAGAGTCTAATGTTGTTACATCTGAGCATACAGTGGCATCATCAAGGAACTCAATATTGGCTTCCTGGAAGTGAGTATTAAAGTTTGACTCATCGACTAATCTCCATGCTCGGTTGGAAATCTGGTGAGCCGCCCTGGGTTTCGATGGTTTAAAGGGTAGATTTAATGTGAAAGTTATAAGAGAATGGTCCGACCAGAGCAATGGCAGGACCTCACAGATTTTAGTGGCTTCAATGTTGGTGAAAAGTAGATCTAGTGTGTGGCCGGCTGTGTGGGTAGGGCCAACTATCCACTGTTTAAGATTGAGGATCTCCATATCCCCCTCCAGTTGGGAGACCGCTGGAGCGTCCTTTTTCTCGTAATGGATATTGAAGATACCAACTACTAAATAGTTTTTATGTTTCAAGCAAAGTGGCAGAAGTTGGGTGAGCAGTTTGGCACCTAGATTGACTTGTTGTCCTGAGGGGTTATATATTACTGTCCAGCTAGGACCGTGAAACCATCGCAAAGTATTTGGAAAGGTAAGGTTTGATGTTCCTTGTAACCGATTACTGGCTCCGGGAGGCAGGTCAGATGGTCTCTGAATATAACAGCGACCCCCCCCTCCCCTGCTTCCAGATCTGTCTTGGTTGATAATTTTATAGTTGTTGGGAAGCGCATTGGCTAGGTCTGGGGCATTACTATCTGTCAGCCAGGTTTCAGTAATAAAAACCAGGGATCACTGAAATAATATCTACTACCAAAATATCGAGTTCCCAAAATATCGATGACAAAATATCGAGGGACATAATATCGACTTTCTATCTTAACTAAGGTAAGTACAAAAATATCGACTTTAAAATATCGAGTGTTAAAAATATAGACTGTCAAAATATCGATTTTTTTATGTCTTTAAAATAAGTTAAAACTATTATAATATTACATATATTAAATATAAACATTGTTAAAATTATTAAATAAATGTAACATTATTACATAATTAATGTAAATTTAAAAATTAATAATAATAATACATATATATATATACATGTTATTCATAAAACATATAGAATATATTTACCGTGGCATAGTAAAAGGTTTAAATTTAATGTAACCACTCCAGTGGGTGCTACATTACAGAGATAGTTGGATAGCGTAGGGGTAAAAATTACTATTCCCACTCCAGTGGGTGCTACAGTAGAGCAAGCGTACGCCTGTACCCCAAAAACCCAAAACTGACCCTGAACCCTAAAAATATCCCTGTACCCCAAAAACCCAAAACTGACCCGGAACCCTAAAAATACCCCTTTACCAAAAAACCCAAAACTGACCCTGAACCCTAAAAATACCCCTTTACCCAAAAACACAAAACTGACCCTGAACCCTAAAAATACCCCTTTACCCAAAAACTGAAAACTGACCCTGAACCCTAAAAATACCCCTTTACCCAAAAACTGAAAACTGACCCTGAACCCTAAATATACCCCTTTAGCCAAAAACTGAAAACTGACCCTGTACCCTAAAAATACCCCTTTACCCAAAAACTGAAAACTGACCCTGAACCCTAAAAATACCCCTTTACCCAAAAACTGAAAACTGACCCTGAACCCTAAATATACCCCTTTACCCAAAAACTGAAAACTGACCCTGAACCCTATAAACACACAACCCGCTACAGAAAATAAATTAAAAAAAATTAATTATTTATCAATTATTTATTTTAAATTAATTACCAATTATATTTTAATTATTTACCAATTATTATTTAATTATTAATTAGATTAAATTTACATAATTAATTAATTATAATTAAATTACTTCCCACCCTATTCCCCTATAAACACACAACCCGCTACAGAAAAAAATTTACTAAAAATTTATTATTTATCAATTAATCATTTTTAATTAATTAACTATTATGTTTTAATTAATTACCAATTATTATTTAAGTAACAATTACATTACATTTACATAATTAATTATTTATAATTAAATTACTTCCCACCCTATTCCCCTATAAACCCACAACCCGCTACAGATTTATATTACTCAAATATTATTAAATATTAATAACTTACCTTATTTTCGATATTTTTGTTGTCTATATTTTTTCTAGTCTATATTATGTCTAGTCTATATTTTTGATTCGATATTTTGGCTATTCTAGTCGATATTAGTCGATATTTTTGTTGTCTATATTTTGTCTAGTCTATATTTTGTCCAGTCTATATTTTATACTCGATATTTTGTCCAATCGATATTTTGGACTCGATATTATGTCTGTTTACCAAAAACCAGGTCGGGGTTCTTGGTTTTAAGCAAGTCCCAGATGTCCAAGGCATGTCTGGGTAGGGATCTAGCATTGAGGTATAGGCAAAGGAGTTTGGAGTGGTCATGAATGGTCTGATAGCCTAATAGTGGTTGACCCATACTTGACCATCTACATGCAAGGAAGGAAATAGGTCCATAAGATGAGCCAGGGCCCGTTCGAATACATGCCCCTTCATCGTATCCCATTTTATTGGCGTAAAGTAACAGCTCATTGCGGGAGTATCGAATGGGGGTGAGTGAGTTTCGGGTGACGCCGGCAGGGGTTGTGGCCCCTGGTCGTGGCCGGTCACGGACGGGCGCAGACGGGTTTACCTTAGGCGCACCTTCGGCGCGCCATTGTCGCGCCCGCTGCGCCCGTCTGCTGCGCCTCGGCCAACACATGGAGGTAAATAGGGAGGGGGAAGCGCGGGCTCATGGCTCCGCCCTCTGGCTCACGGTGGATGGCCCCCGATTGGTCTGCCTACCTCCCCTTAGGCTCTCCACGCATTCGGCACTCAGCCGTGGTGGAATGGAGCCCGGGATTTGGCAGCCAAAAATGCTGGGGTGAGAGGAGCAGCCTGACTCGCTGTTGTCCTCACAGTGCAATAGGCAATTTTAAAAACAACGAGGAGCAGCCTAATTCGCTGCTGTCCTCACAGTGCAAAATAGATATATTAAAAATAATGAGGAGCAGCCTAACTCGCTGCCCTCCTCACAGCGCAAAATAGGCAATTTTATAAATGATGAGGAGCAGCCTGACTCGCTGTTGTCCTCACAGGATCAGTGCAGGTGACAAATAACAAATAGCAGTTTAAAGTGCGAGCAGTGCGAGCGTTTTGTACAATAGTTAAAATCTAAGCACAGCGCTGAGGCTACAGCGGCAGTTTCAACAGGGTAGGCTTTGCGACTGTCAGAGCAGTAAATTAAATAGGGGGAAGTGCGGGCTCGTGGCTCTGCCCTCTGACTCGCGGTGGATGGCCCCCGATTGGTCTGCCTACCTCCCCTTAGGCTCTCCGCGCAATCGGCACTCAGCCGTGGTGGAACGGAGCCCGGGATTTGGCAGCCAAAAATGCTGGGGTGAGAGGAGCAGCCTGACTCGCTGTTGTCCTCACAGTGCAAGATATATTTGCTTCTCCACGACCATGCTTTGTCCAGATACTGTTGAGGCCTCTTTTTTTTTTAGCCGTTTATTATGGACCACGCGTGTTTCCTTTTAACAAAGGTCTCTTTATCACTTATCAATGACAGGTAATCTGTTGTTTTATTCACAACTTTTTTGATAGATTCCTGGGTTATTGTAGTAGTCCAAATCCCCCTAATCCTAAATTCATCCAGAGCCTTGTCCAGGTATTTCCAGGCAGATGATTTATTATTACCCTCAACTTGTTTCCATTACAGCTGCAAAATTAAGTTCTCCTTATCATTTTTCACTCTGTTCCATACTTTGATTATAAGACCCTTTCGTGCGTACAGTTGGTTATTCAAGCCGAATTCCAACCTGACTTTGGGCCTGTGAGGCGTTTTTCGGTAAAAGAAAGAGGTATTCGAAAGGTTTTTGCGATAGCATTTTTAATAACTATAGCATCTTTTCCGTTTAGAGCCTCACTACCGTAGGATAATGTAGGTAACAATTTTGCCGATATCACCTTAAGAAGCGGTTGATAGGTTAAATTGCTTGTTGACTTTTTAATTATCCCAAATGCATCCATTAATGCATTTGCTTTCCTGGTGATATCCAATTTCTGAGGGCTAAAGTTACCATTGTCTTTAAATATGACTCCCAGGTATCTATAGGTATTAACTTGCTCCAAATTTTCCTTTGCCAGGAACCATTTTGAATTGTACTTCCTTCTTGAGTTTTTAGTGACAACCATAACTTTAGATTTGGATTAATTTATTTCCATTTTGTTTTCTATCGCATATTCCTGTGTGCGTGTTATTAACCGTTTTAAGACCACCTTTGTGTTACTTAGAAGGATGACGTCATCTGCATAGAGTAGATTCGATATATGTTTATCTGCAAGCTTAGGGGGATGAGCATTGATGTTGTTCAGGGCCTCAGTCAAATCAGCTCAAAACAAATTAAATAATAAAGGAGCCAATACACACCCTTGCTTCACTCCACCTAGCGTTAGTATTTCCTTAGTTAGTGAGCGACCATTACCGATACGCACTCTAGCCCAAGTTTTTGTGTGCAGAAGGCGGATCAGGTGTATTAACAAGGAAGAAACCCCTTGTGCATGTAGTTTTCCCCATAGGCAATCTCTGTCTACACAGTCAAAAGCTGATTTAAAATCAACAAAGCATAAGTACAAAGGTTGCCTTTTTGTAATTGCTTTGCCGATTAAAACAGATAGGGCTAAGATGTTGGTAGATGTTCCTAGTCCTTTAATAAAGCCAGTTTGGTTAAGCGGAAGGATGCTGTTATTCTTTACCCAATCAGATAAAGTTGTTAACAAAAGCCCTGCAAATAATTTTGCATCGGTGTCCTGTAAGATTATTAGTCGATAATTTTCAGGCAACGCCCAATCTCCTTTTTTGTATATGGGGGATATTAAAGACCCTCTTCAGCTTTCCGGTATCACCCCTTTCCTGACTACTTCTTTGAAGACCCTTGCAAGATGTTCTGCCCATGCGTCAGGATCCTCTTTATACAGGGCAAAGGGTATACCGTTAGGCCCTGGTGCTCCATCTTCCTGTTTCTTTATTAGCTTAACAACTTAATTAGAGTTTCCTTCCATGAGCAGTGCTCTTTGGTTCCAGGTTTAGTAGAATATGGATTTAGATGGTGCCCCAAAAAATTCACCCATTCTGTCTCAGTTAATACTGATGAGACTGCGGCTTTGTCCTAGTTAGGCTATTTATCATCTTCCAAAACTCCCTTGAATTTCCTTGGTTACTGGCGTAAAAAATTAGAGTCCAAAGATCATTATTATCTGCCATGTTTTCATTTCTCAGCAAGGGAGGGGGGCACTAAGACAAATCACCAAATGCAAGAAGTCTTTGGGTACAACCGGGAGGGATATTTGGCAATTGAAATTATGTTAGGAAAAAGCAGCTGGCTAAAGTAATGGAAAAGTCACAGGTTAAAGACTGTTCAAGCTGTGCAGCGAGGTTGCAGAACCAAAGAGGAGATGCTGTAACAGAGAGAATGATAGAAGTATGAGGTGCGCCTGTGGTAAGGGAATGCAATTGATGGGGAACATCAGCAGGGGAGGTAAAGGAGGAGGAAGAGATGTGCAGCACATAGATTAAGTATAAGGTGTGGGCAGGAAGGATTATGAGTAAGGAATGGCTGAAATTTGAGTATTACCGTCATAAGCAGTATTTTGGAGGGAACGGGGCGAGGTACAGGTCACCAAGGCAAGAACACAGGGGAGGTAGATGGCATGAAGAAGGGAGTTAATAAAGTGGGGTTAAAGTTGCTAGAGGTGGCATGAGCAATAAGCATGGGTCAGAATTGGATAGGAATATTGAGGCTTTCATCTATTGTTATGTTATGTTATTTAGATTTGAGAGGAGCAGCTTAACACCCGTTAGGGTATACAAGGCGCTGGAGCAGGAGTGAGGCCTGGCAGTGCTCTTAGTTGAACAGCCAGGTCTTCAGTTTCCTTTGGAAGTTGAGAAGTGCAGTGGTCATTCCAGTTTTTGGCGGCAATGAACAAGAAAGCGTGCTCTGCTATCTTGCTTCTGCGGACGCTGGGGATTCGTTTGAAGGAGAGAAAGGCGGAGCGGAGCTGTCTATAGGGTTTGTAGAGTTGGAGTCAGCTGTTGAGGTATGCTGGTCCTGGTTTGTGGAGGGCTTTGTAGGTGTTGATGAACAGCTTTGATTTGGATGGGTAGCCAGTGTCGTTCAGCGAGGTGGGAAATGATGGGGGCGCTTCTAGGGACATCTAGGATGAGTCTGACAGTGTTGTTTTGGATGGTCTAGAGTCTTAGCGTGAGTTGGTTTTAGATGCAGAGTGTATTGCAGTAGTCTAATGAAATAAGAAGGGTGTCCTATCAGACCTGTATTGCTTCTACCACGGCTAGAATTAACTCACGGCTGTTCTAAAGAAAAATCGTAGTTGATTATTTACATTTACTCTTTCATTTCTTTAATTCATCATTTTGTGTACATATTTTTCACAGTAAGAATAAACATACAATTAAGACTTACATGCTATAGATAAAGTGCTGTCCAATAAATTCCTTTGATTGTTCAATAACAACAAAACATAAATATACAAAATACATATATATAATTACACAATTGAATCTAAAAACTATCAGTTGATGTACTGTTTTTTCCATTTCCTTTTTGGAAATGAACCTGAGAATAAAAATACTTCTGAAACCACAAGGCAACTGATGTTGTTGAACAGTAGATGTACTGAATAAGTATGTCCAATTTATTTTCATAACCCATGCATTTTAACACCACTCTCCCTTCACACACACCCTCTAATATACTCATGACTATTACTCATACCTTATCCAACCTAGAATCACAATCACTATCCAAACAAAACGGGAAAAGACTGTGTTTTTTAACCATTGCTGTGTTGTAGGGTCAGGTATTGTTGTTCCGGTCTACGTACGTGTTAGACTTGGCATCTTTTGGCATGTTTCCCTCGAGTTTTTGCTTTCCGCCCTCCTGGTTTTGACTGCTGGTATAACGTTTCTGCGTGCTTTTCGCACTGCTGATCAGTGGTAAAGTGCTGGTGCTCCTGTGGTAAATTGTGTTACGATTGGATGTGTGACGTACTTGTCAGTCCCCAGTAAAGGGCACTGCGGGTGCCGGGACTAGTGAGTCCACCTCTACTCGTGGGCCTGCAGCACGGATACTGCCACCCACGTACGTAGCCTGAAAAAGGTATAAGTAAATGAAGTTTGGTATGCCTGAACTCAGCGTCCAAAGACGCAGCCTTAAGCAGGGGTGCCCTTTTTCTTCTGAGTTCATAAAGGCCACTTTTAGAAAGTGGGTATTATTTTGCACGGTCATCCCGTGTTCCTCTGCTGCAATGTGGATTGCCTGTCTGGTTTTTGGACGATAGATGGCTAGAAAGCAGGGTGGCTCCCGATAGTCTAGGTAGGTCAAGAAAGGGCTAAATAGACATAGGTTGCGATGGGGGGAAAGGGGAGGAGATTTCCTTGCTAAGGGCCTGGTCTGCCTCGGACAAAGCCGTCTCCACCTCCTGCCAGGAATTCATACCAGAGAAGGTCCAACTGGTTCTGGCCAGATACAGACACTATCTGCCAGGAAGATCAAATGATTTTTCTGTACAAATACTGGGTCCCAGACCTCTGGACTTTAGAACTCATCTGGATCAAGAAGACTGCACAGAAGAAGAACCAGTGAAGCTGCTAAAAAGAACGACTGCTTTGCTGCGTGCTTTGCTGGGCTGACCTGCAGTGGCTGCTTTTGTCTTTGGCAGTGCGATACCAAAGGGGATGATGGACGGAGCGTTAGAGCAAATCAAACACTCACCCCCAGTCAACTGATCTGGGTTTAATCCATCATCCTTCTTTAGCTCACTCCACCACCCAGTTCAGACATGGCCATATGCAAATCCGTCTGAGCCTGTGCCTCATGGGAACAGTCCAGTCCGAACTGCTAAGCCATGTCTTCCCTGGACCGGAAACAAGCATCCTAGGACCGGTTTCGGGTTCACAACCCTCATCAGCCAGGCTATCTTGAATCCAGTGGCAGAGTGAGCAAGGGACCCACGTCTGGGCATACTCTGCCATCTTAGGGCGAACAAAGCGATTCCAAAGGGGATGATGGACAGAGCGTTAGAGCAAATCAAACACTCGCCCCCAGTAAACTGATCTGGGTTTAATCCATCATCATTCTTTAGCTCACTCACCACCCCAGATCAGACATGGCCATATGCAAATCAGTCTGACCCTGTGCCTCATGGGAATAGTCCAGCCCGAACTGCCAAGCCATGTCTTCCCTGGACCGGAAACACGCATCCTGGAACCGGTTTCGGGTTCATAACCCTCATCAGCCAGGCTATCTTGAATCCAGTGGCAGAGTGAGCAAGGGACCCACGTCTGGGCATACCCTGCCAACTTACGGCTTGGCAGTTCGGGCTGGACTGTTCCCATGGGGCACAGGGTCAAGACTGATTAGCATATGGCTGGGTTCAAACTGGAATGGCATGGTGAGCAAAAAACCGATGGATTTAGGCCCAGATCTCTGTACTGGGGTGAATGTATAACATTGTTCTGCACGTTGTCCATCACCTGTTGTTTTTGCATCAGTCTTGGGCAGTGACAGGCCTGGACTGGACTTTCTGCAACCAAATTGGTGAGAATCTCCAAGGGCTTGAGGAAAATGCTTGCCCCCTTTTCCAAAGTCTCAGGAACAGCAAAGACTTCAGGTTCTTCGACCCACAGCACTGGGGACAGTGTGTTTTGTGCTGCAACCCAAAGAACACCACTCGTCGACGTCCACGATGACCCTGCCGAACCCGTGTCCTAAAGGAACCACAGAGGGCACTGTTGCAATGCTGAACTGCAACCTTGATCTCACAGACGACGCCTGTTGATGCCGCCACTGAGCCCCTGCTCGCACTGTGACCTGTAGGCACCGCACTCTGCATCGCCTTGCTTCACACCTTGCTTTGGCACCACAGAGGGAACCGCCGCAATGCCGCACTGCAACCCTGGTCTCACCGACGCCTCTTGCTGATAACATCACTGAGCCGCTGCTCGCACCGCGACCTGTGGGCCCGCACTCTGGAACACCTCACTACAGGGCAACGCCGTGGCCATCTTGACGCCGCCACCTCCCGCCGAAATTGATGCCACTGCTTGCACTGTGGTTCGGGAGACCCGCTCGTAAGTTACACGACACACCGCCCTCATCCCACACAGCAGATTTGGACCACTGACGCCAGTGTCATCGACTCCAGTTCGTCAGCCGACGATAGCACTTCAGGAACGACAAAGCCGCTGCTTGCACTGTGACCTGCTAGCACCATAATTAGCACCGCCTCCAACTCTCACCGCGACCCTGGTCACTCCGATGACTGCTGTCTGACGCTGCCTTGGTGGCATGGCGAGCCACACTGCTGCGCTTCGCTCCGCAGCACCCGAAGGCTGTTGGCACCAGCACTCCTGATCCCATCAGAAAGGAGCTCGACCTGCAATGCGAGAGACTTCAAGGGCCCCGTCGCCCTACATCTCTGAAAGGTACTGTTTGCAGGTCTTCACGACACCGTATGTGGCCTGCGACCCCGTGGTCAACCAGAACTGTTTTTGGATTGGTGTTTTCACAACACCGTGGTAGCCCGGACAGAGGTATCCACACAAGGACATCTTTTTATTCACCATATTTTGGAACTGTGAACTTTTAAGTATAGTATTGCATATTTTCATCATTTTTGGTCTTGTTTTGTGGAATCCATTTTCATTCTTTGGCTCACTTAGCCACCCCAGTTCAGACACAGCTATATGCAAATCAGTCTTGACCCTATGCCTCATGGGACCAGTCCAGCCTGAACTGCCAAGTCATGTCTTCCCTGGATCAGAAACAATCTACCTGGGATCAGTTTCGGACTAACAGCCCTCCTTAGCCAGGCAATCTTGAATCCAGTGGCAAAGTGAGCAAGGAACCCAAGTCTGGGCATACCCTGCCAACATAGGGTGAACAAAGCAAACAAAAGTAGATGATGGACAGAGCGCTGAAACTTTTCAGACACTCACCCCCAGTCACAGATCCAGGCTGAATCATCATTGTTCTTTAGCTCACTTCGCCACCCCAGCTCAGACACACCTATATGCAAATCAGTCTTAACCCTGTGCCTCATGGGAACAGTCCAGCCCGAACTGCCAAATCATGTCTTCCATGGACCGGAAACAAGCTTCCGGGGTCCTTTTTATGACTAACAGCCCTCAACAGCCAGGCTAGTTTCAATCCATTGGCAAAGTGAGCAAGGGACCCACGTCTGGGCATAACGTGCCAACTTAATGCAAACAAAGCAAACACAAGGAGATAATGGACGGAGCGCCGAACATTTTTAGACACTCACCCACAGCCACAGACCTGGGTTGAATCCATCATCATTCTTTAGCTCACTCCACCACCCCAGTTCAGACACAGCTATATGCAATTCAGTCTTGACCCTGTGCTTCATGGAAACAGTACCCATAGATTTAACAAATGTTGGCTGGAGTTCTTATATTGATCTAAAGTCTAAAACAAAAGAAAACTGCTTAAGCTTCTTTATGGATGCCCTTTGAATCACCTCTTTTTTAAAGGATTACTGAACTACTAGATTTTGTGTACAAGCAATTGTTTGAATATGCTAAGGAACTTATTTACAAAGAAGTGACGGAAAGCAGCGTTAGCCTTCTTGGCTTAATGCTGGCTCTGCCACTTCTAAACTACAGGGCTGCAGCGTATGTGTGCTGCTCCGTGCAGCACATATAGAAGTTGCAACTTGTAATGTTTAAAATGATTGCTCATGTGCAGGTAGGGACACCTTCCTGCACATAAACAATCATGCAACGCACATAGAAACAGCAAAAATGAGGAGTATTAAAGCATTTCTCCTCAGTTCACCTTGTTAAGACCATTTTTTTGTCTTAATTTTGAAGCTGCCCCCTATTTACTCCACTCTTGTAAATAGGGGGCTGAGCAAAAATCAATGGGTGTTGCAGCATAACAGCCACCGCAACAGCCATTGCCCATCCCTTTCATGCTAAGTATAGCATAAAAGGGGGTCATGACCTGAGCGCAGATCGCGATGGCGGCACGTCGGTGAAGCTCCATAGATTACCAGTCTTTGCCAGCCATTATTCCGGCACAAATATCCATGCACCGTCAAAAAAAGTAACAAAGGGCCTATTGTTTCTAGTGGCGCTAAACCAGTGCAACTACGGAGGGCGACACACAGCGAAGCATCAGATTGTGGCCTAACGCAGCCTGTCAGCCCCACCCACGAGTGAAAGTCACACAGAGAAGGACTTCCGGCGATGACAGGCCCAGGGACCGCAACATTGTTTGAGGGGCCGGAAAAAACCTGCGTCGTGACTTGGAGCGATCCAGCTCCTCAACCCCACTTTCCAGCTACACTCGCCTTGCTCCAACGTTCGGACCCGACGTGGGAGTGCCATGAGACTGGTAAAGGCCCGCAGCCACAAGGAAAATAGCAGTGATTGAGTGCCAGCAGATCGCCTCCACGCTACACAACGGACGGAACGGCGAGAAGGGATAATTATGCAACAATAACGCAAGAGTTTTGGGGACTTAATGACGACTGACCCAAGTTCAGATGTGGCGGAGGAAGATGGAGCTAAGTGACTGGTGACTCTATTCAGGACCCCTGAGCAGGGGAGGGCCAGATACCCCCCCCAGCCGTTGGGAAAACAAAGGGCACAGAAGTAACTACAAGCGAGGAGGCCCAACTTTAACCCCACACATACACACAGTGCATGGAAGAACACATGCACAGCGCATGAAAACTGGGCCCAAGCACTAAACTTGAGCACTGGAACAAGGTAGAAGCCCACAAAGGGGTGGCATAGCATCAGACACCTGAGGCCTGACTGACAGATGGAGAAGGGGTGGAACACGGGGCCCTGACACTTAACACTGGTACAACACGAGCCCTCCGGAACAACCCCGACAGGCCGGCTGGGGACACGCACCCCTGGAGCAGGCAGAAGGTTGTATCCGCAAGGACTCTTACTTGGAGACAGGATGCCGGCAACGACGTCAGGCACGAAGGAACACACTCCAAACTAAACTGGACAAATTCACCACTCAGAAACCGGCAGACTCTGACTCAACACACAAGGAAACCACAGCCACTACGATGGGTTCGGATAATGGTGATCCAACGCTAAAGGGTGTCAAGTAGACCATAGCGTGAGTGTGCATATCACTGGAACACAGAATAGACTTCATAATGATCGAAATGACACTGATGAGAGCTGACCTTTAAAAAACAAGTGAGAAGCTAAAGGCCATGGAAGTTACCTCCACAGAGCTCAGCGGTGAAACCAAAAAACTGCGTCAGGAGCTAAAGGAGCTCCAAATGTCGATAGAGACGAAATAACCTCAGAATAATAGGAGTTCCTGAAAAAGCGGAGGGTCCGGCCTCAGACATTTTCGTTGAAGATTTGATTCTTAACTACCTGCAGCCAAAAAATCTGTCAAAATATTATACAGTGGAGGGAGCGTATAGGGTCCTAGGGGGCAGGCCTACACCGGGAGCACCCCTGCGCCCACTTTTGGTGAGACTTTTAAACTTCAGAGACCAGGATAATATATTAAAAATGCCTCGCTCGAATCCTCCAGTCAAGTACGAAAACAGTGAACTACCCTTTTTTCCAGACTTCATGATAATGGTGAAGAGACAAAGACCATCCTTCATGAACGTTAAGATGCAACTCAGAGATAAAAGTATCCAGTACTCTATGTTATTCCCTGCAAAGCTTTGTGTTGAAGCGGAGGGAAAGGCTTGGTTTTTCGACACCCCAGAACCGGCACTGGAATGGCCTAATAGTTGAAGACTGACAAAAGAATACAATGCCCGAAGTAGGAAGGACCAACCCCCAATGAAACATACATTCTCAATTGATAGACCAACGAGATTTGCCAGCCAAGATGCAACCGGGGAGTAACGCAGATGATAAGTGGCAGTCATTGTGTTGTGCAGTCGCTGGATTGAGAGACATTAAGATTGATAAGTGACTTTCTCAATATACTCACTTTCAATATATATACTGGTGATATGTAATAGAGACAAAGCTGGCGGACGCTAGGCAGAAGGTGCCACCCCCCAACTCTCACATTAGTTTAGAGTTAGGGCTACAGGCAGTCTGCACAATTGGATATATGGGCAGTTTAAGACCAGATTGCGGGGGAGCAGGTGTGGGGGGTAGTCTTGGGGCTTAAGAGTTAAATTTTATAAGTTAGATGACAGCACAGTGCAACATATCACCAGGGCTGGGAGGGCTACATCGAACGGGATGACATTTAGTGGCCCTCTGAGACAACAGGCTAGATTCATAGTTGGCATTATTTGCCCAAACATTGAGGCAAAAGACTTCAAAGTAAGCAGACTCAAGAGGTTTAACAATGGGGCCATCAAGAGATAAGAGATTCAGGCTTCTATCCTGGAACATGAATGGATTGGGTGACAAGTTGAAAGGTGGAATAGTATTATAATTTATTAAACGGCATTCCCCCAAGATAGTTCTGCTCCAGGAGAAGAACTTAGTTGGCAACACATGTGAGGTTCCGGACAGATGGGGCTACCAAATGGTGGCGCACTCTGGATTTACCTCTGGGTCCAGGGAAGTGGGCATCATGACACGCCGCTCATTTCCTCTGACAATTGAGCACACCTGGACCGAAAACTCTGGGGAGATATGTGGCAGTGGTAGAGAGATGGCAAGGTATGTCACCCACCATAGTATCTGTTTACATACCCACGGGGCTGCAGACACTTGCATTCAAGGACCGGGTAAACACCATTTTGGAATTCCCTGAGTGGAGGCTAGTACTGGGTGGTGACTTCAACTCAGTAGTATCCAGTTGCCTGGACCGGTATCCCCCTTGTGACTTCAGATCCTCACAGACAGTCCTCCCCACGTTTCTGGAGGCAATTGGGTTGGGAGACACATGTTGGATCCGCCACCCCACAGAGACCCAGTTCACATTCCACACAGGGGCCCACAACAGTCTCTTCCGTATTGACTATATCCTTATACCGGTAGATCAGGTGGGATATGTAACTGAAGTGAGGCATTTGGCACGGGGCATATCCGACCACTCTCTAATTTGGGCACATGTGGGGATGGAAGGGGGTCAGGTGGGGAGAATTGCACTGATAAATCCCTGGCACTTATGTAGCCCCGCTAATAAACAGAATATCACACAAGAAATAGAGCATTACTTTCGGGACAACAAGGGATCGGTGGGGTCAGCACTTACACTTTGGGAGGCCTTTAAATGGTCGTCCGAGGGCAAGCAATCTCTCAGATAGCTGGGGCAAAGAAAGAGAGGAATGCTGAAATGGTAAAGCTAGAAGAAGAGATTCTACAATTGGAGGGGGAACAGTTGGGTTGGTGGGACAGAATTTTACCGATTCTGTATTTAAGAATCGGTAAATAGAATCTAGGTAAAAAATCGGTAAATTTTACCAATTTGGTAATATTAGTTATTACCGATTCGGTATTTAACGAATTGGTAATAAGGGATACCTTCCCATTCATTCCTATGGGCCTGGTGGCCCATAGGAATGAATGGGAACCCATTCACTATTACCGATTCGGTAAATACTGAATTGGTAATGGGGGGGCATATTCAAGGGTGGCAGGGTGTGACATTGACACCCTGTTGCACCCCTGAATCGTGTATGTGTGCACATGTGGCGCAAATACATGCCTCAAGGGCATGTATGTCTGCCGCATGGCACTTTTAAAAAAGCATACAATTGCTTTTTAAAGGTATTCGTTATTTACCACCAACCTGTAGTTGGTGGTAAATAACTAATCCTTAAACCAAAAAATGCACTCACTTGAGTGCTCCCTACAAAGGAATTAAGGATTCAGTAATTTACCGATTCCTTAAATTAAGGAATCCGTATTTAACAGATTTCTTAAAATAACAAATCAGTAAATTACTGAATCCTTAAATCCAGCCTCCTACATTGCAATGGGCTAAATACCGGTCGGTAATGGGAAATTTACCGATTTTTGGCTGTTACCGACCGGTATTAGCCCACCTACATCTAGCCCTGGATGAGCTAGTAGATAGAGCAGGTAAATTGTTGGCTTGGCTTGGCAGAAGGGACCACGCGAATCGCCTGGTCACTGAGTTAATAACAGACACAGAGGAGCCAATTTCTGACACACAATCAATAGAAGACACATTTGTTAAATATTGTTGCCAAATATATGATTCGTACACTGTTCTTTCTGGGGAAGAGTCGAGAGCCCTATTGTCAGGCATGACACTCTCGATCCTATCGGAGGAAGATAGGTTTCGACTTGAACTCACAGCGGATGAGTTGGCACAAGCCATCAGGGTTCTTCAATCTGGGATAGTGATGGGTCCAACAGCCTTCCAATAAAGCTCTACAAATTAAAACCCAAAAAAATTGCCCTGTATCTAAAAACCATATTCCAGGGCAGCTGGGAGGTGGGTCAACTTCCCCAGGAACAAAGGCTTGCCACGTTGGTGTTTATACACAAGGAGAGCAAACCCAGGAACCAGTGCTCCTCCTACAGACCCATTTCGTTGCGAAACGCAGAAGGCAAGATATTAGCACAATTGCTGGCCTCGCAACTGGTTGGGGTTATCTCCAAATTGGTCCACCCGGAGCAATCGGACTTCATGCCATCCAGAAATACATCACTAAATCTTGGTTGAATTCACGGAGTAATGGGCCCAATAGACACGCGGTGATAGTGTCCTTGTACGCCACCATGGTGTTTGTTACCATTGAGTGGCCCTACCTTTTTGCCATGCTAGGGAGGCTGGGGTTTGGCTCCAGTTTCATAGGTTGGATTCGGCTCTTATATACCGACCCGCTGGCACAGGTTGTTGTAAAACATAAAAAGCCAGAAACCTTTACCCTTACAAGGGGAACAAGATAGGGATGTCCTCGGTTCCATTGCCTTTTGCACTGACACTTGAACACCAAGGGGCATGGATCCGAAGGGACCCCATCATTAGAGGTTTGAGATTGTCGGAGGACTGGGAGGACCTTAGCTCCCTCTACACCTATGGTATATTGTTGTATTTGGCATCACCTTGAACCTCGATAAACAGGGTCCTCAATATATTCACTAACTTTGGTAAATACTTGGGGTACACTATAAAATGGACCAAATCACTGATTTTTGTGCTATGGGGGAGTTTCCTGGTCCTGCCTAAAGATTGCAGGGTGACAGAAGCCATGGATGGCTTTAAATACCTTGGAATTTACATCACCAAAGATCCTGGAATGTTCTACGTACGCAGTCTCCTGCCACCGCTACAGAGGCTAAGAAACAATGTAGAACACTGAAGGGCTCTCCCGCTGTCGTTACTGGGTGGAGCAGCTCTTTTTAAAATGATGTCTCTACCCCGCTTTTTGTAAGTCTTGCACAACTCACCCAGTCCCATCCGTACGACCTACTTTGCGTCCATAGAAAGTGAGCAAAGGGCGCTGCTCTGGACAACTGGTTCAACCCTAATATCAATCTCAAAGTTGGTGAGGGGGTGGTACAATGGCAGACTTGGACTCCTAGATATTAGGAAATACTATTGGGCTGTTTATTATTATTATTATTATATTTCTTATATAGCGCCAGAATCGACCCCCGAAGGAGTATCTCCGCGCTTGCCTTGGGAACCCGTCCTGGTTTTTCCCTGTGAGATAGCCCCTACAGGGCATCCCCAAGGTGAAAGCCAGGCATCCCACCGCGGAGATTAAGCAAGCTTAATGCCCAGAGTTGCAGAGTGTAACCCATGATTACGTCAGGCACCGAAGCGAGAATTATCGAGTCCATGGACATTTGAGCTCAAGACCCTGCCGCGTCGGGAATTGAACCCTGGTCCCGGGTCTGACCTCTGCTTCAGGGTCTGCCTGCTCTAACCAGTGAGCCACACTTCTCCACTGGCAAGAATCAACCAATGTATCTACAGCCCCACGATGATCCTGAGTATCGAATGGATAGATGGCTTATGCTGGGAGGATCCTATACCAGGGCACTCTACTCCAAATCTGCTAAACTGCAACTAACAGGAAATACATCACACTCTGTCCAAATCTGGCATACAGCTCACCAAAGCTTGGGTTGGGCCAAGAAAATCACGCAGGCAACCCCACGGTGGGCCTCGGAGCAACTTTGTACGTTAAGGAATACAAATCGAATTGACAAATGGGATATATTAGGACTGTCTCAGGTGGGCAACCTATGGAGGTGGAAGGAGGTGAAACCATTTTTGATACTGCAACAGAAACACGAGATGGCTGCCTCGTGAAGATTTAGATACATACAGGTTCGACAGGCCCTGCAAACGAACATCCCTGCAGGTGAAAAGATTCCTGAGGCATCGCCATTGAAGGATAGAATCCTTGAAGAGTATATGCCTAAAAAATCAATATCACTGACCTATCTGAAGCTGATAAATAACACCCCGACCCTCTCATACAGCTTCGCAAGAAATGGAAAACTGACCTAACAGAACTAGAAGAAGAGGACTGGTTGGACAAAGAAGACACAAGGAGATGATGGACGGAGGGCTGATGGTCAGACACTCACCCCCAGTCACAGATCTGGATTGAATCCATCATCGTACTTTAGCTCACTTCGCCACCTCAGTTCAGACCCAGCTATGTGCAAATCGTTCTTGACCCTCTGCCTCTTGGGAACAGTCCAGCCTGAACTGCCAAGCCTGTCTTCCCTGAACCGGAAACAAGCATCATTGGACCACTTTTGGGGTAACACACCTCTTCAGCCAGGCTAGCCTGAATCTAGTGGCCAAGGGACCCACATCTTGGCATACCCTGCCAACTTCGGAGCGAACAAAGCAAACACATGGAGCCATTGGCTTCACCCAAGGAGGGCGCAGTCTCATCCAGGCTGAAGCTCGTACAATTAAAAATACTTCACAGAATATACTTTTTCAGGGCCAGCTTTGGATAGGATGAGCTATGGGGAGGACTCTCGGTGTAGGCAACAATGTGGACGAGATGCCACTTTTCTGCACACACTTTGGGAATGCACCTACATTAGCAAATATTGGATAGAAGTACTCTCTTGTATGGAAAATACTTTGGGGCTGAGCTTGGCCCTCCGGGCTAAAACGTGTCTGTTAAATATTTGGGGACCGTCTGACTTGAGCAGCAAAGAGAAAATATGGGTGGCTTTGTGCCAGATGGTTGCCAAGCGTAACATTGCTAGAATGTGGGATGCACAGAAGATTTCACCCATAAGTATATGGAAGAAAGATATAGACTGGTGAATGTTTAGAGAAAAAAACTGTGTATGTCTCCAGGGGCTGCCCATAAAAATGGACGCAAATATGGGGCAAATGGAATGTATACAGGGAGGATATTTGTGCACCACCTCTTCTACTCTATTGACGAACCTGAATCTATTGAAAATCACAATAAATAATGTACTCACTGTATGTAGCAAAGATGGAAACCCACATATTTCAAAAGAAGAATGTATATGCTCCTTATGCCCAAAGTTACAATGTATAATGCTCATAAACTGTTATTAATAAAAAGATTTATATAAAAGAAAAGTACTGCGTGAAAGGGTGCCTTATTTACGAAGCAGCGGTAAGCCACGTTAAGTGGCTTAACACAGGTTTGTAAATAAGGCGAGGCCCTGTAGTCAGCGGGATGTCTTTAAAAGTGATGTTCCTGTGGCGATAGGGCTTGTAACTATGCCCTTTAGTATTCTAACTTGAAGACCATTGGGTAGCTGCTTTCTATGTAAGCTAAGCAAACATTTAAATATATACATTTATGTGTGCTCCTACAAATTAATATTTTCTGTGCAAACCTGTGTAAGGTATGCACCACTAATTCCTCTTGTTATCCCAAAAAATTATTATTGTAAAATATATCAATCCACCAGGGGCGCTTTATTGTGACATCTAATATTTGTACTCTGGAAGTATTTAGGGGAATTGCCTACTCCAGATTAGAAGATATCTGAATAAGTGGGTGAAACCTGACTACCATGCCATTCACACTGTGAAGATATTTTCCCCAGCTCTTTTCTCTACCCTGTGCTTCTCTTCCCAGTTCCATAAGAACATTGCCCTCTCAAAGCTTTATCTTACGTGATTAGCATTTGTATAGTTCACACTCTGCAGTTGGTAAAACATTGGAGTGGTTTTAGCTTTTTCAGTTACTTACTCTTTTCAGCCCTCCTCTTGCCCTGCCACACCCTCCCAGTGACCCTTACTTTCTCAATAACCCAACCTCACCCCTCCAGGCTCTCCAGGGAAGCAATGTGGAGAACAACTCGCAGAACTCAGCAATTAATCAAAAGACACAGTAACTCAAAGTAAATCCCAATTCTTGACTTTTTGTAAAAGAAGCTACTTTTAATAACAAAACAGAATTAAACACCATACAATAAAATGAACAAATACATACTGGTATTGCTGGTCACAATTCTTCCTTGCTTTTGCCTTTGCACTTTTCCTCTATTCTTGCTTCAGTGACCTTATTCACTATAGTCGCCCAGCAGTATTTAGCAGAAATTAAGCTCAGGTGCAAATAGCGTTCACCACAAGCTTAAAGGTGATTCAGTCACTGGGGCTGGGTGCAGGCAGGAGCAACCACAACATGGACACAATGAAGCGTGAGACGTGCACCGCTGGCTGTGTCCAGTTCCTGGAGCAGTAATCAGGCAGGCCTGACCTAGAAAGATTCTCCCCTTGATCAAAATAAACTGCAGTCCCACCATTTACCCTACTAGAAACCAAATGGCAGTGCCTATGAATAACTAATGAGCAGACCCTTGCAGATAAAGTTTTCACATAATTTCTAAAGGTAATCCTGTATCCATGCTCCTCAATTAAGTGTCTGGATCTCCACCCATCTGCCACAAGAATGCAGGCATTACACGCATCCTTCAGCTTGTGCCATGCTGATCCAGGGGCATCCTAAATCGATCCCACATCTTAAATACTCAGAGAGGGCAGCATAGTTAAATAAATAGTAGTAGACAGACAGATAGATAGATAGATAGATAGATAGATAGATAGATAGATAGATAGATAGATAGATAGACGGACGACGGACGGACATACACATAGACAGACAGACAGACATAAACACATAGACAGACAGACACATAGACAGACATACTCAGACATATAGAAAAAAACACATAGACAGACACATAGACAGACAGAAAGACAGACAGATAGACAGACAGAGAGAGAGACAGATAGACAGACAGACACATAGATAGACAGTCAGACAGACACATAGACAGACAATCAGATATATAGACAGACACATAGACAAACAGACAAACACATCAACAGATACACAGACACACTGACATGATCAAATTTCATAGGCTCCACTTGCTGGCCTGCTCTATCTTCATATATAGACAGACAGACACATATGACAGACAGACAGGCACATAGACAGACAGACAGACACATAGACAGACAGACAGACATACTTGATCGAATTTTATGGTCTCCACTTGATGGCCTGCTCCATCTTATAAGCCAGCTCGATCATTAACAATACCATCCCGACCAGCGCCCCTGCTTATCTTCCAGGCAAGCTCACCATCTCTTGTGGTTCTAGGCACACCCACAGCCACAAAACCATCCGACTGCAGACTACGAAGTGCTGAAGAGAAAAAGAGGGCAGTAAGCCTTTTCCATCTATGCACCCACAATCTGGAACGGCATCTTGATATCCATCATGACCACCTCAGTGCTGCTCCAGTTCAGGAAATAGTTGAAGATTTACCTTTTTAAAGAATACTGCATCATACTGCATGAACTGTCCACAAGCCAGGTGCTCTCTCTTGTGGGGAAAATCAGGCCATTTATTGACAGTGCATACCCATGGCAGCAATTAGGGACCGGGAAGAGAAACTGATCATGCACTCAACGACTATTGCTGAGACCTTTGTCCGATTTCTGGGAATGTATAAAGTGCAGAAGGAGCTGACGACCAAAAGTCTGAAAATCGGTTCATGGCACGGACTCAACTAACCATGCTGTCAGATGAGGGTACAAAAGGGGGTGGTGATGGACGGAGCATCTGAATTAAACACTCACACCCAGTCAACAGATCTGGGTTTAATCCATCACCGTTCTTTAGTCCACTCTGCCACCCCAGTTCAGACATGGCCATATGCGAATCAGTCTGACCCTGTGCCTCATGGGAACAGTCCTTCCCAAACTGCCAAGCCATGCCTTCCCTGGACCGGAAACAAGCTTCCGAGGACTGGTTTCTGGCATTTCAGCCGTCTTCAGCCCGGCTTGCTTGAATCCAGTGGCAAAATGAGCAAGGGACTCACGTCTGAGCATACCCTGCCAACTTATGGCGAACAAAGCGATACAAAAGGGGGTGGTGATGGACGGAGCATCTGAAGCAATCAAACACTCACACTCAGTCAACAGATCTGGGTTTAATTCATCACCGTTCTTTAGCCCCTCTGCCACCCCAGTTCAGACATGGCCATATGCAAATCAGTCTGACCCTGTGCCTCATGGGAACAGTCCAGCCCGAACTGCCAAGCCATGCCTTCCCTGGACCGGAAACAAGCTTCCAAGGACCGGTTTCTGGCATTTAAGCCATCTTCAGCCTTGCTTGCTTGAATCCAGTGGCAAAGTGAGCAAGGGACTCACGTTTGAGCATACCCTGCCAACTTATGGCGAACAAAATGGTACAAAAGGGGGTGGTGATGGACGGAGCATCTGAACCATTCAAACACTCACACCCAGTCAACAGATCTAGGTTTAATCCATCACCGTTCTTTAGCCCACTCTGCCACCCCAGTTCAGACATGGCCATATGCAAATCAGTCTGACCATGTACCTCATGGGAACAGTCCAGCCCGAACTGCCAAGCCATGCCTTCCCTGGACCGGAAACAAGCTTCCGAGGACCGGTTTCTGGCATTTCAGCCGTCTTCAGCCCGGCTTGCTTGAATCCAGTGGCAAAGTGAGCAAGGGACTCACGTCTGAGCATACCCTGCCAACTTATGGCGAACAAAGCGGTACAAAAGGGGGTGGTGATGGACGGAGCATCTGAACCAATCAAACACTCACACCCAGTCAACAGATCTGGGTTTAATCCATCACCGTTCTTTAGCCCACTCTGCCACCCTAGTTCAGACATGGCCATATGCAAATCAGTCTGACCCTGTGCCTCATGGGAACACTCCAGCCCGAACTGCCAAGCCATGCCTTCCCTGGACCGGAAACAAGCTTCCGAGATCCGGTTTCTGGCATTTCAGCCATCTTCAGCCCGGCTTGCTTGAATCCAGTGGCAAAGTGAGCAAGGAACTCACGTCCGAGCATACCCTGCCAACTTAAGTCTAACAAAGCGGTACAAAAGGGGGTGGTGATGGACAGAGCATCTGAAGCAATCAAACACTCACACCCAGTCAACAGATCTGGGTTTAATCCATCACCGTTCTTTAGCCCACTCTGCCAACCCAGTTCAGACATGGCCATATGCAAATCAGTCTGACCCTGTGCCTCCTGGGAACAGTCCAGCCCGAACTGCCAAGCCATGCCTTCCCTGGACCGGAAACAAGCTTCAGAGGACCGGTTTCTGGCATTTCAGCCGTCTTCAGCCCGGCTTGCTTGAATCCAGTGGCAAAGTGAGCAAGGGACTCACGTCTGAGGATACCCTGCCAACTTATGGCGAACAAAGCGGTACAAAAGGGGGTGGTGATGGACGGAGCATCTGAATCAATCAAACACTCACACCCAGTCAACAGATCTGGGTTTAATCCATCACCGCTCTTTAGCCTACTCTGCCACCCCAGTTTAGACATGACCATATGCAAATCAGTCTGACCCCGTGCCTCATGGGAACAGTCCAGCCCGAACTGCCAAGCCATGCCTTCCCTGGACCGGAAATAAGCTTCAGAGGACCGGTTTCTGGCATTTCAGCTGTCTTCAGCCCGGCTTGCTTGAATCCAGTGGCAAAGTGAGCAAGGGACTGACGCCTGAGCATACCCTGCCAACTTATGGCGAACAAAGCGGTACAAAAGGGGGTGGTGATGGACGGAGGGAAGGCAGCTAATAGAGGGTGAGATCACTGAAGAGGATATTGCGGCTGCGATTTCAGTCATGCCCTACAACAAAGCCCCAGAGATGGATGGCTTACCTACAGAGTTTTATAAATTAAATAAAAATATACTGGCACCACTGCTTTACTGAGTCTTTAAGAAGGCGGAAACCACGGCCGGAATATGTTTTGAATTTAACAGGGCTCTTATTAGCCTCATTGTGAAGCCCAATAAAGACCCGACACAATGTTACCGCCCAATATCCCTTAATACAGACATGAAAATATTGTCCAAAGCACTTGCTACCAGATTAAAGAAAGTCCTCCTGAGCCTTATGTTATGGTATTGGGAATTTGTAGAGCGCACAGTCACCAACCGGTCTCTCATACATGAAACTCAGGTCGGGTTTCTCCCTGGTTGCTCCTCCAGAAATCACTTACAACAAATGTCCTGTGGAAAATGAAAGCAACATGGATGACAAGATATTGCTATACTTCGATGCAGAAAAGGTGTTTGAGAGGGTCGAATGAGGATACCTCTTTAGAACATTGAGGAAGGTAGTCAGTGGTACAGGATTTCTTGACAAGATACCCTGGCTCTACGCTGATCCTACTGCACAGGTTGACTGTGGGGGGCATATGTTGAAGGCCCCTAATCATATCTAGAGAGATGAGAAAATACGGGTCATTGATACAGCTGCCAGCCCCATTAAATTCTTTTTCTATGCTGATGAAATCCTCTTCAAACTCAGCGACCCTGAAGCCTCAATTCCCCAACTAATGTTACAAATTTCTGAGTTTTCTTCCTTCTCTGGATATAAGATACACTGGTGGAAGAGCAGAGCGCTGCTGATCACGAAATGCCTGATTAGAAGGTCCCTTAATGACTATGGTTTGTTGTGGGAATCCACGGGTCTTACCTTGGATACCTTGGCATCCAGATCACAAGAGGCTTAGAGGGGATGGTGAAGGCAAATTTGCAAATGGATAGTGACTTCCACAGGTGGTCCCTACAGCTCTTCTTGTGGGGTAGAACCCAAGAGGTAAAAATGGTTACTGCTCCCAGATTTAACTATGCTTGTTTTATGCTACCATCTTGCCATTCCTAAGACACTCCTTTTGACAATGCATAAACATGTTAAAGCATTTATCTGGGTGGGCAGAAACTCTAGGCTTAAATCTGCAAAACTTCATGCAGACACAAGGGCGTGGGGCATCATCTACTGGTTATGTATGTGTACTATCTTGCTCACCACCTTTCGCAGCTGGCATTCTTTATGTCCCCTTCCATGGATCGACCTTCTTGGGTCACCTTAAAAACATCTGTGGTGCACACCAAACTCGGTCTGAGTATATTACACTGTGCCCAACCTTTCCTTTTAATAATGAATGAATACGTATTTATATAGCGCTTGGCTGCCCGGAGGCATCCCAGCGCATTTAAGACCAAACCAGTATTCACTGCTCAACGAAAAAGAAAGGTCTTCAACAGCTTTCTAAAGGCGAGGTGGTTAGGTTCCAGCTGAATAGAGTCAGGGAGCTGACTCCAAAATTTCGCTGCATGAAATGAAAAACGTCGGCCACCCATGCGTGTCCGTTTGACCCTATGGACTATCAGCAATTTTTTGTGATTTGATCTGAGAGATGGAGTGATCTGATGGTGATGAAACATAGGATGCAAGAGGGCCGGGCTGTTATCCGTGGTTGACTTATGGACCAGACACATGGCCTTGAACCAAACCATTTCCTGCACCGGCAGCCAGTGTAGTTGTCGCAGCACCGCCTTAGCAGAGCTACGTCTAGGGACATCCATAAGAAGTTGGGCAGCGCAGTTCTGAACAGTCTGTAAGATTTTGATGGTTCCCTGTAGTGCACCCAGATAGACCGCATTCGCATAGTCCAAAAAGTGATAAAATAAGTGCCTGGACTAGAAGGCGTCTGGCCTCGGGAGGAAGAAGAGACAGGACATTCCTTAGGAGTCTGAGCAGACCATAACACGTAGCCTCGACCTTGCGAGCTTGCACTAGAAAACCCAGACTAGGATCTAGCCATACGCCCAAACTCTTAATTTGTTTTTTTGGTGAGGGAGGGGGCCGAGGCACCCAGGCCACCAAGGGTCTAGGTAAATAGGGGCCTTGTACCCTAACATCATAATTTCGGTTTTTGAACCATTAAGTTTGAGGAAAGAGGAGTCCATCCATGCAAGAACCTTACTAAGACAGGGGGAAAGGGTTTTTTCCCCTGTCTCGGCTGTATCAGCCTGTGAGAGAGAAACCACCAACTGCGTATCATCGGCGTAGGTGACCAACTGAACTCCCCAGGGAAGAACCACATCAGCCAAGGCCTCATGTAGATATTAAACATGGTAGGGCTCAGGGAGGATCCCTGGGGAACGCCATACTGCAGGGAGAGCTGTTTGGAGGTTGCTTCATCTTCAAACACAGCGAAGGTTCTATCGGCAAAAAAGGACCACAGCAGTGCAGCCTCTCGCATCGACAATTGTCCTGGCATCCTCGACCATGGCAACCAAGAACCAAGGCAGTCTCTGTGCCCTGCCTACTTCCGAAACCCGTCTGAGTGGGATGCAGGGCTTCGTTATCCTCCACAAACAATGATAGTGCGCAGTTAACATACTTCTCCGCGATTTTACCTAACCCAGTCAGCAACGAGATGGGGCGATAGTTTGCCCAATCCTCAGGGTCTAGGTTAGGTTTTTTTAGAAGTGCCTTCACTCTAGCCTGCTTCCAAAATGGCGGAAGCAACCCAGCAGAAAGAGAAGAGTTAATGACATCCCTAATGACTGGGAAAACAGTCGCAGAAGCCAACTTTAAAACCGACGGGGGTGCAACATCCGCAGAGGAGCCTGACTTAAGATTC
The DNA here is from genome assembly GCF_964263255.1 of Lissotriton vulgaris. Taxonomy (NCBI): domain Eukaryota; kingdom Metazoa; phylum Chordata; class Amphibia; order Caudata; family Salamandridae; genus Lissotriton; species Lissotriton vulgaris. Next base: position 174,411,209 of record NC_141686.1, on the reverse strand, counting down.
CCAAGGAGTCTTTCTACAGTGACTAAATCAAGCAGAGGAAAAAACTCCAGCCCAACAGGCAATGTGGTGGCGAGAGAGGGAGGATTAGGCTCCACAGGATGAAACGCTGAGTAGATGTTTGCCACCTTAGTCACAAAAAAATTAGCCAACTCATCACAACGTTTCTGGGGGTCCAACGATTCATTAGGAGGACTGGGAGGAGTGACCAATGATTTAAACATTTTGAAAATTTCCCTAGGGGAGTTAGCAGCAGAGGCAATCTTATTTTGATAATAAGAAGATTGTGCGATTTCTTTTTTTTCTTATAGGTCCGTACTGCCAATCTATATTTGCTCTTATTGACCTCAGAATGTTTTTTCCTCCATTTACTTTCAGACTGCTTGCAAGATTGTTTGAGCAGTTTTAATTCAAGGGAGTACCAGGCTTTTTTATTGGAATCAATGCGATGGCAATAATCTGTTTTAGGCAGAGTGAGGTCTAAAGAAGACTCTAACCATCTATTAAAAGATGCATTGGCCATTAAGGGATTATCACAGAAGGATGGAGGAGACTTATTTAGGCTAGCTACCCAGTCATCCAAAGAAAGTTTAGACCAAATCCGACTCAATTTCCTAGTTATTCTGACCGGATAATTTTGGTCAAGAGGCGTCCAGATGAAGGATAACAGAGCATGGTCCGACCAAGGGACGAAGATGGACTTTTCCCAACAGATTTGATCAAGGTTGGTAAAAAAGTGGTCAAGCAGATGGCCTGCCATATGGGTGGGACCAGCCACAATTTGTTTGAGATGGAGCATCCCAAGCCCTCCCATGAGATCTTGCGAAGGGGGAGTATCCGGTTCGTCGAGGTGAATATTAAAATCACCCAAAATAGAAAAGTTGGGAGCAGTACTAATAAAGTTAGTGATAGTGTCTTGAAGATCATTGCAAAAATTGTTATGTACTCCTGGAGGCCGGTACACCAAGATCCTCGAGAAGGTAGAGGTGGGGGAGAAGCGAGCTAGGGAACGCGCACTCTCACACTCTACGAAAGGACAGCTGGTAATTCTACAACTGTACATGTTTTTATAAATAATTGCGATCCCTCCCCCCCCGCCCACTAATACGATCATGCCTGCTAATAGCATAGTTCGGCGGCAGGGCCCGGGCGACTTCAGGGTCCAGTGCCTCATTCATCCAGGTTTCAGTCAGAAAAAGAATGTCGGGGTCTCTATCTTCCAAGAGCACACAAATTTCGCTCGCGTGTTTGGGGAGGGAGTGACAGTTAAGAAGCGCTAGGGAGTACGTCTTTCCCTTTCCAGTTTTAAGAGGAGGAGTTTCAGACGGCCCAAAGACGAAATTACAGTAAGGGCAGCAGGTCTGTTTCTCCTCCGGAGCGATGGGATGTGAACATATGGACGTTCTCTCTCCTCTCAGACTCCAGAGCTGCTCCCTACTATATCTGAAGTTACCAGATATACTGTATCCCAAAGTGCTGGCCCCTGGCCCCATCCTGACGCGGACGGGCGCAGACGAGCTTTCCCTTGGCGCTCCTTTGGCGCGAAGGCGGCGCGTCCGCTGCTCACGTCCGCTGCGCCGAGACATGACCGTCTTGCTTTATACTCTCGCAGCGCACGTCCCAGAGCCTAGTCCGCCAACCTGCGTGCCTCCCCAAGATGGCCGCTGTATCTTACCGGCAGCCTCTGTGGGCATATACGACTCAGTGCCTACTCGGCTGAGTGAGAGCAGTGAATGCGGCAAAAATTAAAACAGGTAGCAACTTGCTAAATAATAGTTCCAAATGTTTTTTAAAATCATACACAAACAACACAGCTCCCGGCTTACGCCTCAGGAGTGATACTAGGTCTGACGCGGGTGCAAAGTAAGCTTGCTTTATACTCTCTCAGCGCGCGTCCCAGAGCCTAGTCCGCCAACCTGCGTGCCTCCCCAAGATGGCCGCTGTATCTTACCGGCAGCCTCTGTGGGCCTATACGACTCTGTGCCTATTCGGCTGAGTGAGAGCAGTGAATGCGGCGAAAATGAAAACAGGTAGCAACTTGCTAAATAATAGTTCCAAATGTTTTCTAAAATCATGCACAAACAGCACAGCTCCCGGCTTCCGCCTCAGGAGTGATAGTAGGTCTACAATGGCAGCAATGTGGACAGTCTGGAGTGATGTGCGTAGGAGCCTGGACATAAATGGTCAGCTTCACTGGAGAGCACCACTCAAGTCTAACACAGCTCTTAAGACAGCAAATAACACTTTCTGTTGGCTCCAATGGGCTGAGAGACATATTATGCTGATAGAGAATGTTTACAATACCACTATGATGAAGACCTTTGAAGCCCTCTGTCGCACTGACTTTTCCCTAAAGCCAGTACACTATTGGGAATACTGCCAATTCACCGCTGCTTATGTAGTGTGCTTGGTGCCGGCCCAGTGGCCCTATCAGTGTCACTTACTTATATCAGGCATCTCCAGGGGTGCCGTTTCCAACTTGTACCAGATTATTTTTGACTTGTAATTATTCTCGTAGTAATATTTGTGAGGTGAGGTGATATTGGCAGACCTGCTTAGATGTTGAATATAGTGATGAAAACTGGTCAAATTTGCTCAATTATCATGACAAGACTCTAAGAGAGGCACAGTTAAAGTTTTCCTATTTTAAAATCTTCCATGACTGGTGCTGGTCCCCAAACAAGTTGCAATGGGCTTACCTACTACCTCACGACAACTACTGGAGGTGCCAGGAATCTAGGTGCTACCTTCTCCATATACTCTGGCCCTGTGCAAAATTATCCTGCTACAGGAAAGGTATATGGAACACATTTCAAAATACTACTAACGTTACCTTCATTGCATTGGCCAAACTTGCCATCTTACATGATGTTTTTGAGAAGAATGGCAGAACTATTCATTGGGACAGATGGATATCAACAGCCTTAATGGTGGCAAAGGTCTGTATCCTCAGGCACTGGTGGGCGACATCAATTCCAACATACCAAGAATGGATGACCAAACTATTTTGTTTCGCCACTTATGACAGGCACATATATTATATTCAGGACAAGTGTACCCAGTTTAAAGATGTGTGGGGTCCTTTCGCAAGATTACATGAACCTTAGCCCCTATCACTTGATGAATAATGGCTTGTGGGTGCTTACTCAATATAGTCGTCATAATGTTTCTTCATACCCCATCTGCATGACCGTGACTCAACGGGACGGAGATATTTAAGAATGACAGTCTGATTTTGCGAAACACATACTAGTATAAAGATGTACTGAATATGGACGATATGATTAATTTGGGAGAAAGATTTGGGAGTAGGAATGCTCTTTCTTCTTGTTTTTCTGCTCTGTGCTATTGTCTATTTACTCTTTGCCCTATAATCTTTTTCAAGCACTCTATCAATGCTATTAGTGTTGTTTTATATCCTTCAAGCTATTGTTCTTCAATTAGTGTTATTCCACCCTCTTTTTGCTTTTATTTTTCTCCTATTATCAGGCAGTTATGTATCCAGTTGTTGTAAAACATGCTATGTTTCTTACATCTGTTATGACTGTATATCGTTATAGCCTGGTTTATAGCTCTGAACATTTTGCCTTATAAAATAACAAACTATGAAGACAAACGTTAAGTGTTCAGTAAAGTCTCAAGACTGAAACTGAGTATTTTGTTTGTACTGACTGTAGTTTTTATTCAATGGTTCTTCATGTGATTGAAGCTGTGGTAAGTGACCCCAAACTTGAACTCTTCCTCGTTCAATTTTCCCTGGCCCAATTTTTCTCTTACAAATAGGTCTCACCTTTCTGTTTTTCTTTCTCTATCCCATTAACAGCTACCATACTCTCGGTGAGTACTTTTTCAATAACTAATGTAACCTTTTCTTCTGATGTTGTTAAACTCTTTACCCGTCACAGGTTCTGCTCCCTACTTCACCACAATCACTTCACAGTTAAGCTCTCATTTTTCCTAATTGAGCACTACACCCCACCCGTAATTCTTTTCTCCTCTGTGCCTTCTTTCATCAGCAGGCTCCACTCAATTCCCTTACCCTGCCATTATCTTTTCTCTACTGTTTCTGCTTTCTCCTCTGTTCCCCTCGTCCCTCAGTTATCCCTGGTCTGTTCCTCAGTATTCTCTATGCATTCTAAGGAGTTATCTATGGGCTAGTTGTACAAATCTCTTCTGCAGAGGCAAACCCTGTAATTACCAGAAACACAGGATCTATATCCACAAAAGGGATTTTCTTAAAGTACAAAAAACTCTTTTACGAGTTGCAAATTCTTTCTGACTCTTAAAGGGCTTTTGGAATCCTTTCTGACCTGTAGACGGGCGATGCCCTCCATTCTTATTTCTAAATTGGAAAGGAGAGTATCAATGACTGGTGATTGTTAGACCTGGTATCCTTGGTGTGGCTTTCCCCTAACGTTTTGCCTTCAGGCCTCCTATTTTTACTGACTTTGTTTTTGGTGGCCTTAGGACTCTTTACTACTGCCTAAATTGGGTCAAGATGATTAGAACGAAACTGGGCATGACATCTAAAAACCTAAAAGTAAAATTTGACCAGGCGACACTGTCGTTTGAAGCTTCAAATGTGGAGCTTACAACGGCAGGAAAAGAAGTATCGAGGCAAAAGGACATATGATGAATAGTTGGGAGAATAATATGTGGTACCCCTATCTGGATACACTACCCAATGCTGGATTGAGAGCAGAAGTGGTCAGGTGGAGAATAGGGGTCAACCATTCGGTATCTCATGGAAACAGAAAAGCAGAAATGATACAACCCAACGGTAAATGTCGCTGTGGATTAGGTACTATCGGCCACATGCATCAAAGTCCGTTTTTGCGATTCCTAATTTGCGATTTTTACCGAATCGCAAATATGGAATCGCAAAACGGGATGCATGATTAAAATTGAATAAAATTTGCGATTCGGTAAAAATCGCAATTTTTACCGAATCGCAAATATTATGCGAATTCCAATTTGCGATTTCGCAATTCCCATTGATTCCTATGGGCCAAAAGGCCCATAGGAATCAATGGGAATTGCGAATTCGCAAATTAGAATTCTAAAAATGTTGATGCATTCCATGGGTGCGGGGGGGGTCCTTCGGACCCCCCCCTTCACCCCTGAAATTTGTTTTGATGTGCATGTTTCAAACACACATGTCCTAAGGACATGTGTGTCTGTAACATGACAGTGTTTTAAAATGCAAATTAGAGCCTTTTAACACTTTTTCGCAAATTAATTTGCACCCCAGATTTGCGAATTCGCAATTTTAAAATTAATCATGCATTGCTTTTAAGGAATCGCAATTTTGCCATTCCTTAAAAGCAATCGCATTTTTGGAATTCGCTAAAAATAGCGATTTCACCAAAAATGCTTGATGCATCCCAGAAACCTATTTAGGAATGGTAAACGGCAGATTTGACCAAATCGCACAGTTTGCGATTCCTAAATAGCTTGATGCATGTGGGCCTTTATGCGATAATTTACATACTTTATTAGATTGCCAAAAATTTGTGTCACAGCGGAAATTGTTTTTACGACTTATGTTTCCTAAATATGGTATTACTGAGCGCCTGTTAGCAATTAATCTATTTACTGACATGTCAAATCTTGATGTAGCAATCGCCATGGCAAAATATATGAAGGCGATAAAAAAGACAGTGTTGGAACCAAATAAGATTGGATAGAAAACGGCATGGAAAATGCTTAAAGCTCATTATATTTAGGCTGTAACACCAGCTTATGGTGTTGTTTTCTGTAACTGTAGCAGTATTGTTATAGGAATTTTTAAGTTGTAGGAGGGAGGTAGGATCTCCCCCTTTCCTTTGAAGGTAGTGTGTTTTTAAAAGTATTATGGAAATCGTTGTATATGTTTTAATTATTTATTGTAATATGTATCTTGTTGTTTATAGACCAATGGTCTAATAAACATACTTTTACTACTACTACTGCTTACCAGTGCTAAAGTGCTTGTTCTCTTTCCCTAAAACATGGTAACATTGGCTTATGCCCAATTGCAATGTTGTTGTAAGCCCCTAGTAAGTAGCACTATATATGCCTAGGGTCTGTAAATTAAATACTACTAGTGGGCCCATTTTTCTGCTTGTGCCACCCACTTAAGAAGCACCTGCCATTACAGAGTTGGTGTGTGCAGTAAAAACTGTCATTTCCACCTGGCATAATACATCTTTTGCCAGGCCCAAACCTTCCTTTTTAATATGTCACCCCTAGGGTAGGCCCTGGACAGCCCAGAGGGAAGGGTGCAATGTATTTAAAAGGCAGGACATGTATTTATAAGTTCGACATGTCCTGGTAATGAAAGACTCTTAAATTAGTTTTTTCACTACAGCAAGGCCTATCCCTCCCATTGAATATCATTAGAGTTGTCTTATTACATTTTATAAATGTAATTTCCAAGTGGAAACAGATGGCCCTTCATGTGTGGTGTCTCTGGAAATACAATTTAAAGACCTAATTTTTGGTGCAGTTGGATCTTACATTGCAATTCTCAAAATGCTGCTTTTAGAAAGTTGGGATTTTCTTGCCTCAGACATTTGATGCCTGAAACCGGTCTCTGGGTCACATGACTGGGTGTAGCTGACAGTTGAGCTTTGTGTATTTCTCCAAGACAGCCACACACAATAGGAAGCTTAGGTATGACTGGATGGGCCATCACTAGCAGGATGGGTGTGAAGAGCTGGGCCCAACCCCACTCCCTCTATGACCCCACACACATTCCATCTTAGCCACCAAGCCCCACACCCCTCAACGACTCCTACTGTACCAGATCAGGCCTACACTTCTAACACTCAAGCCACCTATACTAAGACTACCAGTTCAGTCCACCCGTGCCCTCCCACACCCCACTCCGCAGACATCATTTCCTTGCAATCCAGAGCTTCCTTAATAATTCAGAACCTCCATTCCTCCATCCTCGATCTTACAAAACTCCTCCACCTCGCTGAACTCTCCTTCGCAAAGCTCATTCCCCAGACTGCCTCCCTTCTAATCCCAGAGCTCCCCAAACGACCACTACCGACTACCTCAAGACATCTGCGCCCTCACAAGCACACTAGCTGCCTGTCTGAGGAGGAAACCTTTGACCTCGCCATCTCTCCTACAACCTCTCCCTCCCCACAACGAATCCACTAGATCTCACGGCAAAGGAAATCCTGGACCTCCTGGACCTGAACACACCCCCTATTTCTCCCTGTCTACCGGATGTGAGTGACGTGAGTGCCGCACACCCTATCCACACGGTAGCCATTGACCCACACAGATCAGCCCCCCCAGTAATAGAAGAATGCTCAGAAGCAACCTTATGCCAGTGCCCTTGTCCGTCCTGACCCCCGCCACCACTACTCTCCCTGCCCTGACGGGTCTCCTAATCAACTGTCGTTCTGCAGTGAAGCATGCAGCCGATGTCGCCGCACTCATTCTGAACAACAACACCGACATAGCCATTCTAACAGAATCATGGCTTAATGAATCCTCCTCCCCATGCCTCGACCTCTTAATCCCCCCTAACTTCAACATTGTCAGGATCGACAGACCACATAACAAAAAAGGAGGCGGAATTGCCTGCATCCATCGCTCTAACCTCCTTGTCACTGAGCTTTTAACGGATACTACTGACTCCTGCGAATATCTAAGTTCAAGTTCAAGTTCAAAAATTTGTATAGCGCACTCACCCAGAGGGTCTCAAGGCGCTTGAGAGAGGGGGGGTGTTTTACTTATCGAATATCCAAGTTTTTAGTTGCTTTGTGAAGGAGAGGTGGTTCTGTGTAAGGCAGAGGTGGGTGGGGAGAGAATTCCAGGTTTTGGCTGCTAAGTAGGAGAAGGATCTTCCCCCCCATGGTGGATCTATGGATGCGCGGAATTGCGGCGAGGGCTTGATTGGATGATCGTAGTTGGCGGGTTGGGGTGTAGAAGGACAGTCGCGTGTTGAGGCATTCGGGTCCTAGGTCGTAGAGGGCTTTGTGTGCCTGGGTGAGGAGACGGAACGTTATTCTCTTGTTGACGGGGAGCCAGTGGAGGTCTTTCAGGTGACCGGAAATGTGAGCTTGACGGGGGATGTCCAGTATGAGTCTGGCTGAGGCGTTTTGGATGCGTTGGAGTTTTTTCTGTAGTTTGGCTGTGGTTCCGGCGTAAAGGGTGTTTCCGTAATCCAGTCGGCTTGTGACCAGTGCGTGGGTGACCGTCTTTCTTGTTTCTGTGGGGATCCAACGGAAGATTTTTTTGAGCATGTGTAGGATGTTGAAGCATGATGATGAGACGGCGTTGATTTGTCTGGTCATCGAGAGGGAGGAGTCCAGGATGAAGCCCAGGTTACGTGCGTGGTCCGTAGGTATGGGTGCGGTTCCCAGCCACCATGAGTCGTCCCAGGCAGAGGGGGATGAACCTAAGATGAGGACTTCCGTTTTGTCTGAGTTTAGTTTTAAACGGCTGTTCTTCATCCACTCGGCTACTTCTTTCATTCCTTCGTGTAAGTTGGTTTTGGCGGTGTTTGGGTCTTTGGTGAGGGAGAGGATCAGCTGGGTGTCGTCTGCGTAGGAGATGATGTTGAGGTTGTGTTGGCACGCAATGGATGCAAGGGGACTCATGTATACGTTGAAGAGGGTGGGACTGAGTGATGATCCTTGTGGTACGCCGCAGATGACTTCGGTGGCCTCTGATCTAAAAGGGGGGAGGCGGACTCTTTGGGTTCTTCCGGCGAGGAACGAGATGATCCAGTCCAATGCTTTTCCTTGTATTCCGACGTTGCTGAGGCGTTGTATGAGGGTGCTATGACAGACTGTGTCGAAGGCTGCGGAGAGGTCAAGTAGGATGAGGGTGGCTGTTTCTCCGTTGTCCAGTAGAGTTCGAATTTCGTCTGTTGCTGCGATGAGGGCGGTTTCGGTGCTGTGTTTGGCTCGGAAGCCGGACTGTGAGGGGTCGAGGGATTTGTTGGATTCAAGTAAGGCGGCGAGCTGACTGTTGACGGTTTTCTCAATGACTTTGGCAGGGAATGGGAGGAGCAAGATGGGGCGGTAGTTCTTAAGTTCAGTGGGGTCTGCTGTGGGTTTCTTCAGAAGGGTGCTGAGTTCGGCATGTTTCCAGCTTTCTGGGAAGGTAGCGGAGTTGAAGGAGCAGTTGATGACATCGCGGAGATGGGGTGCGATAATGGAGTCTGCTTTGTTGAAAATGTGGTGGGGACATGGGTCGGTTGGCGATCCTGAGTGGATGGAGTTCATCAGGCAGATGTGTCTTCAGTGGTGATTGGGTTCCAGACGCAAAGGTTGTTAGAGTGCGGTTTTGGTTCGGAGGTGGGTGGAGTGGACTGGTCTTCGGACTGGTTTTCAAAGCTGTTGTCTATGTCAGCGATTTTGTTGTGGAAGAATGAGGCTAGGGAGTCGCAGAGGTCTTGGGAGGGAATCGATCCTTGAATGCTGATTTCTTGGTGGATCGGATCAGTTGGTGGTGTTTGCGGGTGGCGTTCTTGAAGGTGGCCAGGTTGTCAGTGGTTGGGTTTTTTCTCCAGGCTTTCTCGAGGGTACAACAGAACTTCTTGGATTTCTTAAGGTCATCGTTGAACCAGGGGGCTTTTTTCTACCTTGCTTGATTTGATGGTTTTTCAAGGGTGCTAGTTCGTCGGTGCTGTGGGTGATCCATTGTGTGAGGTTGGTGGCTGCTTGGTTTGGGTCCGATGATTTGGCAGGAGGGTTTTGGTGAAGCGATGTGAAGAGCTGGTCGGTGGTAATTTTGTTCCAATTTCTTCAGGGAATAGGTTGTGAGGGGTTGTGGGTCGTGGTCTTTTTGTAGTTGAAGTGAATGCAGCTGTGGTCTGTCCAATGGAGAGCTGTGATGTGATTGAAGGAGATGTGCTTGCTGGGGGTGAAGATTGGGTCGAGCGTGTGTCCGGCATAGTGGGTGGGGGTAATGACAAGTTGTTCGAGTCCGAGGTTGGCCAGGTTGTCCAGAAGGGTGGTGGTGTCGCTGTCGTTTTTCTTTTCCAGGTGGAAGTTGAGGTCTCCCAGTAGAATGTAGTTCTCGGAGGGGAGGGCATGTGGGCTGATGAAGTCAGTGATGTCTTCGATGAATTGTGTGCGGGGTCCTGGTGGTATGTAGATGAGGGTGCCTCTGGGTGTGGTCTTGGGGTCGGTGTGGATCTGGAAGTGAAGGTGTTCGGCGGTAGCGAGGTTATCGTCGGAACTGGTCGTGATGCGGATGGTGTTCTTATGGACAATGGCGATGCCTCCTCCTGTTTGGTTGGTGCGATTCTTTCGGATGATCTTGTAGGCGTCCGGGATGGCTATGGCGATGTCGGGTGCTGATGAGACGTTCTTCCAGGTTTCTGGAAGGAAGGCGACATCCGGCGATGTAGTGTCGAATAGGTTCCAGAGTTCAATGGCGTGTCTCAGTCTTCAGTAGCACCATCCACATATGTAACCTACACATCTTTTATCACCCCCAGGCACAAACAAACTACCTCATGGAAGTTATTATGGATAAGAACTCCCCTAACTCCAAGGACATTTTCCTCGGCGACTTCAACCTGCACTGGAATGATATTAAGGATCCCCATGTCAACTCCATTAAAGACCTCTTGGCCGATCTAGCCCTGACCCAAGCTTGCCCTCTCCCAACCCACTCGAAAGGAGCCACTCTTGACTGGATCATCTCCAAGGAAACCACCGCCAAGCTCACCTCGATAGAGCCCTGCGACTGGTCTGACCACCATACCATCCCCTTTCTGTTACCTAGCACACGCAAGACAAGGACACCACAACAGGTACTCCCAAAACGCTGGGTCAAAGACACCAAAAACCTAGACATCAAAAAGCTTGAGATCTTCTACAAAACTGACCTACCCCCCCAACCCCCCACATCACCTTGGTCAGTGACCTCAATGATCATTACTCGGCTACTATGTCAAGCATCGTGGATGACCTAGCCCCTCTTAAACTAAAAAGAACTCAAGTCAGAGATAAAAACCCATGGTTCACTGGTTCCCTCAACGACGAGAGAAGATCCCTCCGACATCATGAAAGACCTGGAAACAGCACCCCTCAACAGACCACCTAAAACTCCTTCCCCAGGCCAGGAAAATCTACAACAAGAACATCGTCAACTCAAAAAAAGAATTCTTCAGAGCAGAACTAGGAAATGCCCAGAACAGACCTCGCAAACTCTTTGAGATGGTTAAACTACAATCGAACAAACTGTCCAAAACAGTGAAAGAAAACCCCAAGTCTCTCATCTCCTCTGATGTTTTCTCCTCATTTTTCACAAACAAAATCAAAACCTTAGATACTGAACTCAAGGCTGCCTCCTTCCCCCCTCCGAAATTTGACCCTTTGCCTCCTACTTCCTTGCCGCCACGATCCTTACCAAAGAATTTAGCTCACTGGTCCGAATTTGCATCCTATGACGAAGTCGCTGTCACGAAAATCCTTGCCTCCCTGAACCCCAACAACCACTTCAATGACCCGCTCCCTTCAAACTGTCTCGCGACCGTTACCAAATCCATCATTCCTAGCTCGACTGCAATCATCAATGCCTCCCTACGACAGGCATCAATACCAAACTCGCTGAAAACAGGCCAAGTCCTACCCATTCTGAAAAAAACGCTGCTGGACCCAGCCTCCCCAGACAACTTTAGACCAATTTCCGACATTCCGCTCCTGGCGAAAGTGCTGGAAAAGTGTGTACAATTACAGCTAAGTCACCACATCAACAACTACCATCTACTCGATGACTGTCAATCAGGCTTCCGACCGGGGCACAGCACTGAAACCACCATGCTCCATATCGTTGATGACGCTCTTCAAGCCCTTGACCAAGACAAAACTTGTCTCCTGATCCTCCTTGATCTATCATCGGCATTCGACTCGGTCAACCACGTGATGCTACTCGAACGCCTTAAACTCAGGATGGGATTAGAAGGCACAGTCCTCGACTGGTTCAAATCCTACCTCCATAACCGATCTCAGAGATTTCTAGTCAATGGCGAACTGTCCGTCCCTCCGTGGTCACGGTGGGAGTCCCTCAGGGATCAACATTGTCCCCCACCCTCTTCAATCTTTATCTGGAACCCCTTGCCGAAGTCCTGCGCAATGCAAATATCTCCTTCCATATGCACGCTGATGACACTCAGATCTACATAAAAATCTCATCTCTTGCAGAGATCCTCACCCTGAATGAAGCCCTGAAGCTGACCGTCAGATGGCTCTCCTCCAATCAACTAAAACTAAATGCCAAGAAAACTGAGTTCCTTCTAATCTCCCCACCCAAGAACAACCCCGACATCCAGACATGGATTAATGCCATCACAGCCTTAAACTGTTCCCCGACCATTGTGAATTCAGCCAAATCTCTGGGAATTACCTTGGATTATAACCTAAATATACGAGATCACATCAACACAATGGCGAAATCGGCCAGATTACACCTGAGCTACCTATGGAAATTGAAACCCTTTCTAGACGCGGACCTAAAACTCGCTGCCCAATCATTAGTCATCTCTCGACTGGAATACGGTTGCTCCACCCTCTCTGGCTTACCTAAGATCTCGCTGGCACCCTTAAAAACCTGCCTCAACGCAGTCGCCAGACTACTTACAGGCTCAAACAAATTCGATCACATCACTCCTCACTTGAAATCATTAAACTGGCTCCACTTCGAGGCGAGGATTCACCTCAAGCTGGCATGCATCACGCACAAGGCCCTTCACTCTAACTCCCCTGCGTATCTTGCACAGAAGCTTGTGTTATCTGGAGAAAACAGAAACTCAAGATCGACCAAGGCCCTCCTACTCCGGCCTGCACACTTTAGGAGAATAAAAACCTACAATCGGGCTTTCACCGGAACTGCACCAAGAATATGGAACTCACTCCCGACCGACATTAGAAAAATCCCTTCCTTTGCTCGCTCAAAAAAGAGGCCAAGGCCTTTCTCATGGGTAAATTCCTTGGCTAATCTCGTACCCTCAGCCACCTGAGAGACTATTGCCTTATCCTGCGCCCTTGTACATTACCTTTCTTGTTCATTGTATTATATTTGTCCTGCTGTATAGCCTATCCTATTCCCCAGGTACAGTACCTGTTTGCTACCCTGTCCCACCTTTCATCCCCCTGATTTCCTTTAAGCTCTCCTATGTACTTTTTTGTTGTGCTATCACCTGCCGTGACCCTGTATTTCTCTATTGTATCTGTAAAGCCCTCTGATACCCTCACGGGTCATGTTCGCGCTCTATAAAACCTTAAAATAAAATAAAATAAAATAATAAACTTATACTTGAATAGGCTGTGCCCTGCCTCCACACAAAGAGCCCCATAGCTCCTGTAGCTAATCTGGAGTCCGGGCCAGGAAGGCAGGGTATCTGTGCACTTCAATAGTATGCCTCTGGAAGCTTCTCCCCACTTCAAAGGCACAACTGTGCATAAATACTGGACCTCAGACACCACTGCTTCAGTACACTTCTGGACCTGTGGAAACTCTGCAAGGAAGAAGGACTGCTGTGCTGCTAAAAGGACTTTGCTGGAATACTGCTCTAAAGGAACTGCTATGCTGCTGTGCTGACCTGCCACCTGCTGCCCTCTTGCATGGGGACGAAGAACTGGGCCTGCAATTCCATCTTGAACCCAGGACCACAGAGTGAATTCAAGGGCTAGTCTGCTGGCCTCCTGATCAGAGCCTCCAGGACATAAAAGGCTGCCCAACCGGCTTCTGGACCCTTCTGCAGCGCGTTCCTGACCTCCAAGTGGTGCCTTCAGATTCTGGACTCTTGGTGTGGCTCAAGAAGCTTAAATCAAGCTTTTGGGCTCTTTGAGACCGTGAACGGGCGCATTCACACCAAGACCGCATTCCTCGTAACCAGAATCGGCGTGAGCTGCCACCAGCCCGTCTCTTCGCTCTGCAGCATAAACCTACCGAGGTGAACCACCAACGCAAAGCACCAGCCCGTCCGTCCATGACACTCGGCCTGCTCATCGCTCCACCCTGACAAAATTTCAGTGATGTCGTCCTTGCATCCCTCTCCAATGTGAACTGACCTCTTGGGACAAAACTTGGGAAGTTTACACTTCAGTTCGACTAATCTGCGACTGTATCGGAGCCGTGATCCATCGCAGTCAGCCTGCACTTTTGACTTTGATACAGTCAATCAATAAATCAATCATGTTTAATAAAGCGCAGCTAATCACCCGACAGGATATCCTAGCGCTTGCAGGTCTCGGAGGCTTATTCTAACAGCCAGGTCTTGAAGGCCATTTGGAATTCCGGAATGGAGGTGATGGTCCGAAGTTGCGTTTAGGAGGCTGTTCCAGGTCTTTGCTCTGAAGCGGGTGAGGGAGCGTTCTCACTTCTGGTTCAGTAGATGGGGGAGTATGGGCAAGTGAAAGGGAGGTGGAACGTAGTCTTCTTCACAGTGGGTGGAAGTTCAGATGGTGATTAATGTAGGCGGGTCTTTGGTTGTGTAGAGCCTTGTGTGCGTGGATCAGCAGCTTCAATTGGCATCTGGTCTATACAGGGAACCAGTGGTGTTTCTTCAAGTGGGGTGTGATATGGGTTCATCTGGAAAGGCAAAGGATGATACTGGCTGCAGCGTTTTGTATGGTCTGAAGTCTCTATAGCAGCTTTTACTAGATAGAGGGCGTGTTTCGGGTCCAGGGAGGACCCAGCTTGGCAATACGGGCTGATCTGCTCCCATGAGGAGCAGATTCAAGACAGATTTGCATATGGCTGGGTCCAAACGGTGGTGGGGTAGTGAGCAAAAGATCAATGTATTTAACCCAGATCTCTTGACTGGGGACGAACGTTTGATTAATTCAGCATTCCAGCACTGTTCACCCTAAGTGGGATGGGGATGCCCAGACGTGGGTTACTTGCTCTCTGTGCCACTGGATTCAAGTTAGCCTGGCTGATGAGGGATGTTACCCTGAAACCGATCCCAGGATGATTGTTTCTGGTCCAGGGAGGCCCAGCTTGGCAGTTTGGGCTGTACTGTTCCCATGAGGAACAGGGTCAAGACTGATTTGCATATGGCTGGGTCCAAACTGGGGTGGCATAGTGAACAAAAGAACAATGGACTTTACCCATATCTCTTGACTGGGGGTGAATGCTTGACCTATTGAGCATTCTGTCTATGATTTGTTGCTGCAGCACTTTTTGCCTTAAGTGGCATGGATTACCCAGATGTGGGCCCCTTACTTGCTGTGCCAGTGCATTCAAGCTAGCCTGGCTAATGTGGAGTGTTACCCTGAAACCTGTCCCAGGATGCTTGTTTCCGGTCCAAGGAGGTCCCAGCTTGGCAATTCGGGCTGGACTGTTCCCATGAGGAGCAGGGTCAAGACTGGCTGGGTCCAATCTGGGTTGGCATAGTGCGCAAAAGAACATTGGATTTAACCTAGATATCTTGACTAGGGGTGAATGTTTGATTCATTCAGCATTCCGTCCATCATTTGCTGTTGCAGCACTTTTCACCACAAGCAAGAGGGGTATGCCCAGACATGTGTTCCTTGCTCGCTGTTCCTCTGGTTTCAAGCTAGCCTGGCTGATGAAGGGTGTTCCCCCAAAATCGGTCCCAGGATGCTTGTTTCCGGTCCATGGAGGACCCAGCTTTTCAGTCTGGGTTGGACTGTACCCAAGAGGAACAGGGTCAAGACTTGACTGGGGTGAATGTTTGATTCATTCAGCATTCAGTCTATCATTTGTTGCCGCAGCACTATTTGTATAAAAATCACATTTCAAAATTAAATATAGACATGAAAAAAGGTATTGTATATTTTACGACCACTTTTTACGACCATACTTTAGTAATATGGCCCTATGTTCTTCATCCCTTGCCATGCTATTTGTGTAACCTTGACTTAGTGGGCCCAAACTTAATTGTCATATATTTGCAGCCAAAAAGTACTCACCTCACCCTGTGGCTCTCCAAAGTAGTGATCCAAGCCAATGAATTTCAAGGAAAAGGTCAGGTTTTAACTAGTTGTAACATTATGGCAATATAAGATATACCATTGTAACCGTCATATGTTGAAAGCCATGCTTTCTTGGGAAACCTTTGTCATTTCGTTTCTCTTTTATGCCACTTTTACAGAATATTTAAGACAGAAGTTTAAAAGAAGGAGTTGGGACATGCTCTCAGAGAGAATGGCCATTGTGTTGAGTTTTTATTTGTTGGTGAAAACCTGCAGCACTTCATTTAAATAAATGAGACATTTCCTGTGACTACTACTAAAATATTTTGTTCTCACTGCACAGCCTTAGCAAAAGAGATGTTAATTAGAAGCTGTGACTGTGGCTTCTGTCTCTCGTTTTCATCTCAAGTCCTTTGCCAAAGTCATCATTCCATTTTTTTTTTACTTTTTTTTTATTGAACATAGCGATAGGAAATCATTGGTACAAAAAAAAGAAAAAAACACAGACATCTTTCCCATCAAATTTTTAACAATTAACAAGAGACAAAAAAGGAGTAGCAGGAGAAGATTAAAAAAGAGGAGCAAGCACAGCCGGTTCCATTATAAAAACTTTTGACAGCCATTGTGCAAAAACCGCAATTTTAGGTAAACAATACCCCTGCCATCATTCCAATATTGATTTTAGACTGTCAATGTCAATATCTAGTTTATTGGATGATTACTTAAAATCATTACAAGTTACATAAAACACAAATATCACTGTGCGAAAGTACTCTGAAATAGAAACTCCTAAAATAACTTTCTTACATGAGAACATGTTTTACAGCACAGTACAATTAAAACAAAACTTTCTAAAAAGTGCATTAAAACGTACAATTCTGATCAAAATAGCTTCCCCCTTTTCCTTAAAATCATTAAAGGATAATAGTGCATACTAATGACATATATGTAGCGGGTCCTGATGGTATGAATGGAAGTAAGTTAAGCTATCTTTTGATCTGGTAATTGTACCCTTGCTTTTCAATCCACCAGTATCAATGTTTGTTGCAGCTCTTCAAACATGCACAACCATCTCCGAGGGATGAGGGTAAAGCTGAGCCGGACAGGGAACGAAAGCAGCCATGGCAATTTTGTCGAACCGGCCCCTCATGGGGGGGTGAGGTTGCCGTGGGGGTGGAGGGAGGGAATGGCAGGCGTGAAACACTGATGTATAGCAAAACTGGACCCCAGCATTGCTGCTTTTTATTACTGGGGCCAATATTGCAGTATCACTGTCAAACCGGTCATCAGTAACAAAACTGGCACCCACCACTTCAAAACTTGCCCCGCTGCTCCAATGCAGGCCCTCAACCCTCCAGCCTCCCGGGCAAACGCCCGTTGCCCGCTACGGCCAGTCCGGCCCAGGGGTAAAGCTTCAGCTGTTGAGCCTGTCTCTTTAGTTTTAATCGACCTAAGGTGTACACGTCTGTCCAAGACTAACTTACTCCAACGCCTCCACCATGACAAGTGGACCGAGTTTCTTAGCGGAGGCAAGTTCTGAATTCAACCAGGAGCAATTGTGCTATCTAGGCCAGGGAAGCATCACAAAATAACCCTAGAGGTCTTTAGACGTGAAATTACCAAAATGCCTGAGTGGTCTCTGCAGTCATGGAAGTGTAAACACGTCAGGGCTAGTGACCATGTGCTTACATCATTTAAGTAGCCAGCAAACTATAAATGCGTCCTGCCATGCATTTATCAGATAAAGCCATTTATCCTGGACTACTTTAGCCATTTTTACATTAAGCCAGACATTATGCCAGAAAGTCTAACAATCCTACCCCCATCATCATTGTAAATCTTTTTTATTTTGAAGTGTCAGAAAATTTAAAATAACTTAAAAGAAGGTGCTAAAGCTGTTTCAGATGTGGAAGACACACCTTTGAGACTTTACAAACGATGCAATAATGGAGTAGTTCTTTCCAGCTCATAACACTGAAGTTAAATTATTGCATATATTTTTCTGGCCCGGTGCACATTATAACTCTGGGCTGCCAGTCAAGGATATGTACACATGTATGTTCAGAAACAGTTGAGGGTCTTGTGACTAGGTGGTCTTACTGAATACATTTTTAAGATTCTAACACAATTTTCTACAGGTAGAAGACTTTTAGGATCTGAAAGAAACATAGGGGCATATTTACATGGGGATATCGCCACCAGAACATCACTTTTAGTGACGTTCTGGTGACAAAATCTCCTTCTCACTTAATGTGGTTTAACGCCTACCTAGCAAATAAGGCCCCTTTTCACGTTCCACTGAAACACATATTTACAAAGATGGGTCAGTGCCAAAAACTAAGGCCAGGTAAAACCTGGTCTTAGGATAGTGATAATCCTTGTAATTGTGCTCTATGTGTGATGCATTCTACTGCACACATAGACACAGCAAATCGAGTTTAAAGATTGCTTATGTGCAGGAAGGTGTCCTAAGCTGGCGCTAGGCAGCTTTTTTAGGACCAGCAGTAGGGGAAATGCTGGGGTGCACTCTATTTTTGTAAATACGGGGCATCCCTGCGTTTGAAAAATGTCGAAGTGCGTCGTTACTAGTCTTGGAGTAACATTGCGCTCCAACATTGTATTGTAAATGTTCCCCATATTTTCGTATCTTGCTCTATTTTTCAATGGTTTTATTTATTCAAAAGTCACAATTTCTCCATTCATGTCTGATTCACAGACGCATAAATATTGGTTCAACGGCAGTTTAACTTCCTCCAACTTAAAGTCTACTTAGATAAGGTAAAACAGAGTGATAAGGATTTAATGGTTTGCAGAGAAGCAGTCAGAAGCACAGGACATCTTTACAGTAGATATGAATTGTGAGATATTAACGTCTGAATGTTTTTGTTGGCAAGGTTACTAGCAAGCACAAGCTATCCTCTGAGTCACAGGCACTTGCATCTGATTTAGCGGCAGCTTGAGGGGGGTGTTTAGGGGTGTGACACAACCAAAATAGATGTAGTCTTGCCTTGATAGAAGAGTGTGGTGGCCCTGACTACGGTCTGATAAATCTGTCTCGGTTTTCTCGGCAAGAGTCGAGAATAAAAGACAAAACAGTCACATTTGATGTACAACAGGAGAGAGAGAGAGAGAGGGAGACAAGAGATATACATCTTGTGGCTGGATCTCAAAATTTGAAACCAGATAACCTGGAATCAATAGTGGGCTTTTCAGCTTGCCCAAATTGTGTGATCCTAGGCAAACATTTTATTAAACATAACCTCCTCTTTGTTTATTTTCACATATGAGAGCACTTTTGGAGGAGATCTGGTCAATGGATTGGTGGCCCTCCACCCTTGGAGCCTGTGTGTTATTTTCGATACCAAGCTCTCCTTTGACAAACAGGTCAGCAGGACGACTTCCACATGTTGCGGTGTCCTTAGAACCTTGAGGAAATTAGTACACTATCTCCCCACCGAGGCCCTAAACTGGTTACGGTGGCCCTAATTTCCTCAAGGTTAGACTACTGCAACGCACTGTACCTTGGAATTAATAAACTACAGGTACAGCGCCTTCAAATAGTACAAAACGCAGCAGCTTGGTTTGTCGCTGATGCCCCAAGGTTCGCCTCAGGCACCTCAATTAGGAAGGATATGCATTGGCTCCCCATCCAGGCAATAATAGAGTTCAAGGCCCTATGCCTCACCCACCGTGCTTTACTCGGTCTTGAATCGAAAGACATCAGATCCTTGGTGACCCTCTATGTCCCCGGCAGGGCACTTCGCTCAGCCAACAAATATCTTCTTTCTGTACCCAAAATCAACAAAGCCAGATGGGGCCAGAGGGCTTTCTGTTCCCTTGCGCCCAGGATTTTTAAACACCCTTCCAGCTGAGATTAAGGGACAAACTTCCCATTCTCTCTTCCGAAAGGCTTTGAAGACCTGGCTCTTCAGGGAGGAATACCTGTAATTGGCTCACTCCACTTTCCTATCACACAGCTTTTCCATCCTCAGCGCCTTGACGCTTATGGGCAAAGTTGTGTTTTACAAGTCCTATCTCAACTCAACTCAACTCAACTTTTAAAACCGTCTTGGACCCTAAGAAATTCTATGTCACAACAAGAGGCAGAGTGTGCTTCTCTTTTACTGCAAATTTCACAGCAGACAATAACAGTAGTAGTTTAGCAAAACTATAATTTGAGAAATGAGAAAACAAACATCAAAATAACCTGTATCATAGTCCAAATAGAGCTGACACAACCTTACTTGCCCCTTTCTCTGCAGTCAAGATAAGTGCCTTCTATATCTGCTCTTTTGAATGTATAGTGATGATCATATTTTATTTTTGGGCTTAGTTCTGCACGGTTTTTACTATCGTTGAAAGTCTGTTTGCTGGTCTCCACGACCTCATGACACAGAGTCCTGTGTACTTCATTGCCACATCCTGCTGTAATTTTTCCCATGCTCTGTGAAATTTAAAATCAGGACTCCTTGATCACTACCCTTTTCCCCTTCGTTACCTATTTTTCTAGAACCATTGGCAGTTGGTAACCCACAAAAATGGTGGGTTGACATACATAAAATTAAACAAAATGCGAATAAACAGTTACATAGTTGCGGTCGCAAAACACTCGCAGTATACCACCCTTCTCAGAAGAGTGGTAAGTCACTAGCAAACGGGAAGGGGTGCCCAGGGGACCCCTTCCCCTTTGGGAATGTATGCAAAATTATTTTTTAGGGGCAGGCAATGGTCCCATGGACCACTGCCTATCGGGACCACTGCCTACCCTTAAAAAATTAAACTATAAAGTTTCCTTTTTAAAAAAAATGCTTTCTGTTTTCCTTTACGGAAAACGGGCTGCATTTGGATTTTTTTTTTTTAATTTAAAATCATTCCCAGACACGGTGGTCTGCTGAGCCCAGCACACCACCATCCCTGGGAGGCATGCAATTTGCAACCCAATTGGGAATCACAAACAGTGTCTGGGACACTTATACATTGTGATCTGCGAGTCGCAAACTGCGACTCACAATTTGACGCAATTTGCGACTCGCAAATCACAAGGGTCATACATCTGGCCCTTAATGCCTCCAGTGTACACATTATGCAACATGATCACTCTTCAGGATTGTGTTAAATTCTACTGTGCAATACACTTTATTGGTGCAATAGAATTACTCACCTGTGCAAGGTATTTGATTAGTACACAAGATTTTAGTTGTACTTTGCTCCTATTGCAAAAGTATCAACCATTTAGGCTAAAATCCAGTAAAATAGCAAGATCTCATGAGGCTTCAATGATATCTCATCAGACCTCATGAATCTCGGAACGCCATACAAGTGAACCCAGTTGCGTTGCTTATTAGTCTCATGATCTGACATCTGGTTGCATTCCTGAGAAACTCCTGTGCTGGAAGCAAGAGTTAGAGGCAAAAAGGCTAAGAAATCAAACAGCGCTTTCCAAAATCTGTGAGTTGCGCTGTGATAGACCTGCATTTTCTGAGATCAGAACATAGTAAGAGACAGGGTGATAATGTGAAACAGTAGTTGCTGTTGAAAGTCATGAATGAACCATAGGTGTTGATAAGGTAACAAACGGCCAAAAGGTATTTTTGAGATCATAATCAGAAGCCTAAGAAATCTATTGATATTTAAAAAATGGAAACGAAATGTTAGATCTCACACTATCCGCCTGGGGGAAAGAGGGGGAATAAAATAAGAAAAGAGAGACTTTGGATACTGGATCTGCTCAGCACCTGTGCAACAGTGCATAACAGGATTTGTCACTTTTAAGACTTTCTAAGTTTGCGAGGTAGTTGTTTACTAGACCAGAACCTCTGGCTTCGCGATGAAGCCATGCACTGGAGATAACAAGAGGAGGCATTTACCAACAGTACACTAACAAGTCTTTACATACACAAACATGCATCAACTTTAGTGACACCGACTTACAAGCTTGATCAGCACCTCGGCATGAGAGCAGAGTAACCAAAATCACAGAGTGGAATGTGGCACTCCTAGGAATAAACTTGAGATACAGATTGAAGTTATTGGCACTCCTAGGGATAAACTTAGAACATAGGTTGGATTTGCTGGTACTCACCAAGATACATTCGGAGCAAACGTTGGAGTTACTTGCACTCCTAGGGATACACTTGGACCAAAGGTTGGACTTACTTGCACTCCTAGGGATACAATGTGAAGTGCTTTCTCTTGGCACTACTGTTCCTCAGAGAAACATAGGACTAAAGTCTTTAATTCTTGTGTGGTGACAGTTCTAGCATCAAGGTTGTAAGAAGCGTCTGGAGGATAAACACACAAGAAATGCTGGATGAAATCACAGAGCGGACATGGAGGAAAAGTCTATAGTCTTTGAAGACAGGGATACGCGGTCCTGTTTACTACTGTAGGAGGTTTACTGCGCACTAACCAACCTGATATCAAGTACTTAGCCTAGATCTTTCACTTGACTGAATTTTGAAAAAGATTTTGAGGCTTTGACTCAGGGAGTTGCGGGGGAGATCCTTAGTAGCTGTGCAGGAGGGATTGAGGAGGAAGACATCAAGGGAGCGGGTGCCACGAAACCACCGGTTCAGATGGACTTTAAGGAGGCTGGAGCACTTCTTGGTTCAGACAGGATTCTTCAGGAGAGAGGGAAGGGTGAAGCATGTTTCAGCAGGAAGGGAGGCCAAGCCCTTTCGGCAGAGTGTAGATACCCTCTTGAAGACTCAACGGATGTTGCTAGATCATGTGTGGATATTGTGGCACATAGCCATCTGGAAGGTTCGCAAACCTTGGGGAAAACACATGTTAGAACACTCTCTTTGACCTTACAGAATGGGCAGGTGCAAATTGTTGATCAGAACCAAATAACAGGTAACAAATGTATTGTTTTCGTTTGAATGTGCATAATGGAAAACAACACCAAGGCCCCAGTAACAGCGAGAGCAAGGCTTGCTATTGACTCACGTGATTCTGGGGGAAGCTTGCAGAAATTTAATGGAAAGCCATGCCAATGTCCTAGGAACAGCGACAGCAGTTAATCCATTCGTTCACCGGATTTGGGGAATACTTGCAGGGGTTCAAGCGTAATAAAAATTTAGGGTGCTGGGGAAGCATCGGTCATGAGGGTGATGGGGAGCATCAGTCATGAGGGAGCTGGGTGGACAGCAGTTATGAGGGCGCTGGGGAAACAACAGTCACAAGGGTGTTGAGGGAACATCGGTCATGGGGATGCTGGAAAAACAACAGTCTTGATATCATAGCATGCCATAGGGTGCCATAGGGGTAAACCAACACAAGCCCTGCACCCTAGACCACTAATGAGAGGACACAATTATATTATTATTATTATTATTATTATTGCATTTATAGAGCACCTGGTTACACTAACTAGTGTGTCCCCGCGCTATGTATGGTCCCAATCAACTTGTTCCGAAGATCTTCAACGGCTAGTCCGATGTCATCTCTGTCCTAATCTTTCGGGAACAGGAATGTTTTAGCTCTTTGCGGAATTCCTGCTCTGATGTTTCTAGGTGAAGCTTCTGTGGTAGCTTATTCCATTGTTGAGCTGCCATGACTCTATAGGAGTATCCACCCATTCTCACCCTGCTAAACTTAGGGACTGATACCTGTCCAGTCCCGCTAGATCTTAACTGACGAGTTGGATGGTAAGGGCTTAGCAGATTACGGAGATAAGTGGGTCCCTTCCCCTCTAGAATGCAATGTCCTATACAGAGGGCTTTAAATGTCACT
Organism: Lissotriton vulgaris; assembly: GCF_964263255.1. Lineage (NCBI taxonomy): Eukaryota > Metazoa > Chordata > Amphibia > Caudata > Salamandridae > Lissotriton > Lissotriton vulgaris. The sequence goes on along the minus strand of NC_141686.1, from coordinate 174,387,576 downwards.
CGCTCCCTAATAGGTAGCCAATGCAGAGATTTAAGTGCTTTCTTAGAAGAGGCCTTCGTGGGCAGCAGGAGAATTAGGCGAGCCGCCACATTCTGCACGCGCTGCAGGTGTCAAGATTACGTTCCACAGGATCCGGTTGTTGCTAATGGGGGTCCACCTCCTAACGTTACCAGCTCCCTGATCTTATATCACAGGGAATTGGAACCATTAAGTGAGGGAAGTCAGGAACGGGGAGGGGACTGCTGGGACAAAGGCTCTGAAACGATATAAGAACATAAAACACGGTTAAACACAGCATAGCTATATCATGACTACTCTCTTCAATTCTCGCTAAGAGTGGAACGCCTGTTGGCACATGAACACACCTGACCCACAGAGTCTATTAATACCCAGCAGAGTATACAGAGGAGACAATGATGGTGTTTTAGCTCTCTCCAAATGAGAGAGCCACTGACTCTCAGCAACTTCCTGAAAATACAGCAAAAGCAAAGTACACCTAAGGTTCCTTAGGATTGTAACAATGTTCATCAACACCTGGAATATTGTAAAGCCATATCCAGCTCGTGGCAAAAAGGAAATAGGATGAGGTTGAATCCCAACCAAAAACAAAATAAACTGTAGAATGTGGCAGCTACCACTATAATCCGCTCTTTAGAGAAACGAAGTACACACAAGGAATAACGCCAGCAAGTGGTTGGCCAACATACCTTGCTCCGCTACAAACGCCGGAATGATTAATCATCTACGGTAGCGCGTGGCCATAGACACACTGCGCTCCGCTCATAGGAAGGAAGAAATGGAGAACACAGTAACATGTGGAAGCCACCACTATGTTCCCCGATCCATTGGTGATTGGAAGGAGCACTGCAGAGACGCGTGGCCAGCCGACACACGGCGTTTCTGAATTCAGCATAAGCGCAGCCGCGCAAAAACACCTCGGAGCCCCGAGGACCAGAGAGAGTTGAGAGACTAACGGTAACGTGTGGTCGGACGACTCACGACGTTCCGTTGTATGTAAAAGGAGGAGCAGATAGTCGCACACTCACCCGCCGCACAAGATAGCCTCCGAACAACGAGGCGGAAGCAGGCAAGCAAAGTTTCGAGACCCGTTCCTACGGATCTCTAGCAAGGAACTGGAAACCAAACAGAATTACGCGCATCTGCACATGCGCGCGATGTCGATAAGTACCTTCCTGGTACCAAGGCTCATGGGACTTGTAGTTCATACGCTAGGTAGGAGCGAGGGGAGCCCGAACCCTGACAGTAGGTCCTCCTCCTCAGCGCCTCCTAGGGCCAGGCTTAGCCGGGAATCATGCATGAAAGCAACGCACAGCCGCAGGAGCGTGTACGTTATGATGAGGCTCCCAGGTATTATCCTCAGCCGAATACCCTTTCCAAGCAACCAAGTACCACAGGGCGCCACGTTTCCATTTCGAATCACGAATGCACCTCACCTCGTATTCATCCCCACCATCAACCAACACTGGAGGAGCTGCCTTCCTGACGCTTGACAAGGCGGGTTTCAGAAGACTGCTGTGCAACACAGGGTGGATTCGCATACTCGCAGGCAGCTTCAACTTGAAAGCCACAGGGTTCACTTTCTTAACGATGTCATATGGACCGATGAAGCGAGGATGGAACACACTTCGCAGTTTGAATCTTATGTTCCTGGTAGAGAGCCAGACCCTGTCCCCCACCTGATAGTCAGGGCCATCCCTATGATGAACATCGGCCCACCGTTTTAAGCCACTTTGGCCCTGTTTAAATGCTTGATGAGCTGCTTCTGTACGGAGTGCAGCTTCCTCACTCTGTTATACACGGAGGGCTGAGCAGACACGCTCTCAGGAATTTTAACAGGAAGGATGTTAGCATCAACCCCATATGTGGCATAAAAAAGAGACACACCTGCAGAGCAATGCCAGGCGTTGTTGTATGCCAATTCAGCCATCCACAACAATGACACCCATGAGTCCTGTGCTGTATTGGCATAACAACGGAGGTATTTCTTTAGTGTCTGGTTTAGCCTCTCCATTTGTCCATCGTCTGAGGATGAAAGCTTGTGGACAAAGACGACTTGATCTGTAACGCAGTGCACCAGTATTTCCAGAATCTGGATATGAATTGGGGGCCCCTGTCTGAGACAATGACCTCAGGTACCCCGTGTAAACGAATCACTTCCGTGAGGAGCAGTTGTGCCGTTTGACCAGCCATAGGTAGGTTGATGCAAGGTATAAAGTGTCCCAGTTTGGTCAGGCTGTCCACTACTACCAGAATTGCCGATTTGCCCTGATCAGAAGGCAACCCAGTCACAAAGTCCAAACTTATCGTTTGCCAGGGTCTTCTGGGTGTAGGCATGGGTATCAGTTTACCTCTCTTCATTCCGCTGTCAGTCTTTGAACATGCACAAACATCACAACGGGCTACCCATAAGGAAACGTCTTTTCTCAAAGTCAACCACCAGAAGTGTCTCTGGACCAAATGAATTGCTTTGAGCACTCCCTGATGACCTGCCAGGGGAGACACATGACACCACCGAAAAGCCTCTTGCTGTAAGGCAATGGATGGCAAGAACAGCTGGGTGTTAACAAAAGGCAACCCCTTCTTCATGGATCGATTACTGTCTTTCGCCGCCCAGGAATCCCAAAGAGAAGGGGTTTTAGCGTTCCGTACCTTACTCAGGAATGTTTCCGCACTGAGTACACAAACTACCTTCGCGGGTTTTATTATGGATTCCATTGCAGGAACAGTTACGGTATCACCTTCGTCTTGTCTGGACAGTGCGTCAGCCTTTCTGTTCTCACTGCCTGGTCTGAATGTAATGACAAAGTTATTTCGGCAAAAAACAGCATCCATCTCATCTGGCGTTGAGATAGAAGCCTGGCCGTTTGCATGTATTGTAGATTCCGGTGATCTGAATACACGGTCACCGGGTGTTCAGCACCCCAAAGGTATTGTCTCCATTCCTGGAAGGCCCTCTTTACCGCCAAGAGTTCTTTTTCGGAGATTGTATAGTTCTTTTCGGCCGTATTCATGTTTCTGGAAAGGTATGCCACCGGATGTAGTTGTCCGGTCTCCGAGTCTCTTTGCGAAAGGATAGCTCCGAGGGCCTCATCGGAGGCATCCGCTTCTACGATGAAAGGCAACTCGGTTTTTGCATGGGCCAACACATGGGCAGAAGTGAACGCCTTTTTCAAGCACTCAAAGGCCTGTTCAGCCTCCAACGACCAACTGAATTTCACTCCCTTCCTGAGCAAAGGTGTCAGGGGAACTGTCATCTGCGAGAACCCCACAATGAAACGCCTGTAGTAATTAGCAAAGCCCAAGAAGCTCTGTACCTCCTTTACTGACTTAGGAGTAGGCCATTCTTGGACTGCTAAGACTTTGCGATCAGACATGCGCAGACCCTCGGGGTGTAACATAACCCCCAGGAATTCAACAGTGTCTACCCCAAACTCACACTTGCTTAACTTGCAATACAGTTTATGTTCCCTCAGTTTCTGGAGTACCATGATGACCTGTGCTGTGTGTGTGTCAACCTCCTCAGAGTAAATCAGAATGTCATCTATATATACAACCACCCAGATGTCCATATATGCTATGCTATGCTATGGTTTTGGTAAAGCGCGACAGCTGCCCCAGCAATGAGGCGTCCCGGCGCTAGGAACCCAGAGCCTGGTCAGAGGGGGGGGGGACAGGACAGAGGGGGGGTTATAGGCAGGGGAATAGAAGTGTTTTCACCGCTTTTCTTGAATGCTGGTAGATTGTCTATTGAGCGGATGTGTTGTGGCACTCTCAACACGTCAACACGTCTCTCAACACGTCATTCAGAAAAAACTCAAAAGCGGCAGGGGCATTTCAAAGCCCAAATGGCATGACCAGATATTCGTATAAGCCATAATGGGTCTTAAATGCAGCCTTCCACTCATCCCCTGCTCTGACGCGGAGGTCAAGCCTGGTATATATCTTGGCGTTACGAACCTGATCCAGTAATACCGTAATGAGGGGTAAAGGATATCTATTGCGAACAGTAACCTTATTGACCTTGCGATAATCCACGCAAGCCCGTAGATCACCATTCGCCTTAGAAATAAAAAACAAAGAAGAAGCTTAAGGTGAGCGGGAAGGGCTGATAAAACCTATCTTCCCATAGTGGTCTAGATATTCCTTCAGGTGCTTTGTTTCAGGGACTGATAAAGCATATACCCTACACGTGGAGATCACTGCGCCTTCCACCAGGTCTATCCGGCAGTCGTATTCCCTATGTGGGGGTAACTGCTCAGCCATAGCTTCACTGCACACATCCTGAAACCCTTGATAGCAGGGAGGCAGGACCACCACCTTTTCTGCCGCAGTGGCTAGACAATGGGAGTATGTTAACGCTACTACATGGGGAGCTTGTTCAGACACGATATGGACCTTACAACTAGGATCTATGAACTGTAGGGTCTTTACTCTCCAATCCACCAAAGGATTGTGGTGGCTCAGCCACGGCATACCCAGAATGACTTAATATTGGGGTGCCTCTATAATGTTTAGACATAACTCCTCGCTATGCACCCCCCCCCCCCCCCCCCGGGACAGGCAAGGACAACACAAGGTCTTCTGTTCTTTCAGTTATGAGGCCTGATTTCAGCGGTTTGCCATCTACTGCCCATACTTCCTCCGGGCTATCTCTCCAAATCCTGCTTAATGCCAAAGAGGTTACTAAGCCGCTATCTACAAAATTCCCCGTAGCCCCTGAGTCAACCATTACCATTACTTGGTGAACCTGAGCCTGGTTTTCCAGGGACATGGTGAGCACAATGTGCGATTCATGTTCTTGTATTTTTGGGGCTGTGAGAGAAGGAAGTTTCCAGTTCTTCTCTTCCCTCGCTACTGGGGTTACATCCTCCGTAGATATTGAGGATACGGTCGCTTTCTTGTTTCTTGACCAAGTCCCTGAAGCCCTAGGTTTCGTGGGACATTCCCTGACATAATGACCCTTTTTCCCGCAATACATGCACAGACCTAAGACTCTACGGCTTTCTCTCTCTGCTCTAGACAAAGGGGCCCTTACCGCTCCTATTTCCATGGGTTTGCTACCTGTGTCTGTAGGTTGGCTTACCTTGCGAGGGGAAAACTCAGGGCGATAGTTCCCTCTCTCAGCCTTGCGTCTCTCACCCCCTCTTTCTGTGAGCCTCCCATCCAGACGTAGGGAAATGTTAATCATGTCAGAGCATGTGAGAGGCTGAGGATCTATCTGCGCTATAACATCCTTTAAGCCCACGCGTAGCCCTTGATAGTATATAGACATTCTCTTCTCTTCAGGCCATGCTGTCTCTGCTACCAACCTGTTAAAGGTGGTGAGGTATGTTACCAGATCTTGTCTCCCTTGTCTTAACTCTAATAGCTCTCTGTCAGCGCTAAAGGTGGTGGCCCTCCTATCAAACACCTTCTCAAACTCCGCACGGAATGCCGTCCAGTTAGATAAGATGGCATCGTCATTCCGCACCAGAGGCACTGCCCAGTTGGCCGCGTCACTGCTTAAATAAGAAATCGCGAAAGCTACACGCGAATGGTTGGAAGGGAATGAAGAAGGCTTACAAGAAAAGTTCATCAATACTTGAGTTAAGAAAACCTGAGTTTTAGTTGGATCGCCAGAATACCTCTCGGGGTTAGCCAGTGGAATGGGAGGGGGTACCGTAACCTGAATAGGAGGAGCAGCAGCTGTGGCGTCAAACGGATTTCTGGCTAACTTGTCCACCTTTTCACGCAAAGCAGCTGCTTCAGACTTAGAGGCAATCAACTCCTGCTGTACTAAGACCAGTGCTTGAAGCACATCATCCATGGAGGCCATGATTCCGAGAACCACCGGATCGGGTGGAACACAATTTGTGGGCCTGTAATTCTGTCAAGATTACGTTCCACAGGATCCGGTTGTTGCTAATGGAGGTCCACCTCCTAACGTTACCAGCTCCCTGATCTTATATCACAGGGAATTGGAACCATTGAGGGAAGTCAGGAACGGGGAGGGGACTGCTGGAACAAAGGCTCTGAAACGATATAAGAACATAAAACACGGTCAAACACAGCATAGCTATATCATGACTACTCTCTTCAATTCTCGCTAAGAGTGGAACGCCTGTTGGCACATGAACACACCTGAACCACAGAGTCTATTAATACCCAGCAGAGTATACAGAGGAGACAAGAATGGTGTCTTAGCTCGCTCCAAATGAGAGAGCCACTGACTCTCAGCAACTTCCTGAAAATACAGCAAAAGCAAAGTACACCAAAGGTTCATAGGATTGTAACAATGTTCATCAACACCTGGAATATTGTAAAGCCATATCCAGCTCGTGGCAAAAAGGAAATAGGATGAGGTTGAATCCTAACCAAAAACAAAATAAACTGTAGAATGTGGCAGCTACCACTATAATCCGCTCTTTAGAGAAACGAAGTACACACAAGGAATCACGGCAGCAAGTGGTTGGCCAACACACCTTGCTCCGCTACAAACGCCGGAATGATTAATCATCTACGGTAGCGCATGGCCATAGACACACTGCGCTCCGCTCATAGGAAGGAAGAAATGGAGAACACAGTAACATGTGGCAGCCACCACTATGTTCCGCGATCCATTGGTGATTGGAAGGAGCACTGCAGAGACGCGTGGCCAGCCGACACACGGCGTTCTGAATTCAGCATAAGCGCAGCCGCGCAAAAACACCTCGGAGCCCAGAGGACCGGAGAGAGTTGAGAGACTAACGGTAACGTGTGATCGGACGACTCACGACGTTCCGTTGTATGTAAAAGGAGGAGCAGATAGTCGCACACTCACCCGCCGCACAACGGTGATATAAGATAGCCTCCGAACAACGAGGCGGAAGCAGCCAAGCAAAGTATCGAGACCCGTTCCTACGGATCTCCAGCAAGGAACTGGAAACCAAACAGAATTACGCGCATCCGCACATGCACCCGATGTCGATAAGTACTTTCCTGGTACCAAGGCTCATGGGACTTGTAGTTCATACGCTAGGTAGGCGCGAGGGGAGCCCGAACCCTGACAGCAGGCTTAGAGTGCATTTAGCACTGGCCCCTAAATACAGGACATTTCCATAGTCCAATCTGGACGCAATTAAGGCATGGACCATGGTTTTTCTGGCAGATAGAGGGAGTATGTCCAGTGTCTTCCTCAAGACCCTCAAGATGCCAAAGCACGTCCCTGCCAGCTGTGTAGTCTGATGCTCGAATGATATTTTGTTATTGAGCCATACCCCCAGATTTCTCACTGGATTGCTGGGGGTAGGTGGAAGACCCAAGGCATGGGGCCACCATGCCGAGGTCCACACTGATGGAGCCTTCCCCACTATCAGAACCTCCGTCTTATTGCCATTGAACTTAAGGCAGTTACTTGCCATCCATGCAGCAAGCTGCTGCAGACAGGAGATAAAGTAAGTGGCAGTCAGTTCTTTCGATTGTGTCAGGGTTGCGACCAGTTGCGTGTTGTCAGCGTAGGACACGGCTTTTACTCCAAAGGAGTCAGTGGTTTTTGCTACGGGAGCCACGTACAAATTAAAAAGGGTTGGGCTCAAACTAGAACCTTGCTGCACTCCCTGCATTAAGCTAATGCTCTTAGAGCGAAATGATCCCTGTGCTACTTGGAAACTCCTGTCGGACAAAAAGGATTTCATCCAGTCCCATGCTTTACCCACCACTCCTCCACTCTTCAGACACTGCAGCAATGTGTCGTGGGCTACAGTGTCGAAGGCTGCACTGAGGTCGATCAAAATCAGTGCCGCCGTTTGACCCTCGTCAGCATATTTCCGTAAAATCTCTGTAGATAACAGAAGTGCTGACTCTGTCGAGTGGAGGACGCGAAAACCCAATTGTGTGGGGTGGAGCAATCCGTTTGCCTTAATATGGGCTGACAACTGGTTATTTACAACCTTTTCAGCAATCTTAGCGAAATACGGCAGGAGTGAGATAGGTCTTAGGTTCTCGAGATGTTCCATGCTCAAGTTGAGCTTTTTCCTCTGTGGTAAATATTTTAGTAATCTACCTTGATCGGAATTTCTATAATATCAATAAGGTCAAGCATGAAGAGCAGAGTCCGTGGTGGTTAGAATTCAGGGTCTTTATTCAGTAACTCGAGTTAAGGGAGAGCTCCGTCACCTAAGGAGGCTCGGGAATAGTCTCTACTTTAATCAAAGAAAACATGGTATTTATACATTCTTGACATAGAAAAGGGGAAGGAGCTTCCCTTTCAGTTATTCGTGTTGTAATCATACAGAAGTCATGTTAGGAGGCAGCGTAACTGTGTCATAATCATGAGGAAGTCACGGCAGAAGCAGAGTGTTGAGAAATAACCCTAGGCTGGTTCCTTAGATGAGAGAGAGAGAGAAATGGTCGTGACAGGATGTCTGGTGTCGTGTCTTAGCAAACAGGCGCTGGTTTCTCGGAATTGGTCGTTGTGTCTTGGCAAATGGGGGCTTATTTCTCGGAATCCACCTGACCATAAGAGTGTGTGGTTGCAATGGGGCTCGTTTCTCGGAATCGGCTTGGACATAAGAATGTGTGGTTGCAGTTAGAGGAAGAAGTGCGTTGTGTGCAACCATACGTTTATGTGCCCAGGTTTTCTAGTCTCCATCATGATGAGCTCGGGACGTAAAAGAGAGGGTGTATAATGGGACATAATATAACGAAAAAAATATTCATTTTCCACATTCCCTCCTTGTCCCATAATATACCCTTTTACGATTGTCTTTCTTAATCTACCTCTATGTTCATTAGGTTGTCCACTTGTTCCTGTAACATAATCTCTTCCTTCTTTTTCTTTCTAGTTTGGGGTCTGGGAATGCAGAAACTACAGAGTGCTGGGCCACATTGAATACAGAGGCAACAGGTGAAGAGAATGGCTAGAGCGAGACCTATGACTGTAAGTGCCTTCCATCCCCATGAGGACAGGAGGCCCCAGAGCCATCCCGTCAGGGACCAGGCATCAGTGTCTGCATCTAGTTTTCTGGAAAGTACATGAAGGCGGGAAATAGCAGAATACACCGAGGGTGCATTATCTGGAATATATATACAGCAGCTGGACCCGATCAGTTCGCATACGCCACCACGGTCGGCCAATATAATATCTAGGACCATACAGTTCTGCAACGTCATGAGTCTGTCGGCAGCCATCTCAGCCGTGATGTTGCTTAATGCACCGGCTGTTTCGTTTATGGCTCCCTGGACTACACAAGTCAGTTGTCTTATGTTGCGGCTGTAGATCATAGGCCCCCAGAAAGGGATGATTCCTTTGAAGAAATCGCCAGCCTCTTGGTCCGCTGAATCTTCAGCATCTATAACCCCCCCTTCGCCGTCTATTAATTACGGTCGGAGGATCACTTAGATGGTAATCTGCTGGGGTAGTGTAGGTAGGGGGGAGGAGGAATGCAATGTAGCACTTCCCGGACCAGCGTTGAGGTAGCCAAGTTTTTTTGCGTGAGGTCTACAGATAGAATAGGTGTTGGGGCAGTGGCCATCGTTGGGAAATTTAGGTCAGGAAGGGTGTATGTCTTATTACACTCACTGTCTCCCATTTTCTGACCCTTGCCCTTTCCTCTTACTCAAAATAGGCCCTTATGGGGCACGGCCCATCGTCGCTGTTCTGTCTGTCTTTTTTGGACGGAAAACGTCTCCCTAAAGGAGGTAGTGTTGTTAAAAAGGGAATAACTGGTATTTTCATTATTATCTGCTCGTCCCCATGTCGCGGTGAAATTTACCATCGTTTCAACGGCTCGTACTGTCTTTGTTTTAATTTCATTCCAGGTACTAGTGTTCTTGGTCTTGATCTCAGGAATGTTTCTAACAGAAGCGGAGAATATCATGGAGAATGCATAGGTAGATCCAGCATAGCCAAAAGGGAGAGGAATAAAAGGCATTCCTCCGTGTACGGAATGTGGCATTAAACCACAGACCAAACAGTTGGTTTTGTTAATAACCATTTGGTGTTGGTGGAGTGTGGAGATGAACGTGTTATTGAAAAATTATTTTCTTCTATTTTCGAGATGTGGAGGGAGATATACATGTGAATGCATAGCTGTGTTATTCAAAAGCATGGGGGAAGAAGGTGGGAAAGCTAGATGTAGGAACCAACCTAGGCAAGCCGTGATACAAAAAATAAGAATCATCATAGAGAGGAAAATTTAAACTTTGTTATGCAATAATTTTACGATTTTAAACATATTTTCCATGATTTGTTGCTAGTCTGAGTCGATTATGCATACATGACCGGACACTTCCCAGTAACCACTTCACCAAAACTACGTCTTGGACTTAATCAGCCACCGGTAGGTCGAGGTCAGATGCAATGTCTCTAGCTTGTTTCTGATGGGATCGCAGCCGCGATCTGTACTCTTCTTGAGGGGAAAGTTCAGGAAGGGGTGAAATAAAGTCTGTCGCTTCAATGTCTATATTCTCAGGGTTAGCAAAAATGTCAGTAGGAGTTGGTCCGAAGAATTTCTTGCAGTGGCTAGCATGTAGCCATCCTTTTCTTCCTTCGACCTTGACTGCAGTCCTCGTCGTGAGTAGCACCAGCTTGGGAGACGTTCACCTTCTTTCCAGGGGACTGGCACGGTCAAAATTTCTAATGAGGATCCAGTCCCCGGGTTGGATGGCATGTTCCTCGGGCGTTGTTTTGTCTGGAAAGGCTGCAGCCACCTGTGAACGACAAGAACGTAGTGCAGACATCAAGGAAGCTAGGTAATCCGTCAAAACATTTGAATCAATATCAGTTAACTTTCTAGGGGATGGGACGCCCCAGATATTCGGAGGTCTCTCATATGTGACTTCGAAGGGGGACAGACCCGTCCGGGAATGTGCCACCATTCGCATGTAGAAGAGAGCAACCGGAAGAGCTGTAACCCAGTCTATTTGTTTGTCAGCACATATTTTAGCTAGCTTGGTCTTTAGAGTCTGATTATGTCGTTCGACTAAGCCTGCTGCTTGGGGGTGTCGAACACAGTGGAATTTCCAGGTATACCCTAACAGTAAGGAAACAGCCTCCATTAGTTTAGAGGAAAATGGTTGTCCGTTGTCAGAGTATATGAATCTTGGCAACCCATATCGGGGGAAAAATTCCCTCACCAATTGTGTAGCTGTCATTTGGGTACCGTAGTCTAGGACGGGGTATGCTTCAGTCCATCGGGTCAAGGTACAGACTGCTACGGGGACATACTTATGTCCTCGACATCTTTCCATTTGTATGTAGTCCATTGGGGGACTTCAAAGGGGTGATTTGGGGGATGGAACCCTCCTTGTTCAATCGAGACACTTTTCCCTGGATTGAACTGACAGCAAATCATACAGGTTCGTACTTTTTGTTTGGCTGCTGAGCGCAGATGCTTGTTATGCCATACCAAATTTAGGCTATCCAACATTCCTTTTTCTTCTAGGTGTGCAGGACCATGGGCAGTTTCTATGATTACAGGAACCATTATGTCAGGGAGAAACCATTTGGATGTATCTTTTGTTACCCAGCCCTGATCTGTGTGAGAACATCCCTCTTCTTCCCATTTTCTCTTTTCAGTCTCTGTAGCTTGGTTTTGGATGTCTACTACATCTTTGGTAGGATCGATAACTGGATAAACAGTCTTAATGGTAGTTTCAGTATTCAGTGTTCCTGTCTGAGCAGCTTGTTTAGCTGTGGCATCCGCCAGAGCATTACCTCGGGTGATGGAGTCTATGACTTTTGTGTGTGACTTGCATTTCAGTATAGCTACTTCTGTGGGTCTGTGTATTGATCCTAGTAGTTGAAGAATAAGATCCCCATGTTGTATTTTGGTTCCATGAGAGGTCAGAAAACCTCTCTCCTTCCACAAAATTCCGAAGTTGTGGACTACGCCGAACGCGTATTGTGAATCAGTGTAGATGTTAACCCGTTTCCCTTTGGACCACTCACATGCTTGTGTAAGGGCTATGAGTTCTGTTGCTTGGGCTGACTGCACGGGTCTTCTGGCTGTTAGGAGGACCGTATTTTCTGTAGTGACAGCATAAGCTGCTGAAAGTTCGCCTGTTTGGAGGTGCTTGCAGGAACCATCTACGAACAGTGTGTGTTCGGGTGCACTTAGAGGTACGTCTACAAGATCAGACCAGGGCTTTGTGACTAGTTCGACTAACTCCAAGCAGTCGTGAGTGGGTAGCAGTGTAGCTGGGTTGAGGATATTGCATCATTTGATGATAATGTGGGGTTGGAATAATGTGACTTCATAACCTGTGAGACGAGCTATGGTCAAGTGTTGTGTCTGTGTCCTATTCAAAAGTAATTCTACCGCATGTGGGACTTGTACCTCAAGAGGATTTCCTAGCACTATGGAATCACTTTGTCGAATTGCCAGAGCCGTAGCTGCAACGGATTTTAAACAGGCAGGCAAATCTTGTGCAACAGGGTCAAGAGTACTGGAGAAATAAGCACAGGGACGATGTTTATTGGCCTGTGTTTGTGTGAGCACTGACAAGGCTGTACCTTCCCGTTTCGTGACGAAGAGGACAAAAGGTTTGGCATAATCTGGTGTAGCTAGGACAGGTGAAGAGCATAATGCTTGTTTGAGAGTGTCAAAAGCAAAGGTATGGTCAGGTGTCCATGGCAATGGAGAAGAGGTGGCAAAATCGGAGGTCGTTAATTGTATCAGGGGTTTGGCCAAATAGGAGAACTGGGGAATCCACTGCCTACAATAGGAAGTGAGGCCAATAAAGGCACGGACTTCTTTCTGTGTCGTGGGGACAGGAATGTTAAAAATGAGTTGGATTCTTTCAGGTGTAAGTGCCCTACCCTCCTTTGACAGCAGGTGTCCTAAGTATGCCACCTGCTGTAAACACAATTGTAATTTAGATGGTGATACTTTGTGGCCATGTTTTGCAAGAAACATTAGGACAGTTCGTGAGGCTTGTTCGCATTCTGGTTCGGAACGTGCAGTGATCAGTAAGTCATCGACATATTGTAACAATGTCGTATTGGAGGGCAGAACAATGTCATCCAACTGTCTTTTAAGTGCCTGACTGTAGATACTGGGACTTTCTGTGTACCCTTGAGGAGCTCTTGTGAAACAAAAACTACGACCTTACAGTGAGAATCCAAATAGATATTGACTGTCTGGATTAATGCGTATACTGAAGAAAGCATTTTTAAGGTCAATAACTAAAATGTGTGGCATCAGGATCTATAGCTGTCAGCAGAGTACTGATGTCTGAGACCACAGGGTACTGTGGTACCACACATTTATTGAGTTCACGTAAGTCAACCACAAGTCTGTAAACTGGTGGTGCACCGTCATCTGTCTTCTTTCGCACTGGTAAAACTTGGTGAATTACATATTTTGGAAGGTACCTCCCTGACTACTCCTTTTTGTATCAAGTCATCGATAAACTGAATAAGGGCTTGTTCCGCATCTGGAGGTAACTTGTATTGGCAGACACGAGGTAGGACAACACCTTCCTTCAACGTGACTATGTGTGGCGTAATATCCATGAACCCTACGCCAGTTGGATCCGTAGCCCATAATGTAGTAGGAATGTCCCTTAATCTGACATCTAACTCTTGTGTCGTGAAATGACCTTTGAAATCTCGAAGGAATAGTCAGATTCCTTCCGGGGAACAGCATATCACAGCACCCAGTTCCTTTAATGTCTGGATGCCAAGTAGATTTTCGGGACAGGACTTAGTAAGTACCAAATCGGTGGAAGCTGTAAGAGGGCCAACCTGAAGTGATACTGGTTCAGAAACTTTGTTAATGACTGGCGTACCTGAGAAACCCAAGGAAATACTATTTGAGCCAGAGAGGGGTACCCTGGGAACTTTGTTGTGTTGTACTGTCGTCCTACTGGCCCCGGTGTCAATTCGAAATTTTGTTTCTTTACCTAGGAGCTTAGCATGTACATAGGGACCCTTTTGGTCGACCAAGACCGGGATCAGTGGACGACTATCGTGTTCCTCCGAGCTGTCTCATGAAATTGTAGGGAATTCAGGATATGATGCCACTGGATACTGATAGAGTTGTGTGGCTATTTTAGTATCAGTTGGGGGAGTTGATGTTGGAGCAGAGGGATGAGTGGTATAGGTGCGAGGCTGTGTCTTTCCAGTAGCAATATTGTGTTGTAAGACTGGACAGTCACGTACAAAATGGCCAGGCTTTTTTCAATAATTACAGGTAACCTTTTCTTGTGTTTCTGGACGTTGCTTATGAGTCTGAGGAATTGTATTGGTCTGTGCTACCAATATCTTCATTTTAGTATCTTTTGTCATCTTTTTCTCCTGTTCCTGTTCATCTCTAATTCTGTTCTGATGGTACTGGAGCATCTGAAGTGCTTGTGAAGGGGAACTTGCTTGCCAAGTGCTTTCAACCTTTAATACCCTATCTTTGATCTGAGGTAAGGCATTTTTTACAAATTTTGAGACAAACAACCGGCTATAGGCGTCTCCACCTGAGGAGAGACCTATATTGATAGGGAAACATTTCTCTAATCTTGTATAATAGTCCCCTATATCTTCATCTGGTTTTTGTTTGCATGCAGAGATAGCATCCCAATCTTACTTTTTGGTGGCCAATAACTGGGAGAGTATTTTTGGGAGAAGGCGAGGGAGTTCCAGTACTAGAGGTCCCAAGCCTTGTCCAGGAGTACGAGTAGTTTCTTCTGTCTCTAAAGCTGTCCATGCTATCTTTTTCCCTTCCACCTCCCAATCTTTCCCTTTTAGTTTGTCGTATGTTCCTTGAGGCAGTAGGACTTTGAGGAGAATATTGAGGTCCTTATAAGTAAAGGAACTGTAAAGGACAGTTCCGAGAGACTCTTTGTAGTGGTAAAATGGATTTATTGGGAACAGAGACACGAGTGCGTGTCTCTACTAAATGGGGCCAGGGAGCAACTGCCTGTCATGGAATCTGGCGGGTCACCACAGGAACCCATTTGAAGAATATCTTTGAGTTCCCTATGGAAACCCATAGGATCTTTTTCATGAGAAGGGACCATTTTCTTCATTTCTAATATCTCTAGTTTTGTCAGGGGAGTGCAGACAAATGTTTGTTGTAGCTTTCCTGCAGAATCTATAACGGGATATACTTCTCAGAGAGGAAATTGACCTTGGCCATACTGAGGGAGATTTGGGTCATAAACATTAGAAAGGTATTGGACATAGCGTTGTCGTTGATCTAGGAAAATGTTTAGGAATTCTTGTCCCCTTGTCACCCACCTCCCTTCTAGACAGTCTCGTAAGAGAGGATGTAAAATTTTGGGCGGGTAGCTAGTGTCTTCATATAATGTAATGAGGTGTTGAACCATATAGATACTGGCTAGTCTTTGAGATGTCATGGGGAGCGATAAAAACATTCGAGCGACTATGTCAGGGCCGTATATAGAGTATTGGGACACCCAATGGGTGCTTGATCAAGCGAATTCTTTTTCTTGTGTGGTGAGTGGAGGTTCGTCATCCATCCAATCATCCAAAGCTTCTTGTGTTAGTTGGAACAATCTATCTGAAGAAGCGGACTTTTTTTAGTCTTATTCCTGAGTTGTCCGCTACTTTGGGAACGAGGGATACGGGAACGTACTTCTCCTGTAAAAGCAGTTCCTTCTTCCCTGTCTTCGTCTGTACCCCCATTCTGGATCTCTTGGGTAGGGACATTTTTCTGGTGAGAGTCGGAAACCTTACTGGTAAAGAGAGGGATGAAGAAATCTATTTCTTTTATTTTATTATAATTTCCCGCTACCACTGCTTGATCTAGCTGAAGTAAGTCGTCGGGAACCTTTTTCCCAGCACTTGAGATCATACGGATTAAACAGGTAATCATAAATCGTGAGAGATATTTTTTCTGAGCGATAGGTCTATTTTTAATAGCCTCTTGTAGGACTTTTAAATTTTCTCCTGTTCGGAGAGCTTCGTAAATTTTATTTAGGCAATTTGTGATATTTGGTACCTCCCGTATGCCTTCTAAAGCTTCCCGTAAGCGATAGGAGACATCTGCTTGTGGGCCTCCCCCTGGAGTCGGATGGTATTCACATTCTAACATAGGTAGAACACCATCTGAAGTGTCAGGGATGGGTTCCGTCTGGGTAACTATCCGTCTGACCGCTGTTTGATTAGTATAAGCAGGGGGTGGTTCCATTAAATAGGTGGTAATGAAGTCTTCGGATACGGAAGGAACTTTAGGACATGGATGTGCTGTGGGAATGCTAGGGTCTGAACTACCATCGGACTGTGCCCTTTGCGAAAGGATGGGATATATACCCGTCATGGAGGCCGAGACCTCCCTTTTTTCTTTGTTCGAAATTAATATCATCATTCTGATCCTGTAACTTTCTCATCTTACTTTCATCTGACATTCTGTTTGCTTTCCCTACTTTCCTTTGCTCTTTCTGTTCCCTTCGATGTGCTTCCTTTCGCCATATTTCGATACTCTCTAACATCAAGGGTCTTGCTTTCTTTTTCCAACATTTCTTTTCAACTGCCATGATACAATTTAAATCCCATGTGCCACTCTTTCGCCATCTAATCGCAATTTCTAAATCTCGAGTGTAATCTTCCCAAAGATCTAAGTACAAAACGGCACCAATTCTATATTTCGTATACATGAAGAAACCAGGAGTATCCTTTGGGGGGACTGGTACATCTTGTTCCAGTAACCCCTTCCGGGTACCCAGTTTACATAACTTAGAAAACAAAGGCATTGCGTCAGCAGACAACAAAATTTACACTTGATAACTTGATATACCCCGAGTATCAGAGTACAAACATACCGTTTTCTAGAAACCTAGAACCCGTCTTGACCGTTCTCTGAAAAATCAGAACCCGTCTTGATACACCCCCAGCAGTACTCACCGAGGTGCAGAAAACTTGAAGACCTTGAAGATCTGGACACTGGACTAGTTACGCTGCGCTCTTGATCAGGGACTTGTCGGGGTTCTGAAGACCTCGGACTCGGCAACTTCACAAGATTCGGGCTCTGGGTCGAGACTTCCGCTGTCGTCCTCACCGCCTCGTATGGATGGCTAGGCCGCGGCTCGGTCCCTCTTTGACACGAAGGAGTTCATGCAGGAACACCCTGCAGTGTGCACTTTGAAGTCCGTCGGTATCTGGAGAGACAGGTTCGGATCCGCATCACCGGCGTGTGGGGAGAAAGGGAAGTTCCTGTTTGGGGAGCCAATTTACTGGGGTAAATATTTTAGTAATTTACCTTGATTGGAATTTCTATAATATCAATAAGGTCAAGCATGAAGAGCAGAGTCCGTGGTGGTTAGAATTCAGGGTCTTTATTCAGTAACTCGAGTTAAGGGAGAGCTCCGTCACCTAAGGAGGCTCGGGAATAGTCTCTACTTTAATCAAAGAAAACATGGTATTTATACATTCTTGACATAGAAAAGGGGAAGGAGCTTCCCTTTCAGTTATTCGTGTTGTAATCATACAGAAGTCATGGCAGGAGGCAGCGTAGCTGTATCATACTCATGAGGAAGTCACGGCAGATGCAGAGTGTTGAGAAATAACCCTAGGCTGGTTCCTTAGATGAGAGAGAGAGAGAAATGGTTGTGACAGGATGTCTGGTGTCGTGTCTTAGCAAACAGGCGCTGGTTTCTCAGAATTGGTCGTTGTGTCTTGGCAAATGGGGGCTTATTTCTCGGAATCGGCCTGACCATAAGAGTGTGTGGTTGCAACGGGGCTCGTTTCTCGGAATCGGCTTGGACATAAGAATGTGTGGTTGCAGTTAGAGGAAGAAGTGCGTTGTGTGCAACCTTACGTTTAAGTGCCCGGGTTTTCTAGTCTCCATCATGATGAGCTCGGGACGTAAAAGAGAGGGTGTATAATGGGACATAATATAACAAAAAAAATATTCATTTTCTACACCTCAGAGGGAGGACTACTGCCTCGTTCCATGGCAGTCAAAAGAGAGCTCCAATAAGTCTCTGATAGGGGGCTCGAGGATATCCAGACTGCCTCTCAGTATCTTAGGCGTAGCCGGGTCCTTCAGAGAGCCTGATTTGATGTTATGTGCAATACCACACAGGACTTCCCTAGAAGGAGTTTTGAAACTCTCGAGGCACTCTACCACAGGGTCGGTAGAAATTGCCTCACTGGGGTGTTCTTCCCTGACCATCTCCGCGAAGGAGGAGTATATTTTTTCTACCTTTTGAGCAAAGAACTCTGCCATCTGATTACAGGACTCCTCTGACCCACTCATAGCGGCTGCCACACTTGAGAGATCAGATATCTCTTTATAAACAGAAAACAATTCCTTCATTGAATTATCCGCTCCCTCAATTCTGCTACAGTAATATACTTTCCGGGATTTCCTAATTAGGGCATGGTAGTCCTTAAGTCCGGTTTTATATTCAATCTTTCTTTCCTCAGTGTAACTTTTCCTCCAGTACCTTTCTAGCCTCTTACATTCAAACTTCTTGCCGCGCAATTCGGCGTTGAACCAAGGGGCAGATTTAGTCTGTCTCAGAGGCGCATTATCCAACCAAGGCCCTGTACTATCTAGTGCCTCCGAGATTCGCCTGTCTAATGCCTCACAGGCTGATTCTATTTCTGTCCCCATACCCACTAGGGTCCCATCCTGGGCAAGGGCCTTGTTAAACGCTTCCGTAGAGAAGCTTGCCCATTTCCTGCGTTTGATTTGGTCTTCTGTCCTGCCCTGTGTGGCCGTCTCGAGTACCACCACCTTAAACGAGACCAGATAGTGATCTGACCAGTTCACCGGTATCGGGGGTTCAACTGACAGCATATCCCATTTTGCAAAAATAAGGCCTAGCAGGTGCCCGTGGCAGTGGGTTTGGGTTTTCGATTTCAGCGTTAGTTGTATAGCTTCTAATTCCTGGCGTAGTTCCTGCGCTACCCCACTGATGGACTCATCAAAATGGAGGTTCAAGTCTCCCAGGAGCAGAAATCTCTCGTACCTTAGAGCGGGCCGCATGAGATTGTCCATCAGGCTTGCAGCAAATCGTGTCCCAGGCCCAGGTGGTCTATACACCAAAAGTCCTTTCAGGATATGGTTATGGGCTGCAGAGATGGAGAAAAATCCTGATTTACTATCCGCAAAGTCCACGTTCTCCAGACTGCATTGAAGCTCGTGTTTATGAATTATAGCAATCCCCCCCCCAACCAACTGGCCTATCAATCCTATTTATACCATATCCTGAAGGAAGAGCTTCAAGAACTTCTGGTGTTGAGGTAGTGTTTAGCCACGTCTCGGTGAGAAAAAGCACATCCACTTGTCCATCAGCTAGGTGGTCATGAATCTCCACCCTATGCTTTCCCAACGAGCGACAATTAATAAGGGCAAGGGTGAGTGTCTGGCCCCTAACTCTGTTCTTCAGCTGGTGAGTCAAGGAAAAGGGACAGAACATACATTGCTTTCCACGATTCTCTACATTTATATTATGCTTACAGTTTTCCCTGAGGGTAGGGCGCAGTGCATACAGTTTCTGTGAGCTAAAACACCTTCTTTTTTTTTTTTTTTTTAAAACCTTTATTTACAAATGCACAGTACACAGCGTCTGCCTACAACCCCGCAGGGCCGGCCGCTATGACAAAGACAGGCTAAGCAAAAAGTGGATTATGAGGCAGTCCGTTGCTGGAGCGATCCATTACATCAACATTGTCGGCGAGAGCACAGTATCATACAATAGGATACGAAAGGTTTAATTTTATGTTTTTGTTGAAGTGAACACAAACAGACAAACACATGGTATCATAGTGGCAAGGGTTGCTGGAGGCGGGGGAGAGGGGAATTGATGCAGGAGAAATGTCGGAGGCAAGGGGGGGGTGACGCGCGCAAGAGGGCAAGGCATGTGGTAAATAGAGGAGAGGAACGTAAATCACGGAGAGGAGGGGAGGGGGATCTCGTACTCAAGTGGAGGTGAACAGATGTCTCCACGGTAGGTATTCCAGGGAGCCCAAACTCTGGACCATTTCCCTGGACGCCCCCGGGCCTCATATACCGTCTTCTCTCGGAACATGGACCAGTCCATGTTTTCTTTCCAGGCACTCAGAACTGGCGGTCTAGGGGAGCCCCAGAGCTGCGCAATATCCCTCTTAGCGATCATATTGCCCAGGGTGACCCAAAGTGTCTGGGCAGCAGTACAATCAGTCGGTTCCCACACATTCAACAGACAGCGACGCGCCTCAGGGAGCAATAGGACCCCCGTGACACGACTCATAACATCATGCACCCTAGACCAGTACGCTACAATCATTGGACATTCCCACATAACATGAAGAAAAGTACCATCCATTCCACAGCCACGCTTGCAGCGTCCGTCTGTAGCCAGACCCATTCGCACCAGTCGCATTCCAGTGAGGTACACACGATGAAGGATTTTCAATTGAACAAAGCGAAGTCTAGCAGGAATAGCCACCTCCTTAGGGGAGGACAAAGCGGACTGCCAGTCCTCGTCATCAATTTCGAGACCGTCAGCAGTCCAGGCAGCCCGGAGCTTCTCGAGCTGGTCAGCTCTGTTATTTATAAGCTTCTTATAAATCAAAGAAATGGTACTGTCTGGGACGTGGCCATCTAGAACTCGATCCTCCAGCGGGGAGGACTGCGGAACGTCCGTACCAGAGGGGAAGACAGAGGACAAGGCATGTCTCACCTGCATATATCGGAAGTGCTCCCTATCATCAAGCCGGTATTCCAGCTTTAGTGATTCAAAGGACTTAACCGCGCCACGTGTCCAAAGGTCCCCCACAGTACTAATCCCAATCATGTCCCATTTCTCAAACCCTTTCGTCTTCCACAGATTGCCCAGTCGTTCAGAGTCATACAGTGGCGTCATACGTGTCAGTCTACCACCCCAACCCGTGGCCACTGTAGCGTCCCGCCATGCACGCACTGCGCATTTCGTCGGGCCCGTGAGGAGTCGAAAGGGGGCCTTAGAGTACAGCGCCCTATTAAAGTTACCACCGGGCAGCTGCAGTTTATCTAATGCAAAGGCAGGGGCAGGCTCCGGAGAGTAAGTCGCATGGTTGATGGCGCTCAGGTGTGAGGCCCAGTAGTAACGTCTAATGTCTGGTAGCGCAATACCTCCGTCGTACCAGGAGAGCGTGAGCTTGGATAAGGCAATACGGGCACGGCCATCCCAGATAAGTTGTCGCTGTAAACTCTCGACTTCACGGAAATAGCGGGCCGGAACGGGGTCGAAGAAATTTTGCAGGGCATAGAGAAAGCGAGGAAGCGACATCATTTTAAAAAGCGCCGCCCGGCCCAGTGGAGATAGGGGGAGATCGCGCCATCTCCGAACATCCTGCTTCAGTCTGCGGAGCGGAGCATACAAGTTCCGCTCGTAGCGGACCGAAGAGATCATGGATACATGGACCCCCAGATACTTAAATCCGTCGGTCGCTACCGGGATTGGAAATCTGCGGGGAAGAGGCGGTAGGGTACCAGCTATGGCGTAGACACAGGACTTGGTCCAATTAATGACCAGTCCCGAGTTCTTGCCGAAGGAAGTGAGGACGTCGAAAAGAA
The DNA here is from genome assembly GCF_964263255.1 of Lissotriton vulgaris. Taxonomy (NCBI): domain Eukaryota; kingdom Metazoa; phylum Chordata; class Amphibia; order Caudata; family Salamandridae; genus Lissotriton; species Lissotriton vulgaris. Next base: position 174,366,097 of record NC_141686.1, on the reverse strand, counting down.
CATTTAGTGACTTCTGAGGGGAAGTAAGATAAAGGAGGATATCGTCCGCGTATAAGGAGACACGATCCTCGAGGTCAGGGGACCATCGGATCCCTTTGATCGAGGGTTCCCACCGGAGCCATGCGGCAAGTGGCTCGAGTGCCAGAGCAAACAGAAGCGGAGAAAGGGGACATCCTTGACGTGTGCCGCGGCCCAGGGGAAAGGGGTCTGAACATCTTCCATTCACCGCGACCTGAGCTAGCGGCCGTTCATAAAGAAGTTTGACCCATGCAATGAACTTGGGGCCAAAGCCAAATTTGGCGAGGGTTGCCCACAGGTAGGGCCATTCAATGGTGTCGAATGCCATTGTGGCGTCTAGGGAGGCGATTACTGCCGGCTCGGCGAGAATAGAAGCTCTCGCGAGAACACTGTGGAGCCTGCGTAAATTAAGAGCAGTGTTCCTGTGGGGGATGAAACCGGATTGATCCGGGTGGATCAGGTCACAAATCACAGTAAGCATACGGTTAGCCAACACCTTAGCGAGGATTTTGGGTTCCGCATTAAGGAGGGAGATGGGGCGGTACGAGGCACAACGATCACGAGGTTTGCCATCCTTATAAATGACCACTATAGTAGCTAGGCGCTGCTCAAGGGGGAGGCACCCGGCCTCAACCGCCTCGAGAAACATGTGACGCAAGTGGGCGGCCATCTTGTCGGGACAAAGTTTGTAGAGTTCAATGGGGAGTCCATTAGGGCCCATTGCCTTACCCGAGCGAAGGGAACGAATTGCGAGGGCAATCTCGTCAACAGTAAAGGGGGCCTCCAGAGCGAGGTGGTCCGCTTCAGACACAGTAGGCAGGGCAATGTCACGCAGGAGCAACCTGGAGTCGGCCTCATCACGATCACTAACAGGCGTATAAACCATACGGAAATGGTCAACAAAGCATTCAACAACTTTACCCGGATCAGAGACAGTCACGCCAGAATCACAAACAATGGAGGGAACAACCCGACTAGCACGCTCAGTCTTATCTAGCCATGCGAGAAGCTTGCTAGCCTTGTCACCCACATCATACAGTCGACCAAGTTGATTGGACCTCATCAATTTAGCAGCGTCCGTGACACAGGCTCTATAGTCTGCTTGTTTTAGTTCCAATTCATGCAACAGTGCAGGTGTGTCGTTCCCACCCAGCTCACTTTCAAGCGCAGTGATTTCGGTTTCAAGAGCCACAACAGCCTCCCTTTTGACCCTACGCTCGGTGGCAATGAGTGAGAGGGCTGAACCCCGAATAACCGTCTTGAAGGCCTCCCAAAGAACAGTGGGGGAAGTGACTGAGCCCAGATTCTCGGAAAAATAGCAGTCTATTGCCTTAATCAAGTCTGAGCGGAGCCGGGGGTTTTTCAAATGCCAGGGAGGGATCGGGGGAATTCTATTACCAGGTGGGCCACCCACAGAAATCGTAATCAGCAAGGGAGAGTGATCCGAGATACCCCGGGGTAGATGCCGAATCTCACGTACAGTGGACAGAGTGGAGGCTAACATAAGAAAATAATCGATACGGGAGAGGCTGCCGTGCGCTCCAGAGTGAAAGGTGTATTGTTGGAGTGAGGGATGTAGTGAGCGCCAGACATCAACCAAGCCAAAAGTGTCAGCCATTTCACTGAGCCACATCTGGGACTGCGGCAACACCCTAGGGGGTAGTCGGTCGCAGTCACCGGACATGACAGAATTGAAGTCCCCACCCAGGATCAACAAGCCGTCTGGCAGCCCAAGAAGAGCCCTGCCTAAATCAGCATAAGTGGTCGCTTGCAGTCCCGGGGGGATATAGACAGCAACTAACACGACCTGTTTACCCTCCCACCTCCCCGAAACAGCAGCATACCGCCCACGCCCATCAAGGATAACATCGTCGACAGCAAGAGGAAGGGAAGACTTTACCATAATACCCACACCCCGGGAACCCGAGGTGAAACCCGCATGTGCAATCAATCGATAACCCCGGCGGTCTAAGGCCTTGCAAGCATTGCCAATCAAATGAGTCTCCTGAAGAAAAACAACATCAGGGGCGTGGCGCCTCAAAAATTGCAATACAATGCCCCGCTTAATCCTATCACCCAGACCATTTACGTTCCAAGAAAGAATCCGCATCTCACCCCCCCCCCATAACAGCAACGACACTTCACACCCACCCCCCAGCAGAGCCCACTATAAACAGTCATTGCAAAATATAGAATACCATGAAACAAAGAACATAACCAATTGAACGAAACACAACTCAGTCCCCAAACACAGACCCCAGAACCCAAACCCGTTACAACACCCCCCTCCCTGCACCCCTGCTGACTAAGAAGCCACCCCCAACTGCAGTGTGCCTGTCGCCCCGTACTTCTACACAAAGAACCCCCCGAGGAGGAAGGGAGAAATCACCCGTTACCGCACCGCCACGGGCAGAGTCAGTAGGGAATAAGTCAATTTGTACAGTATATTACATAGTCTCAATCGGAACCTCCAGGGCATCTGTTACTCCTGGGCCGCTGCACCACCTTCCGCACCACCAGGGCTTCCGCCCCCAAAGTCGTCTGCCGGCAATGAGTCTAGCCATTCGGCTGCACGTTCAGGTTGATCGAAGAAGTAGGCACGTTCCCGATATTCGATCCGGAGCCGGGCCGGAAACAGCATGGCATATTTTAGTCCCCGATCCCTCAGGCGACGCTTCACCCCGAGAAAGCCAGATCTTTGCCGCTGCACTTGAGGAGTGAAGTCAGGATATATGGATACAGAGTTATTGTCATACTTTAGGGGACCATGCTTACGGGCGGCCTGGAGGATAGCATCTCTGTCCCGGTAGTGGAAAAGCCTGGCGATGATAGGCCTCGGTGGGCTTCCAGGCTTCACTTGGCCTCCGGGAAAACGATAGGCACGCTCTACGGCAAAGAACTTACTAAGTCCTGCCGGAGCCAGCTGGGCGACTATTAATTCCTCGACCAAAAGGTCGGTAGCTACCGCACCATCGCCTTCCGGCACTCCGACGAGGCGTATGTTGTTCCGCCTGGCCCTGTTATCATAGTCCTCCATCCGCTTGAGCAGCAGGTCGTGCGATGCACGCAGATTGCCAATTTCGGATTGCGCCTCGGCCATGTCGTTCACCAGGCTCGACGTTTTAAGATCCAGCGCCTTCACCCGCTCATTTGTTTTGGCCAGGTCGGCTCGAATCAAAGTCACATCCACCGCCACCGTATCTATTTTGGTCACTACGGCTTCGAATTGTTGGCCCATATCAGCCTTGAGACCAGCAATGGCAGCCATAAGGTCTTGGAGCGACACCTCCGACGTGGACGATGTGTCGGTCTGAAGTCCCTCAGCACCCATGCATACGGCCCCGGGGGAGCCTTTCGGTAGGGTATAACGTTCGATCATGTTCGTCTGGATCGATCCCCCCCGGGTCGTAGTCTTACGACGTCTGTCGGCCTCCACTTTCGTCGCCATCGCGCATTCAAGTCTGCCGATTAGCCGGAGAGGTGACGGAAAGGCTGAAAAGTCTAGAAACTCCGATGTGTCACTGGCACAGAGGTGTCGCAGCCTCCTTGCAAGTCCAGCGGAGGAGCGTACGACTGAACAGGCAGCAGGCGAGGCAGGGTAGGAGGAGACAGGGACAAAGGGAAAGAAACCGAAAGTGAAAGCAGTACACCTCCGGCGGGCCAGATGCCAGGCAGCCGTTGTTGTTCAATTACAGGTCGGCTACAGTGGGCAGCCGAGTCCCCGGTCGCGCCCGTGGGCAGGCCAGAAAGTTGCAAGTTGTAGAAAAGCGGTCCCCAGGGTCCGATTTCGACCGGAAAAGGATCATCGGCCTCAGCGATGGTAGCTCTGCAAAAGCCCGTCAAAATGACCAGGATAGGTGAAGGATAGATAAAGGAGGACGGCGCGGGTCTCGGGAGCTCTCTGCTCACGCGACCATCTTGGATGCCCGCGTAGCTCCTCCTCCTAAAACACCTTCTTGAATCCAAACTGACATAGGTTATGGCCCCTGGTCCCGGCCGGTCATGGACGGGCGCAGACGGGCTTGCCTTTGGGGCGCCATCGGCGCACCTGCTGCGCGCCTCCGCTACGCGGCCGGTTGGAGGCAGTCATTTATCCCCTGGTGCGCAACAACTAGCCCGCTACCTGTTCACTACCCCCAAAATGGCGGCAGTCTTTGTTTTCTTGCTTGCCTCCAGGCGCCCCCGTTCAGCTCCTATCTCGGCTGAGCGGTGGGTGAGGCTGCGTGCACTTTATTAAGAAATGTGAGTGCAGTTATTAAAAGAAAAACTCCTGTGCAATTTTTAAAAGAGTCTTTGGCCACAGATCAGCAAATAGCGTTAAAACACACACATACAAACAACCTCCCAGCTTCCGCCTCAGGAGTCAATCGGGCATCCACGAGAGTGCAGCGCAAGGCGGTATTTATCCCCTGGCGCGCAACAACAAGATTCCAGTTGTGTTAGAGAGGGAGCAGGAGGGATTTTGACACCCTCTTACCAGGTATTTAGAGAACCAGGGAATTGTACAGTTAGATTGATGAAGAACTGACAATAGTAAAAGGGTTTCAATGGTTATTGTTTATTGTTGCACACCTAGGAAAATATCACTAACAAGTCTTATTAAAGGATGAGTGTTAAAAATGTAGATTTCTGGTTGGCAGAGTACACACCCAATTCAAGCAGGAGCCACAATCCTAGTCAGAGTAAGTCAGATACGCAACCTAAATTAACCTGTACACACCCTCTGGTAGCATGGCACTGAGCAGTCATGCTTGACTGAAAAGGCAATGTATAAAGCATTTATGCACACTTAAATTACTGTAACACAAAGCAAATACCACAAAAAGACTCCACACCAGTTTACAACAATAGAGAAAATGTATCTGAGTATAACAAGACTAAAATTGCAAAATCCCAATCTGTTGAAATCGAGATATGAATGTCTAAAGTTTAAATCCCAAAACAGTGCTTAGGAGTCACTATTGCTAAAAGGTTACTTGAAGTCGTGCTCGACTGGGGTAAATCCAAAGTTCCAGGCCAACAGTGATAGAGGGCAGGCAGGCTAAAGGACCCATGCAGGGCCAACTGAAAAAGCACATGAGTATAGAGCAAGAGCCGACGTCAGCGAACAGATGCGTCCAATTCACAGATTCGGTGCGATGCGTCGAAGTCGAGTCTTCGATCTGAAAGCAAACCGTGTTAAAAAAATCATTCAAAGAAACTGGAAATTGATCGAACCCTTAGGAATCCAAAAGCCGCTCTTTGCATTTAAAAAGGTAAAAACATCTGGCAACAACTGGTGAGAGCAGGTAGGTCGACTAAGTCCCCCAAAAAAGATCTTAGAAGTTTACTGAGTCTACCACTTATGGTCGGGCATTATCGTTGTCAGAACTGCATGGCCTGTAGACTTACAGATGATTCTAAACAAGTAGAGATACATTTTCAGATACATCATCAAAAGGTATTCTCAAATTGCAATTCCAAGAACGCAATATACTGTATAAAATGCCTCTGTGAAAAATATTATATAGGGCAAACAACTCAATCTGTAAAGAAGCGAGTATTACAACACAAGTCAAGAATAAAATGTAAGGTGCCAGGGGCTCCTTTGGTAAAACATTTTGTTAATTCAGGCCATTCAGAAAATGATATTAAATGGTCATTATTAATTGTGATTGAGAATTCTGTTGGAGCTGAACTCTAAAGCAAGTTGAATAGAGTAGAGGCCAGATTTATGGAGAAATACCATATGGCCTCAATGACAAAGATGAGATTTGGGCTCTATTACAAAATTAAACAGAAGCTGGGATTATCACAACTTAGGTTTGGATAAACTGTGAATGTGGGTTGTTTACTGTTTTAAACACCAGCTACTTTGTATATATTGCTGTTCATTTGGGAAAACGAGATTGTAAGGAGTGACGGTCTCACAATGGGTGATTAGATTGGTAATACCCCTTCTCCCCCTTTCACTTATTATGAGAATGATTTTGGGTTCTTTAGATGTAATGTGAGTCCTAGGATATGGGTCCTTTTTGGTCCTCATTTCGAATTTAGAAAAACAACATTGCCCAGTAGAACGCATTTGGAATGTTAGTTCAGTGCGATTTTTTCACTTGTTACGTCGAGAGAATATGGGACGTGGTCGGTGTTCAGAACATACGTTGATTGACAAGAAACTCGTATTTTACTTACTTTCTGCTCTAGAGCGAGTACTGCTTCTTGTTACTAACAGCAGCACATCTTTTGCTCATGCCTACAATGCGGGTTGTTTTTGTCCCCTTTGAGTATTTCTTCAGTTTCTATCAATGAGGATATATAACCGCTTCCGCATCACGTGACTTCTTACACGCGATTGACGCGGAGATGGCGGTCGTTTGATTGTGTTGAGCGTATCATAAACGATGTTAGGTAAGATATGTTGAGGTATTTCAGGAGACCTCCCACTGGATGGTTTTTATCAAATGGAGTAGTTTGCTGGTAAGGGGTAGTAGTTTTATTCTATGCCTGCCTCTGTTTATTTGCAGAAAGACAGACAGCAGGGATAAACAGAGAACAGAAGACACCACTAGAAAATAGTTCAATGGGTGTCCTTCTTCGCTCCCCCCTTTATATTTGTACGTATAGTGCCAATCGGGTTTAGTACTATAGATATGGTTTTCTAACCCTTGATAGTCGGTGTACATTTTTACCTCTAGTTTCTCGAGTAAGAAGAAATCGACAATATGGGATTACAGGAATTGCCTACTCGAAAGATATGCAGCATTGCTGGTAATTTGAATGGACCGCTATAGGTATTTATTTATGTTGGACTGTATGGATACTGATGAGAATGTTTCTGGATTTTAATCTATCTTTATATGATGTTTTTCATACTTTTTCATTCATTTGCACAGTTAATATGCCGCAGTTTGAGGTCACCTTTAAAAAAATAATTTTAGACACTGTAAGGTTTAGGCTATCTGGCCGTCACTTCAGTTTTAAAGAAAATATTTGTATATAGGTTCCCTTGTATACCTGTAATTATTTGAATTACCATATCACATTTATATGTATATTATGTAAATGTTATAATTAATGGAAGACGAATAAGGTGTTTTTGTTGTTGTAGGTTGTTTTGAATAAGTGGTTACTCTGAAGCCCAAGTCCTGATGAGGCCCGGAAGTTGATGGGCTGAAACGCGTCGACAATACAGTGGAAGACACTCATAACATTTAATTACCTAAATAAATTTAGGAGCATTTTTGAAAAATAAGGACTGAAGTTTAGAATCTCAAATGCTCGATTGACAGAGTGATCTTTTATATAAGGAAAGCTCAGTAGGAAATTTTTGGTTATAGAGCACCCTTCTTGAATGATAGAGCTACGAGAGACAATAAGTGAGGTGTATAGCCTTAGGTTTTTGTTTATGTTGATTTTGTATATATATATGTCTATTGTGATAAATGTTTGTACATATATATGTAAATATATTGTTTAAGTGAGTCTTTACTCAAAAATAAATTATACAGAAGAAAAAAAGAAAAAAAGTGATAATAAATATATACTTTGTGTTCTAAACATATTCAACATCTGTTTTTTAGTTAAACCTTTGGTCAGTGATTCCTTCTAAATCGCTAGATTGGTTCTAAAGAGTAACACTAGTAGGGAGAGCTAATTCAAGTATCTCTTCTACCTATTTTTTGTTTGGTTATTTGTCCCGTGGCATTATTCTTTTTGATATATCCAAAGTCGAGTCTTACAGCGCTGCCTTCTGTTCTGCAATGCGTCACCATTGAGCCTCCCATTCAGGACCTTGGATCGGCACTGCGTTGTTGTTGAACCTTGCAGTCAGGTCAATGAGTCATCGGCGAGCCACGCAGTGATGTCTTTGATCACCACTGCTTTGGCGTCAGAGGGCACTGTGTCGGATCCAATCTGTGCAGTGGGGACAATACATCGATATTTGCAGAAGCAGCTGTAGGAACCCACATCTGAGGCCCAGGACTAAAGGGGGGACTTCAGGCAAGGGTAGGATTCACAAATGGTAGAGTCCAGCAGCACCAGAAGAGTTTCAAGAAGTCTTTAGTGACCCTGAGACTTTAAAGAACAGGAGGCCCGCTTGGGTTCAAGGATGTAGAGAACAGGTCCAGTCCCTCTCACTCCCAGGCAAGAAGCAGCAGGCCAACACGGCAGGGCAGGTAGCAAAGTGGCAGTCCCTCCTATGCCTCAACAATCAGTGGGCAACAGGCCAACATAGCAAATCAGTTAGCAAAATGGAAGTCCCTCCTTCAGCACATCAGCTCTTCTTCTAGGCAGAATGTCCTTGGTTCCAGTAAAGTTCTGATTTGGTGGTGTACTTATACCCAATGTGCCATTGAAGTGAGGGAGAAATCAAAGAGGCCTTTTGAGATCATAAGTTCCTTGCCTTTTCTGCCTTGGTTCCAGACTTACTAAAGTGGTGTATGCAGTTATTTGTGTGGGGACAGGCATAGCCCTCTTCAAGTGCAAGTGTCAACTCCTTCCCAATCTACCAAAGGAAGGCCCATCAACCTGAAGATAGGCCATCAAGATGCAAATGTCACACCCCAGCTCCCTTTGTGTGACTGTCTAGAGGGAATGCACAAAGCCCAGCTGCCAACCAACCCAGACGTGTATTCAGAGACAAGCAGAGGCACTAAAAGTGGCATTTCCAGACTTACAATTTAAAATCCGACTTCACCATAAATTGTGATTTTAAATTGTGAGTCCAGAGATATCAAACACTCCATATCTTTTCCCCATTGGAAATTACACTCAAGATATGTTTTAAGGCAATCCTAATGTTAACCTATGGGAGCGATAGGCCTTGCAGGAGTAAAAAATGCATTTAGCAGGTTTTCACTACCAGTACAAGTAAAACTCAGAAGTACATGTCCTTCCTTTTAAGTACACTGCACCCTGCCTATGTTACTGTTGACTTATAGGTAATAAAAGGGAAGATTTGGGCCTGGCAAGTAGGGTAATTTGCCAGGTGGAAATGGTGTTTTAAAACTGCACACACACGCTCTGTGGTGGCAGGCTGGAGCCATTTTTAAAAGGCTAATGAGTGAGTGGCACAATCAGTGTTGCAGCCACACTTGTGGTATTTAATTTACAGGCCCTGGGCAGATATAGTGCACTTTACTAGGGACTTTTAAGTAAATTAAATATGCCAATTATGGCTAAGCCAATGTTACCATGTTTTGAGTACAGAGCAAAAGCTCTTTAGTACTGGTTAGCAGTGGGAGAGTGCCCAGAATCCTAAAGCCGGCAAAAATGAAGTCCGCAAAACAAGAGGTCAGAAGGCAAAAAGTCAGGGAAACAAGGCTAAGGAAGCCAGGTGTAACAGTAGTCAAAAGTGAAAGACTATTTTCAAGACTCATTTTGGTGCAAAAACTAAAAGGTTGTGATTCATGACAGAACCTAATGTCTGGGTGAACTAAACAATATATAAACATTCTCTTCTCCGTCATATGGTCTCTTTACAACAGGTACATCTTCTAGAAAACACAAAAAGACATTTATTAAGGAGAAGAAACCCTATTATTGTCTCAAAGTATAAAGTTAATCAATATTTCCTAGGTCATCATTCTTTCCTTACAGGAAATCCAGGGTATCATAAGTAAAGGGCCTCCTATTTATAATAGTCACTAGAGGACAAGTGGTGGTAGTCATCTTGTACAACTACTTGTTCCAGATCTCCTTCCAATCTAGTTTCCCTACTTTCCCTCCTCTCATCTGGCCTCTCCAACACTCGTAGCTGCTAGGCCAGTGCTGCCCGAAGGTGGGCTTTTGATGGTACTGTTTCTGAGGAACTTGAACTGTGTAATTTCGTTGAAAACACCTGCAGGAGGAAAGCAGATTCATTAGCATTTGTCATTCCCCTTATTTCCTCTCTGGATGCAATTCCAGGCACAATCACCTCTCCATCTCCCCAAACCTTCTAATCTTTTGTTGCACATTCTCAATCGAAATCAGCCTCAGCCCCAAACCTTGAAGTACATCTCAAAATCCATTCCCCTGTATGCTGCTTGTTTTTAAGCATTTTCTCATATCCCCTAGCTCCTGACCAGCCCCCTTATGAAACCCATCCACATGCTGAAACATCTGTCCTGCCTTCACTGCACTAACTCTCAGATACTGCCCCAGCCAGTAGACTGGGTAAACTCCGTTTGAATTTCTTAGCCACACCATCTCTATTTCTAATCTGTCTTTGTCCTGTACAGTCTTATTTCCGTTTCCTTCCATTCCTGTATAAGGTCCCCCACCCTCAATCCTCCCACTTCTTTACACATTACCAACTCTGAGACCCAAAAATCCCCAAAGAACATCAAGATCATCATTGCCCTTAACAGAGCTGCCTTTCACGTGGACGTGCACCAAACACCTCAATCTTTATAATGTTTCTATACTTCTGCAATGACCCCTTTTATCTGACCACCCCTTCTGTATTATCTTCCACAAATCCCATCTTCAAGGGTCAGACCCCCAATACCTGTTGTTATTGATATCAAGTTTTCCTCGATTAACACTGCGACAATACAAGCATATAGTTTCGCCTTTCTTCTATGTCATCCTCATCAATCCCACAACTACCTTCCCACTAACTGTAAGAATTGTATCCAGCCCAATTTTTTGCAGGTAGTGACCCTTCACATCCTGATCTCCCACAGATCCACTGGAACAGGCAATCCCTTTTTCTCCACTCCTGGGGCCCGATTCACAGAATGAACTTAAGACTCAATCCTAAACTTACTACTATTTTGGTATTCACAGAATGCACTTACTACTTTTGGCATTCACAGAATGAACTTACTACTGTTGGTATTCACAGAAGTTAGGATTTTGTCTTAAGTCTGTTTTAAGACAAACTTAAGACAAAATCCTAACTTCTGTGAATACCAAAAGTAGTAAGTGCATTCTGTGAATACCAAAATAGTAGTAAGTTTAGGATTGAGTCTTAAGTTCATTCTGTGAATCGGGCCCTTAGTGCCAAACCATGGAAACTGACCCACTGTGAAGAAGACAGCGGATCAGCCACACCATTCTCAAGGCCCACAATATGCTTATCCCTAAACAGAATGTTGCACTCCAGGCACTTCAATACTAGCTCTTGCAATGTTCTCAGCACATACTTATCTCTTGTTATCATCCGGTTAGTGACATGTACCACTGCCTGGTTATCAGACACAAATGTCTCTTTCCTGTTCCACAACTCATCACCCCACAATCGCCAGCACTAATGGGAAAAACTCAACAAATGAAATGCTATGGTGTTTCCTTAGCCATACCAGTGGTTATTTCTCTGCACACCATTGACTATTCCAATATACTCCATAACAACCTGCTCCTGACGCGTCTGAAAATATATCCACTGTCCATGTCAATGTTTCAGTCTGTAGTCAAAATGATCTTTTGTCAAACAGTTATCTCCACTGCTTATACCATATACGGTTTTTCTTAAACAATTGGCATTACTAAATTTGCACATGGAGGTCAACTGAATTATTACTTGTGCATGCCTTTGAATAATACCTCATGATGAATTGATTGAAAGTTTGTATTCATTCGACTTTTCCAGTGCTTGGTCTTTTGTTGGGGTCAGGAAACCGGCTTTGAGTGCTGGGAATGGATTCAGAGTCTGCTGGGAGGAGTCCCAGATCATTGTGGATCATGTTGCTGGCGTTTTCTTTCCTCATAGAGAACCAGTTGACAAGCAAGGTGTGGCACACTGGGCGTGCCTTTTATAATTTCGCTTTGCAATATGGCCGTCAAGATATTTTAATCTTCTGAAACCTTAAGTAGAAGAATCTACACTTCAGAGTTTATTATCCATAGTCTGAGCAACCTATATATGATGCACTCTAGGTGTCCAGCTCTAATAATATTTCCACATAATGTCCATAACATGTGTAACTTTGAAAAACCGCACTCCAGGTGTTTAGCTCTAATAATATTTCTGTATAGTTAAATATTATTTAAGAGCTTGATACCAACTTCTGGTGATTTAGAGTTTGGCAGACATTTGTAACTGAGTAACCGTCCTCCAAAATCTCAATCAAGACTTACATAACTTTGTAAATACTTTTATTTACATCACATTTACTGTCATGTTGAAGGCCTTCTCCAAGACCAATCAGCAGTAGTGTATTTCAGCTTCGTTGGCCTGAGGACTTTTTCTTGTTCTCTTCTTCTTTAGTGACCATGACAGGGTATTCCTCCTCCCAACACTTAAAACAGTTGTGACGAAACCTGCAAGGGTCCCCTTTTTAAAGGTCCAGCACAACCCTTGTGGACCTTGTTTAATTGTGCCCCTCACCTCTCCCAGGGTGGGTCACCCATGAAAAGGCTCATAAGGTAGAGGAGGGCCACTCACCGCTCTCCGTATGGGCAGATTGCATAGGTCTAGTGGGTGTCCTATACTTCAGCCACAGCTCTTTGACAATTTTTCTCCAGGATTTCCCCAGTGCTCTTCTTAGCTCAAAACTGCTCATCATAACACAGCCTGGCCAGCACCCCAAAGTAAGTAAGTAAGTAAGTAAAAATGTATTTGCATAATTAATTAAAATCATTGCAATATACACATTTAAAATTGACTGTTGTAAAAAAGGAGTATTCAAGTCTTTTAAAAGGTTAGTAGAATTGTTGGTAAAAAAAGAGCAGTGGTAATATCACATGGAGAGGATAGCTCAAACTTGGTCAGATGGTGAGATCAAAGAGATAATTTGTGTCATAAACTTTACAAAGCGGGTCGCCATCTGAGGTGAGTCCCCCCTCATACAAACGTCTAGTGCTTCTTGACATGACCTGATACCAAGGTGAAGCCAGATTGGTCTCAACCAGAAAATTCTTTGGGCTCGTAAGCGATGACAGATACACAAGACGTGGGTGAGATTTTCCTCTTCCTGGTTGCAAAAGCAGCAAGGGTGGTGGCTTCTTTCTTATATCCTTGGCCAAACTTATATGCCTTCAGTGGGATTAAACCGAAACGGAATCTCATTAGTTTGAATTTTGTATATGCTTTCATAGAAGATGCAAGATAGGGTGGTAAAGTTTTCGAGGCATTTTATCTTGGAGGCCCAGGAACCATGGGAGAGCTGGAGTACCTGTTGCGCATCAAGGTCATTTGATAAGATTTTTGCTTGTTTGTTTAGAAGCTTCAATTTCACCTCGATAGGCAAGGAAGTTGACCATATGTCTGTTGCTTCGAGAGAGGTGAGGCAAAATGTTAGGTATTTATTCCATGGTGTTTCGGGATTACTAAGCACTAACCATATACAGCTCTTTAAGGTGAGGGAGCTAGCTTGTTTCGCCTTTAGGCAGTAGGTAATGTACCTCGCGCTCATAATCCATCGCATGGATGATAAAGAAAATTCTTTCCGAATGTGGGCGTGGGAGGTCGAGTTGGGCAGTCGAAAGACCCTGCTATAACATGATGATTGCGCTCTATCTAGCCAATTATTCATTTAATCTTTAAAAATTATTGCTCCAAAAGAGATTGTGGGGAGAAATTTTGCGGTGATCAATTTAATCAGTGGGACTAAGTCCTGAGAGTGCAGGGCGTTCTTTGTTCTTATGAAAGCCCCCTCCAGGCTACGAGCAACTGCCTGCATCTCAGTTGTATGGACAGAGGAACGCCCTTTATGGTCGATCTAGACGCCCAGATACTTATATGCGATGACAGTCTCCAGTGGTTTCCCCTCAATAAACCACACGGGCTTTTTTATTTTCATGGAAGATATTGCCATTGCTTTTGTTTTAGTAACATTTATCTCAAGCATATTAATGCTACAGTACTGGGCGAGGGAGTCAAACAGTCTTTGGAGACCCACCTGGGTTTGGTCTTAGAGAATGGTGTCATCTGCGTATTGCAGGGATTTAATTTTTCTTTGTTCGATTCCAGGTGGAAAAGCTCTGGAGCGGGACAACCATTCTGGGAGGTCCTCGAGGGTCAGGTTGAAGAGTAATGGTGCAAGGGTGCAACCTTGTTTTAGACCTCTGCTGGTGTAGATTTTGTTAGAAGTGGACCATCTCGATGTTACTCTTATTTTGACCCAGGTGTCTGTGTGTAGGGCTATTAGTGTATTCAATAGTGACCGTGGGATGCCCCATCTTGCCAATTTTTCCCACAGTTTAGGCCGGCTCACGCTGTCAAATGCTTTGCGAAAGTCGATAAATCCTAGATACAACGATTTGCCTTTTGATTCTAGTGTGGTTTCCGTCAGGTGGGCCATACAAATTAAATTGTCCTCAATATGGCTACCTCTTTGGAATCCAGTTTGGGTGAAAGGAATTAGGTTGTTTTTTTCAGCCCATTTTTGTAAGTTCCTTTAAAAGGACGCTAGCGTATGCCTTCCCGTCCACATCAAGTAAGGCTATCATTCTGTAATTGTCAGGATTGGAGCGCAAGCCCTTTTTATGGAAAGGCACGAGGAGTGATCCTTGCCAAGAGGCCGGAATAGGGCCACCCAGTATTGCCGCCTCATAGAGAGGGGTCAGTATCGTGGCCCATTTCTGGGCGGAGGCTTTAAATACTTGAGTAGGGATTCCATTAGGACCAGGGGCACTTTCTGAGCGCATTTTCTTTATTATTCCTGCGATATCGTCTGTTGTTAACTTGATGGAGGAAATTGTTTCGTCCTTGGGGGTTGATTGGTCGGGCAGGGCCGAGCTACTGCTGTTGATATTTGAGGCACTTGGTGCTGCATAAAGTTTTTTAACATAAGTCTCCCAATCAGCAGAGATGTTGGTTGCAGTGGGAGGTTTAATAGCTTTGTCCGCCTTGTTTACCCAGTTCCAAAATTTTCTTTGGTCTTTAGTTTTTATAATTTCAAAGGCTGTCGCCCAGTGGTGCTCTACTTCCAGTTTCTTTGGGACGAAGCAAGCCTTCCTGTATTCTTTTCTAGCAGCTGATATGAAACTCTTCAGTGATTTGTATTCACTTTCATTGTTCGCGTTGGTACGTTGCAACTTATTTAATCTGCTTTAAGTGGTGATTATAAGTTGTTTTTGTTCTAGCAGAGAAGTTGAAGCCGGAAGGTCCTTAGAAAGGCTATTTGTTGGTTGTAATGCTAATTGATCTCTGAAGTTGGTCATTGTAATTTCCCAAAAGGATGCTGACGAATGGCTAATGCCAGTCAAAGCCCATGCTGCCATAAGGTTATCCACTTCCGCTTCTATTACTTCACGATTGCCTTCGGCCCATCTCAGTCTTTTTACATTCTGAAGATTTGATTCCATCCCAAGCTGGGGAATGTTCGGGCGATGTAGTGCCTAAGGGCAAGCTTGCATGTTAAGATGGCATGATCGCTATCTGAGGATGGAATTATCGAGAGCTGACATACCCAATGGAAAGCGGTAAGTGATATCCATATATAGTCTAGAGTAGCCATACGGGAGGAGGATATATGAGTATATGCGGCTGGTTGGTCCGAGGCAATCCTTCCGTTGAGAATGCGCAAGCCAGATTGATTTAGTTTTGTTGCTAGTTTTGTGCCATCAGCTTCCCTCCGTTGATACTGGGATTTTATTTCTGGGATTGCCCACATTTCGTTTACTGATAATAGTTGTGGGGATTGGGTGAGGTTGGTATTCATTAGATTAGAGTTGAATTCGCCCATTAGGAGCCACAGATCGTTTGGGAATAGGGCTTCAAGATTGTTCATTATAGGCAACATGTTGCTTAAAGTGGACTCTCGTCTTGTTTTTGTGGGGTGCAGATAGACACAGCCAAGGATGATTTTTAGCTTGGTTTTTCCCTTATCGTGGTTCTTGATCTCAATGCTAATGAAGATGTAGTTGCCCTCGCCATTATGAAGTGTTTCAAATTTTGCGACCAATGCATTCTTCACAGCAATCAGCACGCCCCCAGATGCGTGGCCACCTGCTGTGGATAGAATAGCGAAGGATTCCATTACGGTAAAATCTTCCCAGACGGTTTCCTCCAGGGCCCAGGACTCTTGGATAGCAAAAATGTCATGGGTCCTTTGGAGGTCTGTGGTTAATCGTCCGATTTTCTCTTTTGTTAGGCCCCGGATATTCCAGGAGCATATATTCAAGCAATGGGCTATATCATAATTTGTATTGATTTCGTGCGAAGTTGTCTGTGCACTACCCTAAGGCCTGGGAGAGCCAAGACCAATCTTGGGATTTATTCAGCTTGAATACGCATTTTCGTGGTCCTCCTGCTGTTGTAGCTGTAACTTAAAGCGGAGTCCAATCCATGGAGCTGTTTTTGTTTTTGGTTCCTGTCTTTGACCACGTTATGTCGGATGTAACTGCTGGTTCGTCCTTTCCTGGTTTGAGTCTGGTCTGATATTATTAGTCGTGGTGGGTTCGGAAGTATTTTTTAGAAAGGTCGGATAATTAGTGATTGTATAAAGGCTAGCCTGAATGCCCCATTCACTCAGTTGTTTTGCGTTCTTCATTAGTCTTGCAGCCTGATCTGGATTGAAAAAAGTAACCACAGTTGACTCTTTTTTTTGTCCCCTTACGGGGTCTATAAAAGCAACTGTTTCGATGTCCGCTGAATTAACACTTTCTAAGCATGGAAGGTGCAAGCATAGCTTTAGAATATTTCCTCTATTTAAAATGTCCCAATGACCCTGGGAGTCATATTCCGGGTACAATAGTATTTTTTTGTGTTGTTGCTGTGTGGGTCGAGGCTCATGGTTCTTAGGATTCAGATTGTGTAATTGTACCTGGTTAGGGGTGCGGGTTAGAGGATCCGTCAGGGGCTTTTCGTTACGTGGATACTCCGAAATTTCTTGAGTAATTGGTTTTAAAGTCAAGAAGCAGGTACTTGTGAGCGAGTTCTTTCCCGTAGCCAATTTTTGAACGAGAGGCGTATTATTTTCAGGTCTAACATCTTCTGTAGTGGCCTCGCTGTAGGGCTGTTCTTCTTCTGTTCTTGGCTGTGGATTTTCTGAAGTTTGGATTCTTGTTATTAGTCCTAGATCTTGAATGGAGGGTTTGCTTTTTTCACCAATGGTGGCAGAGGGACTTATATTAATGAGTTTAGTAGGATTATCATTTTGACTAGGATGGCCACTATGAGATTTTTTATTATTACTACTGTTTTTAGTTATTTTAGTTTATTTATTTATTTATTTTTTTTATGAAGCTTATAGAGCGCACAGCTACCTCCGGCGGAGGTGTCCCGGCGCTAAGATTACAAGATTGTCCCCATGAAGAGAAACCAGGATCATATCTCGCAGAGGGACTGGAAAAAAGTGATGATCTAACCGAACCAGGTCCTACCGCTTAGTGAATAACCAAGTCTTAAGTTTGCGGCGGAAGGTTGGCTCGGATTCGCAGATCCTGAGGTCCAGGGGGAGACTATTCCAGAGCTTGGCGGCAGTGATGGTGAAAGATCTGCCGCCTGTCCGAGAAAGCTTGAATCTGGGAACCATCAGCAGACGAAGATTGTTGGATCTGAGATGTCTAACTGAGGCAGAAATTTTGACACGCTTTCTCAGATATATCGGGCCAATTCCATGAATGGCCCGAAATGTCAGGGTCAGAATTTTGAAGTCAATGCGACGTAGAATGGGGAGCCAGTGAAGCTCTTCTCGGTAGGCTCTGACAGAAGTACGGGCAGGGATGTTACCAATGAGCCGAGCCGCCGCATTTTGGACCATTTGCAGGCGGTCAAGGAGGTAGAGGGGGGCGCCTGCATATAGACTGTTGGCATAGTCTAAATGGGTGGTGATAAGAGCCTGTACCACAGTTTTACGTGAGGATTGGGGGAGGAAGGGGAAGATTTTTCTGATCATTCGTAATTTGGAGAAACAGGACCCTACCACTTTGTTGACTTGAGCACTTCCAGACAAGGAGTTGTCAAAAGTGAAGCCAAGGTTACGAGCTGCCTGCACGGGAGTGGGAGGGGGATTCAGGATGGTAGGCCACCAAAGGATTGCAGGAGGGGGGGATTTCTTGCTGAAGAAAAGAACCTCCGTTTTATCGGTGTAAGGGCAAGATGGTTAGCTGACATCCAAGTGCAGATGTTACCAAGGCAATTTCTAAAGTTAGAGAAGAGGGAGTCAGAATGGTCTCGAAAGGAAAAGATAAGCTGAGTATCGTCAGCATAGGAGACCACCCTGACACCCCAGGACTCAACTACCTTGGCCAAAGGAGCCACATAAGCATTAAACAATAGAGGGCTCAAAGCAGAGCCCTGGGGCACTCCACACAGGAGGGGTTTGTCCTCGGATTCAAAAGGGTGCATCGTAACCCTTTGGGAGCGACTAGACAGGAAGGAAGTGATCCAAGCAAGCACTGTCCCACCGACCCCTAGCTGTTGAAGGCGGGTGGTAAGTTTTTTATGGGAAACAGTATCAAAGGCAGTGGATAGGTCGAGGAGGACCAGCATGGCCTCCTCGCCCCTATCCACTGATTCCCTGATGATTTCAGAGACTTCAAGCAGTGCAGTCTCAGTGCTAAAGCCGGACCTAAAGCCTGACTGAGAGTCGTGAAGCAATTGGTTTGACTCTAGGTACAGTGCCATTTGTTTCTGTACCACCTTCTCTAGAATCTTAGCAGGTTTAGGCAAGAGCGAAATGGGTCGATAATTGCTAAACAATAGAGGGTCAGCACCAGGTTTTTTCAGTATGGGGACAAGCCTAGCCTGTTTCCAAACTGAGGGGAAATGGCCACCCGACAGAGAGGCATTCCAGATGGACAGAAACGGGTTCACTAGAATGGGGGCAAGAATGCTCATGACTTTGGCCGGGACAGGGTCCAGAGGGGAACCAGACTTAACACTGCGTAGCAAAGCTAACGCAAGGTCTGGAGTTAGCTCGCTAAAAGAATTAAAAGAACAAGAAGGGGGACAGGGGCTGTCATCAGGAGTCGTCGCTGCAAAGGAGGAGGAGAGTTTAACTATCTTCTCTTGAAAGAAATCAGACAATCCATTACAGAGGTCTT
Source organism: Lissotriton vulgaris (assembly GCF_964263255.1). Taxonomy (NCBI): domain Eukaryota; kingdom Metazoa; phylum Chordata; class Amphibia; order Caudata; family Salamandridae; genus Lissotriton; species Lissotriton vulgaris. Next base: position 174,347,176 of record NC_141686.1, on the reverse strand, counting down.
GAGTGGGAGTACAAAGGGATTTTGAAGCAGGGGGGTGTACGAAGTCTTTCACAATGGAAAAAAGAGTTTTAGAGGAATTCTGCGCCTGCTGAATAAGATTGGAAAAGTGAGCTCTCATTGAGGAGCGTTTAAGTTTGTGGAATTTATTCAGTGCAGATTTGTAAGCCAATTTGGCAAAAGGATCATAATTGAGTCTCCATTTGCGTTCAAGCCGCTTACACTTGCTCTTTTCCTCACGTAGCAGAGGGGAAAACCAGGGGGCAGAGGGACGGGATCTGGAGGAGGTGACAGGAGTCAGAGGGGAAACCAAATCGAAAAAGTTTCCTTTAGGTCTAATAATTTCTGCTTATGATTATAAGGTGTTTTCAGGTTTTCAATTTTTTCTTTTCGTAAGTCGACTGGTTTTTCTAGCTGCTTGGTCAAGTTTGTAGATGGATCCCTCTTATTTGTTCCAAGCCACTGTAATAGTCCGTTGCCCTTTTTTCTTGCTTTGTTTAATTTCTTCAGTTTTTTCTTGTTCTTCCTAGACAAGGAGGTTCCTTCCTTCAAAGTTTGTTTGGTGTTGGTTGAGGACATAGAAAGGTTTGATGGGATAGGTGGTATTTCCTCAATGTTAGGTTGTGTAATCGTGTCTTCCGCAGTCTGTGATTGTGAGGGAGAGGCGGTAACATTGTCGGGATAAAAGGTGTTTCCTTGTGGGCCTGAAGTGGGATCTTGTGCCACCGAAGAAGGCTGGTCGTGATCCAGATTTGTTATGGCATTAAGTCGTGGTTGATCCAGCTTTGGATTATTGTTGTTGTTATTAGGGCGATCTTGATTGCTAGAGCTTGATTTTAATGGTCTAGAGGTTTCTTGGGTTTGAGATTGAGTCAGAATGCTTGATTTCTGTGGTCTAGTTTGAGACTTTGTCCTCAAATCTTCTATTAGAGTGGACATTATTTCGGGCAGAGACTTCAGTTTTTTTATTGAGGGCTCACAACTACAGCTGATTTGAGCATAGTTTGAATATGGGTTTGACTTTGTAAGTGTTTCCTGACTTAGATTTACTGTGGGAATGTAGTTTTGAGCCACGTTTTTTTGGGCTCTTCGTATCAGCGAATTTAACTGGTCCAGTTTTAAGTCTATACCCGTTGAGGTCTGCTAATATTTGGAGAATAGTATTCTGAGTGTCAAGCTTATCACCATGCATATAGGCTGTGTTAGCCATGGAATTCAAAGCTTGGTTAGTGACTGCGAGAAGTGCTTCAACTTTAGGCATTTCTGAAATGATTTGAGAGGGCCCTTGTCTAAGGCCTGTTAAGGGGTGATTATTACCAGAGGGAAAATTGTGTACGAGAGGAGTATTGATGAATGAATTAATTTGATCTTTTTGGAAATTATTGTTTGACGCTTGATTTAGACTGAAGTCTTTCGGTTCCAGCTTTTGGATTATTGGTAATTGCAAGTGGGAAATTGGGTGAATTTGCTTTGGTTGTCGCCTCAGGTAAGTCATTGTTACTGAAAAGAGTGAAGTGAAGTGCTCCGTTGGGAATCGGGGTGGATGTTTGCGACGGAAAATCAAAATTCCTTTTTTGAGTGGAATCATTTGGTGTGACCTTTGGGATATTTGGCTTATTTTCGTGCAGCAGTGGACTTTTGCAAGGATGAATGCTTTAATGATTGATTCAGGGAGTGAATAGATGAAATCCAGATTATAGAGTCAGCTGAGGTACGTGCCTTGGTTTTGACTTTATCTTTGTCTTTTTCCAGCTGGGGAGATGGATTTCCTTTCTCTGGCTCAGAGGCACAGACAAGATTTTTGGTGTGCGACGAAACTGGAGAAACAGATTTTGCCGAGGATGGAATGACATCAGACGGTTTACTTGGGCTTGGTTGTAGAGGTTGCATCTCTGAGAGAAGCAGGGGTGATGTCGGGTGGAAAGGGGAATGACTGACTGATGGGTTGGCTGGGACAGTAGCAATGACACTAGCTGCGGTCTTGCGATAGATGGTTATTTCAGGATAAAGAGCGATTGGGTTAGGAGAGACTGGAGAATTTATTGATAAATGAGAGAGTTTTATATTCTGATCTTTTGAAAGTTGAGGGGCGGATTTATTTAGTTGGTTGATCCGGAGGAAGTGGTCTCTGATGTCTGCATTGCCGTTGTTTTTGGCTTTTGATGAAAGTGAAGGACTAGCGAGTTGTGCAGAAAGATTGATTGGCGTTTTTGCGCCCTTGGAAGCCTCCATTGGGGCCTTTTGGAACTTCTCGCCGGCCTCTTCCATTCATTCAAGCCGCAGTGGACAGAAAGGAGATTGGTGACCACGGCTTGCCTCCTGTGGATACAGCAACTTCGATTTCTGGCGTTTGGCAGACTTATGTGGGCGGTGTATGGGTTGCAATTGGAGGCTGCTCCTGGTGCGCATTGTAATGATGGCGCAGATTGAGGCGAGAGTTTCTTCTAGTAGCAGGGTGGTTTGTAATAGGTTTAAATGAGGTTAGTGCCCTTAATGTAATAATGGGTCTGGTGATTCTCCCAGCGTCCGCGGTCTTCTGTTGGAAGCCCACTGGAGGGCTAGCGTGAGCGAGCGGAGCACACAGGGGGGGGAACTGGCGGAGTCGGACCTAGTCGGACCAACCTAGACCACCACCCCCGGATCTTACTTCGCAGCGGCCTCTAACGGCAGACACGCTCGCGAATACTCTGTTGCGCTGGGCTGCCCAGAGTTGTTTCTGTTAAATCCTGAAAATCTTGCCTTGATTGTGGCTTAGGTGAGGGTGCAGGACACTGGGCACTGGGCCCCCCAATGCTGCGATGAGAGGAAGACAAGGGGAGGGGCTGCACTTGCCCCCACTGGTTGTTGTCCGTTTGTAGGTGGACACTGCGACAAGGCTTACTGGCGCAAATTACTGGGTTACTGGGTTGCTGGTTACTGAAGCTGGTTACTGGAGCAAGATATACTTTGCTGGCGCGGCTGATTTTTCCATTTCCCTTTGTTGGTGCTCTGCGGGGTTTGGAGGATCCTTGTCCCCTATTTTTTGGGAGTATAGGGTGTATAGGGTAGCCTCTTGGTGCCGCAGTAGCTCACAAGGGGGATTGTACAGCGATAGCCCAGCATTGACCGGTTTACGCAGTGAAATTTAGCTGGCGTCTCCCTCACTCCATTATGGCTCACGCCAGTGACCTGCTGCTCTCAGTACTCTCAGTGCGGGAGTGGGAAGAGTGAACGGGGTGTCAGGGAAACGGGCTGCAAAGAGTCTGCGGATGGGGGGGTGACGGTAGCGAAGCAGATTCTGAAAGAAAGGCGGGCGAAACAAGCGAAGGAAGCAGAGAAGCGGAGAAGCAGGGAAGCAAGAGCAGGAAAGCAGGGAAGCCACACCAACCTGCACCAACCTGTACTGTTGCCTGTACTGTTGCCTCGTCCTGCGCAATTCCGCCTCTGTGTCCGCCTCTGCTCAGCTGCTCGGCCTTTCGACTCGACTCCCAGAGACTCGACCCTGGTTTGGCTCAGACAGGACCCCCGCTTTTCCGCCGCCTTCCCGTGCTTTTCCCGATACAGGGTCCTTTTCGCGTTTTTCGTGCTTTCTCTCCGCTTTTTCTCTATATTCTCTGTGTCCAGGTGCCGTTGTATTCTACTGTGGCAGCTCCGGCTTCAGCGCTCTTTTTCCGCGTTCTTTTCCGTTCTTTTGTGGGTTCTCCGGCTCCCGGTGCTGCGAGCTGCTGCTGCAAGCTGCCCGTTCCGTACTAGCGCGACTCCACCTCCTTGCACATGCGCAATGGGAAGGCACTCCAAAGCTGATGCATGATGTTCTGATTATATTCAAATAATAAGGCCACTCTGCATTTGGGTGTTTGTTCAAAAACTATGCTATAATAGATTGTAAAAGTGGGGATCCATGTATTTTTGTTTTGGGTACACTGGGGCACTTTGCTCACAGTACCCAGCCTTTGGAGTTCCTTGCCGTTTGTCTCTCTAATCAGTAACTTGAAATTGTCAATGATCAACCAAAACTTTTCTTTCATGCTCACCATTAAATGTCCACTCAGCAGGTCATTACTTCCCACAAATAGAAGAATAGCTGCCCCTTCCTCACCAGTCCACCTTAGTGTCCTTGCGTCCTAACCGTGACCTGTCTCCCCCAGGCACTCGCCCTCTCTTGCCTTTTTCGTCCCCCCAGGCATCCACCCAGCTCTCAATATGCTCATGTCTAAACTCCCTTCTACTGCTCCTTGACTTCTTCCTATCTGAAAAAACTGCTGCTCCTCCTCTCGCTACTTATAGCTGTGTTCTTTGCTCATCCTCTGGAACTAGCCCCATCACTGTCTCTGGACTCTGCACCTTGGTCTGAACCACTTTGTCTCCTGCCTCTCTCGGACCTCCCACTCTCTGTTGTTCTGGCTCTGAAGCGCCCCTCAGGGAGCCCGCTCCTCCGCCACTACCATCCCTCACTTTATCTCCCCTGGAGTTCAACTCTTCAATACCCATGTCATCATCCCAAGGCACTCACTCCACATGTTGCTTCACCCCCTCACCTTTCTCATTGAGTTGCACCCTCACCACGCCACCACTGACCTGGGAGCGGTTCTGTGCTCCAACACCACCATGGCATTTTCCATTCTACTCTACCCACCTTCCTTCTCTCTCCTCATCCTGACCTGGCCACTCTATCACCTACCTTACAGTAAAACAATTCACAACAAGCATCTTGTTCGCCTGGTTGATGCCAGTGCACAGACCATTCTGGTTCTGCGGCATCTGCTCCAGGGTACCTACCCTTAAGCACTGGGATCCTAGATTGAAAGTGTCTCTTCGTTGAGCAAGAGCCCTGTTCGAAAGGGCTCCAGCGTGGTCTGCAACCACATACTCTCCATAGGCCCTGCTGCTCCTGCCACTTCCTTGGTTTGTTGATTGCGACTGTTTACTGCAGACTTGTCTGACTGCCCCCTGCTCCCGCCATCCCTGCTAGCACTAACCACCGCCCCTGAGCAGGGATCCATTGTTGCTTGTACTGCTTAGCCGCTAGGCTGGTCTTTATCAGCCCCTCTGCCCACTGTTTGTTGGCCTGTCTGCCTTTTGGCACTGGCACCTTGTTGTAAACTTGCAAGCTATATTATGGTTACCTCACTTGGAACTAACAATGTGGTTGTGTTCTTTTTTTCCAATCACTGAGCTAGCATTCTAGGGATGTCAGTTGAAGTCTGAATGGCTGAGGGATAGCTATGCTTAAGCTGTAGGGAAACTACTTCAATAAGTAACCTTTTTACTCACCCCGGGTTGTGGCCTGTTTCAAGGGGGTTGCAAGAATTGGCGATGAGGAGTCTGCCAGCACCTACAACTTCATGAGGCAGCTGTGAACCCGTCTTTGCATGTACATGAAGTATTGGACTGCAGGGACCAATGGAAACCAGGTGATAAAGCTTTGACCAGGTACTGTTCAGTAAGCGGAAGGAGCGATCCGCATTGGTACTGTTTTAATTCCTTGGGGAACCTGTGGGAATACGCTGGATTAAATGTATCGGGTGCGATACGAAGCCGTCACGCAACCAGATTCACTCGGGAGCACCAGACAATCACTGTTTTTGATGTCTATGCGCCATGCATGGGAGCTATCTTGGATTGGGCCCCGCATGGCGATATGCACACTAGTCACCATTGAACCATTGACCAGTTACCATTGTCAGTTACCGGTACTCTGTGAAGTGCCTTGCCATTGGCCCTAGCCCATTTAATGGTGGTCTGGCATCAGGCCTCAAACGTAGGAGGATCTTTAGGTTTCCATTTCATGGTGATTGCTTGGCAAGAAGCAGAGCGAGGCAGAGGAAGTGACTTGCAACCTTGTTCTTTTTGGTTCTTTTATGTATATATCTGGAACACAGGTTTCCCAATTATGAGCTATGGTCACTCCGACTCTGGTGGCTTGTTTGTTCAGTAGTTTGGACCAGAAGCCGCTCAAGGAGGATCATGACCAGAGCATGAGCTGGAAATCAGCAGTATCAGCAGAGCCGCGTGGGCAGGAGGCAGGCGCACTGGGGACGTGTTTGTTGATTACAGCAGGAGATGGGTAGGTCTTCAGCAGGAAATTGAATGATACAAGTTTGAACTTTGTTTTGCGGGAGATGATGTGTGGTCATGCAACAGGTTTGGCCCATTTCTTGTCATGGAGCATTCCCTATGTTTTAGATTTCGGCTTTGAAGGGCTCTATACAACAAGCTGATATGTCTACGGCCATGAAACATAATTTGACTAAAGGGTGCAGCTCTGGCTTTGCATCTGGAATAGATCATTATGCATTGAAAAGTGAGCAGTATAAACTGACCTGAGTGAGTTGAAGGAGAGGAGCTGACTATCTTGGAACAGGCTGCCAACAGTTGTGATATTAGCATCATGCCATTGATTCAGATCACATAGAGTGATGTGTCTCTTTTTGTCAGGTGAGGCCAAGGAGGTAGATGGCTGGGGTGTAGTCAGTGAAGTATTTGGTGATCTTTAGGTTTCTGACGTAACAGCGCAGCACAGTATGCAGTAATTAGCCTAAAAGAAAGTGCTTCAATGGCTACGGCGAACATCAAAAGGGAGAAGGGACAACCCTGCTGGGTCCCTCTGTTAAATGCAAAAGTGAACATAATTAGCTTGTACAGTCGAACACATACAACGGAGGGCATACATACCGCCTTGATCAGGCATATGGCACAATCCCCAAAACTATCCAAACAGTGTTATGTAATTTTGCACTCCTAACTTTTTCACTTTTAACTGAGTTTTGTCCAATTATATCTGGTGCAAACCCATATCTTGACTAGCCCCAGTCAAGTAAGTACAAATGAAAAAAACACAGAAACCTGTGTTATGGGGAGCACTATCCACTCACTCACAATTACGTGATATATATTTTTTTCTTATTTTTCATGCATATTTTCAATCCAACTGAAACACGATAATTTTATCAAATTAACTATTCATCAAAAATTCAACACATAAGATGTTTACAAAATGTACATGCAGTCTTGGTAATCAGACTGAGAACTTAAACAGAAGAAAAAATGATCAACAAACGGTGTTTGTGTTTTCTTTCTTCAAAGCTGTTTTTATTCTTCTTTTTCCATCATTCAATGTGATAGTTTAAATTCCTCAAACAACTCTCCATCCTTCAACATATGAAGACATATCCCAATGCATTTCGGTATGCACCTTCGTCAGGGGAATGTTCTATAAATAACATACAATTCTATCACATATATAACAAAATCATACAGTATTCACAATTATAAATCCAAAAATTCATTATTCGATTAATCTTAAGCAGAAACCAGAAGATCTCCAAGTAGATTTTGCACATCCCGTGTGAGATCAAAGATCATGCTCACAAAAGTTCACCTGCCACCTTATAGACCAAACCGAAAACATTGTGAACAGTCCAAATAAAGCGTCACCTAGTAATGACTATATTCAAAATTAACTATTCTCAAAGTGAAACCGCATATTTCACCCAGTATTCAAGACATGCCTCAAGTTTCTTGGCACTCTTACCTTCACTATCAACAATCAAGCCAGATAAACGTGTCGCAATCCCCAAACCCACATTTTCCAAAAACCTCTAAGAGGTATCCATCCGTACATCAGGGTTTCAAAAGATTTCTAAAGTCTGAAATCAAGGAGACATGCCATGACGTCGGACCTCTTTCAGAAGTCCATAGGGTTTCTTTATAATCAAGGGTGTGCTCTGTCTTGGAATAAAGCCATCGGATTGATGAACTGAGACAGGACCCAAATATTCGGCTCGCTAAGTTTTTCCTTTTTTTAATGAGATTTCTTAGGTCATAGTACAAAATTAGAAAACCATTTAAACAAATACAAATTGAGATTCTAAATGCAAAATGAAAGAGAGCATACACAGAGGGTAAAAATAAGATCAGGTAAATCCCAAAATAAATACGATTAAAAAAGAATAACACAGATAAGGGATTAACATAGTACCAGAAACTTGATTACAAATAATTCTATACATCCTCGAATTAATCCATATGGTCATTACCAGCATTAATAGCATTCCATCTAAAATTCTTCCAGATTCTATCAAACTTTAGCAGCGAAAGTGAATCTCTTACTTTCTCCAGGGCGAGTTCTTTTCTTTTTTTTCTTTTCTTTTCTTCATAAAACCTTTATTTGCATTTAGTACATTTTACACAGCTCAACGCCTACAACCAAGTGTATCTTTGGCCGGCAGCTCTATCGATGCAACATCTCCCAATCTGTCATTTAGGCATATCTATAAGTTCCATACACAGCAAGCCGCCTACAACCACTTCGGGCCGGCCGCGTCTCAGGCTTAATTATCATCGCATATCCGTATATCGGGACTTGAGTTCAATCGCATAACCTTGCATATGAAGTTCTATAATCTTATATTAGCTGAGCTTGAAGGAGATGTCCCCTTCAACCGCCCCATATCTTAGTAAGCAGGGTTAGGAGATCGGGCGCAGGTATGTCTAATTCGTGAAGGCAAGCTTATGCTTAAAGTTACATAACTCGAATCACGAACAACGTGGGTCGCAACATCAATTCCCATCTTGAAATGATATAGCATTTAAGAGTCCTTCCAAGAGTATTCACACATCTAGCAAAACACAGTCTGGCTGTACATCTCGGGGGAGCAGCACAACCGGCCACGAGCCATCTGCAGTGAGAGAGCCTGACATTAGGGGGGGAACAGCTCCAGTGACAGCCTGTAAGTATAGACTCTACCTGGGTGACTTGTCTGTTGAGGCGAGGTATGTCAGGAGGGGGGAAACCGCCAGGGCGAGTTCTAATTCATAGATTTGTTTAAGAAGATAGCCCCATTCTGCTTCTTTAGGAGCTTCCTTTGAGACCCAGGCACATGCTATGCAGAGTCGGGCAGATACCAGCAGAATCATAACTAATTTATGCACCCCTCCCACACTATATCATTTTTAACACCCATCATCTTCTCTTTCATTGATGATTGTATCGGAAAGCCAAGACAAAGCGATATACCATTATCCAAGCCTTCCCAAAAATTTTGTAGAGAAGAGCAGAGCACAAACATGTGGAGGGCATCTGCTGCAGGGAGTCTACATTTGGGGCATCTTGTCCTATCAATTCTATCTGCAGAGGGTGATCCGCCCTACTTTAAAAATACATCTGGTGTGTAGTACAAAAAACACAGTATGTGTTACTGCTGCAGTTGGAGATTGACAGAATGTACAGACCAGTCCAATAGATCGAAAGCCATCTGGACCTCCCCATCTGAGACCTCTAATGAAGCAGTCTACTCTATTTTACAGCCAATAGCGGGATGTCATCTGTAGCATACTGTGCAAATAGTTGATACATCAAACTTATAGAGGGTTTGATACCAGGTTTGAAATAGTGTAGAGAAACCTCTGATCCATCAATACACTCCGCATATTGATAGACTATTCGCATAACGGGCGGATGTATCAAAATACCTATTTTCGAATCTCAAATAGCGATTTTTTGAGAATATCTATTTGAGATTCCCCCACACAGGACCAGAAGATACACAAGACATTCCTTTTCTAATCACTCCCCAATGCCTCTGTAGGGCCTCCAGCACATCGCCAGAGGTTCACCTCCCGTGCAAGCTCCTTGTCACCAAAAGAACTCACTCCCACTCGTCCAGTGCCACTGCAGGACCTCCTGCATACCACCAGAGGTACACCTCCCGTGCAAGCTCCTTGTCACCAAAATAACTCACACCTACTCCTCCAGTGCAACACACCACTCATCCACACACGCCCCCTCCAGACTGGTGAGACAGTTCCTCAATGCCCCTGACTCTCAACCTGTGCCCCTCTTACTGAGCATCAGGCACCTACTCTGGGAACTGGGAATGGGACTTCACGCACTGGACACACTTTTGCCGCTACCACTGGATCCCACCATACTGGGGAATCCAGACACACACACTACACTCAGGTGATAACCAACCTGCTGAGCTAGCCATTTCTCCTCCACCCTCCCTCTCTCCTATCTACCCACACCTCTGTGGACAGGAACAGGGATTGGGCCCTGGAACCAGCAAGGGACTCCCTATCCATGGGAACCTCACCACTTACCAGCGTCCCGCCCTGTCATTTTCTCTCTTCTGCCACTAAACATAAAAGCGCAGGAAACAGCATTTAAAAATGACACTCTTGAGGAGAAAACAAAATCATAAATAATAATCCCCAACATGTGACTATCTAAAATGCAGAGTTTTGTAGTGAAGCCAGTTGTCGCTGTGGTACTGCGCAAACACAAGTCCTAATCCTCACCACTGATCACCAATGTTAGAAATGGGATCTCTGGTTGGCTAAGGCTTGCGCCAAAGCCAGGCAGAGACACCACTTACCCCTGCTCACCGCCTTGGTAGCTCGGCAAGAGCAGTCAGGCTTATCCCGGAGGCAATGTGTAAAGCATTTGCGCACGCACACAGCAACAACATCCCAGGCACACTACAAAAGGAACTCCACACAAGGTTATATATAAATAGCCTTTGTATTCTAATAAAACACATTAGAATAGTAAACACATAACATACACTGTGCCAACTGGCACAGGCAATATTCACAAGGTATTATTTACACATGACAGGGCCACGTGGGCCCTGTCAGGATCAGCACTTATCATAAATTGGTAAAAGTAAAATAGATCATAAACATACAACCAGTAACCACTGGTAATCAGTGTACTCCACCTCAACCTGTAACATAACCTACATTATGCACAGTCACATCAGGTGCGAATTACATTCTGTGCCAACCTCACCAGCATAAACACATTATGCAATCTCCTCACTAGTCTAAACACAATAGTCCCTACCTCCTAAGTATAACTCACATTAGGGGCGTACCTCACACAGTGAAACATAATCTCACTAGCATAACCACATGAAATGCAAAGCAACCTCATAATCATAAACCATATGTAGAGGTATCAAACAGGGTGCGTAAAAAACATACTAAATGCATTACATTTCCTAGCACCACATCGCATGAGCATATCAATCACATTAGGGCCTTGCGCCCTATCCATCTACCAGTCCCCCTGGCCAACTCCAAAGGGGCTCAAATGCCCTGTGTCCAGAATGTCAGGGCGCGCCGCCTAGCAGCGCCAGTCAGGGGTGCCCCATCTGCGCAAACCTAAACGTTGCAGCTTCCCACTACTTGCTGGGCAGCTGAGAACCATCACATGGGCCTAAACAATGCAGCTGGCACTAAGTGCTGCGCAGCTGGGGAAGGCCTGGCACCTCTGTACCACCTCTGGGATTCTCTCACCAATTGCGCCTCACGGGGGAGCCATCTAGCTCAGAAATAGTGGGGCCAAACTGTGGAGCCACCTGGGTCTTCTAGATAAACATGTGGAGCATTGGAGCCCTCTAGCTCTGAAATCTACTATGTCCCAGGAGCCCACTGGCTCCTTAAATAATCAAATATGCCCTCAAACGTTGGAGCCACGCATAGGCTCTGGAAAATGAATTCACCCGCCAGGAGGAACTTGCTCCCAAAACGTGAAGCGCTCTGGCGCTTGGAATACACTTGCCCACGAAGTTGGAGTTGCCCGCTGCCATCTGGGGCCGCTCTACATGCCACAACCATACTGTGCCTCGATCAGGTACTGACCCCCAAGAGCCCCCAACTCACCGGGTCTCTTGTAGGCACTTCTCTGTTCGGCGCTGGGGGCAGGCACCGACAATGTGCCTCGCGCCCCCTGGCACAAGTACCACTCACCCGACTCCTCTCCTTGTCTCTCTGGGGCTCCCAACCACTCACGGGAGCCCCTCTCCGGTGCAGCGGGCGGGGCTGTCTCTCACTTTGGAGAGCCACGCTGGCTGCGGCTGCACTTCTCCTTCTCCCGGGCATGGCACAGGCTCCTACTGGCATATGGGAGCCCTGCAGGCAGGTTCCCTCCTCCTCCTCGCGTCCGGCCGCACTTCCGCTTCTGTCCAGCGGCCCCGCCCACAAGCAGGCGGGCCACGGACGCGGCAACAACTCCAGCTTGGCAATGAGGGGTAGGCTCCCTCCAGCATTAAAACAGAGCGGGGTGGGCACCTGCTGTGATCCAAACCACGAATCACGGACAAAGTCACAGGGTGTGCACCCGCGCACATAACCAATTAAATAAGCGGCCAGACTGCAGGATGGGCACCTGCTCTCAATAGCGGTAAGGAGGGGGATCCCCACATCGGGATTCCGTCCCACCAGCTGCAGCCCAGCGCTTCAATGGCCAGCAGACGCGCTCCTTCCTCTTGGGGGAGAGCTAAGAGTAAAAGCGCTCCCAGAGCGCAATAAAGGCTGCACAAGTCCTGGGGCAAAGAAATGGAGCAACCAGCTCCTCAGTAAAGGAAAAATACCTCCATGCATCCAGGAGCAGGGCAGGGCCCAGGGAGGCAAGCCTTCCCCTGGGCCCCAGCAGCAGCACACCCCTGGTAGATTCAAGTCGCAAACAACATTTACTTGGGGTCACAGCCCCTTAATTATACTACATTTTCTTTTGTCTAACGGGTGCAGGCAATGGGAGAATCAGCTACAACTGGTTCAGGGGAGCTCCTGAGGACTTTGTTTTGCTCAGTCCCTCTCTCCCTTTCACTGGACAGGCTAGGGACATCAGATGCACCACAGGGGGTGGAGCCAGCATTGTGGAGGGAAGGCACAGCCCTATTCAGGTCCCAGGTGCAACTCCTCCCTCCCATCTACATGCAGATCTCCCTATTCACCACTGGGCAGCCTCACCCTGTCTCCTGGAGCCAAGCACATCAGCCAGCACCTGTCACTCACAAGCCAGACAGGCAATTCACATCACACTGCACACAGAAATGCCAACTTCTAAAAGTGGCACTTCTCCACTAGCCACACTCAATCTGCACACACCATTGCGCAGCATTTATCCTCACCAGTTCGCACATACCAAACTCGTCCCTGCACTCCCCACATATCAGGAACTACCATGGACACACATATCCCCATGCATTCCTATGGGAGGGCAGGACAGTCTCACCACACTTACACAGAGAGCGCACGCACTTTACACCGGACCACAGTGAAAAAGTGCGCAGAGGCCTAAAATCACCAACACCGAGTTACAGTAACAGGCTTGGAGAACGCAAAAACTTTCGGGGTGAACCTGCCAAAAGGGCCAAGTACAACATGGGCTGGTAATTGAGTGTTAAATATTTTATTTCTATTTTTATATACACTTTAAAGCTTGCTTTATTTTTTTATGGCATAGGCTGAACATCTTAAATGTGGTTGACAGTTTAACACAGCTAGCTCTTTCACAGAGGAAAGTTGGGTTTTTCACAATTATCAGTCATGACGTAGCTGAGAAACATGAAAACTGCACATGAACAGTCAGACTGGACCTCTGTGAAACACACTGAAAGCACAGCACGCACAGGGGACCCAATTACCTTTGTCACCTTTGCAGAATTGTTAATATTATTCCTTCAAGAAAGGAAAATTGACTGCTTTGTGGAGTACTTAGTGTTTATAACTTTAGGCTGATTTGGGTTTTGAATGGTCGTCCTTGTGTTTGGCAACAACATTCTGAAACTGGTCTTTCCATCAATCAAAATTTGGATGCCAAGCCACATGGTTTGGCTCCTCAAAATAACAAAAAGCATGCTGCAGCATAGACTGCAACTGGTGTTCTTTCATTGATGTGCATGGCAAGGAGATGGACAGGGAATTTGTCATCAAAGTAAAAACAAACATTGACAGAGCAATTTGCTTTGTTTTCCTGTAATGAAATACTTTGTAAGGCGATAGAGGTAGAGGATGAGCTGATGCAATGCTAGATTCCTTAACACAAAGAACTTGTACAGAACATGTAGTAGCAGTGCAATGACATGCCTTTACATGCAAACACAACAGGTACAACACATGTGACAACAGTGCACATGCCAAAGACAGACAAAAAGAAAGACAGACAAATAGACAGACACATACACACAACTCACACACATAACATACACAAACACACAACACAAACATAAATTCATGCTATAAGTGCAAGCTTTCTTTGCAGAGACTGTGAAGCACCAGCAGTGGTGCACACTCCTCCACACTCGCCAAATACAGCACAAATAGTAGTAGTGCAAGTGTAAGCTAAACACACACTGGCAAAGGCAGACATACACATATATGCACACAGAGACACTCACAGAACCACATGAACATAAGCAAGGCAATATGTTTCAAGAAACACTCCTAAATTTTTTTTTAACGAGGCAAACTTTCTTCAGCAAGCACACAAAAGGTATAGTACAGTATGCAGAAGTGTGGGCAGACCACACATACACATCAGGAATAGTTGATAGAGGAACACCGTACCCTATGCGCACCAGCACTACAAACTTCCCGAATCCGCTGCTAACTGTTATACAATTTGCACCAGTGAAATATTCTTCCCACCACAGAGAAAACTGTGAATGCTGACCTCATTACCCACGTAACACAGTATTACCTAACACTTTGTTGTAAATGTCTTTAGTTTTAGTTTTCTGGTCAGTAAGGTATTTAGACTGTAAGAGAGCATCATGTTTCTATTGATTGAAGTACTTTTCTACGGTTCTTCATAGGAGTGAAATTGTGTTAAGCGATCCCTAAGTTTACTCCCCCTCTTCAAATTTCTCCACTCCTATTTTTCTCTTTCATTACATGCAGTGCTCACATTTCTGTTTTTTCCATGTTCCAGTCACCATCCCATCACCAGCTTCTTTTCTGTCTACACGCACTATTTCGAACATGAAGAAATGTTTAATTCTGATGCCTTTAACCTCTTCACCACTCTGCAGTTTATGCTTCCTACCACACCCTTTCCGCACTTCAGACATGTGTTCATCTTTCTAAAGTGAGCAATGCAAGCCATGTACCTGCTATGTCGCTTTGCGCCTTCCTTTTTTTTAAGTCAAAGTTTATTGAAGAAAAGAGTATTACATATAGAGAAAATAAACATCATGTGAGAGAAATTCACTATGAAAAAAGAAAGTTATACATTGTAAAACAGTTTACAAGCTATGATTGAGAAAAAAGGAGGGAGGGGGAAAGGAAGAGGGAAAGAAGAAAAGAGGGAGGGGAGGGGAAAATATCATTAAATAACAGTACATGCAAGAATACTACCTGAATCTTAATGGTAATTCAACAACAAAAACAACAATACGCATATTACAAAAACATATTCTGAAATATGATACTGGAAAAGTAAAACATATCAAACAAAATTAATCTGAGATAAAAAATTGAAAAGACAACAGAGGGATTATGGAGGTTTCCTAACTTCATCCAGAGTATTAATTGTAGTAGTAGAAGCTGAAGCTATGTCAGTTAGATAGGAGGATAAAGGGAGCCGTACAAGATTTAATGGATAAAGATACAGGGGTGGCATTGCTTGTGTCTAATCTATGATGAAAACAAACAGCATTCCACCAAGCTCTGAAAGTAGCTTTGTCAGCTTGCTTCCAATTAGAAGTTATCAAATGTAGACCTATTGCTAATAATAGGTCAATTAATGAGGGATTGGGAGATGAGTGAGGCCAGGAAGGTGATAAGGAACCTAAAAAGATATTGGAGATGGAAAAAGGGATTTGGGTATTAGAATTTTTATTAATTTGGGACCAAACTAGAAGCCAAAAACAGGAAAGAGAGGGGCAATCAAAAAGCATATACCATAAATCAGCTGAAGTGCCATTGCATGACCAGCATGCAGAGGAAAAGTCTGTGGAAAAAGAAGCTAATTTCGTTGGGGTAAAAAGAAGGCGTTTGTAAATAAAATAAAGAGTTTGAGAGTTTGACGTTTTATGAATTTTGAACCATAACTTGTCCCAAAAAGGAACAGGCCAACATTCTGCGAGATCCTTTTCCAAGCCAATTCAGACTTACCCTTGGCCCTGTCAGAGGAGAAACACAGATTCTTATAAAGAGAAGAAGCCGATGTAGTAATAGATAATAGGGGAAAAATATTAGAACATCTGGTAGGAACATCAGGGTCAGTTGGCAGGGAAAGAAGATATTGTAAGAGAGGAGGAAAAAGGGAATCATACTGAGATTTACAGGACGAAGGTAAAGAAAATTTTACCCGAAGGTCGGAACAGGATAAAGGGGAGTTACTAAATATTAGTTGTGAAATCCAGATTAAACCCTTGAGACTCCAAGTTTTCCAATAAAAGGTGCGACCTTTGATACGTAACAAGTGATTATGCCAGATCGGTTTTTGGTCTATTCAGGTAGAAGAAGGATAAGAGGACGGAAGAAGAGGAGCCAAAATTTTACGTTTATGGGAGATCACTTGAGAGTGAAAGGAAAAAATATTATTAGTAAAAGCAAGAGATTCATTAAAATGGAAAGGTGCTATAAAGTGTTTCTCAATATTCAACCAAATAGGAGGATGAACACATTGATCAGGAGAAAACCAACGTGAGGATTGTCTCAGAGAAAAAGCATAATGATATGATTTAAAATCAGGAAATTTGAGACCACCAGAGAATTTGTCAGCTTTGAGAGCAGTAAGAGCTATTCGAGGGAATTTATTTTTCCAAAGAAATTTGGTTAATATAGAGTCAATTTTTTAAAAATAGAAACCAGGAATATGTACCGGGAGCATAGATAAAAGGTAGAGAATTAGCGGAGAAAGCATCATCTTAATAGAGTCTAGGTGACCCCACCAAGAGAGGAAAAGTGGGTGCCAACAATCGATAGATGCAGATAAAGTTTTGGAAAGATAATCAAAGTTTTCTTCTAAGGTTTCAGAAATAGTGGGGGAGAACCATAAACCTAGGTACTTAATTTTAGAGGTTTTCCAAGAGAAACCAGTAGAAACAAAATCCTGGTTCAGACAAAGAATGTTTAGAGGAAGAACTTCATATTTATCGGAGTTAAGTCGGTAACCTGATAACTGAGAAAAGGAATCAACCTGGGAGAGAAAAGCTGGAAGAGAAGTGGAGGGATTGGAATAGTTTAAAAGGATGTCATCGGCATAAACAGACATTTTAACATGAGAAGTTTGAAGTTTAAAACCAGTAATTCTGTCATCTAACCTAAGTTTCGTAAAAAAAGGTTCTAAAGCAATTATAAATAAAAGAGGAGATAAAAGACAGCCTTGACGAACTCCTCTAAAAAGAGGAAAATATTCAGAGGATTTCCCATTAACCAAAATATAAGCTTTAGAGTTAGAATATAATAAAGAAATAAGAGAAATCAATTTAGCAGGGGGCCCAATCCATTTAAGGGCCTGAAACATAAAATCCCAACCAATTCGATGGAATGCTTTTTCAGTAAGTAATGCTATCGTAGCAATGGGATAGTCAAGAGAAGACGACGTACTTAAATTATTAAGGAAAACTCTGGAGTTATCTGAAGATAAACGTCCTTTAACAAAGCATGATTGTTCCGGGCCAATAATGTTGGGTAAAACAGGATCAATACGAAGGGCAAGAATCTTTGCAAAAATTTCATAATCTAAACTAACTTAAGATATTGGGCTATAATTTTTACATACAGAAGGATTTTTATTCTCTTTGGGAATTAAACAAATCACAGCTTCTTGGAAGGATCCTGAAGAGGAACCATCTTTAACAAAGGACTGATAAAGTAATAAGAGATGAGGAAGTGATAAGGACGTAAAGTGAGCATAAAATCGATAGTGAAACCATCAGGGCCAGGTGCTTTACCCCTTTTCAATTTTGATACAGCATGTTTAATTTCAGATAATGTAATGTCCAATTCTAAGGAGGTAAAATCAGTGTCATAAGCGGGAGGAGAATGTATCGAATGAAAGAAAGAGGAGAGTTCATCAGAGGTAGGTTGTTGCTCCGGTGTGTACAAATTTTCATAAAAACTAACAAATTCATTTAGAATATAATTATCTTTAAATAATGAATCACCATCATTGTTACCTATGGATTCACTCTTAGTCCGTTCCCGAAGAATCTTTAAATAATCCGCAAGTAGTTTACCCATCTTATTCTGACCTCCATAATAACGAGCACTGCTTTTTTAAGAGATAAGAAGATGCAGCTTCTGTGGATGATTTATTAAAAGAGATTTTTGCCTCAAGGAGATTTTTTAATGATGCTTCAGAGTTAGTGCATTAAAATATTCAAGTCGCTTAATTTTGGCTAATAACTGAGCATTTTTAGTTTTAACCCCTTTACTGCTAAGGCATTATTCTTCTTCTCATATAATTTCCATTGAAATCAATGGAAAGTCCATGACGAGTTACCCTTGTCATTAGCGGCGAAGAGGTTAAAACATTTCTTCTTCCGTGAAATAAAATGAATGATAAAACCTCTAGCTGTTGCTTTAAAAGCATCCCAGAGCATTACCGGAGAGGAGTCTGAAGTGGAATTAATAGAGAAGAACTCAGAAGCAAAAGAGATGTTCCACTACTGCTGCTCTCTCTGTTTTATGAACGTGTAAAGCTCTTGCCAGTAGTGCAGATATTTGTAGTTTTGTGGAGTGTGCTCCCCATAATATTCAACTGTGTAGCGTTTTGCAGCACAGTCTCATGCTAACATCATGGCTAATGACTCCACTACTACTAAATTGTCCCATACTGGCACCAAACCCAAGAGACCTAAAAATGATCCCCCTTCTCCAATTCAGTCTTCCTCAAATCCTATCCTAGACTCCATTTTGGAGGAGGTTCGGGGTCTACAGACGTTCATGACCGCCACAAATGACAAGCTTCAACACATTGAGGATCATTGCGTTGTAATGGAGGGCAAGGTTCTGTCTCTGGAGCAACGTGTAAGTGATATCCAAGATGCATCTGCTAGAATCCCTTTGCTGGAACAGGAGATTCATAAACTGAAACTACACACCGAGGACCTTGAAAATCTAAATTGTAGGAACACCTACGCGTTTATGGTGTTCCGGAAAATGTTGAGGGTACGGATATGGTGGCTTTTCTACAGAAATTCTTGCATGACCTTTTGGATCTTCAACCTTCGTCTCATCCCCTCAACATACAGAGAGCTCACCGTCTGGGCCGTATCAACGCTAATGCTACCAAGCCTTGTGGCATTATCATGTTGTTTCTAGAGTTCACTGAGTTAATGTCGGTCCTGAAGGCGGCAAGACTTAAACGTCGTCTCCAATGGTCTGGTCATAACACTTTATCTCCCAGGATCTTTCGACTGCCACGAATGCCCGACGCAAGGAGTTTTTGAATCTTCATCCCTTAATGAGACAATTGAACATTCAATATGGCATTCTTCATCCTTGTTTCTGCAAGATCATGCATAATGGTCGTACCCGCTTATTTGATGATCCACAAGCGCTCCACACGTACTTGCAGAGTGTCTCCTCTTCCAGCATGGACACTGCTAATTAATGTTTCTCTTTCTTTTGGCAGTCATTGTAACTTTTCTTCTCCTTTCTTTGGCTTCTTTTGACTTCTTTTTCTTGTTCTTGTCTCTTTTCTAGAGGCTCCGTTATTTCATCCTTTTTTTCTGTATATGTCCTTTCTCTGGCAGCTCGTGGGGATGTGTCCCCTCTTTGGTGTATCTTCGTCCCTGTCGTCTTGGTTGTTTTGCTCTTCTCAGATCAGGCCCTTATGCCTTGATCTGTTTGATTTTTTCTTTTGCCTCCTTACCTGTATCCTTTCTTCCTTTCCTATCTTATGTTCTTTCTCTTTTTGGTGTTCTTGTTTGTTATCCCTCTTTCTCTGGTACTCTCTTCTTGAGCAATCTCTCCTTCATTTGTACTTTTTGTTGTTATTTGTTCCAAATCAAGGCGCAATTTACCTTAGTATTATTAATATGTTGGGTGTTCTCTCCTCACCTGATTTTTTTTTCTTTGCTGTTTCCCTTTTTGTAGTTATCACCTTGGAGTGTGTCTTCTCCATGTGTCACCCATCCTCCCTTCCTACCATCATGTGTAACTTTGTCTCGTGGAATGTAAGAGGTCTCGGTCATCCCGCCAAACATCAGAAGGTATTGTCTCATCTATCAAAACTTAAATCACAAGTTGTTTTTCTCCAGGAAACGCATTGTTCTGATGTAGAATCTATTAAGTTAAAACGAAATTGGGGGGGCCAAGTTGTGTTTTCTCCTGCTGTTAATAAAAAAGGGGGGGTTGCTATTTTATTTCATAAAGCTTTAAATGTTCAAATTGTCTTCTCTCAAAATGATGATGAAGGACGTTGGGCACTGGCTAAGGTTGTCATCCAGAATCATACTTTGGTCTTGCTCAACATTTACGGCCCAGTACGACCTGATCCCAAATTTTGGAAAGATGTTAAATCCTAATTTCTTCTATTGACTGTCCAGACATTGTAATTTCTAACCAATGGTTAGACCCCTTCTCAGACAGACTCTCCTCCAGTAAATTTCAACCTGACAAATCTCATAAGAGTTTCAAATCTGCCATTGCCGCTCGTCCTTTATATGATTCATGGAAAATGTGTAATCCTGACCTTTTATAATATACTTTTTCTCTAATGTACACCACACCCCCTCAAGAATTGATTACATCATGATTAGTAAATCTTTACTGCCATCCATACAAAAATCGGTAATTGGTTCCATATTTATATCTGACCATCCTCCTGTTTATACTACCCTTGATCTCTCCCTTATTTCCTCTAAATTTAGTCGTTGGAAATGTTATGCATTTCTCTTGTCTGATACTGTCTTTATGAAAGAAATTGAGGGTTTTTTAAATGATTTTTTCTTTTTAATAACCCATCAGACACCTCTATCCCTAATACTTGGGATGCTTTGAAAGCTGCCCTCCGGGCCTTTACTATCTCTTATGTCTCTAAGAAAAATAAACTTAATTGAAAGAAATATGAAGAACAACTTCAGAAAATTAAAAGGCTTGAACATTCTTATTTCTTCTCTAAACCCCCTCTGCCCTTCAGGACTTAATCCTAGCTAAAACGGACCTTAATAAAATTATAACTAATGAAGCCTGTAATACTCTTCTTAAAATCAAATCCAAATGTCATGGTGGTCAAAATAAGGCAGGGTAAATGCTGGCAAATTATTTAATAATCAAATCAGAACGCAAAAACGTGGGTCCGATTTTCAATGATTCTCTCAATAAACTAGTCTTGTCTGATGAGGATATTGCAGACATGTTCCATAATTATTATCAATCCTTGTACACTGATGATACACCCCCCTCTGATGTAAACTTGACGCCCTTTTTTTAGGGCCTCTCCTCCCCTCCACCCCTTACAGATGAATTTGCTCTATTGGAGAAGGACATTACCCTACAGGAAGTTACTCGGGCTATTAATTCTCCTAAAAAAGCAAAGGCCCCTGGGCCTGATGGCCTACCTGTTGAATTGTATTCCGTTTTTCATATTTTTTTTGCACCAAAACTCCTACAACTTTTCAATTCCTTCATTACAGATACTAAGGCCTCCGGCTCCTTTTTGGATGCGTTACTTATCATAGTCCCTAAACCCGACAAAGATCATTCATAATGTAAAAATTATCGCCCTATATCCTTAATTATTTATGACTGCAAAATGTTCGCCAAAATTCTGGCTTCGCGTCTTGAATCTATCATTACCCGTCTAATTAAAACAGACCAAGTGGGATTTGTGAAAGGTAGACTTGATGCTGACAATGCTTGCATGTTTTTCAATATCCAATATTATTGCTCATAGTAAACATCTTAAGGTCCCAATGGCAGCTCTGTGTGTAGACGCTGAAAAAGCTTTTGACCGCATTAACTGGCAGTTTATGTTTCGCACCCTCCAATGGTTTGGAATTTGTCCCTCTTTTACCTCCTTGGTTAAACTCCTTTATTCATCTCCCCAGGCCAGTATTTTTGTTAATAATCAATTCTCCTGGTTTTTTTCTCTGTCTAGAGGCACCCAGCAAGGTTGCCCGCTTTCCCCTTTATTATTTATTTTATGTCTTGAACCTTTTTTAGAACGGATTTGCTCCAATCCTAGGGTTACTGGCTTCAAACTCTCCTCTACTGAAACTAAATTATCTGCTTAAGCGGATGATGTTCTGGTCTATATGGCTGACCCCACTACTTCTCTTCCACATTTTTTGGATGAGGTACGGTTGTATTCCTCTATATCGGGTTATAAACTTAACTTTTCCAAAACGGAAGCTTTGCCCCTAAATCCCCTTTGCGACCAATATATGTTTAATAATACTGAATTTGCATGGTGTCCTTCCAAAATTAAATACCTTGGTATTTGGTTTTCGTCTTCATTAGCTGATACTCTCAAATTTACTTTTGACTCCCTTTTGAAGAAAATCCAATCCCTCCTCCAAATCTGGTCCCCCTTATTTTTATCCTGGTGGGGTAGATTAGATACGATTAAAATGATGATTACTCCACATTTTCTTTATACGGTTTCCATGCTCCCTTTTAAAATCCCTCTTTCATATTTTTCACGCATAATGTCTATTTGTACCAAATTCTTGTGGAATGATAAACACCCTCGAAATTGATTCGTCCTAAAAATGAAGGTGGCGTTCGATTCCACAACTTTAAAACGTACCACTCCACCTTCTTGATTAAACAGTCCTTTTCATTAGCATATACTTTTTGGATAATCCTGTGCCTAGTTGGGTTCTACTAGAACGCTCTCTCCGGAAAGATTTTTCATTTCCACATACTGTTTTTATGTCACATTGTTCTTTTTTGACCAAATACCCCATTTTAAAATACTCCCAAACATTGCTTCACAATATTTTCTCCTCCGATCTATCTCCTCTTCAATGTTTTTTATCTTCTGTTGTGTGGTATAATAAATTCCTTAAGTACAAAGGCAAATTGTTTTATTTCAAATATTGGAAAGAAAAGGATATTTTATTTGTCCATCAGTTTTTTGATAATAACTCCATCATTCCTTTCCAAGTGCTGCAAAATTTATATCATTTGCCTTCATCGTCTATGCCTGAATACAGTATTATCACATCTGCCATTCAATCTCATTTATCGTCCCTCTCAATTCCTGATGTTTTTCCCGCTTTCACTCCCACCACGCAACTTTACCCCTTATTTTCAATTCAACAGCCTAAGGCTGCTCTTGTTTATACAATATTACTATCAAATGTTAAGGATCGCCCTAAATCAAATGTAGAGATTGCTTGGGAAGCTGACCTTGCTGTTTCCCTATCTATCTCGATGTGGGATCATTTGTGGTCCAAATTTTTCAAAGTGTCTGTTGCTGCTCGTATTACTCAATCCTTGTTTTTCATATATCATAGAGTTGTCATTACTCCTGTTAGTATTAATAAGTTTGCTCAGTCATCTTCTCCACTTTGTTGGTCCTGTTCTAAAGAAATAGGTACGCTTAAACATCAGTTATACGAATGTTCCTCTGTTTTATCTTTTTGGAATGATGTTTGGAATATCTGCATGCCAATGTTTCATTTTTCCACCTCAATATCACCATTGAATGTTTTTATAGGTTCTCTTTCCACTGATATTGATATTGTCTCTTCTTCTGCTAGATTATTGGACTTGTTTATTTCTCTTGCCTTTAAAGTTATTTTAGCATGTTGGAAGGATAATTCTAAACTATCTGTACATACATGGTGGAATTTCATTTGTGATGAACACAGAATTGCTATTGCTTCTTCCTCCTCTATGCCCCTAAAAATCAAATCTGATCTTCTTTGGCTTCCCTTCGCTACATACCTTTCTTCCTTCTCCCCTTGTTGATTGCTTAGCTACTATTCCCACAAGTTCTACTACTTTCCCTCTTTCTTCTCTTCTTCTTTCTTCTTCCCTCTGCTCTTTTCTCTCCCCCTTCTTTTTTGCTCTTCCTTTCTCCCTCACTACATTTACTTCTCTATAATTGTATATGTTTTATGCTTTATGTCAATCTGTTATTATTCCCAATTTATATGACATGTGTAATGTTTTCTTTTGCAAAAAGATTAATAAAAGTCTCCTAAACTGTACTAGACCTCTGTTGTTGCCGAAGGTGTGTTTGCGCATGCGTGCCCTTTGAGCCCAACGGACGCAGAACGCCGAACGCTGGAGGTGGAAAACCGGAGCAGGAGCAGGAGCAGAGCTCCGTAAAAAGTGAAAGCAGAAAGCGAAGAGTAAACAGGCTAATTAAGGAAGCGAACTCTAAGGTCAATTGAGGCGCTTGGTTGGATGTGAGCTAAGGAGCGAGACAAGCACCGAGGTAAAGAGGAGCTCGGAGCCCGGGTGTGTGACTAACTATAGAATCGGTGCCAGACACCCTCCACCAGTCACGCAGCTGTTTCACAAAGGATTTACTGAGGCTTGCTAGTGTCTTGGGAATTCACAGACACAGGCAAGCAGAATCTTGTTTAAAAATTAAGAATCAAGCAAAAGCTCCCACGCCTCTTCCTGAGCCCATTTGAACAACAGAAGGTAGAGGAGGGGGGGGGCAAGGAAGTAGGGGCAAGGAAGTAGGAGCTTGCTTGGGTGAGTTTTTTGAGTGACTTTTCAGCCTCAAACATAACCTTAAATAATTAAAACCTCGAGTGGAGAGAGAAGCGATAATCCTACAAAGAAAAACAGAAAAGGGCACGGGCAAGAGCACAAGCACAAGAAGTAGGCACAACAGAGGTAAGTGAAATATTCGTATTTTAATTTAATAATTTAAGAAATTTGACTCTGTTTGAAATGTTGAGAGAAACACAGAGGGAGTAAAATGGCGCCACGGAAAAATAAAAGCACATTAGGGAATACAAAGAAGGCAGAACTGAATGGGGATAATCAACAGGTTACCCAGGAGAGTCCTTCTCCCCGGAGGGTAAAGGAAAAATCAAAACGCCCCCAAAAATTAAAAGGAAAAACTCCCAAGGCTCCTGAGGAAGTACAACACGGAGGAAGTAAGGGGAGCATAGTATCTAGTACAATTAAGGAGTTCGTGGGGAAGCATTTTAAACAGGTTTTTTCTCCTGCAAAGACTATAGACACTACAGAAACGGAAGAAGCGGAAGAAACATGGAAAGAGGGATCCTCCCTAATATTCGATAGTCATTTGGTAGACTCCATAGATTTGGTTAACCGATCAGTCCTGTCCTTGACAGGGCAGAAGGGGATAATAATGTCACCGAGACTTTCTTCCTCCCCAAGATTAACCAACCAGGTGGTGGAAGGGAAAGAGGAAGATAGTCAGGCCCGTAACCATGGTGACGATTCTGCCCATAACCCAGACGGTTGTCCAGTTGGATTTGTAAGGAGTGTCTTGGGGGAAGTCAATGACCAGGAAGTTCTGGACAAAAGCAATGACACAAATGGGGAAAACCGGTCACTGGACATAAACTTGGAAGTATCAGAATCCCCGGCAGTTTCTATGTTGGAAATGATGTTAATGGTGCAAAAATCGCTACAAGGATTGTTAGAAATAACGATGCTAAACCACGATGTCCTGAAAAGTCAAAAAACGTACCTCTCTAAAATTGAGGGAGAATTACAGGGCATTAGAGGCCAAATGCCTTCAATGTTGAGACCTGTCTTAGACCCGGTGGCTACGGGTCAAGGGAGGGAGGGGGATGATAGATTAGCCGATAGCCCACTTGTAAGCCAAGTTGATGAAGCTCACGTTGATGGCCATGAAGTTTATGTGTCAAAATGGCCAATGTTGGTAAAAAGGAGAGGTGAATATATGCATTATGGTCACTCTAAACGAATAAGAGGTCCAGGTAGTGAGGCACAAAGAAAGTTCAATTTAAGAGCGACGAAAAAAGGAAAGGGGAGGAAGGAGTCATTAGAAGAGGTAACACATAAGCTCAAGTCTCAATCAAATAAAACGACGAGTGTTCAGAAAGGTATTGATTCTGAGAAAGAGGCCTTCTTATCAGCAAAAAAAGAGAAGTATAATAGGAAGCAAACCCAACAGGATAAGGAGATTCATGTAACCTCAAAATTTGCAAAGACACAGGCTCGGCAGTCCCCCAGCAAAAACAAAAGTAATGCATACCGGGAAAGTAGCCCTAAAGTGATAACTAGATTAAATACACTACATCATCAAGGTGTTACAAAGTCAGAAGAAGTGGTTGATAGAGGGAATAAGTGGCTTTACTTTGAACACGTAAAATTGGGAAGGGGTGGCAAAAAATCTAAAAAGAGTGGGTATTTAAATAGAGCACACCTACTCAAGGTTTTTGCCCATTGCCCAAGTTTAAATGGAATAGGCTCTCGAGATCTAAGAAAGGTGGGATTCCAAACAATTGGGGAGGGCAAGGAGGTCACCAAAGTACAGCTTTATTCGGGCTTGGTGACGTCCGCAATAGAAAACGCAGAGCAAGAAATCCGTAAAGAGGGGATTCGCCTAGTGTCCAAAGAAGAGTTCGCGCCAGTGTTTAAGGTGCCCCAGCAGAAACCTTTCTTAAGGTATCATGCGGGCTTAAGCAAGAGGCAGGTGAGGCTCCCCGATGAGGAAATAGAGGAAGGGAGAGAACATTTTAATATAGTAATAGACAATACAGATATGTTGGAGGCATGGAAGAATTGGAGTAATACCTCCAGCTTAGCAGGACCTTCATATAGTTACAGGGAAGATTCAGTAGTGAATGGGCCTTTAAGTGATGTAGAATAGGCAATGGGGCAGCCACAGAGCATACAATTGGTCTCTTGGAACATAAATGGATTGGGAACACTTTTAAAACGTGAAACTGTGAAAGAACTTGCAAAAGAGAATGAAATTATTTGTATACAAGAGACCTGGCTCTGTGGTGTTCCCCAAATAGTTGAAGGGTTCTGACAAGTCCACCGTGCAGCTGTAAAATCAAACTCCGGGCGCCCCGCAGGTGGCTTGTTGACAATGATATCAACAACCCTAACAACTAAAACCATTTTGATACCTGTAAAGTGTAAGTGGCTTCTAGCCTGCAGAATCCAAACCACACTTGCGGATAAGAAATATAAATGTATACTGATCCTAAATGTGTATATGCAATGGAATTCAACAAAGGAATATGGGGTCGAATTGTTACATTTTAAGAATGATATGGATGCACTTTGTGATATGTATGGAAATGACCTGATTGTGTTAACGGGAGATTTTAACCATAAACTAAATCCAAAATTGTCGGATCAATGGTACTCAGAAATTCTAGATGCATATGATATAAAAAATGCAGAGTTTATGGATACAAAAACCTTTACAGATGCGGTGGAATTGGGCAACTATTTATCAAATAAAAGTTTCTTTTGTTTAAATGGAAGGATAGTCCATGACCGCCCGGCAAAGAAAACTTTTAAATGTGGGGCACATAATTGCCCAATAGACTATGTGTTTTTGCCGGCATGGAATTTCGAGTTAGTGAAAGATTTTAGCATTAACCTCATGGAATGTAGTGATCACAATTTAATAAAGTTAGAATTGGGAATAGCACAATATATGGTTTGCGACAGAGTTATCTGGCAAGAGACAGAGTACCCGAAGCGGATGACCAGGTTATCTGAAAAATCTATAGAGAAGTTAGCAAGCCTGCAACATAAGATTCAGCTAGGTTGTTTGAAGGGCCAAGACCTATTCTGGTTTGTGGAAAAAATAAAACAAGTAGTAGAAAGTATAAGTATAGAACTCAGGCCCACTGCAAAAGAACAGAATAAGAAAGGAAATACTCAAAGTAAGAATGGAACATGGTTTAATCAGGATTGTCTAATGAAAAAAAGAGAAGTTAGGAGAGAAGAGCGTAGCCTACGCAAAAAATTTACACGAGCAAAGGCGGAAAACTTAATAAAAATAAAGAGAGAATATAATATGTTAATCCGCAATGTAAAAAGGATTCATAAAGAATCTTGCTGGGGCAAATTATTGGAATCCATTGAAAATAAGAACCTACGGCAATTCTGGAAGTTAATACAGTCAGCCAGGGAACCCTTGATTGCACCAATGACCTGTGTAGTAGAGGAAGATGTATGGGCTGAGTATATTCAGAAATTGTATGCCCCGGGGAGGTTGTCGGATAATTTGGTACCAAAGCAGTGGAGAGATCTAGTAGGGGATCTCAAACATGATTGCTCAGTAATAAACATCCTTAGGATAATTAGGACTTTAAATTTAACTAGAGCAGCAGGCCCGGATGATATGCCGGCCCTGATATTAAATTCAAACCAGCCTTGGTGGGCGGAATTCTTCTCAAAAATGTTTACTTTAATACTAGAGCAAGGGCTAATACCTGCAAACTGGAAGGGTGCAATAATAAGGCCTCTGCATAAAAAAGGAGATGTACATGCCCCTAAAAACTACAGGCTAATTAACCTATTAGATATAGGAGAAAAGATTTTTGCTAAGATGATATCGGTAAGTTAAAAGAGTGGGCGGATCTTCAGTCAATCGTACCAGTGGAACAGGGTGGGTTTAAAGAAGGCCACTCTACGATTGATCATTGTTTTGCCCTGTGGGCCTTAGCTAGGAAATCGATTGAACAAAATGGCAAATTATGCTGCTGTTTCGTCGATTTCCGAGCTGCCTTTGACTCAGTAGATAGAAGCAGCCTTTGGGAAGTGCTAGAAAATTATGCATTGCCGGAGGGCATATTAAATATTCTAAAAGAATTACATAGTGGCAACTGGGCCCAGGTCATTAGAGATTCAAAGGGCTCATTAGCGCAAAAAATCCCTGTAAAGAATGGCTTGAGACAAGGGTGCGTTTTGGCACCCTTGCTCTTTTCAATCTTCCTATCAGACCTTCCCGTGGTTTTGGAAGTTGAAAAGAGTGCGAGCCCGCGCATGAATAATAATAAAGTTGCATGCCTTTTATATGCTGATGATCTAGTGATCGTGGACCAAACTGAAATGGGCCTCCAAAGGAAATTAAATGCTTTTAAAATATATTGTGACAAAAAGTTTCTATCGGTGAATATGGAGAAAACAAAGATCCTATGTTTCGGGAAGAGGGTAAAAAATGTTAAATGGTTTTTAGGTTTAGACAAATTAGAGGTAGTAAATGAATACAAATATCTAGGCCTGTGGTTTGACAGTGCATTAAAGTGGAATACCCATGTGGCGGCACAAACTTCAAAGGCGTCCTCATCGGTCTGTGGATTGAAAAAATTTAATAAGGACTATGGTGACATGTCTCACAGACCGTTACTAAAGGCATTTGAAGCTATGATACCCCCACAAGTTCTCTACGGCGCTAAAGTGCTCTATCTGAGTGGTAAAAGAGGTTGGGACCGAGAGGAAGGGAAGATAATTAAAATGCTGTTGTCCCTACCTAACGGATCCATGTTGCAAGCTATTAGGTTGGAGGTAGGCTTGACGGCATGGGAGGTAAAGGCACAAATGTCATTGCTAAGATTTTGGAACCGCCAGATGCCCGGTGGTGATCAGAAGGTGTCAATTTGGTGCAGAAAGGAAATACAAGCAAGCAGTTTACATTGGGCACGGGAAGTGAGGAAAACCCTTCAGCTAGTAGCTGCGCAATTAAAGTTGACCCTCGAACAACCCTTATTGGACCTAGTTTTTACTAAGAAAATGCTTAGGGACCGAGGGCAAGAATATTCCAGATCACAAGATCTGGAGTACCTGAAGTTGAAAAAATCAGTAAACTGGGTAAGGAATGAATGGGAAAAGGATGTCCGGTTCCCTTATTTGGATGTGTTACCCAGTAAATGGTTAAGGTACGAAATCATGAAGGTTCGGGTAGGCTTAAATCCATGGAAGATCGACAGTAAATTAAAAGTAGCCCTGATCCAACCTGATGGTATTTGTAAATGTGGCCTAGGTGTGAAGAATGATATTTTACATATATTACTGGACTGTACATGGATTTTAACAGTGCGTAAAATGTTTTTGCGTCCAATATTTTTAAAGTATAAGGTAAACACACGATCAGAGGCTGTTGTTCTCCTTACTGAAATGTCGTTTTTAGATATCACAATTGCGTTGGGGAAATTTTTGAAAGCAATAAGAGAAGCTGTAAAGGAGACAACCAAGGAAGTTGGGAAATTTTAAGATATTAAGATTTTAAAAAATGGATTTAGTGCTTTTATGGTTTTAAATGTGTACTGAGTGTTAAAATGAACTATGATGTAAAATGTCTATTGCTAAGTGGATCCATGGTCTTGTGTATGGTTTATAGACTATTGTCTAAATAAACTTTGATTTTACTACTACTACTACTACTATTCCCACAAGTTCTACTACTTTCCCTCTTTCTTCTCTTCTTCTTTCTTCTTCCCTCTGCTCTTTTCTCTCCCCCTTCTTTTTTGCTCTTCCTTTCTCCCTCACTACATTTACTTCTCTATAATTGTATATGTTTTATGCTTTATGTCAATCTGTTATTATTCCCAATTTATATGACATGTGTAATGTTTTCTTTTGCAAAAAGATTAATAAAAGTCTCCTAAACAAAAAAAAAATGTCGAATCCACTCCCCCCCCCACACCCCGCCCCATCCCGCCCACCGCTCTTACCTGCACGGGCCGCTCCTGTAAGTGGGTCCTGCCTACAATTTGGAAACTGAAATTTCGTAACTTTACTTATAGTGGAAATTATATTCCACTGCCTTACAGATCATTCTATGGTACCTAAGTAGGGACTATTGCACAATAGCACGCTTTACCAACAAATGCTTCAGAAGCTGCTGCACGTTTCTTAGAGTCTGTCTTAGGTGCAGGTTTTTCAGGCCTGTAACAAAAGAGAATGTGTTCTGTAAAACCAGAAATGGTCTTTCAGCGGTCTACTGTGAAGGCACTCACACACAAGCACAGCACCAATCGTTAGATCATTTCATCACACTGACAAATATCAAAATATCTGCTTTTGTTATTAGCCATCGGTTCATGTCTCTCAGTAACATTGACGGTGTGTGAAAAAAACTCTTTTCATCTAAGTCTGCTAGACAAGGGACACTTGTATCATAGACCACCTGACGATTATTAAGCACTTCTTGTTCCCAGTTTTTGTGACAGGAAATATGAATCATCAGCGATGGCTGAAACAAGAAGTTTTAAGTGTCTTTTGTTACTAAAACATTGATAGTTGCAGAATTTGCAGAATTGTTGATTGTCGTACAGTTGAAAATAACATGAATATTTTAAAATATCATTTTAAGGAGGCAAGAAGTGTATAGAGAAAATATCCGGTAACCACCACTAAAGACCGTATTCAAGTCATGTCAATAACCTTCCAGGGAAACGGTTGAAATATCTAGGGGTGTCACGGCTTATGGGAACAAGAAGTGCCGGGGCTCTCGTTGGGACGCCACTGCAGCTTGCACCACACATTGCCCCTACCAGCTGCCAATGACAGTACAAACACAGCTACTAACCATCACCATACAAGTGTGACAATTCATACTATTTCAGGCCCCAAAAGCTATAAGAATGGCTTGGGAGGCAGGTAGTAGTCATTGTAAATAAAAATGGAACTAATAAACAGCTGCTGTTGTGCTCATACCTAAATTGGCCAGACAGTGACACTATGTGGCAGACATTCATAAGCCCTGGTGCTGGCAATTAGGTGCCGGTGCCGAGCACCGGAAACTACTGGCTCAAATTAAGAACTAGCTAATCTCTCTCTCTACTGATTCTCCTCCAATGGGGAATCCCCTGACAACATTACTTTGCTTCACTGTTGCTATGAAGGAGGTCATTCTAATGGTGTGTTCTTCACTAGCGTGTGGTCCAACAACAGGAGTTTAGCACTTCCTGTAGAAATTGGAAGATTTAACGTTGCTCTCGGGCTGGGTTCGTGCTCTAAAAACACCAGTCCATGCGGTACAAACATACATTAAATCAGGCTCATAGTGAAGCAGTTAGACATGTGATACTGAGGTCATGCAGATAGGGTGTCTTAAAGATGAGCTGTGCCACAATGGTTACAGTATTCATATTGTAAATCCATTTGTATGTTCAAAACACTTGGTGTGGTGTTTGTCTGCAAATATACTCTGTAATGGTTTAGTCTAGATTAGTCTAGAACCAGGGCGCCTTATGACCTTTCACCCCCAGACAACTGCCTTGGGGGGGGGGAGCTTTAAAATTAGAGGGTCAAGAAGCAATCAGCAGAGGAATCGATTCCTCCCAGCTTGCCTGATTTATTGTCAGAGAATGTGTTTCTCAAGGACAATGAGCAGGGATGAAGGCTACTGATGACTGTAGCAAAAAACACAGTTGATGGACAGAATGCAGAACAATGTCTTACATTCACCCCAGTACAACGATCTGGGCCTAAATCCATTGTTTTTTTGCCCTCCACACCACCCTAGGTCAGACTATGGCTATATGCAAATCAGCCTTGACCCTGTGCCTCATGGGAACAGTCCAGCCCGAACTACCAAGCCATGTCTTTCCCAGACCGGAATCAAGCATCCAAGGACCGGTTTCTGGCTATCAGCCTTCTTCAGCCTGGATAGCTTGACTCCAGTGATGTGGAGAGCCTGGGACTCACGTCTGAGCATACCCAGCCCACTCGGGGTGAAAATTGCAAAAAACACAGTTGATGGACAGAATGCAGAACAATGTCTTACATTCACCCCAGTAGAAAGATCTGGGCCTAAATCCATCATTTTTTTGCACTCCACACCACCCTAGGTTAGACAATAGCCAGGTTGGGCTGGGTATGCTCAGACGTGAGTCCCAGGCTCTCCACACCACTGGAGTCAAGCTATCCAGGCTGAAGAAGGCTGATAGCCAGAAACCGGTCCTTGGATGCTTGATTCCGGTCTAGGAAAGACATGGCTTGGTAGTTTGGGCTGGACTGTTCCCATGAGGCACAGGGTCAAGGCTGATTTGCATATAGCCATTGTCTGACCTAGGGTGGTGTGGAGTGCAAAAAAACGATGGATTTAGGCCCAGATCTTTGTACTGGGGTGAATGTAACACATTGTTCTGCATTCTGTCCATCAACTGTGTTTTTTGCAATTTTCATCCCAAATGGTCGGGGTATGCTCAGACGTGAGTCCCAGGCTCTCCATACCACTGGAGTCAAGCTATCCAGGCTGAAGAAGGCTGATACCCAGAAACCGGTCCTTGGATGCTTGATTCTGGTCTAGGAAAGACATGGCTTGGTAGTTCGGGCTGGACTGTTCCCATGAGGCACAGGGTCAAGGCTGATTTGCATATAGCCATTGTCTGACCTAGGGTGGTGTGGAGTGCAAAAAAACAATGGATTTAGGCCCAGATCTTTGTACTGGGGTGAATGTAAGACATTGTTCTGCATTCTGTCCATCAACTGTGTTTTTTGCAATTTTAACCCCGAGTGGGCTGGGTATGCTCAGACGTGAGTCCCAGGCTCTGCACACCACTGGAGTCAAGCTATCCAGGCTGAAGGAGGCTGATAGCCAGAAACCGGTCCTTGGATGCTTGATTCCGGTCTAGGAAAGACATGGCTTGGTAGTTCGGGCTGGACTGTTTCCATGAGGCACAGGGTCAAGGCTGATTTGCGTATAGCCATTGTCTGACCTAGGGTGGTGTGGAGTGCAAACAAACGATGGATTTAGGCCCAGATCGTTGTACTGGGGTGAATGTAAGACATTGTTCTGCATTCTGTCCATCAACTGTGTTTTTTGCAATTTTCACCCCGAGTGGGCTGAGTATACTCAGACGTGAGTCCCAGGCTCTCCACACCACTGGAGTCAAGCTATCCAGGCTGTAGAAGGCTGATAGCCAGAAACCGGTCCTTGGATGCTTGATTCCAGTCTAGGAAAGACATGGTTTGGTAGTTCGGGCTGGACTGTTCCCATGAGGCACAGAGTCAAGGCTGAATTGCATATAGCCATTGTCTGACCTAAGGTGGTGTGGAGTGCAAAAAAACGATGGATTTAGGCCCAGATCTTTGTACTGGGGTGAATGTAAGACATTGTTCTGCATTCTGTCCATCAACTGTGTTTTTTGCAATTTTCACCCCGAGTGGGCTGGGTATGCTCAGACGTGAGTCCCAGGCTCTCCACACCACTGGAGTCAAGCTATCCAGGCTGAAGAAGGCTGATAGCCAGAAACCGGTCCTTGGATGCTTGATTCCAGTCTAGGAAAGACTTGGCTTGGTAGTTCGGGCTGGACTGTTCCCATGAGGCACAGGGTCAAGGCTGATTTGCATATAGCCATTGTCTGACCTAGGGTGGTGTGGAGTGCAAAAAAAGATGGATTTAGGCACAGATCTTTGTACTGGGGTGAATGTAAGACATTGTTCTGCATTCTGTCCATCAACTATGTTTTTTGCAATTTTCACCCCGAGTGGGCTGGGTATGCTCAGACGTGAGTCCCAGGCTCTCCACACCACTGGAGTCAAGCTATCCAGGCTGAAGAAGGCTGATAGCCAGAAACCGGTCCTTGGATGCTTGATTCCGGTCTAGGAAAGACATGGCTTGGTAGTTTGGGCTGGACTGTTCCCATGAGGCACAGGGTCAAGGCTGATTTGCATATAGCCATTGTCTGACCTAGGGTGGTGTGGAGTGCAAAAAAACGATGGATTTAGGCCCAGATCTTTGTACTGGGGTGAATGTAAGACATTGTTCTGCATTCTGTCCATCAACTGTGTTTTTTACTGATGATTGTAGCCACCCATGTTCTTACCGTGCAGACCAATATCTTTAAAACACACGCAACCTGTGCATCTTATGATGTGAGAATGATGGTGAAATGTGCATCATTTAAGTAAACTAACCAAGGAAACTTGCCATTTGTTGTTACAAGTTTTCACTTTGTATTGTAAACTGAAGTCTTCTTTTCAGCATGGGCCTTTGGCATATGTGTTCATTCCACATTTATATCAGTGATATCCTATGTTTGTTGATCGCATGCATGGCTCACAAAGTCAGGAGGCTCCCTGACAGCACTGATTACAAACATTATTCTTCCTGTCCCCAGTTATGAATTAAATATGTATGTTTATATGTAAATTGATGATTTGTTTGATAGGAATTGGCTGGACTTTGCAGCAGAGACACAGGAGACAAGAATTAAGTTTACTGACCGGTATCTCTGCCACTGTTTCTTGGCATTCCTAGTTAGGCCGAGCCTGGGCAGCGCATGCGCTGCTCTGCGAGGCATGCTGTATTCGAGTATGGACTAGAAGCTCCCCCCACTCTCAGCCCATATTTTTAATTGGCTTGTGTCATTGTCCTTTGGAAAGGCTGGCTTCTGATTTGTTAATAGGGTTGTTATTCCCTCCTTAGAACCGCCTTGTCTTCATTTGTACCCTCCCATGAGAACTGGCCCTTTTACTTCTGTTACATGGTATGTCGTATTTAGTTGTAAACACTATTTTCTTTAATGAGCTTCTTCTACTGCAGGCACAACATGCTTTCCTGCAGCATTCAGCACGCCATGCGCACTTTCACTTTCCAAGCAGCCTGGGACAATGGCGGCCGTTTCTTTGAAGTGAAATAGGTCTCTCATTTACAAGAGTTTGAGCTATTGGCATTGTAAATGACAATGCCATTTATTTCTTCTGGGCAAATCACTTAGGGCCAGATGTATCAAGATACCCTTTAGCAATTCTCAAATAGCGATTTTTTGCGAATCGCTATTTGTGAATTGCTAAATGGTATGTATCTAGAAATTCACAAATTTTTAGCGATTTCTTAAAATTCCTTAATTGCGATTAAAAAATTGCTAATCGCAATTAAGAAATATTTTCCATTCATTTCTATGGGCCAGGAGGCCCATAGGAATGAATGGAAAGTTATTCTCAGTTTGCGATTCGCTAATCGCAAATTGAGAATAATTTCAAGGGTGCAAGGGTGTCTAAAGGACACCCTGCTGCAACCCTGAAATTGACATGTGTGCGCATATGGCGCACATACATGCCATGTATGAGCGTCACATGGCACCTTTGGAATTTTCAAAAAGTGCTTTTTTAAAAGAATTCACAAATTACCACCAACCACAAGGTAATTTGCGATTTCTTAGCCTAAATCTGCAAAGCTTAAATGCTACATACATATCATTTAAGGAATCGCAATTTGCGATTCCTTAAATGCTTGCGCAAAATTAAGGAGTCGCAAATTTTGCGATTCCTTAATTTTGCGGTGCGGTTTTTTGATACATCGCATTTGCCATTTTATTTGTCACAAACGCTGTTTTTTCCGATTTGCAGCGTTTGCGACAAAAAAACGGATGATACATCTGCCCCTTAATCTCCCCGTGCCCACCAAAAATGAATGTGTCCTTGTGTAACGTAACTGGTGCGCATGTAAAGCGCTACAATACCTTCAAATCGAGTTTGCGCTATATAAAACTACAAAGGAAAACTGGATTTAGCACATGCTTTTCCGAGTAGCTTTTCGCAATTTTTGTCAAAAACCAAGACATTTCCCACCTGCTTTAAGAAGGCAGAAAATGCCTCCGGACTGCTGATGGCTTGTTGGCGTGTGTGGGTGTGTGTGATAATTTGCTTAACCGTTTTTACAGTTTGCAGTTGTCAAATTTATACATAGTTTCCACCTTTGATAAACTGTGCTATTTTTTATATTTTTGTCGACAACTTTTTCTAACGCTCACAGTTCATATCTTCTGTTAAAACTTCCTGTGCTGTTTGTCAGTACTAAAAGTCTGCTCTGCAAACCGTTGCATCGTTATCAGTCCTTTTATCACTGCCTGATGGCCACTCGTTTGTAGAATTTTCTCGGTTCATTGGACATCAAATTACCACAAGATTTCCACACTGGTGCCTGTGAATCAGAAATTAACGGGGAAAATGTGGCCTTTAAGTAAATAATACCGTAGAAAAACAGAACAGTCTACTACATTCTGGTTCTTTAGGATTCTAAGGGGCAGATCTACAAGGAAGTGCTGCAGCACGGCACCGCAAGCCCTTTGGCTGCGCCACGCTGTGACACTTCCGAAGCACAGGGATGCAACATATGTACAAGAATATATGGCATCTCTGTGCTTCCCCTGCGCTGGCGCACAAACTGCAGACATGCGCTGGCACCCTTGCACTATGGTGCAAGGATGCCTGCATCTGGGGAGATTCTTTTTGTGCAGGAAGGGGCACCTTCCTCCACAAAAACAATCAGTACAGGCACTTTTCTCTTTCAATGCGTGCTGTAGAATGCAGCACACATTGAAAGAGTAAAAAACAAGGAGAAATGACAACATTTCTCCTCGTTGAGTCCCGCTAAGCCACCTCTAGGGAGGCGTAGCATTCAGACGCATCTCCAGATTTACGATTTGTCGTAAATCTGGAGATGTGTCTTGTTCCATGGGTGTTGCGTGGGAACGCCCACAGCAACACCCATGTAACGCCCCTTTAACTCAAAGTGCTGCATATGAAGGGGCAGTATTTACAAGGAGAGGAAAAGTCATGCAGGGTGGCTTTTCCTGTCCTTGTAAAT
Organism: Lissotriton vulgaris; assembly: GCF_964263255.1. NCBI lineage: Eukaryota > Metazoa > Chordata > Amphibia > Caudata > Salamandridae > Lissotriton > Lissotriton vulgaris. Next base: position 174,309,978 of record NC_141686.1, on the reverse strand, counting down.
ATGGAGGAGCCCCCTGCACCACCAGTACGTCACAAAAAGGGACGTACTGGTGATGCAGAAGGCCTGTAAATCTGCCACATAATGTCTTCTATGTGTAGAATTTTTTTAATTTGTGACATCAATACACAGAATATTGATATTTTAGTCAATGAGATCCCCTAGTCCTACGTTCAATAGTTACAACAAACATTGAAAATGTATTCGACTGGCAGCCCTAGTTACAATGTCGACCAGGGGATTAAAATGCTTCCAATAATTTAACTCCAAAGTAATAACATCCCCCCTACTATCCCCCACCGTCTCTGTAAAGTCTCAACAGTGTGCCTTCCACTTTCTATATTTAGTTCACTCAATCTAAAGCTTTAGCACCTTCTTCTAATTTATTTTCATTTTTCTGACACATTTCAAAGAAAAAACGATTCAAAGGTATGATTGCTTGTCGCATGTACATGACATCATCATGCGGAGTGGCCGTAGGTGGCCGACATTCGGCGTTTCCAAGGGAGGGTTTCACTTGCGTAACGAAAAGTGAGGGGGCCTCCCTGCACGGTACTTAGGGGGGCCCCCTCCGGGCTCAATCAGGAGCTCTCCCGGCCAGAGTTCAGTGCCGAGGGGGGCCCTTGGAGCTAGGGGCCCCCGCACCGCGTGGGCTGCGGGGGCCTGTGTTACGCCCCTGGAGGGTTTGTTACTGGGGCCTGTTGATGCTGCAATATCGGTCCACCGTGACAAAAGCAGCTGGCAGGGCTTTTCAAGCATGCCGGGTAGTTTATGTCAGCACATGGGGTCATATGTACAAAGAGGCAGAATAGCGATTTCCAAATTGTGATTTCACCTGAATCGCAATTAGGAAATCGCTAATCCTAATGGATGAAACTCTTGTGAGGTTCATTAGCGATTCTTATGGGTCACACATACACCTACCTCGTGCATTTTAATGAGGAAGGTCGCAATTTATGACCCTATAGGGTTCACTACCATCACTGGGAGGGTAGCCTGCTGCAGACCACCATGTTTATGATAGTTTTTAAGTAAAGCAATATTTCTGTTTTTTCAATGCAGCCTGTTTGCCTTTTAGGAAAACTGGATGCGTTTGGAAAGAAATAAGATTACATTTTTGAAGTTCCATTTTTTAACAGTAGGCAATAGTCCTTGCAAATAGGAGAGGTTTCAAACTATGGAAAAAGAGAGGGCTTGCCGAGCACAGTTCTTTCCACTACTTTCATGACCTTTGAGACCAGCGGTATTAGAGTGAGAACAAGGTCAACTCAGTGATGTCATGAGTTTTTGAAGGATGTATGAGGTTAGTATTCCTCTACCCTGCCATTTTAGGGAATTCACGTATTTGACCTCAAGGGATTTTGTGATGCATAACTGTGACATAAATGCCACAATAGCTCTTATAGGAATGTATAACTTGCCTGCACCAAGGCACCCTATCAAGGGTAATGGTGGAGGAGGCAAGTAGACCAGGAAGGAAGTAAACTCAAGACTGATAAGAAAGAAAAGGGAGAAGTAGAAGAACCTTAATGTTACCCATATCCCTCGGGGTTACTTTGTGCTTGTTAGAAGCGGTGCAACAAACATAGTACTATTTGGGATGTGGATGAAAAAGCAAGAGTAGAATTATCAGATTTTAAAGATAATCAAATATCAATATAGTAAAGCTGATTTTGAGAAAGAACTCAAGATGAAAACCAAAGACAGGAACTCTATTCACAGGGCCTAATTACCATACCTATAGCACGTCCGAGCAGTGAGAAATACAACTATGATGACATAAAAATGTCAGTTTTCTTTAAACAAATTCAAACAGCCTTTCAAACACAACTGAAATTCGACACAAGGATCATACTCTCTTAAAACAGGTACAAACTCCCCCTTTTCGCCATCTGTCTAATGCATGGGTACTCACAAACTTTCTCTCGGGGGCCAAATTTACAGTTTGGTTTGTGTCCGAGGGCCGCATCGGTGGGGGGGCAGGGTCAGTGGGGGAGGGGGAGGGGCTAGAGCAACAACATAAAACTGACCATGAGGTTGATCATAGGTCCCTGCAGCGGACGCCTTCGTCCACTGAGCCGTCCCGGCATACACACATCTCTCTCGGTCTCCCTCCCTCTCTCTAGCTCTCTCTCCCTCTCACCCTCCCTCTCTCCTGTCTTCCTCTGTCTCACTCCGACTGTCTTACTCCCTCTCTCTCACTCCCTCTCTCTCACTCCCTCTCTCTCACTCCCTCTCCGTCCCCCTCCCTTTCCCTCCCTCTCACTCACTCTCTGTCTCACCCCCTTTCCCTCCCTCTCCGTCTCCGTCTCCTTCCCTTTCCCTCCCTCTCACTCCCTCCCTTTCCCTCCCTCTCTGTCTCCATCTCACTCCCTCTCCCTCCCTGTCCGTCTCACTCCCTCTCCGTCTCACTCACTCCCTCTCCCTCCCTCTCCCACTCATTCACTCTCACTCTCTCTCCCTCTCTCTCACTCGCTCACTCCCTCCCTCTCACTCCCTCTCTGTCCCCCTCCCTTTCCCTCCCTCTCACTGACTCTCTGTCTCACCCCCTTTCCCTCCGTTTCCCTCCCTCTCCGTCTCCTTCCCTTTCCCTCCCTCTCACTCTCTCTCTCACTCACTCACTCCCTCTCACTCACTCACTCCCTCTCACTCACTCCCTCTCTCCCTCTCACTCTCTCCCTCCCTCTCTCTCTCTCCCTCCCTCCCTCTCCCTCCCTCCCTCCCTCCCACTCCCTCCCTCTCACTCACTCACTCCCTCCCTCTCACTCACTCACTCCCTCTCATTCACTCCCTCTCCGTCCCTCTCCCACTCATTCCATCTCACTCTCTCCCTCTCTCTCACTCGCTCACTCCCTCCCTCTCACTCCCTCCCATTCACTCCCTCCCTCTCACTCTCACTCACTCTCACTCCCTCCCTCCCTCCCACTCACTCCATCCCTCTCACTCACTCCCTCCCTCTCACTCACTCCCTCCCTCCCACTCACTCCATCCCTCTCACTCACTCCCTCCCTCTCACTCACTCCATCCCTCTCACTCACTCCATCCCTCTCACTCACTCCATCCCTCTCACTCACTCCCTCCCACTCATTTACTCATTCTCTCTCACTCACTCCCTCTCACTCACTCCCTCTCACTCCCACTCACTCCCCTCACTCCCTCTCACTCACTCACTCCCTCTCACTCACTCACTCCCTCTCACTCACTCTCACTCACTCTCACTCTCTCATCACTCTCTCACTCCCTCCCTCTCCCTCCCTCCCTCTCTCACTCTCCCTCCCTCCCTCTCACTTCCTCCCTCCCACTCCCTCTCACTCACTCACTCACTCCCATCCCTCTCACTCACTCCCTCTCACTCACTCACTCCCTCTCATTCACTCCCTCCCTCTCACTCACTCACTCTCTCATTCACTCCCTCCCTCTCACTCACTCCCTCCCACTCACTCCCTCTCACTCACTCACTCCCTCTCACTCATTCTCACTCACTCTCACTCTCTCAGTCACTCTCTCACTCCCTCCCTCCCTCTCCCTCCCTCACTCCCTCCCTCTCCCTCCCTCCCTCTCACTCCCTCTCACTCACTCCCTCTCACTCACTCCCTCTCATTCACTCCCGCCCTCTCATTCACTCACTCCCTCTCTCTCTCTCTCCCTCCCTCTCCCTCCCTCCCACTCCCTCCCTCTCACTCACTCACTCCCTCCCTCTCACTCCCTCACTCCCTCTCACTCACTCACTCCCTCTCATTCACTCCCTCCCTCTCACTCACTCACTCTCTCTCTCTCTCATTCACTCCCTCCCTCTCACTCACTCCCTCCCACTCACTCCCTCACACTCCCTCCCTCACTCACTCCCTCTCACTCACTCAACTCATTTACTCACTCACTCCCACTAACTCCCTCTCCCTCACTCACTCCCTCTCCCTCACTCCCTCTCCCTCACTCACTCCCTCTCCGTCACTCACTCCCTCTCCCTCACTATCTCCCTCTCCCTCACTCACTCCCTCTCAACCCCTCTCTCTCTCCCTCTCACACTCTCGCTCTCACTCCCACTCACTCACTCCCACTCACTCACTCCCACTCACTCACTCCCACTCACTCACTCACTCCCACTCACTCACTCCCACTCACTCACTCACTCACTCCCACTCACTCACTCCCTCTCTGTCACTCACTCCCTCTCCGTCACTCACTCCCTCTCCATCACTCACTCCCTCTCCCTCACTCACTCCCTCTCAACCCCTCTCTCCTCTCCCTCTCACACTCTACCTCTCACTCCCACTCACTCACTCCCACTCACTCACTCCCACTCACTCACTCACTCACTCACTCTCACTCACTCCCTCTCACTCCCTCTCACTCCCTCTCACTCACTCACTCCCTCTCACTCACTCACTCCCTCTCACTCCCTCTCACTCACTCTCACTCTCTCATCACTCTCTCACTCCCTCCCTCTCCCTCCCTCCCTCCCTCTCTCTCTCCCTCCCTCCTCTCACTCCCTCCCTCCCACTCCCTCTCACTCACTCACTCCCTCCCTCACACTCTCTCTCACTCACTCACTCCCTCTCATTCACTCCCTCCCTCTCACTCACTTACTCTCTCATTCACTCCCTCCCTCTCACTCACTCCCTCCCACTCACCCCTCTCACTCACTCACTCCCTCTCACTCATTCTCACTCACTCTCACTCTCTCAGTCACTCTCTCACTCCCTCCCTCTCCTTCCTTCCCTCCCTCCCTCCCTCTCCCTCCCTCCCTCTCACTCCCTCTCACTCACTCCCTCTCACTCACTCCCTCTCATTCACTCCCGCCCTCTCATTCACTCACTCCCTCTCTCTCTCTCTCTCCCCCTCCCTCTCCCTCCCTCCCACTCCCTCCCTCTCACTCACTCCCTCCCACTCACTCCCTCTCACTCACTCACTCCCTCTCACTCATTCTCACTCACTCTCACTCTTTCAGTCACTCTCTCACTCCCTCCCTCTCCTTCCCTCCCTCCCTCCCTCTCCCTCCCTCCCTCTCACTCCCTCTCACTCACTCCCTCTCACTCACTCCCTCTCATTCACTCCCGCCCTCTCATTCACTCACTCCCCTCTCTCTCTCTCTCTCCCTCCCTCTCCCTCCCTCCCACTCCCTCCCTCTCACTCACTCACTCCCTCCCCTCTCACTCCTCTCACTCACTCACTCCCTCTCACTCACTCACTCCCTCTCATTCACTCCCTCCCTCTCACTCACTCACTCTCTCTCTCTCTCATTCACTCCCTCCCTCTCACTCACTCCCTCCCACTCACTCCCTCTCACTCCCTCCCTCACTCACTCCCTCTCACTCACTCAACTCATTTACTTACTCACTCCCACTAACTCCCTCTCCCTCACTCACTCCCTCTCCCTCACTCCCTCCCTCTCACTCCCTCCCATTCACTCCCTCACTCTCACTCTCACTCACTCTCACTCCCTCCCTCCCTCCCACTCACTCCATCCCTCTCACTCACTCCCTCCCTCTCACTCCCTCCCTCCCTCCCACTCACTCCATCCCTCTCACTCACTCCCTCCCTCTCACTCACTCCATCCCTCTCACTCACTCCATCCCTCTCACTCACTCCATCCCTCTCACTCCCTCCCTCTCACCCCTCCCTCCCACTCATTTACTCATTCTCTCTCACTCACTCCCTCTCACTCACTCCCCTCACTCCCTCTCACTCCCTCTCACTCACTCACTCCCTCTCACTCACTCACTCCCTCTCACTCCCTCTCACTCACTCTCACTCTCTCATCACTCTCTCACTCCCTCCCTCTCCCTCCTCCCCTCTCCACTCCCTCCCTCCCTCTCACTTCCTCCTCCCACTCCCTCTCACTCACTCACTCCCTCCCTCACCACTCCTCTCACTCACTCACTCCCTCTCATTCACTCCCTCCCTCCCTCTCACTCACTCACTCTCTCATTCACTCCCTCCCTCTCACTCACTCCCTCCCACTCACTCCCTCTCACCACTCACTCCCTCTCACTCATTCTCACTCACTCTCACTCTCTCAGTCACTCTCTCACTCCCTCCCTCTCCCTCCCTCACTCCCTCCCTCTCCCTCCCTCCCTCTCACTCCGTCTCACTCACTCCCTCTCACTCACTCCCTCTCATTCACTCCCGCCCTCTCATTCACTCACTCCCTCTCTCTCTCTCTCCCTCCCTCTCCCTCCCTCCCTCCCACTCCCTCCCTCTCACTCACTCCACCTCCCTCCCTCTCACTCCCTCACTCCCTCTCACTCACTCACTCCCTCTCATTCACTCCCTCCCTCTCACTCACTCACTCTCTCTCTCTCTCATTCACTCCCTCCCTCTCACCCTCCCTCCCACTCACTCCCTCTCACTCCCTCCCTCACTCACTCCCTCTCACTCACTCAACTCATTTACTCACTCACTCCCACTAACTCCTCTCCCTCACTCACTCCTCTCCCTCACTCACTCCTCTCCCTCACTCACTCCCTCTCCGTCACTCACTCCCTCTCCCTCACTAACTCCCTCTCCCTCACTCACTCCCTCTCAACCCCTCTCTCTCTCCTCTCACTCTCTCTCTCCCACTCACACCTCCTCACTCCCACTTCCCCACTCACTCACTCCCACTCACTCACTCCCACTCCTCACTCCCACTCCTCACTCCCACTCACTCACTCACTCCCACTCACTCACTCCCTCTCTGTCACTCACTCCCTCTCCGTCACTCACTCCCTCTCCATCACTCACTCCCTCTCCCACTCACTCCTCACCCCTCTCTCTCCCTCTCACACTCTGCCTCTCACTCCCACTCACTCACTCACTCCCACTCACTCACCCACTCACTCACTCACTCACTCACTCTCACTCACTCCCTCTCACTCCCTCTCACTCCCTCTCACTCCCTCTCACTCACTCACTCCCTCTCACTCACTCACTCCCTCTCACTCCCTTCACTCACTCTCACTCTCTCATCACTCTCTCACTCCCTCCCTCCTCCTCCCTCCCTCCCTCTCTCTCTCCCTCCCTCGCTCTCACTCCCTCCCTCCACTCCCTCTCACTCACTCACTCCCTCCCTCTCACTCTCTCTCCACTCACCTCCACTCCCTCTCCACTCACTCCTCTCCCACTCACTCACTCTCTCATTCACTCCCTCCCTCTCACTCACTCCCTCCACCACTCCCTCTCACTCACTCACTCCCTCTCACTCATTCTCACTCACTCTCACTCTCTCAGTCACTCTCTCACTCCCTCCCTCTCCTTCCCTCCCTCCCTCCCTCTCCCTCCCTCCCTCTCACTCCCTCTCACTCACTCCCTCTCACTCACTCCCTCTCATTCACTCCCGCCCTCTCATTCACTCACTCCCTCTCTCTCTCTCTCTCTCCCTCCCTCTCCCTCCCTCCCACTCCCTCCCTCTCACTCACTCCCTCCCACTCACTCCCTCTCACTCACTCACTCCCTCTCACTCATTCCACTCACTCTCACTCTTTCAGTCACTCTCTCACTCCCTCCCTCTCCTTCCCTCCCTCCCTCCCTCTCCCTCCCTCCCTCTCACTCCCTCCACACTCCTCCCTCTCACTCCCTCTCATTCACTCCCGCCCTCTCTCACTCACTCCCCTCCTCTCTCTCTCTCTCTCTCCCTCCCTCTCCCTCCCTCCCACTCCCTCCCTCCTCTCACTCACTCCCTCCCTCTCACTCACCCTCTCACTCACTCACTCCTCATCTCACTCCTCACTCACTCACTCTCTCCTCTCTCCTCCTCTCACCCCCTCACTCCCTCCCACACTCCCTCTCACTCCCTCCTCACTCACTCCTCTCACTCACTCAACTCATTTACTTACTCACTCCCACTAACTCCCTCTCCCTCACTC